>NC_064922.1:247520010-248196885 GCF_023897955.1 Schistocerca gregaria | reverse complement strand
TGCCAGCCGATACTGGCCACGGTCCTTTTATGGCACTGCATACGTGTCAAAACATCCCGCCACTCATGATGCAATCTTCTCCAAGAGTGCTTATTACAGATCAGCATGAAATGGGTACCACCGAAATGTGCCGCCATTCCACTGCCCTCGGAATTATCGGAGAAGGTGGAACATCAGTTGTCATATACGTTAGTCCCATCTCAGTCTTATATAAACAACGTCCAGCGACAAAGCTCAAGGCAACCATCACCACCATCACAGTATTTACCGACTCCTGACACAAATGTACCAAAGAAACCGAAACATAACGAAACGCTTACTAGTAATGTCGTAGTGCACGTAGATATGGTAGATGCAGATCACATTGTAAAATCTGTATACATGTTGTTGTTTTTGTTGTCTTCAGTCCTGAGACTGGTTTGATGCAGCTCTCCATGCTACTCTATCCTGTACAAGCTTCTTCATCTCCCATTACTTACTGCAACCTACATCCTTCTGAATCTGCTTAATGTATTCATCTCTTGGTCTCCCTATACGATTTTTACCCTCCACGCTGCCCTCCAATGCTAAATCCGTGATCCCTTGATGCCTCAGAACATGCCCTACCAACCGGACCCTTCTTCTTGTCAAGTTTTTATTTCTTCTACGTGGATTTTAATACCTACTCCGAATTTTTTCTTTTGTTTCCTTTACTGCTTGCTCAATATACAGATTGAATAACATCGGAGAGAGGTTACAACCCTGTCTCACTCCCTTCCCAACCACTGCTTCCTTTTCATGTCCCTCGACTCTTATAACTGCCATCTGGTTCCTGTACAAATTGTAAATATCCTTTCTCTCCCTGTATTTTACCCCTGCCACCTGTAGAATTTGAAAGAGAGTATTCCAGTCAACATTGTCAAAAGCTTTCTCTAAGTCTACAAATGCTAGAAAAGTAGGTTTGCGTTTCCTTAATCTTTCTTCTAAGATAACGCGTAAGGTCTTCCCCGAGGTCGACTTCCACCAGCTTTTCCATTCGTCTGTAAAGAATTCGAGTTAGTATTTTGCAGCTTGTGTATTAGTTCAGTAGAAATAAATTCCAATGGACAACCTGCTCCCCAAAAGTTTCGTTGCCCTAAGAGCCACGGCTGTAACTCCTGCAGGAAGTAAAATGTTTCCTAGCCCGAGGAAACATGCTAGCAAAGATAACACATACCATCCCCATATGTTGCCTTTGTAGAGGAAGAAAATCGTAATGTTGGAGAGTTACATCCAATGACCCTATGAAGAATGTTATTTAAGGAAAGTAACAAGTTACGACTTGAAATTATTAATATTTCAACTAGCGGTAGAAGCAGATATAAAATTGAAACGAAAACTAGGTAGTTACCAAACCGATTAAGAATTTTGATGACTTTTGGCAAAAAAGTGTGGAGGTTTACTTTCATAGTTTTCTCACAGAGGCCAGGCGTTAATACGCCATCTTGATACAGCATTATCTAAAGAAGATACCCTTGCAGAAATAACTGCATGGGGGCCGAACCACACAATTACCCTGGGTTGGGTGTGGTGCGACGGTGGGGTGGGTGGACCTCTGTGGCCTGTTGTGGGGTTGTGAACCACTGAGGACTACGGCGAGATGCAGCCTCTCCGTCGTTTCTAGGTTCCAGGTTCAATACATAATACACACAACCGTTTTGAAGCAACAGCCTCCAACCTGGTGATGACCAGAGTCCACTAGAGCTACCGCGCAGCTAGTGCACAAAAACTTTTTTCTGAAGCAACAAAATGTAGAAAATGTTACTGCGTACAAGATAACAGCGAGAATTCAAGGAAAGTCAAGAGAATGTAGAAAGAACAACAGGAAAAAAATTATTGTGAATCCTTAAATAAAGGAGGGGCGTTCAATAAGTAATGTAAGACATTTCATTCTCGGCCAATTTCGGTTAGAAAAATGCACATTTTGTTGTGGTACATCGTGAAATATTCACTTTTCGGCCCCTATAGTTTTATGATATTCTGATACATGGTGGCGGTATACGAAGTCTTCAAAATGGCGTCTTTAACAAATGTGCGTTCCAGGCAGAGAACTGTCTTTTGTCGGAAAACCAGAGCGTCTGTGCTGGTCCTGTGCATGTTCTATTTGGGACAGTTCTGGGGATTTTTCTGGTCAGGGGAATACCTCAACGTCACCACAACAATTCATAATGTCATGTGCTATGTGTGGACGAGCACTCTCCTGTTGAAAACTGGCACCACGATACTGTCGCATGAGAAGTTAACACGTGAAGATGCAGGATGTCTGAGACACACCGCTATGTTGTCAGAGTTCCCTAAGTCACTACCAGCCGTGCCCTCAAGTCATACCCAGTGGCTTTCCAAACCATGTATCTACGCGTAACATTACAGTCGCTCTCCAAAAAATTAGAGGAATGGTACATCTCCCTAGGTCGCCGCCATACTAGCTGACGATGGTCATTCGGGGACCGAATCAATGCAGAACCGCAATGCATCACTGAACACAATACGACGCCCAGAATGAAATTTTCATTCTGCAATGGAGTGTGCGCTGATATGAAACTTCCTGGCAGGTTAAAACCGTGTGCCGTACCGAGACTCGAACTTGGGACCTGTGCCTTTCGCGGGCAAGTGCTCTGCCATCTGAGCTACTCAAGCACGACTCACGCCCCGTCTTCACAGCTTTACGTCTGCCAGTACCTCGTCTCTTACCTTCCAAACTTTACAGAAGCGAACCTTGCAGAACTAGCACTCCTGAAAGAAAGGATATGGCGGAGACATGGCTTAGCCACAACCTGGAGCATGTTTCCAGAATGAAATTTTCACTCTGCAGTGGAGTGTGCGCTGATATGAAACTTCCTGGCAGATTAAAACTGTGTGCCAGACCGAGACTCGAACTCGGGACCTGTGCCTTTTGCGGGCAAGTGCTCTACCATCTGAGATTCGCAGGAGATCTTCTGTAAAGTTTGGAAGGTAGCAGACGAGGTACTGGCAGAAGTAAAGCTGTGGAGACGGGGCGTGAGTCGTGCTTGGGTAGCTCAGATGGTAGAGCACTTGCCCGACTTCGAGTCTCGGTCCGGCACACAGATTTAATCTGCCAGGAAGTTTTACAGTACGACGTCATTCATAAGCAATCCTTACTTTCTGGTCACTCACCACTCCAGACGCAGCCGTTTGCGTTCTGTTGTTAACGGCAAGCTACGTATGGGACGGCAATACCCTAGTCCACCTGCTGCTAGTCTCCGACCAATGGTGGGGGGCTAGACAGAATGTTGCAGGGAGTATATCACTTGTCCTCGGATGGCAGGAGCAGATGTGAAGGGGTTACGATGTGCTTGGCGCACATATGGCGAACCTCTCTCGTGATGGTCAGATGTGGTCTTGCGACGAGTTATACATGCCTTCACGTTTCCATACAATTCAACATCGGGCCACTGTCACAAGCGAATGCCTCTCAGATCTGATATTGCACGATTCGTCAAGCCTACCCAATGGAGACCCTCAACAAAGCCACTTTTAAACTCTGTCAGGTATTGATAACGCTGTTTCACGCGAGTATGTAGCACCTCCGAACCCTCCACAGTGATCAGTCAACGTTTGACGTATACCCTATCAGTCTTAGTGATAACTCTAAACACAAACAACATTAATGCACTCTGGTAGCCGTTCTAACTGCCGAAGATAATTGTCTTATCAATTACGTTCTCTCCCATGGTGTGTAAAAGTACGAAGTTACATTGACAGTAGACTAAATCTTGTGAATGCCAAGGCGATTTACATCACAAGAAAAGTGCATGTACCACTGGAAGACGTCGACCATATAAACTGCATCTATCAAAACATTCACTGGAAACACATTCAGTTGTTACGTACTACTAATACAGGGTGAACCAAAAATACATATATCCACATCCCACGAGAGTATTTTCTGGGTGAACTAAATGATTCAAACGGTAGTTAAAAATAATGTTCAAACTCTTGGCCTTCACGACAGGTTTCATAGATTGTACCAATGGAATTTCTGCACACTCCTATTGAATCCCATCCAAAAATGTGCCTAGGCTACGCGATCTACATCGGTAGACTCTCCCTCTTTGCCAAATAAGAACAAATATCGAGAGCCGTAAGATCTGGAGAGCCTGCAGGAAACTCAATTGGGCCCCCGCGTTCTATCCACTGGTCCGGTACTTCCTGATGCCGGTAAGCTCACATATCTCTATGGCAGTGTAGCGGGGTACTATCTTGGTTATAACAAAACCTGTCATTACACTACAATGTACGAATTAACGATAAAATAAATTAAGCACGCACTCTCAGGTATTGTTCTCCAGTTACACTACCTCCGTAATGGAAACGCCAATGAGTTCCCTAGGACACAGACTGCACCACAAATTCGCACCAGGCAGAGTCAAAGTCTTTTCAACAGTAATGTGACAATTATCTATAGCTCAGAACATACACAATTGCTCTTCTTGACAATTGCATCAAGTTTGAATTGCCCTTTATCTGATCAGACAATGCTACTAATGAATACTGGTTCACACGTAACGACTCTAGGTGTCGTCAATAGACAAATGATAGTTGCAAGACTGCAGATAGATTATCATTGATACACGGGCAGAAAAGCAACAGAGCAAGAACGGAGCAAGTGCTGCAATGTGGGATCTCACAGAGCACTTTTTCATAATGTGGTGGCTTCTCCAATACACGGATGATTGTGCACATTCATTTTTCACGTAGCTGTCGGACCTCTGAACAGCACTCTTTGAGTAGTTCAACTGCTTCATTTTCAAAAGGGAAATATCTAAATTACCAGTATTAAACCTCTCGCTGAAATCAACCAGTGAAGCAGTCTAGCAGTGATGTTACTACTAACGTATTTCTATTTTCTATTACCAGTCACTTTTATTTGTTCTTAAGTTTAATTTATCGTATTGCAGTGCGTTTCAAGCGTTTTCTGTTCATCTTCAGACGTTTATATACACAAAAAAATCGTCGCTCAAAAATAAAGTGTATTAAACTAAGGCACACAGAAGTTTTTGCTTATTGTTCGCTGCAGGAGTGGCTGTTGGGTTGTTTGGACGGTGGGGAGCAGTGACTGGCCAGAAAACGATGTCTAGTGACGTCCTCTCCTGGCGTAGAGCTCTGTCTCGTTTATTATGACTGGCACGACAGTTTGTGTGGGATGAAGACAATTTTGCATCAATTGTTATTTCACGAAAATGACGTGATGCACTTTTTTACTTGTCAGTTGTTCACTTACGATTTTGGCATCCCAAATTTTCGTTTGCATCATTGACACATAGCGTAGCTGTTATGAGACATTACACTTCTGAATTATTTACACTGCACTGCCAAAGAATCTGGTATAGGCGTGCGTATTCAAACACAGAGATATGTAAGCTGTCAGAATACGGCGCTGCGGTCGGCAACGCCTGCATAGGACAAGTGTCTGGCGCAGTTAGATCGATTACTGCTGGTACAATGGCAGGTTATCAGGATTTAAGTGAGTTTGAACGTGGCGTTATAGTCGGCGCACGAGCGATGGGACACAGCGTGTCCGAGGTAGCGATGAAGTGGGGATTCTCCCGTACGACCATTCCGCGAGTCTACCGTGAATATTAGGAATATGATAAAACATCAAATCTCCGACCGCTGCGGTCGGAAAAATATCTTGCAAGAACGAGACCAACGACGACTGAAGAGAATCATTCAACGTGACAGAAGTGCAATCCTTCCGCATATTGCTGCAGATTTCATGGCTGGGCCATCAACATGTGTCAGCGTACGAACCATTCAACGAAACATCATAGATATGGGCTTATGGAGCTGAAGGCCCACTCATGCACCCTTGATGATTACAAGACACAAAGCTTTACGCCTCGCCTGGGCCCGTCAACACCGACATTGGACTGCTGATGACTAGAAACGTGTTGCCTGTTCGGACGAGTCTCATTTCAAATTGTATCGAGCAGATGGACGTGTACGGGTATGGAGACAACCTCAAGAATCCATGGACCCTGCATTTCAGCTGGTGGAGCCTCTGTAATGGTATGGGGCGAGTGCAATTGGAGTGATATGGGACCCCTGATACGTCTAGATACGACTCTGGCAGTGACACGTACGTAAGCATCCATTCATGTCCATTGTGCATTCCGACGGACTTGGACAATTCCAGTAGGACAATGCGACACCAACCGCCCAGAATAGCTACAGCGTGGCTACAGGAACACTCTTCTGAGTTTAAACACTTCTGCTGGCCACCAAACTCCCCAGACATGAACATTACTGAGCATATCTGGGGTGCCTTGTAATGTGCTGTGCACAAGAGATCTCCACTCGCTCGTACTCATATGGATTTATGTACAGCCCTGCAGGATTCATGGTGTCAGTTCTCACCAGCACCACTCCAGATATTAGTCGAGTCCATGTCACGTCGTGTTGCGGCACTTCTGCGTGCTCACGGGGGTCCTTCACAATATTCGGCAGATCTACCAGTTTTTTTGCCTCTTCCGTGGATTTTGGCACTATCTGTCCAAGTAATTCACTGCACAAATTTTTCTGCAGAAGGGGTATCATGGAAGAAATGGAAATTGTCATTCATAGTACATAATATTGGAGATAATATTCTTAGTGAAATAAGCAGCTTTAAGAACTCATAATTCTTCTGCAGCCCATGCCAATTCTAATGCAATAGATGTAAGATGTGCCAATGTGAAAAAAAACTACTAACAGACGTCAATATCGCGAGTATCGATGTAAAATGCCTTAGTGAATACACATTCACACGCTGCAAGACCGCCTTATTGTATTAAGTGTAAACAGTGCCAAATAAAATAGTGCAATAGTGTAACGCCTGACAACAGCACCGCCAAGTTAGCAATGATGCAAAAGAAGCTTTGGGACGCCAAGATTGCAAGTGAACAACTGTCAAATAAAAAACTGTATCACACGATTTTCACGCAAAAACAATTGATGGAAAACTATCTAAATCCTACACAGGCGTTTGTGTCAATCATAATAACAACTAGAAACAGTTCCACACAAGCAGAAGACATCACTAGACCTCAATTTCTGCCAACCACTGTCCCTAGTACCTCCCTCCAAATACCCTAATAGCAACACCACCAGCGAGCAATAACCAAAAATTCCTATGTTAATTTTATTTTAAGTAACAATTTTCTGCTTATATAAAGGCCTGCAGATAACAGAACATGCTCGACACGCGCTGCAATAAGTTAAATTAAAGGTAAAACCAAATAAAAGTGCCTGTTAGCAGAAAATAGAAATAAGTAATTATTCCACACAGTCACGGTCCCCGAATGTAACCAATATGGCCACAAATAATAATAACGATGTTACTAGTGTTCGTTCCGGTACTGTATTTAGGTAGTGGCCTTCGACGCGCGAATCAAAGCTTTTCTTTCAAGTCAGATGTCAAGATGTACGACTCAGCAGACCTTCTAAATGCTGCATAAGAACCGTGTCTTACCTCGTGAGCCCGGTGTACTCTGACGTCCTCCGGCGGCGCTCGCCAGATGTCGCTGAAACACGTCGCGTCTGCAAAACAAACATTACATTGCCACTAGAGGAAAAAGTATCAAGGACAAAATGTCTTACTGCTGGTCAAGACTTTCACATGGATATCAGAAATACATTGCTCTCTCCCAACTGCTTAAAAAATAGAACTGCACTTCTTCAAAGTATTAAATTAGCTGTAAAATTCCAACATGAGCAGTCTGTATATGGAAGTTCTGTAATGCAAGTGTAAACGTGTATGTTGGAGCATCAATAATTCTCATCAAAGGCAAATAAATTAATGTGAGATGATTGTGTTATTTGAACATATGCGCCGTACAATGGTTACATAAGCATACCAATCTGGAAAAAAATAATTTGAAATATTGTTAGTGTTATTCTCTTCTACAGTCCGAGGGCTGGCTTGATGTACCTCTCTACGCTAGTACCCCAGTGGCAGCCTCCTCATCTCTGGAATAACTACTGTAACCTACAGCCATTTGGATTTGTTTGCTGCGGTAACGTCTTCGTCTCCCTCTATAATTCCCCTATACTTTCGTCTACAACCAATGGTCTGCGATGGGCCTAGCAACCTGTACCTACTTTATGTCAAGTTTTGCCATAAATCTCTTTTCTTCCAGATCAGTAACCCACCATTAGTTATTTGAGCTACCCATCTAAACTGGAGCCATGTTCTGTAGCACCACATTTCAAAAGCTTCTGCTCCCTTCTTGTCTGGACTATTTATCGTCTATGTCTCACTTCAGTACAAAACTACACTCCACACAAACACTTTCATAAAAGAATTCCTGTCACTCATATTTAAAAACCTATCGTTTTCAGAAACGCTGCAGTCACCGAAAAATCCACAATGGCGTTGGTAGGAAAATAACAAAAATTAATAATGGTGTTGGTACGAAATTTAAGAATATTAGACAGTGATGGTGGGAAATTCGTATATCAAAGATGGCGTTGGCAGGAAACCAAAAAATCCAGGATAGCGGCGGTTGAACATTTAAAAAGCTCCAAAACAGCAGAACCAACTCAGTTGTGCTTTGTGATTCCTCTGACTTTACAATGCAAGATGGTTTTATGTTCAAAACGTTAATATTAAATATTGTACCACTATATATCTACTCATATGTATGCCCAAAACATAAAGATATTAGTAAGCTTCACCTAACTTGTATAAAATGGTACCACGTCCAAGATAGTTGCCAGTACTACAGTCGTTTCAAAAATAACATAAGCTTCACTTGAATTTTGTAATATGGATAAAATGGTTTCAAATTCAAATATATTGTCAATACTACTGTATTTATATATGAAAAATACGTAAATTTCACTTGAATTGACGACTCGATCAAAAAAGATATAGCCAATACTGCAGTATCTTTAAAAAATTGCAAAGGGTTTGTCACTTGTTTTGCGTAAATTGACACCTATCAGCACATGTATTCCTACCATATGATTTTCGTCTCACCCGAAGAAAAATGTTAATTTCAAATTCTGTACATCTTAGATGACATTTCCCCCCCCCCCCCCTCTCTCTCTCTCTCTCTCTCTCTCTGTGTCTCTCTCTCTCTCTCTCTCTCTCTCTCTCTCACACACACACACACACACACACACACACACACACACACACACACACAAACACACAGTTATGTTACAAAAGTTTCGTTTCCTCTTCTACATACGACTTGTTCCCACTAAATACTGTGGATGGATATCTGGTTTTTTGTAGTTCCGTGCTGCACAATTATATTCGACTTTACGAATCAACAGATAACTTCCAGTCTTCACTCTTTCATATTAAATACACAAAAAGACAGGTGTTCATGTGTGCATACGCGTGCGTGCGTGCGTGCGTCCGTGTTTGTGTGGGGGGGGAGGGGGGAGGGGGGGAGGGGGATGGGTGTATAAATAAAAGAAGGAAAGAGAGAGAGAGAGAGAGAGAGATGACATGTGAAAAGAATACATTTTTTGAAAGTGAAATGATATACAGATGTGTGTGAGCATGTGCAGAAAGACACCGATTTATGAAAATCAAGTGAAAAAGCTTATGTAATTTTTTTAAATTACTATGATATTGGCATAACTTGTTTTGAACGTGGCGCTAATTCCAGCGAAGTTTACGAGTGTGTATTTTTCAACATGGGAATATAGAAGTATTGGCAATATGTTCGAACATGTCACCATTTTACGCAATTAAGGTGAAGTTTTCGTGATTTTTTTGGAATGTACTGTGGTATTGGAAAATATCTTTGAACACAGTAACGTCTTACGTAATTCAGGTGAATCTTACGTATATTTTTTTCTGCTGTGATGGCTCACTGTGAAGTGGTAGGTACAATACTCGACAAAAATATTTTGAATTTTGACACCATCTAGCACTATAACATCAGAGGACGGGATTACGTAGCACAATTGAGCTAGTTCCATCATCTTGGATTTTTTTAAGTTTACCATGGCCATGATCTTGGATGTTTTTTCAATTTCCTGCAACTGCAATATTTGATTTTTGACTTCGCTACCGCTGAAGAAATCTGCAGTTATGAGTACAATTTACTTGGGTTATTACACTGACACAGTAGAGAGACACAGCAAAGAGAATAACGTATAGTTAAATGTCACACAAACTAATGATAGCCTGCCAATATTCAAGTCCGTATGTAGTCTAAAATCAAAGCAAAATTCATCAACTGATAATGAGCGTGTAGTGAACATTACATCAAGCAAGTTCACAAGAGAATGAGTTCTTGTCACGCGCGCTTATACAGTTTTGCATTTGTTTTATTTTGGAAATTGTGTTATTGAAGTCATTAGAATCACCGTACCCTCCATCGTACAATTTGACGAAAGTTTTTCTGTGGAATTCAGGCATTTTGTAAGCGCAGGCCAACTTAAACTGATCATACGGGTCACTTGTTAACAAATATGAATAAAAATATGGTTCTGATATAATGGCCCTCGGTAGAAGGAAATGATGGATGCGAGGACGTTGTAGTCTTATGTGAGAAATTAAAACAGAGCAGACGAGTGAGCCATGTCTAGTGCGCGTCAAACAGGAGAAAATTTTGCCCGCTATATTAACTTCGTCATTTGAATGTGATTTATACAAACCCGGTTTCCAAGGATCAGGGAGAAAAATAAAAATACTGAAAATTCACGTACCTCTCAGAAATGAGGAATGTTATGTAAAGTGCAAAATACGTTTTCATTTCCTTTCTTATTTCATGTGGTGTGGACGTGATAATACTTGTTACGCCACTTCAGCCTGCTCAGAAACTATTTTAGGTAGACCCTACTGAGCTCCCATCTACGATGTTCGAGATGAGGTGCATGATTCGGCTCCACCACAGCAGAACTGAGACTGCTATTACGACTTTCTAATTCTTAGGGTTCCCGATTCGGTAATTAGCCAATAAGAACCTGTTACTACCGTTTTCAAAAACTAAAATATGCAGGCAAGCCAACTTTGAAAAAACGCACTGCAGTGTTGACAAGGAAATTTGCATGCCGAATGTAATCTTAAGCCGTCCAACAAGCAGAATGAGTATAATACATCAAAACGAGGATTTTGTTGTTGCCATACCAATCGACGTCTGAACCTTCACCAGGCAGTATCGGTCATTAACACGACGATACACGCCAAGGCGTGGTATGTTGCCCAGCTGCTGACTGCACCGAAACTTTTGGGTAATACGATAATGAAAGCAGTGTACTGGATGCTGTGGAGACACTCTATTTTCAAAATGCGAACCACCACCTGCGTCCTCGATCGATAACTTGGAGGACAGGGATTGATCGACTTGCAACGGAAGTGCACAGCACTCCTCATCCAGCGAAGCTACAAACCGACCACCTGGACGAGACAACAGCAGCCATATTGGACCGATACCGACCGCAGTCAACAGCGCGCTCCAGTTTCAATAGCGGGCATCCCTTTTAAGAAGTCCTACGTCAGGGAATTTTACCTTGCACGCAGTTACGTCTTGGAGGCGGCTACAGATCGGAACACGTCGGCTCGACGGACCTATGAAGCTCTCCTAGGGTGTCCACCAGCGCAAAAACTGGAAATACGGATGCCAACGGTCGCCTGGAAACAGGTTCAAAATGGCTCTGAGCACTGTGGGACTCAACTGCTGTGGTCATTAGTCCCCTAGAACTTAGAACTACTTAAACCTAACTAACCTAAGGACATCACACACATCCATGCCCGAGGCAGGATTCGAACCTGCGACCGTACCAGTCGCACGGTTCCGAACTGCGCGCCTAGAACCGCGAGACCACCGCGGCCGGCTGGAAACAGGTCTGGGCTAATATTAACAACCCATTCCTGCCATCGGACATCAGTTCGCTGTGGTACAGAGTAGTCAATGACACCTTTCCGACTAAGCAGCGACTAGCAGACATTCACCTTAGTCAGACGAACGAATGCAGCCAGTGTGGAGATACTGACACCCGAGAACACTGTATAGAGTGCCGCTACGTGTGGATAATATGGGAGTTATGACGATTGATGGTGGGGCTTATCAACCAAACTGCACCTTCCAGTGTGACACCAACGTGGATTCTGTTTCCTGACTTTAATCTGCACTCAAGAACGAAGAGAAACGCCGTGGCCTGGCTACTAGAACACACTGCCTACGCTATCTCTGAGATACAACAGAGTGACGCCGTGCAGTACATGGCCTACCTATGGGAAGGTCATCAACGACTGAACCGTTCACCGAAGTACAACGAACATTTTGCACTTTATCAGTTGCGATATTGCATGGTTATCAGAGGATGTTTCAGGTACAGTGAATACCTTCGATAGAAGTATCCATTTTGTTTCCCACTTTTCCACTAGAGTTGTCCATTTTCTTCTACTACTATATGATACACTTATTTCAATTTGCTTCAATTTCACAACTCAATACACATTTCTTTAGAATAGTTACCAAAAATACTCTGTGAATAATTTGTCACACTTTACAATTGTCTTCGTTTTTAATTCTGTTTTCTTTAAAGGATTTCGATTCTGTATAATATTGACCTGCACTCACAATTACATTTCTGTTCGTGTATTGTCGCAAACATGTTATGTTGTAATGATGTAATGTTAATAAATAAATAAATTACAAAAAAGCGCGACCTTCTGGCGCATAATTTTTCAAATTCGGGATGGCGTTCGCGCTAAACTAACGAAAAAATGAAAAAAAAACGGATATCAATACTAAACAAACAGGAATGGGCAAAACAAATGCATCAGACACATATTTTAAGTGCGGCTCAATGTTCTCACTGCATTCTTTATTTTTAAGTAGCTCTGCTACTGTTATTCAAAGTCCACATCCAATAAACACAGGACCTCACCTTCACCAGGCAGCCAGGAGACGAAGGCACCGACGGTGCCGTCCGGTCGCGCTATCACACGGGTGCGCACGTCCACCACGCCCGACACGTTGTGCTTCGCTGCAACAGACAGTTCCGCATGATGCTGTTGTTTGTCAAGTTGGCGTGTGATTCTATTATACGAGGACTGTTCAAAAAATTCTGGTACTTTGTCCACAAAATTTTTCCACGCTTACCTTTTAGTTATTGTGCATAGTTTCCTTCGAAAATCACTACTGGCCATTAAAATTGCTACACCACGAAGATGACGAACTACAGACGCGAAATTTAACCGACAGGAAGAAGATGCTGTGGTATGTAAATGATTACCTTTTCAGAGCATTCATACAAGGTTGCCGCCGGTGGCGACACCTACAACGTGCTGACATGAGGAAAGATTGCAACCGATTTCTCATACACAAACAGCAGTTGACCGGCGTTGTCTGGTGAAACGTTGTTGTGATGCCTCGTGTAAGGAGGAGAAATGCGTACCATCACGTTTCCGACTTTGATAAAGGTCGGATTGTAGCCTATCGCGATTGCGGTTTATAGTATCGCGACATTGCTGCTCGCGTTGATCGAGATCCAATGACTGTTAGCAGAATATTGAATCGGTGGGTTCAGGAGGGTAATACGGAACGCCGTGTTGGATCCCAACGGCCTCGTATCACTAGCAGTCGAGATGACAGGCATCTTATCCGCATGGCTGTAACGGATCATGCAGCCACTTCTTGATCCCGGAGTCAACAGGTGGAGACGTTTGCAAGACAACAACCATCTGCACAAACAGTTCGACGACGTTTGCAGCAGCACGGAGACCACGGCTGCGGTTACCCTTGACGCTGCAACACAGGCAGGAGCGACGGCGGCGGCGAACTCAACGACGAACCTGGGTGCACGAATGGCAAAACTTCATTTTTTCGGATGAATCCAGGTTCTGTTTACGGCATCATGATGGTCACATCCGTGTTTGGGGACATCGCGGTGAACGCACATTGGAAGCGTGTATTCGTCATCGCCATACTGGCGCATCACCCGGCGTGATGGAATGGGGTGTCATTGGTTGCACGTCTCGGTCACCTCTTGTTCCCATTGACGGCACTTTGAACAGTAGACGTTACATTTCAGATGTGTTACGACCCGTGGCTCTACCCTTCATTCGATCCCTGCGAAACTCTACATTTCAGCAGGATAATGCACGACTGCATGTTGCAGGTCTTGTATGGGCCTTTCCGAATACAAAAAATGTTCGACTGCTGCCCTGCCCAGCATATTCTCCAGATCTGTCTCCAACTGAAAACGTCTGGTCAATGGTGGCCGAGCAACTGGCTCGTCACAATACGCCAGTCACTACTCTTGATGAACTGTGGTATCGTGCTGAAGCTTCATGGGCAACTGTACCTGTACACCCCATCCAAGCTCTGTTTGACTCAATGCCCAGGCGTTTTAAGGCCGTTATTACGGCTAGAGGGTGTTGTTCTGGGTACTGATTTCTCACGAGCCATGCACCCAAATTGCGTGAAAATGTAAACACATGTCAGTTCTAGTATAATATATTTGTCCAGCGAATACCCTTTTATCATCTGCATTTCTTCTTGGTGTAACAATTTTAATGGCCAGTAGTTTACTCTCCTACACAGTTGATACGCCGCTCCCAACGCCGTTTCCACTTCCAGAAGCGGACTTGAGCGCCTCTTGCCGGATTTGCGAATTTTATATCGTCTATCATTGTAAATCTTCGTCATTTCAATGCAGTTTTCATCTCTGGCAATAAAAATAAAAAAGTTCACAGGGGCCAGGTCTGGGGAGTACGAAGGATGACGCAGAACAGTGATTGCGTTTCTCGTGCAGTGGTCACTCACCTATAGGGATGAATGGGCTGGTGCATCGTCGTGACACAAGAGGCATGAATTGTATCGCCGCATTTCACGCCGTTTCTTTCTCATATTTTCTCGCAGGCGTCGCAAAACGTCTCAATGATACCATCGATTGACAGTTGGTCCCTGTGGCACGAACTCATGATGAACTAAACCTTCAAAGTTAAAGAAAACTATCAGCATGGCTTTGACATTTGACCTGACCTGACGAGCTTTTTTTGGTCTCGGAGAATCTTCCCGACCCACTGTGAAGATTGAACCATGGTCTCAACATCATAAACGTAGACCCACATCTCATCACCAGTTACGATTCTCTTAAAGGAACATCTCGTTCTCATTTGCGTGCTCCGAAAGCTCTTCACAGATTGCGAGGCGAAGATCTTTCTCGGCCTGACTTACGAGCCGTCGGACGGACATGGCGGCAACAGGATGCATTCCGAGATGGCGCGTCAGGATTTCATGATATGATCCAACTAAAATGTTACATACTTGTGCAATCTCTCGGACAATCAGGCTTCGACTGGCACGTAAAATTTGACGTTCCCGACATGAGTGTCATCGGTAGACGTCGAAGGGCGTCCTGAACGAGGGTCACATTTGAGTACGGCTTAAGCATTCATAACTGTTGACTTCCTGCATCATTTGATGTGTCTGTAGAGGTTTTCTTGAGTTTCACACAAAATTTAATGCCAAAGCGTTGCTCCTCTAACTCCCCTTCTAGAAATTCGCGAACTGTGCGACGCAACATTCTACTCAATACAGCACTGAAGAATAACTAACAGACATACAACAATGAAATACATTAAACACAGGCGTGGCAGGGATGCCAACCGCAATTCGCTCCAACACATCAATGGCGCGAATTTACGAATATTCCGGATTTTTTTGAACAGACCTAGTATACAGCGAAGTTGTAACGCCAGACAAGTGGGACGAAACACACGATCGATGCTCCTTGCAGTGACTGGCAGTTGACTCTTAGTTTCAGCTAATACAGCAGCGTATGCGTACAAAAAAAATCTGAAAAGCGAATTATTGGTTCAAATTGCTCTGAGCACTATGGGACTTAACATCTGAGGTCACCAGTCCCCTAGAACTTAGATCTACTTAAACCTAACTAACCTAAAGACATCACACACATCCATGCCCGAGGCAGGTTTCGAACCTGCGACCGTAGCGGTCGTGCGGTTCCAAACTGAATCGCCTAGAACCGCTCGACCACACCGGCCGACAAAGCGAATTATTGTTCGATTATATGTTTTCCATTCAGTGTTTGAAACGAGACACTATACTAAACATCTAGGAGTATACGCCCAAGGCGACTTAAACTGGAGGGACACACGGGAACTGCCTGCGGTAGATACTTGTGAGACAGTCATTAGGAGAATCCTAAGGACTTGTAATGACTCCACATAATATGTAGTTTCACGAGCCATAGCCTGAGTGATTCTTGCGCGTTTCTCGTCAGGCTGAATGCTTTGCCAGATAGATTAATACAGGAGATACTGAACGTCCAAGTAAGAGTTACACGTTTCGCGTAGGTTCACTTAGTAAGCGCATGAACATTACTGACATCCTCATCAGGCTCCAGTGGCAGACGCTAATAAGTGTAGCGTCGTTCACAACGGAGAGGTTATTGTTAAAATTCCGGTAACTCGCGCTTCAATAAAACTCATGCGACATATTACTTCCTCTCTCAGACATCTGACTCAGTAAACATTGAGCCTTCTCTCGCGAATGAGACAGGGAATAGGATAACAACAGTGACACTTGAAGCTTCCCCCCGCAGCAGGTCGTAAGGTGGTTTGTCGAAAACATACAGGACGATTCAGCTAAGCTGTACATCTATACTAATAAATGAACCTGAAAAACTGTCGTGTCTGCCTGTATCTCTTAGAACAAGCGGATCTCCAAAACCACTACACTAATTTTCATGGGCTTTTTGCAGGTAACCTGAGCGTACCTTGGGGCACCGTATAGCCTTCAGTGCAATGCTCGTCAAACTGCAGCCGGCGGCAGCATGCGGCCCGAATCAAGTATGCTTCTCGCAACTAACATTAGGTTCCAAAAATGTCAGACAACGGTAACAGTTTCTCAAGAGTGTATTTTTGTTGCTCAGTAACAAACAAATATACTTGGAAACACAACGACACACTGAGGTGACCCAAGACATGGCCCAGCGATATTCACATATACGAGGATTGGAACTTCAATAGCGGCAACTATTTATTCACAGCTCGTACAAAATAGATATGTGTTTCAAAGTTTTACTGTTTTTCAAAGTAGTCATCAGCGCATTATGTATAACCCGCTGCCAGCGATGTGGAAGTCGTAGGATACCCTTAGCAGTGCAGCCGGCCGTTGTGGCCGAGCGGTTGGAGGCGCTTCAGTCTGGAACCGCGCGACCGCTACTGTCGCAGGTTCGAATCCTGCCTCGGGCATGGATATGTGTGATGTCCTTAGGTTAGTTAGGTTTAAGTAGTTCTAAGTTCTAGGGGACTGATGACCTCAAATGTTAAGTCCCATAGAGCTCAGAGCCATTTGAACCAGAAAGGTGGCGTAAGGCCGTCACATTCAGAGGAGATTATTCTGAAAAACAATGTTTTGCAGCCAAAAGAATGGCGAATAAAATTATGCTGTATTGTAATCCTGAATAAAACCAACAACCTGCTTTCAGGCAAAAAAAAAAAGTGTCGCGTTACTTACTGAGCGCACTTCGTAGAACCTTCTTGATCGCATTAACACACCTTTATTCATAAGCGATGACCGGTTTCGAACCGATGTGGATCATCTTCCGCCGGCCGCGGTGGTCTCGCGGTTCTAGGCGCGCTGTCCGGAGCCGTGCGACTGCTACGGTCGCAGGTTCGAATCCTGCCTCGGGCATGGATGTGTGTGATGTCCTTAGGTTAGTTCTAAGTTCTAGGGGACTAATGACCACAGCAGTTGAGTCCCATAGTGCTCAGAGCCATTTGAACCATTTTTTGATCATCTTCGGCCCATACTCTGCAATTTAGAGTACAACAGTAATTCGTAATTAAATTCAAGGCAATGATTACACAGCCTTCCGTACGTACTATCAGGGCGTCTGTATTACTGGAGGTACACTGTATTATTTAATATTTTAACTGTATAACATATAAATTGTTACACAGATATAACCTACGATAATAGCCAGAACAGTACTAAGATTTATGTTCATGCTGTACGTCATGTATCGTGTACATTGTACCCTACTGGCTGAAGATGACGTAGGATAACAGCAAGGTGCGGAGCTCCTGGTATCTAACTCCCTCACAGCGACAAACAGTCCGCAGTCGACGTCAGTGGTTGGTATCCACTGTTCGTGCTCCGTGCGCTCATCTCCACACCTCATCATTCGGTGTAACATCGTATAATTTATGCCTAATTTAATGTTTATAACTTTAATGTTTTCACTGTTCTGTTGTACTCTAAATTACAGAGTATGGTCCGAAGATGATTCATATCGGTTTGAAATCAGTCACCACTTTCGAATAAAAGTGTTGTTATGCGATCAAGATCGTTTTATGTAATATTTTAACTCTGGCATAACTTATCCGGAAATAGAGCACATTACAAGGAAACTAATAGAGTAGTATCAAAAATGGGGACTTCAGGTCAACAGGAATCAAACAAAATATATGGTAATAGGACACACAAATCAAGATTTGACACTGGAAGAAGGGGCGGGAACTATTACACACACTGAAGAGTACAAATATCTAGGAGTCAATTTCACAAAAGATGGAAAACATGACAAGGAAATTAATTCAAGAATAAATGCTAGGAACTTTACTATTGGAACAGTAAATAGTATTTTATTCAGAAAGGAAATAAAAAAATATTCACCGCAATTATCAGAAGCATTATGACTTATGGATCAGAACTATGGACAGTTAAATCGCAAATAGTAAAAACGTTGACGGCAACGGAGATGGACTTTTGGAGGCGGTCCGCAGGGATAACTAGGCGAGAAAGAGTCAGAGATGAAGCCATCTGGAAGAAAATGGACGTTACAAATTCAATTGCAGATTTTATAAAAGAAAAACAACTGTTATGGTATGGACAGACAAAAAGCATGTCAAAGGAGAATTGTGAAATGGCAGCCACCAGGAAGAAAGTAAAGAGGGAGACCGCAGTCCAGATGGATTCAATGTATTCAGACCTTTACCAGAAGAAGAAATGTTGAAGAAAATTTATGGATACATAGACAAAAATTGAGGATGACAATCAAATTTGATGTGTAATCTTCGGGTAAATTGTTACATTGTGAAACCGGATAATAATAACAACAATAATCTTTCCGATGGATGAAGTCAAGTTCACCATTATTTGATTTTACCGCATATTGCTTTGGTTGCTGGTTCGTTTCTGATAGGAAGTGACGGACCCATATCTCTTTCGTAGCAACAAAACACTGGGTGTTCGCGAGTGAATTGGCGAAAAAGTAAGATACTTTTGGGAACTGTTGCGTTTATTGGGATACCGTTTTCACAGACAGCTAGAAGAACTCAAACGTTTAGTATATGTCGTCCTGACAGCCATGAGTAACGCTGAATATGTCTGGACGACATTGGATCTCCGCCACATAATCGCTAGCATCGTTACTGTGCCCAGTCCTACTGGCGCCGTATTCGGTCACAAATATCTGCAGTATCAGCCACACGAGTGCCAGACAGTTGCCCTTTCACAAACCCAGCAGAAAGAAGTCCAGAGGGGTCACAAATCCACAATTCATTACGAACACAAACGCTTGCGTTTACAGTGTTGCAGACTGCAGCTGCTCCACGCTCTTCGAAAACAGTTTGCTGCGCTGATACTGGAACGTGGCGAGAATGTCTACTATTTTCCAATGATAGACTTTTCGGAGGAAGCTGAATTTTATGAGTGGTGAAAGGGAACAGACACAAATGCAGTTTGTGAGTTTGTGGGGGACTGCAGATCTGCGTGCTATCGCTGGGTACGAAGGTGACAACTTGAATGTTCCGCGCAGCCTTCTCCAGACTGGAATCATTGGACCAGTCTTCTCTCATGAACCCACAGTCACTGAAACCTCGTATCTGGACGTGCTGCAGAAGTATGGCGTTCTACAGTAAGTTGCTCCCGGTCACCGTAGGATGAGGCTCGTCACCACTTACCAAAACAGTGGGCTCCTTTCTTGACAAGGCATTCCAGTTCAGATGCGTTGTTCAAATAGTTCAAATGGCTCTGAGCACTATGGGACTTAACATCTGAGGTCATCAGTCAACTAGAACTTAGAACTACTTAAGCCTAACTAGCCTAAGGACATCACACACAGCCACGGCGGAGGCAGGATTCGAACCTGCGACCGTAGCGGTCGCGCGGTTCCAGACTGAAGCGCCTAGAACCGCTCGGCCACAGCGGCCGGCAGATGCATTGTAAGAGGCGGACGTACGCTATGGCCACCATGCTCGCCGGACCCTGCTGGACTTTTTATGTGGGTTTTTTTGTGAAGGAAGGCTGCATCAAACTATACAGACACTGTAAAATACAGACACTGCCCTACTGTGCAACTGGCAATTATTATGGATATCAAATGAGTTACAAATTTGAGTGAACAGTATCTGTGGACAATCGTTTCAGCGAAACTACCAACGAAAACTGAAATTCCCTTTACAAATTACAGCCATTGCCAGTAGTTTTATCTGTTTACCGATGCCCCATCGACCAAGGACATGCACCTGTCATGTTGCGCACGCGCAGTCTGCTTCGGCAGGCGTGTACAATTCTCCAGCTACCTGGCGAGCTACGAGATTTTCAACACTTTTTAAATACGTCTTGTTGTTGTTGTGATCTTCAGTCCAGAGACTGGTTCGATGCTGCTCTCCATGCTACTCTATCCTGTGCAAGCTTCTTTATCTCCCAGTACCTACTGCAACCTACATCCTTCTGTATCTGCTTAGTGTATTCATCTCTTGGTCTCCCTCTACGATTTTTACCTTCCACGCTGCCCTCCAATGCTAAATTTGTGATTCCTTGATGCCTCAGAACATGTCCTACCAACCGATCCCTACTTCTTGTCACTTGTGCCACAAACTCCTGTTCTCCCCCATTCTATTGAATACCTCCTCATTAGTTGTGTGATCTACCGATCTAATCTTCAGCATTTTCCTGTAGCACCACATTTCAAAAGCTTGTATTCTCTTCTTGTCCAAACTATTTATCGTCCATGTTTCACTTCCATATGTGGCTACACTCCATACAAATACTTTCAGAAACGACTGCCTGACACTTAAATCTATACTCGATGTTAACAAATTTCTCTTCTTCAGAAACGCCTTCCTTGCCATTGCCAGTCTACATTTTAGATCTTCTCTACTTCGACCATCACCAGTTATTTTGCTCCTCAAATAGCAAAACTCCTTTACTACTTTAAGTATCTCATTTCCTTTTCTAATTCCCTCAGCATCACCCGACTTAATTCAACTACATTTCATTATCCTAGTTTTGCTTTTGTTGATGTTCATCTTATATCTTCGTTTCAAGACACTGTGCGTTCCGTTCAACTGCTCTTCCAAGTCCTTTGCTGTCTCTGACAGAATTACAATGTCATCGGCAAACCTCAAAGTTTTTATTTCTTCTCCATAGATTTGAATACCTACTCCGAATTTTTCTTTTGTTTCCTTTACTGCTTGCTCAATATACAGATTGAATCTTTCGTCTTAGCAGCTACAATTTTGATAGGGTCCTTTGTTTTGGAGAGCTCTTCCTGTATAAAAAATTTCATGGGATGTTTTGCAATGTCGGATTGGACCATTCCCTTGAAAGTGACATTTAACCCTTTGTCGTAATTCGTCAAATTTGTGTTTCATATTTTGAGTGAGTAACACCTACTGTGCTTCCAAAATAAATCTCATATCGCATTTAGGAACTCCCCGCTGTACTCGTATGATGTACTGTATGTACACTACATCACTGGTTACTACTAAATAAGTTTGTATTAATTTAATGTTGTTATTTATTGTATTCACAGGAAGGTTTCAAATCCATTTGAACACCCCTTTCGTATGGAATACGCCAACTAAACGTGAATACAGTGCGCATACTGCTGCATTTGTTGAATTATACAAATAACAGAGAAACGGTATCATTTTGTACACGGGAGTACGTTCCTTAACCGACAAGGATGTGAAGATTCTTTAAAGCAAACTGAATGCTGCACGTTTACAGGGAGCATGAGAGATAACAGTGCGGAACTGTGTAGCTATTGCTACTAGAGCCACAGTGAGCTTGTATGTACCGACGAACCGACAACATCCCTCTACCATGTCCAACTGCGCTGTGCTGTCAATCATTTTGTTATTGTTATCCAGGTATAAGACTATCAGAGCTTCTTGCAAGATGTATAAAAAATAACGCAATAATCGCAATAAATTCTAAGATATGCATCTTTCTTTTTCGTCGCGTTATTCCCAGACACTTCATAAAACGGATTTTAAAAAAAAATGTATTAATAGTCCAACGTTGCTGAGAAATTCGTTTTCGCCTTTGCTCATGCCGAGGGTTCAACAAATTGGGCATTAATTTTCCACAAAACTTTCTCATAGTTTATTTTTTCACTTTAAATATTGGGTGTTTCAGAAAGAATATACGTATTTTGGACGCATATATTTATCAAACTGTAAGACTTACAACTCTGGGACACATATTTATGAATCTCTGAAGTTTAGATTACAGATGTTCAGTGTCCTCCACCAGTGACAAGAACAATCTCACATCGGTACTCGAATTCATCTCATACTCGAATAATCATGCCCATCTCCTCTTATGAAAAAAATGAAATGGTCGTGTGGTATTGTTGGCCGGAGGCCCCATCCGGGGAAGTTCGGCCGCGGGTTGCAAGTCTTATTTCAGGCGACGCCACATGGGCGACTTGCGCGTCGGTGACGAGGGCAACACAACACCCACTCCATGAGTGGAGAAAATCCCCGACCCGGACCGGAATCGAATCCGGGCGCGCTCCATGGTAGGAAAACACATTACCACTCAGATAAGCACGTGGACGTCGTCACTGATCTTATAGCTGTACGGATCCTGTTCTTCAACTCTTCGAAGTTGTGTTGTAAAGCTAGTGCATAAGCGTTGTCCTTAATGAAAGCCCACGGGCAGAAGTCATAGGGCGTCAGATCCTGTAACAGGGGAGGCCAGCTGAGATGTGCCAAGTCGTCGATACTAGGACGACCAATCCAGTGGCTCGGTAGTGTTTCGGTCATCACGAACTAGTGAGGGGGTGCCGCGTGTTGTCGAGAAATGAAATTGTCCTCGTTCAGCCTCGGAAACAACCAGTTTTGTCATATAACAAGATACTGCTGACCATTAACCGTGAATCTGTCGAACTAGAATGGGATTTCGCACGAAACACAATGACTTTGGGTGAATCTCGTACATGCTTGCTGTGTGTATGTGGGTTCTATAGGACCCAAATTCGAACGTTCTGTTCTTTACTTACCAACTAACGTGAAAGTCGCTTCACCACTGAACACGATGCATTGTGTGAAAGTTTTATTATTGCCAACAGCATTCTGAAGAAAATACAATATGTTTTCATTTGTCATAACGACATAGAGTCAGTAAATTGTACGGCTTCATAACCAAGCGGTGTCTCACAGCGCATCAAATTGTTGTTGTAGGCAGCTGTAACTCCCGACTGGCACGAAGAGTTGATTTTGTAGGACTACATGGAAAGCGGTTTGAATTCGTGCTACATTTTCATCGGAAACACGAGGGCGGCCAGGACTCTTTCATTTACGTACACGTCATGTGTCTACAAACTGTTGGTACCATCTGCGAATGTTCCATCCATTCTGAGTATCAGTTCGGTAGCTCAACCTGAAACGTCTTTGCACTTTCACTACGGAGTTACATTCGCAAACTGGACAACACAATATGATTTCTTCCGCGGAGTAGCCGTTTTGCAATATGTGACGTAACCAGGCCTGTTTCGTTCGTGTCGATAGAGAACGATCATTCTCTTAACAAATCTTTTTCCAGAAAGTGGAAACCGTCAAAATAACTTTCCTTCTGCCCAGTATTAAAATTTATCCATTTTACCGAAATACTAAAAAAAACGCGCGAACAAAAATAGTCGGTAAATATTAAGTACTTCGCAACATGTACGAACACGCTGCTCGGGTCCAGGTTTCTAGAAGGCACCGATAGATGTCCCTGTTGTCAGAGTACTGTGATGCTACTATGCGGTAGCTGTTCTAGCACACGAATTAAAGCAGTGGATGCATTCAACGCAATTTTGAAAGCTTTTACCACCTTACATTTCTTTGAAATTGAGAACCTGCCAATTTCATACTCCTTATTTACACATGTAATACGAAAACTGCCTAACAATAAGCTCCTACAATAGCAAATAAGTGTGTTAATGTAGTGCACCTTGTACCGTGGCCCAGTCGGGAAATGTTGTTTCAACGATCCTACTCGTATTGTGTTCAAGCTATTGACATGCTAATTTTTCTTATTATGTGGAAAATGCCATTGTGTACGACATTTCGGAGAACATTCGTTCTCGGTAAGTTAGTTACAAAATCGGAAGAAGAAGGCAAAGAACTGTAGTTACCTTCCGTAAACATAATAACGTCATGTGGCTCAACGGCCTGACAAAGTCTTTCAGTCGGACGCCACGCCGGCAACTTGTGTGTCCCTAGCCCATCCACTTAATCTCACCAGTGAAAGGAATCTACGGTTTGACATGGAAGGCGAACCACTGGTTGTTCCTTGCTCATCTTTATATCACTGAGAGGCTAAGACTAGGTTAAAGGCAGACTGAAACACTAAATGGTCCGGCAAAGATGCGAAGACACGCTTCGCCGACCCATAAACACATCTGGTCATATTCAAGCATGAATTTCGTAGCTAAGTGTAAGAAGTTTCGCAATTTTTCAAGTATGAAACCCATGCTCGTCTTCCTAGGTCGCAGTACTGTCGTATCAACTCCCCTGTTCCATTTAATCGTTGCAACAGACTTGGAAACAGGGTGTGAGCCTGAAGTCTTCTACACGAATATTTAGTGTTGTATAACCTTTCCGCTTCTCTGCTGCTTCCATTTCCTTGCCCACACACGAAAATCATGTTCCGTCACGGTATACAGCTCCATTTGATTAGGACTGATCGACATTAGTACTTGTAGTCTACTACAGTACCGACATTCTATACCAAGATTGCTCATGTCAGTACACAGTATTGCATCGAATTAGTTGAGTTACTCTCCCAGCCTCTACACCTAAATGCTCTTCGGGATTACCTAACCTACGGTAACAGTACCACCGCATGTGATCCACTGTCAGAGGTATCAGAACGTTTTTCGTTTATAACTTTAGACTCGGCGGTTTACGGACGAGAGTCCCTTGCCTCAAATTGATACCTTTAGCATTCCCCATAATTCCTGAAAGTTTGTAACTTCGTCATAAACTCACCTTGTGCATACACACATAGAGATACATATTTATAAACACATGTATAATACACACACACACACACACACACACACACACTTAATTTATTTTATTTATTTATTTTTTTCGTAAGACGACGTAAGCATCGTCTTAGGCACTGCCATCAAACATAAAGCTGACCGCTGTTGTTCAAAACGCGAAGGACATCGCGTGAAAAAAAGATTCCGTTAGCGTGTGTTATCGTCCTCCGATTTACTTAAGACTAAATGGATTTAACTGTCTTCAACAAACATAATAATGGGCGATCAATTTCGTAAATTAAAAATGTAATGATAATTATTTAGCTTTAGTCTTAACCTCCGGAATATTCCGGAGATAAAATAGTCCCCCATTAGGATCTCCGGAAGGGGACAGCTCAGGAGGAAGTCCTCAACAGGTAAAAAAGCCCGCATCTCGTGGTCGTGCGGTAGCGTTCTCGCTTCCCACGCCCGGGTTCCCGGGTTCGATTCCCGGCGGGGTCAGGGATTTTCTCTGCCTCGTGATGGCTGGGTGTTGTGTGATGTCCTTAGGTTAGTTAGGTTTAAGCAGTTCTAGGGGACTGATGAACGTAGATGTTAAGTCCCATAGTGCTCAGAGCCATTTGAACCTTTTTTTTGAAAACAAAACTGGCATGCTACGGATCGGAGGGTAGAATGTTAGATCACTTAATAAGGCAGGTAGGTTAGAAAATTTAAAAAGGGAAATGGATAGCTTGAAATTATGTGTAGTGGGAATTAGTGGAGTTCGGTGGCAGTGGCAGGAAGAACAGGACTTCTGATCACGTAGATACAACAAACATGGTGCAGTACTAGGTTTAATAATGTATACGAAAATAGGAATGCGTGTTAGCTACTATGAATAGCATAGTTGGCGCACTTTTAGAGCCAAGATAGACACGAAGCCCAAACCCACCACAGTAGTACAAGTTATATGCCGAGTAGCTCTGCAGATTATGAAGATATCGAGGAACATGTGACGAGATAAAAGAAATTATTCAGGTAGTTGAGGAAGACGAAAATTTGATAGTGACGGTAGACTGTAATTCGATAGCAGGAAAAAGAAGAGAAGGAAACATAGTAGAAATGAAAGAGGAAGCCGCCTGGTAAAATTTTGCACGGAATATAATTTAATCATCGCTAATACTCTGTTTAAGAATCATAAAAGAAGGCTGTATATATGGAGGAGACTTGGAGACACCAGAAGGTTTCAGGTTGATTATAGAATGGTAAGACTGAGATTTAGGAACCAGGTAGGTGTGGACTCTGACCACAATTTACTGGTTATGAACTGTATATTATAACTGAAGAAACTGGAAAAAGGTAATAAATTATGGAGATGGGACCTGGATAAGTTGAAAGAACCAGAGGCTGCTGAGAGTTTCTGAGGGAGCATTAGGCAATGGTTGACTAGAGCATGGGAAAGGAATGGATAGCTTTGAGAGATGAAATAGTCACGACAGTGCATGACCAAATATGTAAAAAGACAAGGCCTAACACAGGAGATATTGAATTTAATTAATGAAAGAAGAAAGCATAAAAATGCAGCAAATGAAGCAGACGAAAGCGAATACAAACGTTTAAAAAGGCAGAGTGACAGGAAGTACAAAATGGTTAAGCAGCAATGGCTAGAGAACAAATGTAAGCATATTTCATTAGGGAAAAGATAGATACCGCCTACAGGAAAAAGGGGCCTTTGGGGAAAGGAGAAGCAGCTGTATGAATGTCAAGTGCTCAGATGGGAAACCAGTACTAAGCAAAGACGGGAAAGTTGGAAGGTGGAAGGATTATATAGAGGGTCTACGCAAGGGAGATGAGCCTGAAGGCAATGTTATAGAAAAGCTATGGACGTAGGTGAAAATGAGATGCGAGATGCGTTACTGCGAGAAGAATTTGACGGAGCTGTGACAGATCTCAGTCGACATAAGGAGTATCTGATATACGGTCAAAACTACTGATGGGCTTGGGAGAGCCAGCCGTGACAAAACTATTCCATCTGGTGTGTAAGATGTATGTGACAGGCGAAATAGACTTCAAGAAGAATGCAACAATTCCAATTTCAAGGAAAGCAGTGACAGGGTGAAAATTACCGAACTATCAGCAATGCGTCGTAGTTGCATAATATTAGTACGAATTCTTTACAGAAGAACGGAAAAACTGATAGAAGGCGACCTCGGGGAAGATCAGTTTGGATTCCAGTGACCTGTAGAAACACGCAAGGCAATACTTACATTCCGACTTACATTAGAAAATAGGTTAACGAAAGGCAAACCTATGTTTATAGCATTTGTAGTCTTAGACAAAGCTTTTGACAATATTGACTGGAATACTCCCCTTCAAATTCTGAATGTAGCAGGATAAAATGCAGGGAGTGAAAAGCTATTTACAACTTGTATAGAAACCAGGCTGCATTAATAAGAGTTGAGAATCATGAAAGGGAAGCAGTTGTTGAGAAGGGTGTGAGATAGGGCTGTAACCTATCCCCGATGTTATTCAATTTGTACACTCAGCAAGCAGTAAAGGAAACCAAAGAAAGATGTGGAATAGGAATCAAAAGTTCAAGAAGAAGAAATAAAAACCTCGAGGCTTGGTGATGACATTGTAGTTCCGTCAGAGACAGCAAAAGACTTGGAAGAAAGGTTGAACGGAATGGACAGTGTCTTGAAAGGAGGATATAAGATGAACGTCAACAAAATCAAGACAAGAGTAATGGAATGTAGGCGAATTAAATAAGGTGATGCTGATGGAATTAGATTAGAAAGTGAGATGCTTAAAGTAGTAGATGAGCTTTGGTAATTGGGCAGCAAAATTACTCATGATCGCCGAAGTAGAGAGGATATAAAATGTAGACTGTCACTTTCAAGAAAAGTATTTCTGAAAAACAGAAATCTGTTAACATCAAATATAGATTTAAGAGTTAGGAAGTCTTTTCTGAAAGTATTTGTCTGGAGTGTAGCCCTGTATGGAAATGTAACACAAATGATAAACAGTTTAGACAATAAGATAAAAGAAGCTTTCGAAATGTGGTGCTACGGAAAAATGCTGAAGATTAGATCGGTAGATCGCGTAACTAATGAGGAGGTACTGAATAGAATTGGGGAGACAAGAAATTTGTGGCACAACCTGACAAGAAGAAGAGATAGGTTGTTAGGGTACATTCTGAGACATCAAGGGATCAATAATTTAGTATTGGAGGGAAGTGTGGGGGCTAAAAACGTAGAGGGAGACCAAGAGATGAATACAGTATGCATATTCAGAAAGTTGTGGGTAGCAGTAGCCGGCCGCGGTGGTCTCGCGGTTAAGGCGCTCAGTCCGGAACCGCGTGACTGCTACGGTCGCAGGTTCGAATCCTGCCTCGGGCATGGATGTGTGTGATGTCCTTAGGTTAGTTAGGTTTAAGTAGTTCTAAGTTCTAGGGGACTGATGACCACAGATGTTAAGTCCCATAGTGCTCAGAGCCATTTTTTTTGGTAGCAGTAGTTATTAGGAGATCAAGAGGCTGGCACAGTATAGAGTAGCACGCAGAGCTGCATCAAGCCAGTTTTCGGACTGGTGACCGCAACAGTCTTGATCTCATACGACTAACATCGATGTTGATGTAGAACTTACGTGCAATAAAATACACTCCTGGAAATTGAAATAAGAACACCGTGAATTCATTGTCCCAGGAAGGGGAAACTTTATTGACACATTCCTGGGTTCAGATACATCACATGATCACACTGACAGAACCACAGGCACATAGACACAGGCAACAGAGCATGCACAATATCGGCACTAGTAAGGTGTATATCCACCTTTCGCAGCAATGCAGGCTGCTATTCTCCCATGGAGACGATCGTAGAGATGCTGGATGTAGTCCTGTGGAACGGTTTGCCATGCCATTTCCACCTGGCTCCTCAGTTGGACCAGCGTTCGTGCTGGACGTGCAGACCGCGTGAGACGACGCTTCATCCAGTCCCAAACATGCTCAATGGGGGACAGATCCGGAGATTTTGCTGGCCAGGGTAGTTGACTTACACCTTCTAGAGCACGTTGGGTGGAAGGGTATACATGCGGACGTGCATTGTCCTGTTGGAACAGCAAGTTCCCTTGCCGGTCTAGGAATGGTAGAACTATGGGTTCGATGATGGTTTGGATGTACCGTGCACTATTCAGTGTCCCCTCGACGATCACCAGAGGTGTACGGCCAGTGTAGGAGATCGCTCCCCACACCATGATGCCGGGTGTTGGCCCTGTGTGCCTCGGTCGTATGCAGTCCTGATTGTGGCGCTCACCTGCACGGCGCCAAACACGCATATGACCATCATTGGCACCAAGGCAGAAGCGACTCTCATCGCTGAAGACGACACGTCTCCATTCGTCCCTCCATTCACGCCTGTCGCGACACCACTGGAGGCGGGCTGCACGATGTTGGGGCGTGAGCGGAAGACGGCCTAACGGTGTGCGGGACCGTAGCCCAGCTTCATGGAGACGGTTGCGAATGGTCCTCGCCGATACCCCAGGAGCAACAGTGTCCCTAATTTGCTGGGAAGTGGCGGTGTGGTCCCCTACGGCGCTGCGTAGGATCCTACGGTCTTGGCGTGCATTTGTGCGTCGCTGCGGTCCGGTCCCAGGTCGACGGGCACGTGCACCTTCCGCCGACCACTGGCGACAATATCGATGTACTGTGGAGACCTCACGCCCCACGTGTTGAGCAATTCGGCGGTACGTCCACCCGGCCTCCCGCATGCCCACTATACGCCCTCGCTCAAAGTCCGTCAACTGCACATACGGTTCACGTCCACGCTGTCGCGGCATGCTACCAGTGTTAAAGACTGCGATGGAGCTCCGTATGCCACGGCAAACTGGCTGACACTGACGGCGGCGGTGCACAAATGCTGCGCAGCTAGCGCCATTCGACGGCCAACACCGCGGTTCCTGGTGTGTCCTCTGTGCCGTGTGTGTGATCATTGCTTGTACAGCCCTCTCGCAGTGTCCTGACACACCGGTGTCAATGTGTTCTTTTTTCCATTTCCAGGAGTGTACATTAGTTGATGTGAGAAGTTATTTGTTTATCCTTTATGACCTTGTAAAGTGAATGCTTATGTAGAAATAGCAATTTGAATTTAAATCTGACTTCATCACGAGAAGTTTGATTTTCTTGTAATCAGGTAAAGTTGAGAATTTTGGATTCATTGAAGTTTGAAGTATTTCGGCGATCGATAGTCAAAGACAAGATGATACCCAGTTGTTAGCTTTTGGGAAGGCATGGAGCTTTTATGAAACTGGTGATACGTAAAATGATTGAAATATTGTCTTTCTGTTTCCGAGCTTGCAGGAAGTTAATACAACTCTCTCACTGAAGTAATTCAAATTCATTGTGGCGTGCCCGTCTTGAAAGAAAGTCTGACACTGTCAAACTGAATTACTATACACACCAAAACATTATGACCATCTGCTTAATAGCTTGTTTGTCCATCTTTGGAACGAAATGTATCAATACTTCTGTGTATCACGGATCCGACTGTGTTGGTAGGCTATGTGTACGCACAGGTCGTGTAATTCGCGTAAATAACTGGCCGCAGATTTGCGTGCGACCCAGATGGGTTCCATAGAATTCACACCAGGTGAATCTGCTCGCCGAGACATGAACGTGAGTTCACTACAATGCTCCTCAAACCACTGTGTCACGTTTCTGGCTCCGAGACCCGGACAATTATTCTGCTGAAAAATGACATCGCCTTCGGGGAAGACATCAAGCATGAGGGGACGAAGGTGTATCGCAGCTGTCATCGATTACTACCACAGGTCTCAAGTAAGCAAGCAAAATACTTCCCATAGCATAACACTGCTCCCACCAGCCTGTGTCCGTGACGCGTTGCATGTTTCGAGCCACCGTTCACCTCGATGACGGCCTTTGTAGAGACGACCATCGACCTAGTGTAGCGCAAATGTGATTTTCCCGAAGAGCCGACACGTTTCCAGTGATCGACGGTCGAATCCCGATGGTTCCGCGCCCACTGCAATCGTAATTGGCGATATCGATGGGTCAACATCTGAGTACGAGGGGTGGTCTGCTGCGGAGCTCCGTGTTGGACAATGTACGATGAACAGTGTGCTCCGAAATAAGTTTGAGTGTACCAGTTTTGTGCTCTTTCAGCAGAGATTCCTACTTTATAGGGCAGACAAGTATCCGAACCCCACGTTCTGTGAAGAGTCGTGGACGTCCAACAATTTAGCGCCTCGTGGTAGTTTCACTGTCCTTCTACCTCCTTCCGTAGATGCACACGACAGTAGAACGTGAACATTCGACCAATTTTGCCGTTTTCCAGGTACTTGTCCACAGGCTCTACGTAATAATAATATGCCCTTTGTCACGTCGCTTATCCAAATTAATTTTACCATTTGCAGCCCATATCTACGCTAGGGCGATCCCAGGCCGTGTCTGTTCTGCTTACATATTTTTGTTACCACGTCACTTGCCGACAACGACACCAGGCGGCATCGAACGTCGCGGTTGGCAGTGTTCGTACCTGATTAAAGTTTTTGTCAACTGTGTGTTAGGTACCACACTTGCTAATATATGTTTAAATAATAACATAAAGAGAGATTTGTTGGCGCCAGAGCGTACAGCTGTTATGTATGTAGCAGGGTGCCTTGAGTCCGCAGTTATACTTGCGTACTCGTGTACTCTATACGGGTAGAATCCATTTGTACCCAACAACAGACTCTATTGATAATTTTTCCGGTAAAGGGCAGCGGCGGAAACTGGTGAATGAAGCCTCCGAGCGCAGGGAGACGGCGAGTTCGCAAAAGACGTTACAGGACCAACGAGGAATTTAAAGCTAGTACAGAGAGCTCATTTCTGATCTCTAGGCCTTGACATAAACGCCAGCTGTGTGCCAGACAGAGAACAGCTCAGCTTCATATCGCAAAGCCGTCAAAAGCGGCGTCTTACTCACCGGGTAGCGTTGCGTCTCTGAAGACGGCCACCGTAGCGTCGGAAGCGCCGTCTATGTCTGCGTCGTCGCTGGCGAGTCGGGCGACAGCGGGCTCCAGCCAGAGCGGCCGCAGCGTGATGACGTAGTCGCGGCCCGGACTCAGCATGTCCAGTATTACGTCCCCGTGTCGCGTCTGCGGGGAAAGTCAACAGTGACGGGATATTACGTCCACCAACACTTTGTGAGGCCCTCTCATCTCAGAAGTGTCACAAGCTCTAAGGTTGGTAGTCTTCAAAGCGTACTTCACAATTTGCCATATTACGAGGGCTATTCGGAAACTGAGGAACGATCGGTCACGAAATAGTAAGCACCGTGAAAATCCGACGAGGCTTTTCACAGACATTTTGGGCAGTGTCTCTAGTATGCCAGCCGATCGCATCAAGACGCTCTTTTCAGTTGTGAGCGCACTGTGAGCGAGTAAAAGTGCCTACAACAACGTCTCCCGCCAGGAAGGGGGGGGGGGGGGGGCACTGAGAGGCTTCGCCTTAATGAATGCAGCCCACCTAACACAACTGCCACGCACTTCCTCCTCCGTGGCAATTCTCAGCCGCACTTTGCAGGGGCAGCGAAGACGCTCCTGCAGCCTTTTTGATGGGAAGTGTTCGATCCCTCACAACACAGCCCAAATTGGCTCGTTCTGAGTATCATCTCTGTCCACATGAAATGCTGGAGACGAAGACGACACGTGGGCGCAGATTACTAACTATAGACCAGCCGAGAATTATCGGAAAGCACAGGCGGCTGCCTTCTATGACGATAGTGTCGGAAATTTGGTATAGCGCTCCGACAAATGTCTGTCAGAGCGGCGACTATGCAGAGAAGTACCTGGAAGGTGTAGCTAAATGTGCATAGAAAACCTTTTTGATTTTGTGATTCTTGAGTTTCTCCCGGCGTCTTTGATAATCAAAATATCCACGGGTGTACTGCCGGTCTATAGTGTCCAACGGGCACACTATAGACCGGCAGTACACCCGTGGATACTTTTTGATTTTCATTGTGGGTTCCATTTCGCGACCCATCATTCCTTACTTTCCGAACAACCCTCGTATGTACGCTGATTTGGCAGATGTACGCTCACGTTCAGAAGAAATAATATTAGAGGTAGGACGTCCATATTCACAGGACATGAACATTAGTGTGTTCTGCAGAAATGAGTAGCATTTGAACCATGTCGGCCATCGGGCTTAAGGTCTACATCGACATTGCGGCGCAACACCACCTACCGGTAAAATGCGCTATAATCCGAAGGTGCCTTGAGGGTGGCTTGAGCAGACGTGCACGATGCCTTGCGGACATATGCGATAACCGTACCGTCAAATCAGTGGGTTTGAAAGAGGACGCTTTACTGGCATGAGAGAATGTGACGCATCGATCCGGGAAACTGCTGCTCGTGTGAGACGGGTGTGTGCAGAATAGCTCACGGAAGGCCGTGGAACACGACAAGGTGGCTCCTACCACCCAGACCACACCCGAGAAAATCTACACCTCATCCGAATGGCATTGCAAGACAGATCTGCGTCCTCCTCGGCTCTGGCAGAACAGTAGAACAGTGTAACACATTACACAACATCAGGGCTGCCAGTCCGTCGCCATTTATTATGGTACTGGACTACATGCGCGTCGTCCACTTTTCCGCCTAGATTTGACGAATGTGCACAAACATGCCAGACGGCAAAGGTGTATGTAACGACGTCACTGTGGTCATGAGTGGCATCAGATAGTGTTTTAGGACGAGTCCACCTTCTGTTTTTTTTTTTTTTAATGATGGCCTCGTTTTTGTTCGCCACAGACAGGGGGAGCGACATCACAGTTATTGCATTCGCAGATGGCACACAACGCCAACTCAAGGCCTTACGGTGCGTGTCCAGAGCACTTTGAGCATTGTGACCTACGTGGATGACATCCTGCGACCAGTAGCCATTCCCCTTCTGCACTACACTCGAGACGTCGTTTTTCAGCAAGACAACGCAGGACCACATGTTGCTGCACGAACACGTGCCTTCTTGGTGTCATAGAATGTCAGCCTTTTGCCCTGACCCGCCAGATCACCAGACTTGTCGCCAATGTGTGGGATATGGTCAAAGGGTGGGTGCAGTTATGTGACCCAGTTCCAACCATCACATATGAATTTTGAAACCAGGTGAATACAGCATGGATGGAATTTGCGCCTTATACGTGTCGATGCCTTCACGCACGCCCCGTGGCGGATGACACATGCTGAACCGAAGTGACTCATTTTCTAATCATTTCACTGACATCGATTTGTCGTATAATCATTGAACATATTTTGTGTTCAGGCATAATGACCTTTCTAGACTGCAGAAACCAGCACGGATTTAGGAAACAGCGGTCCACTTTGTGCATGATATACAACAGACTCTAGATACCGGCTCCCCAGTTGATGCCATATTTCTCGACTTTCGAAAGGCGTTCGACTCAGTTCCGCACTGTCGCTTGCTACAAAAAGTGCGCGCTTACGGTCTGTCCAATGACACATGCGGTTGGATAGAAAGTTTTCTAACAGGCAGGGAGCAGTATGTCGTCCTGAACGGGGTAATTTCAACAGAAACAAGAGTAACCTCAGGTCTGCCCCAGGGCAGCGTAATAGGTCCTCTGCTTTTGACGATTTACGTAAACGATCTGGTTGATGGTATTGACAGCGGCCTTGGACTGTTTGCCGATGATGCTGTAATCTACAGGAAAGTAGTATCACACGAAAGTTGTCAGAAAATCAATGAGGTTTAGCAGAAAATAAATGCATGGTGTAATGACTGGCAGTTATCTCTCAATATTAGTAAGTGTAACCTACTGCGTATAACAAGGCGAAAATCCCCATTAATGTACGAATACAAAATAAATGCCCAGTATTTGGAAGCGGTAACATCAGTCAAGTATCTGGGTGTGACTATTCGAAACGATCTCAAATGGAATTACCAGATAACACAAGTAACGGGTAAGGCGAACTCTAGATTTTGCGGTTTATTGGTAGACTCCTGAAGCGATGCAGTCCTTCAACAAAGAAAATAGCTTACAATACGTTAGTTCGTCCAGTCTTAGAGTATTGTTCGTCTGTATGGGATCCTTCCCAGTTGGGTCTGATTCAAAAGATTGAGAAGGACCAAAGAAGAGCGGCAAGATTCGTGACTGGTACCTTTAGCCATCGCGAGAGCATTACAAGTCTAATAGAAAGTTTGAAGTGGGACACATTTGCAGATAGACGACGCGCTAAATAGAAGGGGCTGCTCACTAAATTCCAAAATCCAGTCTTCACCGAGGATGTACAGAATATGTAATTATCACCAACTTTCATCTTTCAAAGATAAGGGAAATAAGAGCTCGAACTGAGGCGTTCAGACAGTCGTTTTTCCCTAGCGCGATCCGCGAGTGGAACAAGGGGGGGGGGGGGGGGGCGGGGAATATGACTTTAGCGCGAATTGTGTCCTCCGCCACACACCGCTTGGTGGCTAGAGGAGTATATATGTAGATGTAGATGTAGAACATCCTAATGTACATGTACGCCCTATCTGTAGTCCTTCAAGGAGTATTTCTGTACATGAGTGTACGTGAGGGAGGAAAGTACACGCCTGGAAATGGAAAAAAGAACACATTGACACCGGTGTGTCAGACCCACCATACTTGCTCCGGACACTGCGAGAGGGCTGTACAAGCAATGATCACACGCACGGCACAGCGGACACACCAGCAACCGCGGTGTTGGCCGTCGAATGGCGCTAGCTGCGCAGCATTTGTGCACCGCCGCCGTCAGTGTCAGCCAGTTTGCCGAGGCATACGGAGCTCCATCGCAGTCTTTAACACTGGTAGCATGCCGCGACAGCGTGGACGTGAACCGTATGTGCAGTTGACGCACTTTGAGCGAGGGCGTATAGTGGGCATACGGGAGGCCGGGTGGACGTACCGCCGAATTGCTCAACACGTGGGGCGTGAGGTCTCCACAGTACATCGATGTCGTCGCCAGTGGTCGGCGGAAGGTGCACGTGCCCGTCGACCTGGGACCGCACCGCAGCGACGCACGGATGCACGCCAAGACCGTAGGATCCTACGCAGTGCCGTAGGGGACCGCACCGCCACTTCCCAGCAAATTAGGGACACTGTTGCTCCTGGGGTATCGGCGAGGACCATTCGCAACCGTCTCCATGAAGCTGGGCTACGGTCCCGCACACCGTTAGGCCGTCTTCCGCTCACGCTCCAACACCGTGCAGTCGCCTCCAGTGGTGTCGCGACAGGCGTGAATGGAGGGACGAATGGAGACGTGTCGTCTTCAGCGATGAGAGTCGCTTCTGCCTTGGTGCCAATGATGGTCGTATGCGTGTTTGGCGCCGTGCAGGTGAGCGCCACAATCAGGACTGCATACGACCGAGGCACACAGGGCCAACACCCGGCATCATGGTGTGGGGAGCGATCTCCTACACTGGCCGTACACCTCTGGTGATCGTCGAGGGGACACTGAATAGTGCACGGTACATCCAAACCGTCATCGAACCCATCGTTCTGCCATTCCTAGACCGGCAAGGGAACTTGCTGTTCCAACAGGACAATGCACGTCAGCATGTATCCCGTGCCACCCAACGTGCTCTAGAAGGTGTAAGTCAACTACCCTGGCCAGCAAGATCTCCGGATCTGTCCCCCATTGAGCATGTTTGGGACTGGATGAAGCGTCGTCTCACGCGGTCTGCACGTCCAGCACGAACGCTGGTCCAACTGAGGCGCCAGGTGGAAATGGCATGGCAAGCCGTTCCACAGGACTACATCCAGCATCTCTACGATCGTCTCCATGGGAGAATAGCAGCCTGCATTGCTGCGAAAGGTGGATATACACTGTACTAGTGCCGACATTGTGCATGCTCTGTTGCCTGTGTCTATGTGCCTGTGGTTCTGTCACTGTGATCATGTGATGTATCTGAACCCAGGAATGTATCAATAAAGTTTCCCCTTTCCTGGGACAATGAATTCACGGTGTTCTTATTTCAATTTCCAGGAGTGTATTTCGCTCGCTGCTGAATTGGTAAATTATCGACTCAGAAAAGTTCACGTACTGTGTAATTCTCTAATCGAAAGCAAATGTTGTACAAGTCTCGTTCAAGGATGTTTTAGGATTTTAATGTGGAAGATATAAGATCACACGGAGTATGAGGTACCTCAGAATACCACGTCCACATCTATGCCGAATGCGCGTGTACGGCAATGAATTGAACCACGACGGAAAGCAGTGTATCTGTTAATGTGGAAACTACATGATGGAAAACGAGCTTCGCCAACTTCACTAGTGCACAACTGGCACATATACAAAGAGTGAAGGTCGTGCGATGGTGACAAAGGAATCACGTAGGAACATTCATGCAACTGGTTTAACACCAGTGAAGGTGGATCGTGTTCGAGAAACCATCTTTGCAAATCGACGTGACACTTATCTCATTGCAAGGATAAAAATCTGTGCTGGCAACCCCGAGACAATCCACGAGGAACATGTTTTCTTCCGCAACGTCTGTGCAAGACTGGCGTCCAAATTCTTGTCATAAATGAATACGATAAACAATTTGTGAATAGTTTTGGTGCTGATTTAGAGTCTGTGGTATCTATGGTTGTAAACTTTCCTTCTCGGACACTTCGGAAGCTTAAATTTTAAAACCTCATTTAGTTTAGCAACACACTCCAGAATATTTATACACTCCTTCTCTGTCTTGAACTGTCTTAAACACAGAATCTTGTCATCTTGATATGTGACGTTAATTTGTACTGTTTTCTTTTCGATATTTCAGTCTCGCCCTAAGAGATTATCAATCTTATTTTCAAAACTGCTGTATTGAATTCTTCCACTCGTTGCTTAAGTTCTTATGAACTTAACAGCGATCACTAAACTCTCATCACCAAAACGAAGCTAGTTTATGTATTTTCCACTAACGTGCTTACCTTCTAGCCTGATGAAGCATAATGGAATCTGGATTAAATATTAAAGGACAATTAATACACTGTCTCACATAAACGTGAAGCACCAAGAAGACATGGTCAGATATCACTGTAACTTCGTACACGTACATTCCATCGGCCGGTATGTAACTGATCAGATTTGAAATTCTCTGGGACACCTAAAACATCCTTTAGAATACATTAGTGTTGTTGGTTTTTAGTGTTGTTACCTGGCCTGGTAAGGTATATAAGGGTCGTGAACAGCATAAGATGATGAGTAATTACTGAAGGACACATAGATGCCACGTACTCATATGAGACAGCGTTATGAGCACCTGACACCGATTGAGAGGTGTAACATTGTGGGTCTCCACTTGGGCGGTTGAATGACTCGTGTAATATCCAGATTTGTTGGGCACTTTGACGTTTCAGTGCCTAGATTTTCGACTGTATGGGAACGTGAGGGCACATACAAATATACTTGTCGTCAAAATTTCGATAGACCATAGCTGAGCACCACAAAAAGGATCACCGAATTGTGCACCAACCAGATCGCAACCTCTTAACATCTGCGCCTGACACCTACCATCCAAAAGACTCCCTGCAACTTCAGTCATTCCACACCTTTGGTCAGAGACTAGCAACAGGTGGAATAGGAAATTACCGTCCCATACGTAGGCTCCCTTTACCACCACAACATAGGGAGCTAAGCTTGGAGTTGTATTGTGGCCGGGAATCATGGACTGCAGATGTATTTCGTCGCACTGTTTTCAGCGATGAATCGCATTTCTGCACTGCCCCGTCTCACCATCGTTGGTGCTTATGGCGGTGATCTGGGGGGGGGGGGGGGGGGGGTCGGATTCTTTTCGAGGTTTGGAGAAACACAGTGGTGTTACTACTGACACCATGATACACTATGTGATCAAAAGTATCTGGACACCTGGCTGAAAATAACTTGCAAGTTCGTGGCTCCGTCTATCGGTAATGCTGGCATTCAGTATGGTGATGGTCCACCCTCAGCCACGATGACGGCTTCCACTCTCACAGGCATACGTTCAATCAGGTGCTGGAAGGTTTCTTGGGGAATAGCAGCCCATTCTTCATGGAGTGCTGCACTGGGGAGAAGTATAGATATCGGTCGGTGATGCCTGGCACAAAGTCGGCGTTCCAAAACATCCCACAGATATTCTACAGGATTCAGGTCATGACTCTGTGCAGGCCAGTCCATTACAGGGATGTTATTGTCGTGTAACCGCTCCGCCACAGGCCGTGCATTGTGAACAGGTGCTCGATCGTGTCGAAAGTTGCAATCGCCATCCCCGAACTGCTCTTCAACAGTGGGAAGCAAGAAGGTGCCTGAAACATCAATGTATGCCTGTGTTGTGATAGTGCCTCGCAAAACAACAAGCGATGCAAGTCCCCTCCATGAAAAACACGATCACACCATAACACCACCGCCTCCGAATTTTACTGTTGGCGCTACACACGCTGGTAGATGGCGTTCACCGGGTATTCGCCATACCCACACCCTGTCATCGGATCACCACACTGTGTACCGTGATTCGTCTTTCCACACAACGTTTTTCCACTGTCCCAAGTTTACGCTCCTTACACCAAGCGAGGCGTCGTTTGGCATTTATCGGCGTGATGTGTGGCTTATGAGAACCGCTCGACCATGAAATCCAAGTTTTCTCAACTCCCGCCTAACTATCATAGTACTTGCAGTGGATCCTGATGCAGTTTGGAATTCCTGTGTGATGGTCTGGATAGATGTCTGCCTATTACACATTACGACCCTCTTCAACTGTCGGCGGTCTCTGTCAGTCAACAAACGAGGTCGGCCTGTACGCTTTTGTGCTGTACCTGTCCCTTCACGCTTCCACTTCACCATCACATCGGAAACAGTGGACCTAGGGATGTTTAAGAGTGTGGAAATCTCGCGTACAGACGTATGACACAAGTGACACACAATCACCTGACCACGTTCGAAGTCCGTGAGTTCCGCGGAGCGCCCCATTCTGCTCTCTCATGATGTCTAATAACTAGAGAAGTCACTGATATGGAGTACCTGGCAGTAGATGGCAGCACAATGCACCTAATATGAAAAGCATATGTTTTTGGGCTGTTCGGATACTTTTGAGCACATAGTCTATGTGGCGACATCGGGTGTGACTCCATACCATAGCAGTTTGTGATTGAGGGAACTCTGGCGGCAGGACGCTAAGTCACGGACGTACTGCGTCCTCATGTGTTATCTAACATGCGACAGTATCTTGGAGCCATTTTCCAACAGTCACATGTCTCTATGAAATTTCTGCGTGATGTGGCCAGCAAGTTCTTCAGATCTGTTCCCGACAGAACATGTGTCGGACCAAGTTAGACGTCAACATCTTACCAGTGGTAGTACCAAGGATATCAACGATCACTTGCGACAGTTCTAGGTCAACTTGCCTCACGAGAAGATGCAACGGCTTTATGACGCCCTTCTCAGCCGCTATCAGTGCATACATCAAGGTCAGAGGTGGTTTAACATCATACAAATAAGTCGGCTCACACTGCCAATTTCTTTGTGAATTTAACTCGATTTCGTAATCACTGCGGTAACATCGCACATCATCTCAGCCCGTGAAGTATTATTTCATTTCCTCCTGCCATTTTCCGTGTTCACTTCTTTTGTCAGGCAGTGTGTTTACTGATACATCTTCCTTGCTGCGTCGTGCCTGTTTTACCGATACTGAAAACATAAAAAAATATAAAAAGGCAGATGGAAAACTGTACTACACCAAAGGAAGTTGCCTGCATCGGAAATCTAGGTTCCCTTTCCTTGAGGCGTTCTTCTTGTTCAAGCTTTAACTGCACTTGTGCATCTCCGTCGCTTTCCTGTATGTAAGGGAGTTGTATTTCCTGTTCATGGCGAATATTAGAAGATCTGTAGATATCGGCACACGTAACCCTCGGACACACGTTCGATTCCGATCCACCCACAGTAATGGAGAAAATGTTCTGGCCACATCTGCTAGAAAGACGCCGCAGAAATAGCCTGTCATCGAAAGCTCTGCGATGGATTCCAAGAAGTAGCACACCACAGGTGACCTTGTTCTTTCGACAAGGCCTATTCCCTCTCTGGCCTCTATCCACCTGAGCGAGCTCGGTGTCTATAGGACGTTAAACTTGCTCTTTTTTTTAATCAGATGACCCGGCAGAAAGTGGATCGCTATCATCGCCGAGGCCAGCAAGGGAACCAGGCCACCGTTCCCATTCCAGAATTGTCAACACTCTAGCCTTCTCAGCTGAATCTTCATCTCGCAGCACCAACTTTCTACGCCTGCCGAAGCTATGCATCTGGACTTCTTGCGCCCATATCTAGCCACTAGAACCAAAAGCAGTGACACGTGGTGCAGGTCCACCGTTTCGCGGTTCACATCTGCTTCATCGCTTCCAACTACCTGGTAGAATTATTTTCAGCCATAATGGCTGTGTTTGTGAACCGTGACTGTGTGGTATAACACCACTATACCAAACTTCTCAACACATCTCTCCTCCCACAAAAAATTACCTGCAGCCAATGTAATAAATATTATATCGGCCAAACAGGCACAAATTTCAGAACCCGATTCAAAGAACATTTAGACTGCTACAGGCTTGATACATGTAACAAATCAGCAACTCACATTACTCGAAATATTACACAAAATAGGAAAAAGTAAAACAATGGGCATCATGGAAGAAATGGAATTTTTCATACATAACACAAAGCATGGAGATAACATTCTTAATGAAATAACCGTATTCAAAAACTCAAAATTCTTCAACTGTCTTAAGCCAGTTCTAACTCAACAGATTCAAGAAATGTCAATGTAAATAATTGACTAGAGCCAAGAATATCTATAGAAATCCTCGATAATCGATACAGACTCACATGCTACAGTCCGCCATCTTGTATTGTATGTATAACATCGGAGCAATTTGTGCAGTGGCAATCAGTGACAAAATATAATGTGCAATAGTGTAGTGTCAATCAACAGCTCCGCCATTACACCAGTGATGCAAGTGAAGCAGCAAAATGATGAAATTGTAAGTGATCAACTGTCATATAAAAGCCTTTCACACTATTTTCGTAACACATAACTGGTGCAAATCTATCTGCATCCGATACAGGCTGCTATATACACAGCCAACAACAAAGAAGAAACCAGCAGAAGACATCACTGCTTTCGATTTATAGATATACACTGCCCCCCTCCTCCTTCCCCCCAAATGGCACGCCAGCAGCTACAGTAAAAAACAATGGGCAAAGTATTCTAGATTAATCTAGTTTAAGACTTTATTTTTAAGTAACATTTCTTTATGTATGTATGTATGTATGTATGTATAAACGCTTGAAGATGAAAAGAACATGTTCTAAACGCGTTGAATTATGTTACATTAAGCATAAAATGAAAAGTGACTGGTAGCAGAAACTTGAAATAAATAATTACCTGGTAGCAGTCTCAATCCGCTGCCCTCTCTCGCCCCATCCACCCCTCGTTTTCCTAAAGCAGACTCAGATTTCATCCAGCGCCGTGTCATACAATCGACAGTTATCAGTAAACAAGAAGTAAATCTAATACCAGTGTATCTGGAGAAACACGTCCCCCCAGTTAGTATTTACGTCAGGACCTAGAAATTTAAGTGGCAGGAGTTGTCAAAGAACCTAATCCTTCTCTACAGACTAGCGGAAGTAGAAAATTTCATTACAAGATTACAAAATTGATAATAAAGTGATAAGATTGTTGTTGTTGTTGTGGTCTTCAGTCCTGAGACTGGTTTGATGCAGCTCTCCATGCTACCCTACCCTGTGCAAGATTCTTCATCTCCCAGTACCTACTGCAACCTACATCCTTCTGAATCTGCTTAGTGTACTCATCTTTTGGCCTCCCTCTACAATTTTTACCCTCCATGCTGCCCTCCAATGCTACATTTTTGGTCCCTTGATGCCTCAGAACATGCCCTACTAACCAGTTCCTTCTTTTTGTCAAGTTGTGCCACAAACTCCTCTTCTCCCCAATTCTATTCAATACTTCATCATTAGTTATGTGATCTACCCATCTAATCTTCAGCATTCTTCTGTAGCACCACATTTCGAAAGCTTCTATTCTCTTCTTGTCCAAACTATTTATCGTCCATTTTTCACATCCATACATGGCTACACTCCATACAAATACTTTCAGAAACGACTTCCTGACACTTAAATCAATACTCGATGTTAACAAATTTCTCTTCTTCAGAAACGCTTTCCTTGCCATTGCCAGTCTACATTTTATATCCTCTCTACTTCGACCATCATCAGTTATTTTGCTCCCCAAATAGCAAAACTCCTTTACTACATTAAGTATTTCATTTCCTAATCTAATTCCCTCAGCATTGGTTCAACTACATTCCATTATACTCGTTTTGCTTTTGTTGATGTTCATCTTATATCCTCCTTTCAAGACACTGTCCATTCCGTTCAATTGCTCTTCCAGGTGCTTCGCTGTCTCGGACAAACTACAATGTCATCGGCGAACCTCAAAGTTTTTATTGTTTCTCCATGGATTTTAATACCTACTCCGAATTTTTCTTTTGTTTCCTTTACTGCTGTTAGTGTCATGGAAACCGTGCTGCAACCTGATTTAATTTATACTAACAGAGGTTGTGACAGTGTACAAAAGAACTGGATTCACTAGAGTGGATATAGATGGTAACGTAATCGTTATATTTAAGTTATCTAATACAGCTGTAGGCATGTGAAAGGACCTGAAAAATTTGATTGTAGATCCCTGTAAATTACCTTCTAGGGACGAGATTTATCGAAGAATAATGATTCAATAGATGGAAATATGTCGCAAAACAATCATATATTTAGACTAGCACAACTTGTTGATGATATCTGAGGTACAAAATTAGAAGAGAAAACACGTGACGACAATGAGATGCAGAAGAAATGGTACAACACATACATCCGTACTAATTTAAAGCACTTCACCACATTACAAGGATGCAGTGAATACTAACATTATGATAAATATTCACTGATCATTTTCATTTCAGAAAAGCAGTGACACATTAAATAATATTATGCTACTTGTTGTGCTGGCAGAAGAGCCGACACCGTGTTACTATTGGAGGCCAAAATGCACGCGTTTTAGCCCACGCAGACTGGCGTGAGGAGGGAAGGACTATACTGACGTGAGGTCTGGAACATGACAAGGAATTAGAATTCAGAAACCGGACGTAATTAGTATGATACTTAACTTTACTCCATTAATGATGAACGTCGCTCTTGACGGTACATAATTCACAATATTATCTGTCCAGATTATAGTATCTGAATATGGCGCCTTGCTAGGTCGTAGCAAATGACATAGCTGAAGGGTATGCTAAACTGTCGTCTCTGCAAATGAGAGCGTACGTAGACAATGAACCATCGCTAGCAGAGTCGGGTGTACAACTGGGGCGAGTGCTAGGGAGTCTCTCTAGACTAGACCTGCCGTGTGGCGGTGCTCGGTCTGCAATCACTGATAGTGGCGACACGCGGGCCCGACGTATACTAACGGACCGCGGCCGATTTAAAGGCTACCACCCAGCAAGTGTGGTGTATGGCGGTGACACCACACTATTGTTGTTGTTGTGGTCTTCAGTCCCAACACTAGTGTGATCCAGCTCTACATGCTGTGCAAGCCTCTTCGCCTCCGAATAACTACTGCAACCTACGTATTTCTGATTCTGCTTGCTGTATTCATCTTTCGGTCTCCCTCTACGAATTTTACCCCCTACACTTCTCACCAATACTCTATTGGGGATCTCTTGATATCGCGGAATGTGACCTATCGACGGGTTCCTTCTTTTAGTCAAACTGTGCCACAAATTTGTCTCCCTAGTTCTATTCAGTACCTCCTCATTAGTTATGTAACCCACCCACCTAATTTTCATCATTCTTCTGTAGCGCCACATTTCAGTAGCTTCTATTCTCTTCTTGTCTACACTGTTTATCGTCCATGTTTCACTTCCGTACACGGATACACTCTCTACAACAGTTAAACTTATATACGATGTTAACAAATTTCTCTTATTTAGGCACGCTTTTCTTGTTTTGCCTGTCTACATTTTCTGTCCTCTCTAATTCGTCCACCATCAGTTATTTTGCTGCCAAATAATCAAAACTCATCTACTACTTTACGTGTCTCATTTTCTAATCTAATTCCCTCAGCGTCACCCGATTTAATTAGACTACATTCAATTATTCTTGTCTTGCTTTTATTGATGTTCATCTTATATCCTACTTTCAAGGCACTGTCCATTGCGTTCAACTGCTCTTCTTACAAGTCATCGGTAAACCTCAAGGTTTTTATTTCTTCTCTCAGAACTTCAATTTCCATTCCAAATTTTTCTTTGGTTTCCTTTACTGTGTGCTCAATGTTCAGATTGAATAACATGGGGGAGAGGCTACAATAGTGATGCAACTTCCAGAAAATCATCTGAAGATGAACCTGGAGACTTTCCAAAATCTGTTCGTCGAATAATAATTAATTATCCGAAAAAGTGACCTCTTGCAGTTTTATGTATTCACATTCATTTTTTAGACGTTTGTATTCCCTTTCTCCTCTTCCGTTTGCTGATTTTAATATTTTCTTTTTTCATCAATTACACTCAATAACTTCGTGTTATCCAACAATTTCTACTAGGTCTTGTCTTTTTACCTAGTCGATCTTCAGCTGTCTTAACTATTTCATCTCTCAAAGCTACGCATTCGTCCTCTACTGTATTTCCTTCCCATGTTCAAATCAACTGTTGCCTAATGCTCCCTCTGAAGTTCTCAACAACGTGTGCTTCTTTCAACTTCTCCTAATGCCATATCCTTACTTTCCTAACTTTTTGCTATTTCTTCCATTATAATCTACAGTTCTTGTGTCAGAGTCCACATATGCCCCTACAAATATTTTACAATTTAAAATAACGTTCAGAAATCTCTGTCTTATCATTATATAATCAGCCCGAAACCTTCAGGTGTCTCTAGGTCTCTTCCACGAATACAGTATCCTTTGATGAGTCTTAAACGAAGTGTTAGCGATGATTAAATGATGCTCTGTGAAAAATTCTAGCAGGCGGCTTCCTCTTTCATTCCTTTCTTCGAGTCCATATTCATCTACTATTTTTCCTTGTCTTCTTTTTCCTACTACTCCTACAAATTCCAGACCGCCACAACTATTAAATTGTCGTCTCCCTTAACTATCTGGATAATTTCTTTTATCTCATCAAACATTTCTTCAGTCTGTTCATTATCTGCTAAGCTAATTGGCATAAAAATTGTTCTACTATGGTGGCTGTGGGTTTCGTGTTTATCATGGATATGGTAACCCGTTCACTATGATGTTCATAGTAGCTTCCCCTTCTTTCTATTTTCTTATTCGTTATTGAACCTACTACGGCATTACCCTTATGTGACTGTATTTATAACACTATATTCACTTTGACCAGAAGTCCTGTTCCCCTTGCCATCGAACTTCACTAATTCCCACTTCATCTAACTTCAACCTATCCATTTCCCTGTCTAAATTTTCCAACGATTTAAGAGATAATCTGAGCAGCTCTTTTAGGTTGTTTGCAGATGATTCTGTCGTTTATTGTCTACTAAAATCATTATAAAATCAAAACAAATTGCAAAAGACCTTGGAATAATCTTGGATGAACACCTAAACTGGGAAGAACAAACAGTCACAGCTTGCCGGAAATCGCTCTCCTCCCTACATGCAATTCAAAAATTTAGAAAAATATTTCCAACCCATGTTAAACAAAAATTAGTCCAAACACTAGTCTTGCCTAATCTTTACTACTGCGATGTAGTTCAACACGGCACGAATAGTGAAAATTCTAGATGCCTCGAGCTAGTGATGAATGCTTGCGTCAGATACGTGTGCAATATTCGGTTGTATGATCATATCAGTCCTTCATACTCCCAGCTAGGTTGGATACGCCCACATAAGGCACGCGATCTCCACACGATGTGCTTACTTCATCGATTTCTTAGCCACTGGTGCCCTCAATACTTATCTTCTCACATTAAACATCTATCATCATTCCACAATCGCAATACCAGATCGGATACGTCTATCATCTTGGCTGTACCTTTACATAACACAAAATCTTTCTCCGTGTCATTCTCCATCTCAGCCATACGACTATGGAACGCACTCCCCTGTGATCTGCGTCTTATCCAGAACTACTCAACATTCAAGAGGGAACTCAAAACTTACATATTAGGGACGGTATAGCCACCATTGTTGTGCCCCTAACATCTCTTTCTTTCTTCTCTCCATCACAGCTTCAAATTTTACCATTCTTTTTCTCTTCTTCAAACCTATCTACCTCTTATATATCTCTTTCACCCCATTCTATCGTCTTATGTCTCTGCTCGATGAGAATAACTCACAAGCTGCAAGAATATAACGAGAAAATTCCCAACTAACTGACATTCACAAAAGAAATGTATGTTTACTTTCATATACTTAGTCACTATTATTATTATTATTATTATTACTATTATCATTATTATTATCATTATTATCGTTGATTGTTATAATTATTTTTATTGTTATAACTATCATTGTACTACTGTTATAATCTCAAATTTTTTTCGTTTGACATCAATACTGCATAATACGTTAAATGTTCTTAATGTTATTTAGTAACTGTAACTCGTTCAATCTGAGTATGCCTGGTTAGGTGTAAGAGAGGGCCTGAAGGCCCTAATCTTGCCAGGTAAAATAAATGCATAAATAAATAAATAAATAAATAAAACGATTTCTAAATCTGCCTCGCTCGAAAACTGGCAATAGACCCTAAATAATGAAAAGTGTGAGGTCATCCACATGAGTGCTCAAAGGAATCCGTTAAAATTCTGTTACACCAAAAATCAGTCAAATTTAAAGGCTGTAAATTCCACTAATTACCTAGGAATTGCAATTAAGAACAACTTAAATTGGAAAAAACACATAGAAAATGTTGTGCAGAAGGCGAACTAAAGACTGCATTTTACTGACAGCACACTTAGAGGATGCAAGAGATCTACTAAAGAGACTGCCTACACTACGATGATCCGTCTTCTTTTGGAGTACTGCTCCGCGATGTGAAATCCTTATGAGATAAGATTAACGGAATACATCGAGAAAGTTCAAAAAAGAGCTGCGCGTTTTGTATTATCGAGTAATAGGGAGTGAGTATCACTCACATGATTCAGGACCTGGGGTGGATGTCACTAAAACAAAGGCGTTTTTCGTTGTGGCGGAATCGCCAACTTTCTCCTCTGAATGCGAAAATATTTTGTTGAGGTCGACCTACATAGGGAGGAACGATCATCATAATAAAATAAGGGAAATCGGAGCTCGCAAGGAAAAGATGTAGGTGTTCGTTTTTTCTGCGCACTGTTCCAGAGTGGAATAATAGGGAATTATTGTGAAGATGATTCGATTAATCCTCTGCCAGGCACTTAATTGTAATTTTCAGAGTACCCGTGAAAATGTTGATGTAGCCAGCTACAGTTACGATCACAGTCCATTGCGTGGACTGTAGAGGAAACGTCCTGCATTTTACTTATTTCCAAATACAGGCATCGTTATCGCACACATCACACCGTATTCAAGTGGTGCTGGTGGTAACAACACAAGGGTGCGAAATCGTTTAAAAACTTGTAATATTAGTGTAATTTAATTATGTGTTGTGTGTGTTACAAATCCACAGTAAGGTTATAATACTCCCCTGTGGCAGCGTGATGGTGATGGCATACTCTGTCGGACATTTTTGGGTCATAAATTATGCAAATGAAGATAAGGGTGATGTGTATAGTTAGACAAGGTTTGCTAGTAATGTATTGTTATTAACAGACTAGTAAGGTAAGGATATTGTCCTTACAGTGAAACATTCCTACATTAATCAACTTGGTACCGTACTCTGCAAAAGTGTATTTGTTTAAATAATGCTCTGCGGTAAAGGTTAAACATTAAACCATCGGTTATCAGTGTATTTGTTTAAATAATGTACTGTGGTAAGTGTTAATCATAAAAAGTTATGTTTTTAAAGTAATCTACATGTATTTTTTGATGACGATCTTGATAAGTAGTTGAAAGTGGGTATTTGGAACACTTTGAGAAACTTGGCACAGTTTCTGCAAAAATGGTAAGAAATTACTTCAAAATTGTAACCTATTGCCCAAAAGCTGATTTCCGCTGCTTGAGCTGATGTTTCACACTGAGTAACGATCATACAGAGCACAAATAATGTTCCTATCTCATTATGATGGCTACCATACCCCAATGAGAAGTAGGGGGCCGTTGGAGGGGTCAAATCCCGCCAGTGGGATAACTTCCCGCCTTTTTGGCTACCCACATGAATCGAGGACTTAGGAGAGGGGGTAAGGTGTGGTGGGAGGGCGAAGGCAGCCATATTTGGCGCCATAAATTATGGCTGTTAAGATTGTGATAAAAGCGTATGGTCATAAAATAGACTTGCATAAATGTAACTAAGACCGCAAGTGAACAGTTTGTTTGCATAAGGGTGGTATCGACCACAAGTGAACAGTTTGTTTGCATATGGGTGCAATGACAAGTGACCAGTCTGTTTACATAAGGAGAACAATGGGCACATTTATCCAGAGAGGCGTGGGGGGGGGGGGGGGGGTGACACTGTAAGTGATGGGTGGTGTTTGTTTACATACATAAGGGCCATAAATTAGTGGCACCTTCTTTCTTTCAGTAATCTCTTCCATGTGTGTCTAGTCTCTTCCAGTTCATGTCTCCTTCATTTTATCACTTTACCCCTTTTCTTCCTAACTTCCTACCCTTGGTTTATTTCTTTTAATCTTTCATCTTAATTTTGTTCCTGCCCAATGTTAAAGAGGCAGAGTTGAGTGATTACTTGCATTTGTTTGTAGTGTTTTCCATTTCATTTCATTCCATTTGTGTTCTCCACTATTTATTATTTGTAGGCATTTTTACTGTCCTTTTCATTCCGATTGAGTTTCTGTGGTTTCTGTGTAACTGTGCATTTTATTGCTGAAATTTACTTTTATTTATTCTAATAAGGGTCAATATTAGTATCTTGTTTGTAATATTGCTTTCCTACATGAAATATGGTACCAAATTCACGATAAATCCAATTAATAACTGGGAATGATGAACCATGCAAGTAAAAGAGGAAGTCCACTATCTTCTCTTAATAGCACAACAGTTTCCTTTACTACGGGTTGTTCAAAAAGTCTCTCCGCAGTGCTGTATGATTGTTAGCCGCTCGTGCCGCATGTCGCAGTGAATATACCGAAATGAAACTCAGTGAAATACAAGTTATTAATTTATTGAATATTCATTTTTACTTGCAAATTTTCACATTAAATGCTGACAGTGTCCCCCCTGTTGTTGAATACACAATTTAATTCATCTTATCATACGGCACGCGCGGCTAACAACCATACGGCACTGCGGAGGGACTTTTTGAGCAAGCCGTATATCAATATGCCAAGGAGAACGGGCAGCGTTAATACATGGTATATCAAGTCTACATCTTTAAACAATAAGTGAAAACTATAGATCACACCTTTAAGTGGGAGTTTCTATTTCATGATAAGAGTATATTTTTATTCAGAATAGTCTTTGTCACATTTGGTGGACTTACGACAGTTCATTGGTTCTGCCTCTCATGAGTTATCATAAAATAGAGTCAAATTTACAAATAACTTGGCACTATAAGTCAATTTATGAGTATGCATGCATTGCTTTCATTGAGAAAAGTGTCATTAAGCCAATGCACAGTCCTTACATCCCTGATACTGACACTGGGACAATTTGATGTCTGAACTGGTACCACATACAGTCTATTAGGGAGGGATCTGGGAATCTTGCTGGACATTAGAGCACCTTAACAACACGCTGGCAGTTCACAGAGACATATGCCATAAGTGTATAAGCATTGTCCTGTTGAAAAATTGCACCAAGATGCTGTCACATGAGATATAATACATCAGGACGCATGACGTCCGTAACATATCGCTCTGCTGTCAGAGTTCCTTCACTCACAAACAGCCGTGGCCTGAAGTCATATCCGATAGCTCTCAGCACCATGATGCAAAGAATAAAACACTGGAAAGATGGGATGTATCTCCAGGTCACTGCCATGCTCACCAATGATGGTCATCTGTGGTAGTGCAGAACCATGAATTATCACAAAACACTGTTTGATGCAATTCATTAGCAGTCATGCTTCCCAGTGAAGGATCAACTCAAAACACAGCCGTTCATATTGTGGTGTAGCAGCAGCCGACAAATGAATTCCCTACTTTAGCTGCTGCTAGTCTCTGACCAATGGTGTGGAAGACACAGAATCTTGCAGGGCTTGTTTTCGGACGCCAGTTATAGAAGTGAAGGGTTACGATGTGGTCGGTACAGAATATGGCAATACAGCCTTGTGTGGTCAGCCTTGGTCTACCAAAACCTTGACGACGAGTGTGCCTGCCTTCACATTCTTATTTAGTAGAATATCTGACCACTGTCACATTCGAGTACTCCCAAAATATAGATATTGCACGATTCGACCATTTATCCAAATGATGCGGGCCCTTATAACACCATATCACACTAACACGAATCATCTGCATGTCCTTTACAGTGATCACCCAACACCTAACGCTGTTCACACCCCTTCTATATTCTACTAGTCGTGGTAACAACACTAAATACAAACGACACCACTGCAATGTGGTAGCCATTCTGCCCATTAGAAAGAATTGCTAACTCTAATCATTTATACAGGGTATTACAAAAAGGTACGGCCAAACTTTCAGGAAACATTCCTCACACACAAATAAAGAAAAGATGTTATGTGGACATGTGTCCGGAAACGCTTAATTAAAGCTAGTTAGAGCTCACTTTAGTTTCGTCAGTATGTACTGTACTTCCTCGATTCTCCGCCAGTTGGTCCAATTGAAGGGAGGTAATGTTGATTTCGGTGCTTGTGTTGACGTGCGACTCATTGCTCTACAGTACTAGCATCAAGCACATCAGAACGTAGCATCAACAGGTTAGTGTTCATCACGAACGTGGTTTTGCAGTCAGTGCAATGTTTACAAATGCGGAGTTGGCAGATGCCCATTTGATTTATGGATTAGCACGGGGCAATAGTCGTGGCGCGGTACGTTTGTATCGAGACAGATTTCCAGAACGAAGGAGTCACTACAGGAAGACGTTCGAAGCAATTGATCGTCGTCTTAGGAGCACGGAACATTCCAGCCTATGACTCGCGACTGGGGAAGACCGAGAACGACGAGGACACCTGCAATGGACGAGGCAATTCTTCGTGCAGTTTACGATAACCCTAATGTCAGCGCCAGAGAAGTTGCTGCTGTACAAGGTAACGTTGACCACGTCACTGTATGGAGAGTTCTACGGGAGAGCCAGTTGTTTCCGTACCATGTACAGCGTATGCAGGCACTATCACCAGCTGATTGGCCTCCACGGGTACACTTCTGCGAATGGTTCATCCAATAATTTGTCAATCCTCATTTCAGTGCAAATGTACTCTTTACGGATGAGGCTCCATTCCAACGTGATCAACTTGTAAATTTTCACAATCAACATGTGTGGTCTGACGAGAATCCGCACGCAATTGTGCAATCACGTCATCAACACAGATTTTTTGTGAACGTTTTGGCAGCCATTTTTGGTGATGTCTTGATTGGGCCCCATGTTCTTCCACCTACGCTCAGTGGAGCACGTTATCATGATTTCATACGGGATACTCTACCTGTGTTGCTAGAACATGTGCCTTTACAAGTACGACACCGCATGTGGTTCATGTACGATGGAGCTCCTGCACATTTCAGGCGAAGTGTTTGTACGCTTCTCAACAACAGATTCGGTGTCCGATGGATTGGTATAGGCTGACCAATTCCATGGCTTCCACGCTCTCCTGATCTCAACCCTCTTGACTTTCATTTATGGGGCATTTGAAAGCTCTTGTCTATGCAACCCCGGTACCAAATATAGAGACTCTTCGTGGTCGTATTGTGGACGGCTGTGATACAATACGCCATTCTCCAGGGCTGCATCAGCGCATCAGGGATTCCATGGGACGGAGGGTGGATGCATGTATCCTCGCTAACGGAGGACATTTGAACATTTCCTGTAACAAAGTGTTTGATTCACGCTGGTACGTTATGTTGCTGTGTGTTTCAATTCCATGATTAATGTTATTTGATGAGAAGTGATAAAATGAGCTCTAACATGGAAAGTGAGCGTTTCCGGACACATGTCCACATAACATATGTTCTTTCTTTGTGTGTGAGGAATGTTTCCTGAAAGTTGGGCCGTACCTTTTTGTAACACCCAGTATATTCCGTGATGGTGTGTGCGTGTATTAAGCTATAATGACATCTACTCACTTTATTTTTTCAGACAGTGTATTATGGCAGACGAAGTGAACAGTGGTGTGACTCGATGCGCTCACCCAGTTGACCGTGGCCCGGCGGCTGCGGTCGTCGGTGGCCTGCGCCAGGTAGAGGTCCGGGGCTGGCACCTGTGGTGGGGGAGGATCCCAGGCGACGCGCAGCAGGTCCTCTCCACGGCACACGCGCCGCAGAAGACGCGGCGACAGCGCTCCTGAGCGGGACGCACCTGCCAGGACAAATATCATTCGCCACTAAAGTTCAATTCTTTTATCTTGGCGCCTCGCGCATGCCCGCACAGACGCGGGAGACTGCAGCGTTGCCAGTTGCACGCGCCAAGAGAAGCAGCGGCATAGTATAGTACAGTTCGCAAACTTACGTTTCGGGGGGAGTGTGCAGTTTATTTAGTAAAGCCACCACGGCCGCAGTAAGCCTTTCGCTGCTTCAGAGACGTGCTCCCCGGATTCCGCGCTGTGCACGATTTTGTCATTACTGCACTGCTCGGCTGTGCCGACAATGGTGTTCAGACTGCTTTGACATACTTATCATTCAATTTAACAAAAACTATTTAGCCCAAAAATTTGATTTTTACACATCGTCTTGACTGATACCTTCCCCCAGTAAATGGCTTAATTTTGTTTCGATGTTCAAGGCAGTTATTGTGCAGCATAAAATGTAGTAAAGCATTGCACGAAATTTTGAAGAGTTTGCAGAGGTAAAAGTACATAGCGTATACTTTCCATATGGTCGATTTTAGTTGCCACTATAAATTTCAAAAAATTACATTGAAACGAATAAAATTCATGAAGTAATACACTTCGTTATTGTTCTTAAATGAAAATATTTAGTGTCGAACAAGGTTTGAATTCAGAACCTTTTGCTTAGCAGCCAAACACTTTAACCATTATGCTAACGCAGCTCGTCATTCAACAGAAATCCCAGTAGACTTTAAAGAATCACACAAAATACCGACAAAGACCATTGTATGACTTTGAATTACTCACGTTTCGTCGAAGTACAATAGGAAATAAACAATTACCACTGTTCTTTATTGCGAAAAAGCGGTTAGTGAAAATGAACTTCCTTGCTATTGCCTGAATCAGGAGGCTTATTGCTTGTTTGGTTTAATTAATTGATAGAATATCAAGCAATTGGTATAAAGAATGCTTTTTCCAAGTCTTCTTTTATAGAAAGTCTGCTATCAAGACATTGCTTTTGTTCAATTACTTTATTTATGACTGAACGTTTCCAAAACTGAAGACACTCATCCGTGCTCTGCACTGCAGTCGAGATCTGGCAACGTCGTTCTCTGTTCATTAGCTGACTGTGTTTTGTGACGTCAGATGCGCAGAACGAACCTAAACTCGATCTCCGTCGTAAATGACACGCACTTTACTCGTGTATGTGAGAGGGAGGGGAGGGGGTGAGTCATGTTTGACGTGACTCCCTCACCCCTCAGAATAACATTTTACTGACATACGTGTACAAATTTCCAAGTTCAGGAGCATTTCTTCAACCTTCGATAAATGCAACTCATACGGTTTTCCACAAAATGCATCCAAGTTGCTGACAAGAATGATTTACAGAACAGTGGAAAAGGGAACTGAGGATATGTTAGATAACGATCAGGAAAGGTTAAGGTGCCATAGAGCCAATTCTGACGTTGCAGTTGATAATGGATGCAAGGCTAAAGATCAATCAATACACGTTGATGCGATCTTCGACTTGAAATTAGCGTTCGATAACGTGAAATGGTGCAAGATTGCACGAAATTTTGAAGAGTTTGCAGAGGTAAAAGTACATAGCGTATACTTTCCATATGGTCGATTTTAGTTGCCACTATAAATTTCAAAAAATTACATTGAAACGAATAAAATTCATGAAGTAATACACTTCGTTATTGTTCTTAAATGAAAATATTTAGTGTCGAACAAGGTTTGAATTCAGAACCTTTTGCTTAGCAGCCAAACACTTTAACCATTATGCTAACGCAGCTCGTCATTCAACAGAAATCCCAGTAGACTTTAAAGAATCACACAAAATACCGACAAAGACCATTGTATGACTTTGAATTACTCACGTTTCGTCGAAGTACAATAGGAAATAAACAATTACCACTGTTCTTTATTGCGAAAAAGCGGTTAGTGAAAATGAACTTCCTTGCTATTGCCTGAATCAGGAGGCTTATTGCTTGTTTGGTTTAATTAATTGATAGAATATCAAGCAATTGGTATAAAGAATGCTTTTTCCAAGTCTTCTTTTATAGAAAGTCTGCTATCAAGACATTGCTTTTGTTCAATTACTTTATTTATGACTGAACGTTTCCAAAACTGAAGACACTCATCCGTGCTCTGCACTGCAGTCGAGATCTGGCAACGTCGTTCTCTGTTCATTAGCTGACTGTGTTTTGTGACGTCAGATGCGCAGAACGAACCTAAACTCGATCTCCGTCGTAAATGACACGCACTTTACTCGTGTATGTGAGAGGGAGGGGAGGGGGTGAGTCATGTTTGACGTGACTCCCTCACCCCTCAGAATAACATTTTACTGACATACGTGTACAAATTTCCAAGTTCAGGAGCATTTCTTCAACCTTCGATAAATGCAACTCATACGGTTTTCCACAAAATGCGTTTTCCACATTCACCTAGGCATAGCTGACAGTTTGAATTTTTACATGAGAACTAGATTTCACTGACATTAATAAAGCGTTGTATTGAAATGTATACAAATTATTATAGCAGTATATTAAGTTGTGATTTTTCTAGTTTTTTTTTCAAAAGTCGATAAATGCTTATAATTATTGCTAGTATCAGTTAAGTTGCCTCCTTTACTTCTGTGTATTTTTTCTACAACGAATTTGTTATATGCTGCAGTGTTTATTATACCCCTGGATTGTTGTAAAATGCGTATGTTACTATATATAGCACTCCATCGTCAGGCTACGAGTGCCCTACCGGGACCATCCGACCGCCGGGTCATCCTCAGTGGAGGATGCGGATAGGAGGGGCGTGGGGTCGGCACACCGCTCTCCCGGCCGTTATAATGCTATTCTTGGCCAAAGCCGCTACTATTCGATCGAGTGTAGCTCCTCAATTGGCATCACGAGGCTGAGTGCACCCCGACAAATGGCAACAGCGCATGGCGGCCTGGATGGTCACCCATCCAAGCGCCAACCATGCCCGACAGCACTTAACTTCGGTGATCGCACCCTCATACATCTCACCACCATCGCCCTAGATGCGGCAGCGACCCCTCACCGCCCACATCAACCCCCAGACCATCTGCGTCCACTCCTCCCTCCCACATCCTTGCTCTTATCACAGAGAAAAACCGACCCATCCGAGAATGGCAGCTCACTCGGAACCAGGCAACCAAGTGCCTCATCAATAGACTAAAGCGCCAAATCAAGGCTGCAGTGCAAAACCACCGCAATCAGGCATGCCAGAACAAAATCTCTGCCATTGACCTGAGTGACCCGTGTGCTTGGCGGCTCACAAAAGCCTTCTGAAACGAAAGCAACGGATCCCACCCCTCCAGGTCGCAATGACTTTGTGTCCAAACCAGACGCCAAGGCTAATGCCCTGGCCGACGTCTTCGGGCACAACTTCACCCCGGTCGATGACCCCATCGACCCCGACCATATCCGCCTCGTAACGGCATGCCTCCCTCAACTCCAGGATGAAATCACCCCTATCAATGAAGAAGAGGTTGAACTGCAATTGCGGTACCTCAAATCCAAGAAAGCTGGCGGCCCCGATGAGCTGACGAACGCCCTCTTCAAGCAGCTACCCACAGCTTCTATTCCCATCCTGACGGCCACCTTCAACAACATCCTCACAACCAGACAATACCCCACTGCCTGGAAACATGCCAAAGTGGTCGCCATCCCCAAGGCTGGGAAAGATCTTTGTTACCCTGCCACCTACTGTCCCATCAGCCTCTTGCCTGCCTTCTCCAAGGTGTTCGAGAGGCTGTACCTTAAACGACTGCTCATCCACATTGCCCAAGAACGAGTCCTCCCTGATGAGCAGTTTGGCTTCAGGCAGGGACACGCAGCCACTCACCAACTCTTGCGCCTTGTAGAAGAGGCACTGGACGCCATAGAACGTAGGGAGTACTTTGGGGCCATACTCCTCAATGTGTGCAGGGCGTTTGACTCGGTCTGGCATGAAGGGCCGCTATACAAATTCTTTTCACTCGGCTTTCCAGTGTCCCATGTACGGATAATAGCCACATACCTGGAAGGTCGCACCATCCGTGTTAGGATCCCTGACAGGAAATCTAGACGACGACGCATCAGGGCAGGAGTACCATAAGGCAGTGTACATGGACCGCTACTATACTCCCTCTTCACAGCCGATCTGCCCTCTGCACCGAGAGTACACTTAGCTCTCTACACAGATGACACTGCACTCTTCTCTCGTTCTCGGAGTGCGGCAGGTCTCCAACAGTGGCTCCAGGGCGCTACAGATTCCCTAACCGATTGGGCTAGGACCTGGTGTCTGGCATTTAATCCCTCCAAAACCCAAGCCCTTATCATCTACCGACGCTATATTCCCATTCGGCTCCCACAGGTGATAGTCCTTGGAACCCCATTCACCTGGACTCGTACTGCGAAGTACATGGGCACTGCCCTGGATCAGTGCCTCACCTGGTACCCCCATATTGATGACGTGTGTCGTAAGGCAATGGGGCGGCTATGCCTGCTCTACCTTCTCATCAATCCAACCTCTTCACTCCCTACACACCTTGCTATCAGATTGTACACCTCTCTTGTTCGCCCCATCCTTGAGAATGGGGTGGTGGTGTGGGGCAATTCTGCCTCCACCCACCTCCGCCGACTTCAAACTGTCCAGAACCGAGCTCTCCGGCGTGCCCTGCGCCCCCCATTCGACTTCCCTACCCAAGAACTCTACATCCTGGCCGAGATGCCTCTCCTTCAAACCCGCATCCTGACCGCAACAACTTCCTTTTACCAACAAACCCGACACTCTCCCAATCCTCTAATCCTTTCCCTGGGCACCCAAGTCCATTGTCTAGCCACCATTCGATGGCCTGACCTTCTGTTCTGCCCCCCATGACCCCACATTCACTAGCCACCTCATATCATGCCAACTACTCTCTCTCATATCATCGATTCATCTCCCCACCATGTCATGCTATTCATCCCCCCCCCCCCCAGCACGCCACCCCATCACCCCCACACCCTCCCCAATGCCGGCTTAATCATGACAGGCTCTTCTTTTTCCACTTCTCCATCTGTCACTGTCTGACTTCTTCCTCTTCCCCCCCTCCCCCCCCCCCCCCCCCCGCACTCCACCACCTCAAGATTGTCTGCCACCATCATCAAAGACACCGCCACGAAGAAGAAGAGGCCAGGATAATGGTCTTTCGCTTTCATTTACCTCATACTGTTCCTCCTCCTCTCCTTCAATCTGTCACTTAGCTGTAATTCCAAGCTAGCCAATGGGCTGTTCGTTTTCCTCACACTTCTACTGTCCCTTCTACTGTCCTGTCATCTTTCAAAAATCACGCTGGCCAGTCAATTGGGCCGTTCGTTTTTCCTACCTCTTCTACTATCGCTCTAACTATCCCTTCAACCCTAAAAAATAAAAAAAATAAAAAGACAACCAGCACAAAAGTCAAGTAAAGACCAAACCATCATGTAACTCCACACCACCACATCATATAAGAGGGAGAAGCGTCTCAGTAGCGCTAAGACTTCGCCCACTGCAGAGGATACAACCCTCCGTTATGTGCATCTGTGTCTGCAGGCAGATCATTCCATCAGCACCACCTGATGATGGAACGGTTATTCTCCGAAATATCGTGGAACTTCGCCGGGAATGCCTCAGATCACATATTCTTTGACCTGTATGCCGTGTTCAGAATCACAAGAATCATCATCCATTCTGCTTCTTTGTAGACGTACGCGTGTGTGTCAAGCGAATACTTGTCTAAAAGTAAGTTACAGGTGTTCTGACGACAATGAAGTCTGGCTGCAATACCCCCTCCCCCCAGTAAATACTGTATTATTACAACAATGAGTATCATGGCTTAAAGCAACCATTATATCCCGTTATAGTTAACTGCTTCTGCGGAAAGAGGGCCAAGACACTTAAAGAATAATTATATTGCATTTGTCGACTTCCGCTGTAAGAATGCATACATCGCGTTTTGTTAAAACCTTGTGATTTGGAGTGTTCACACACACAGCAGTAGCCGACTTTTGGTAAAACTTGGTTCAGGGGTTGATGTAAGAGATCAACATTATGGTATTACCATGCCTAACTCAATTTTGAATTTTTTTGCATATATCGAGTTATAAAAAAACGCTCTCTATTTCTCGGTAAATTTCGGTGAATGATGTAGAATGACAATGAAGAGTCTCGAAAACGCCAAGGAAGATATTTTTCAGCTGTTTGACTGGAAGTCTGTCCACTTGGATGGACATGCGGTCTCAAGAAGACGGAAAACATTCCAGGTTGACCATACCTTCTGCCAACAACAAACCCGACACAGTTCGTGAATCCACAGGTGGAATTGGAAGGAAGTTTGTTTATGGCAAAACAGAACGGGGAATACTCTTAGCTAAGAAAAAAATAACAATAAGATACATCCAGAAATGACTGAAGGAAACAGCATTCCTCTCATTTAACACATAGTCTGCAGATGTGTATCGCTAATCGTAGAGCTCATTGAGATACTGATAAGGATGATGGTATACTTCGAATTTATGTCTGTGAAGTTGAGGCAGATGCTATTATAGTTCTTAACTGCATGACACAGGCATTTCTCAAATTTTTGGGTGTATCCTTTTCAAATGTAGTTTTTATTCAGATTTGCAATTTCTTGGAAGTTACGCTGAAGCGATTTACCACATACTGTCGCAAACAAATAATTATTGTCATTATTATATTAAAATACATTTTACTGTAGCTAAAAATTTATTATAAGTTGGATATTAAAACACTTCATAGTTTTGCTATTATTATTAAAATCGCAGGCATGTTAAAAGAGGCGTTGAGAGAAAATTCTATTCAATAGGTGGGGACAGAGAATAATAAACTGGTGAAGAACCTTTAGTAAGACTGGATGCCAAGAAACACACCATGAGAACCCAATTCCAAACCACCATGTGTAGAGTAGATGGAACAAGTAATCTAAGAGCTCAATAATAACAAAGCATTAGAGGAAGATGGAATTGTAGCAGAAATGTGAAAAAGCGCAGAAGAGATCGCTGCAGAAATAATCAATCACCTTACGGAAGAGTATGGGACACTGGACGGATACCAAATGACTGGGAACGTGCGGTCACGCACGCGCTTTATAAAAAAAGGCACCGAACGGGTCCAGATAGTTACAGAGGGATCTCTCTACTTCTAGTCGCATATAAGATACTCTCTAAAGCTCTGTTGAGCCGAGTTGAAGAACAAGCTGATCACCTCATTGGAAAATGCCAACCTCATTTCGGGAAAGGAATATCATGCGTCGGACAGATACTCAACCTAAAAAGCATTCTGCGAAAAACAGCTCTAAGGAGCCATGACTGTGGTGATCTTTACCGACTTGAAAAAAGTATACGACTCAGTAAACAAACATTATTTAGTACCTTGGAAGAGTTCGGATCTGACAAAAACTAGAGAAATCATTAAACGAACTCTGACAGATGCTATCTCGAAAGTCAAGTTCTTCAGAGAAATTGCTGATCCGTTTGAAATTAAGACAGGGCTCTCACTAGGAGCCAGATTATCCCCAAACCTCTTCAGCATCGTACTGGAGAAAATAGTGAAAACCTGGGAAGTCGCTCCTAATTTGGAAGCAATAAGAGGAACACGCCTTGAGAGGGAAACACAGAACCTGGAGATCAAGTGTTTAGCTTTTGCCGACGACCTTGCTCTTAGCTAACAACCGAGAAAACACTCCAAAGGTGCTCGAGAGTTTCCATGAAATGGTAGAAAAAAAACGTATCTTCACATCTCCTATGAAAAGACAGAAGATATGGAGCACAGACATGGAAGTGAGAGATGCATGGAAGTTAATCATGGGGAGATTAAGATGACAGAGGAGTTTAAATACTTGGGGAATCTATCCAACCCAAGGGACTGGATAAGAAGGCAAACAAAGGAGCAGCCACGGAACTAGATCTAGTCAACGAGCTAACGCAGAACAAGTACAACAAACGGGCGTTATCCGACAATGCCAAAATCAGACACTATACCTTGGCCGTACAACGCGAGGGAATGCACCCTTTGGAGTGTCTTATTTTAAATCAAGAAGGAGAGGTTCAAGAACTTCGCAAGAAAGGAAGATTCTGAGGAAAATGCTCAAATTACAGAACACTACTGATGGGGCTTGGAAGGGGAGGAAAAATGAAGAACTCTACAAGTACACTGAAAAGATCACGGATAGATACAACGTGGATGCAGAGGCTCACGTTCTACAGACAACTACTAAGGATGGATGAATACAGACTGACCAAAAGGATCTTCAGCTACAGCGCGGGTTGAAGGGCCACATGTAAATAGGTAGATGACGATCAGAGGGATGTAGTGGAAGTTGGAATAATGCCACAGATGGTCCACAATATAAGTGAGTTCAGAAGCACAGTTAACAATATAAAATCATTTCAAGAGAAACCACCAAACAGGAGGAGCATCGCATCATTTCCGAGGAGGAGAGAGAGAGAGAGAGAGAGAGAGAGAGAGAGAGAGAGAGAGAGAAAACGAAAGAATGAAGGCGTTCTAGGAGGAGAAGAGCAGAAACATCAAGAAATCTTACGTTCCTTGAGGTCCGTAGTTGGCCAAATTCCGACATTAAAGAAAAATCGCTTTTAAGACCTCTACAAACGCACCAATTTATCGGTCGACCGACCGATCGACCAATTTCGTAGCAACCTACACATGTCCTGACTAACTGCACTCAGCAATTACAGCGCCTCCCTGTTGTTGTCATTCGTTTATCTTAAGTTCATTGTGTTTATGTTCTACGATATCCAGCTTACTTTCACGCAGAAATAATAACAGGTGTTTGCATTTGTTGTTTTAGAGTAACAAGGCCAAAAAAGCCGAGAGAAAGCTATGGACAAAGAAGTGGCCAACGCAAAGATTCTCCTACGCTCTGGTACTAAAAGAGCTGGGAGCCGATGATTTTCGTAATTATCTAAGACTGCATGAAACATGAATTTATGAGCTGCTGAATATCACCAAAACACTGTTAAGGAAAAAGAACACAGTTATGAGAAAGGCTGTTAACTGCGAGGAGACTGTTAGCTACAGTATGGTTTCTAGCCACTGGCAGAAGTTAAAGAAGCTCTCAGATTCAGTGCATTTTTATCCCAACAATTATTGTCTAAAATGATTCCTGAAACCTGCAGCTTGTTTTGTAGTTTCCTGATGAGATACACCATGGTAAAGAAAAATAAATAAAACAAAAATGTTCATATTAACTTCATTAATTTAATTATTTATGTAGTATAAAACATGACCCTGCAAGTTTACGAAAGTTATTTCGAACTAGAAGGAGAAAGACTACAAATGGTGGCGGTGCACATCGGCTAATAAATACAGCAACAGCTATTTAAAAAAATTAAATAATAAAAGAACGAAGCCTTTAGCAACGGTCAGAACTGTAAAAAAAATCGCACACTTTGCTCTTCATAGCAGAAGGCTTGCTGGACTTTTTTACCATTTATAACAATGAAGCAAGCATATTTTATGAATAAACGTATCGGAAATGAACTGCAAGAGCTAACCTCGGAATAAAACATAAAACCGATAGCCAGGAGTTCGACGGACGTTTTTATTCATAAAATATATATCTGTTAATCTCTATGTGTGCCACATGAAACAAAAATGGATTCGTTAAAAAAAAAAGAAACAAGTACTTCATTTCTTGCATCTCTATTGCTACGCTCCTCGTACGACGTTTCTCACAAACAACTGCAGTTTCAATTTTCTCCAGAATCTCTGTCATTAAAATTTCGTGCGCCCATCACTCTGTCATGCATATTCCCCAGAACAGCGTACAATCCCACGCATAGTGACAAAAGACGAACTCCGTCGAGCGGCTGGCGCGACAGCGCCAAAAAAAAAGTTCTTGGTTGGAGTGATTGGGGAGGGGGAAGGGGGGGGGGGGAGGAAGTCGGCTATCGGATGGTACTACCCGACCGACATCCTGACAATAAAAATTGGTAGGTCAGTTGGCCAAAGTGCCTACACAAGTCATGTTTGTAGGTAGGTTAGTGCGTGTGTAAGGGCCTTCTCGTAAATTTGATTCAAAAGAATTCGTGTAAAAAACATATAATTACTTTGCTGAAATAACGTTTACGATTTCTCATTATTGTTATCTGTCTCGCGTAACTTCATTCTCAGACGCTTTACATCGTGTTCAAATGGCTCAAATGGCTCGGAGCACTATGGGACTCAACTGCTGTGGTCATAAGTCCCCTAGAACTTAGAACTACTTAAACCTAACTAACCTAAGGACATCATACACATACATGCCCGAGGCAGGATTCGAACCTGCGACCGTAGCAGTCGCGCGGTTCCGGACTGAGCGCCTAGAACCGCTAGACCACCGCGGCCGGCCTACATCGTGTTGATGTGGTCTTCAATCCGAGACTGGTTTGATGCAGCTTTGAGTGCAACTCTATCCTGTGCAAGCCTTATCATCTCCTAATAACTACTAACCTACATCCATCTGAATCTGCTTACTGTATTCGTCCTGTGGCCTCCCTCTGGATTTTTACCCCTCACACTTCCCTCCAGTACTAAAATTGGTGACCCTTGATGTTTTCTTCTAATCAAGCTGTGCCACAAATTTCTTTTCTCCCCAACTCTATTCAGTATCTTCTCAAAGTTACGTGATCTACACACCTAATCTTCAGCACTTCAAAAGCTTTGTTTCTCTTCTTGCCTAAACTGTTTATCGTTCACCTTTCGCCGGCGGCGGTGGTCGAGCGGTTCTAGGCGCTTCAGTCTGGAACCGCGCGACTGCTACGGTCGCAGGTTCGAATCCTGCCTCGGGCATGGATGTGTGTGATGTCCTTAGGTTCGTTAGGTTTAAGTAGTTCTAAGTTCTAGGGGACTGATGACCTCAGATGTTAAGTCCCATAGTGCTCAGAGCCATTTGAACCATTTTTGTTCACCTTTCACTTCCAAGTACCTTCAGAACAGACTGCCTAACTCATAAATCTATGTTCGATTTTTACAAATTTCTCTAATTCAGAAACGCTTTGTTTGCTACTGCCAGTCTATATTTTATATCCTCCCTACTTCGGCCATCATCAGTTATTTTACTACCCAAATAGCAAAATTCGTCCGCTACTTTAAGCGTCTCGTTTCCTAGCCTAATTCCCTAAATATCACCTGATTAAATACATTCCATTATCCTTATTTTGCCTTTGTTGGTGTTCATCTTATATCCTTTGAAGACATTGTCCATTCCGTTCAACTGCTCTTCCAAGTCCTTTGTCATCTCTGACAGAATTGCAATCTCATTGGTAAAACTTCAATTCTTTTTTACTTTTTCCTTCACATACTTAATCTTGCCACTAATATTTTGTTTGGTTTCCTTTACTGCTTGCTCAATGGACAGATTTAATATACTTTAAATGGCACTTTCAGTAATTTAAAAATGTTAAATTGAAACTAATTTCTTTTATTGTATGCTTTTTCGTGGGAAAATATGTATAGTATTTGTCGATTACTCGATTACTGTCTCCTTTGACATTTCTTCCATTTATACAGCAGTAGCTTAGCGCGAGCTCCTTCGCTCGTATTTGCGTAATAATTACATCAATAATAATGTTATAAACATATATTAGGCCTACTGAAAAGTTAATGAGTAAATTAGTCGTTTCCTCTTCCACGCAATTTTGTCAAAGTCCATTTGTCGTTATGACTGTTAAACAGATTTCTTTGATTTAGTTCACAAATGACAACATCTTCTGAACTTTCCACTGTAGTTAAGGCTTCTAAAGCATGGTATTTTGTGTATGTTTTTGTGACGAAAGAGCGATTCTGATAGCTGGAGTCCAAGCTTTTTGTTAATCATGCCTTTTGCGTTCTTGTGGTGATATTCCATAGAAACTTTCATTCCCTAATACATATTTCTTTATATTTAACCGAGAAGTCTAATAACAGTTTTCATAGATTTAGCTTTTTTCTTAAAATTTTTCATTCCCTATTTTAAAGAACAGTGAAACACGTAATTTTTAATTGCCAGCAGAGATGCCAATATAGATATTCATAGATATAGTTTTGAAAAGGTTTTCAAAAAGAATAATTTCACAGAATTTTTCATCCCCTATTTCACTCCCTTAACGCGCTGAACTTCGAAAAACGCTGAAAAAATGCTTTTACATTTCTAACTGAGAAGTCAAATACTAATGTTAATACATGTGGCTTTAAAATTGCTTTAGTAGTTCTGCAATAATGATTTATTTTCAAAAAATCTTTCACTCACCATTTTACGCCCTTAGTGGTTGAATTCCCAAAAATGCTGCAACGCGTATTTTTTTTACTTCTGACTGAAAAACCAATAGCAATTTTTGTAGTCCTTGTGTCAACATTGTCTTAATGGCGACATATTTTGAAAAGCCTTTCATCTGCTATTCCATCCCCTTAGCGGTAGAATTAAAAAAAAAAAAAAATCTTCCTTAAACGTCGTCTGCAGTATAACATCAACAACCTCAGTAAGTTTAAAGTTCTATTCTTCGTGGCTGAGGCTGGGCGATGATGAGTCAGTGAGTGAGGGGTCAGTCAGTTGGCATATTGACTTTTAGATACCGAGATTTACGTGCGCTGTACATTCATCTGCAGTGACACGTAATATTAAGTTTAATGTTTTTGTGTTTTACTGCATATAAACGTATAATTACAAGGAGGATTTGAAATCTGTCAGATGCGGGCTGGCTAGATTCTGTTTACATCTTAGAACTTGTACTATAGCGCTCCAGAGTCACTGCGGAACCTTGTTTATCTGTTCGGTGAATATCCCTAATAGTTTCACTACGAGAGAATGAATTCGGCGAACAGTCAAAATTTTGTGTGGGTTGTTATTCGAAGACTAGTTCTTATGTTCATGTGCTTCAGAACCGAAGCTTGATCCTCGGCTGCAACCGTCGTTATGTTTAGTCTGGTTTAAGGAAATACGTGTTCAGCGACTGGATACAGTATACATCCATCGGCTGTTGCAACGCCACTGGCAAAGGTTCCACCTTCTTATTCTAGCGTGAAGTATACACTGAAGCACGCTAAAGCATTTCAAAACTTCAAGTGTACCGAATTTCTCAACCACTAACGACGTGGAACAAGAATAAAATGGTTCAAATGGCTCTGAGCGCTATGGGACTTAACATCTGTGGTCATCAGTCCCCTAGAACATAGAACTACTTAAACCTAACTAACCTAAGAACATCACACACATCCATGCCCGAGGCAGGATTCGAACCTGCGACCGTAGCAGTCGCGCGGTTCCGGACTGAGCGCCTTAACCGCGAGACCACCGCGGCCGGCCGTGGAACAAGAATGTGACTTACTTATATAACTTTTTTTCTTTCTTTTGCTTACTTAAATGTTCCTCTTAAGTTGATCATACTTTTCGCGAATATGTTAACTACATCTCAGGGGACCAGCTTGTCTCTAAATTTAGATTCGTTCAAAAATGTATGTGAATTCCTAATGGACCAAACTGCTGAGGTCATCAGTCCCTAGACTTACACACTACTTAAACTAACTTATGCTAAGAACAAACACACCTATGCCCGAGGGAGGACTCGAATCTCCGGCGGGAGGGGCCGTGCAATCCGTGACATGGCGCTTCAAACCGCGCGGCCACTCCTCGCGGAATAGATTCGTAATATCCGCCATGATTTAGTTGCAGAGAACACCACTGCGGGGGTAACCATGTCACAACATGTACACACATCATCCGCTCCGTGTTTTCGCATCGAATTATTTCACGTCTGCAGACAGCCAACCAAATGAACTAATTTCCAAACAGAGCTGTTGCCGTTGCGCAGAAGGCATGTCATACGCACGAATTGATCTTTTCTGCGTCACATACGATTCCCATATTAAGCACCTGCAGTGTGCGATAAAAACGTGTAGAGATGCTATATCCACAGATACGTGTCCATTTTCTTTATGTCTTATTGTAGGCACGCAGTTGAAAACCCCAGAGGTACTTATGAGTAGTCCTGTATTACAAAATAATCTCTGAAAGCCTATAACTATGTAATACTCTATGTACAAATGTGATGAATAAATTTGTATTAACGGTAGACAAACGCTTCATGTCTACCTTAACACATATTGTTTCAAAAAGATTTATCCTATTTCACAAGATTGTTTCTTCTACACGAATGAAGATTTAAACTTTGGGTACATTTCAATCTTTACCTCGGCGCCAGCTGTTAAGTTACCGGTTCACGTGGTTGCCGGTCGGGGTCTCCCTGGCGCAGCTAGCTCACTCGCTCCCTCAGTTTTTCATTTATTTAACCGAATGTGCGTGGAGTAAGGTTAGTGATAACGCTGCAACAAAATGTGTTTTTCGTTCTCTGTTTCAGCATCAATTCGGGCACAACGGTGTGTCTTGATTTTCATCTGTAGTACTGTAATGAGCTGCCCCAAAATGGATCGGCCATAAGGACCGTACCGATCTGCAATGCGTCATTGGCTCCTACGATCGCCTGATTATTTTTTTTTTCTTTAGGGGAACAGGAGAAAGGAAGTCGAGAAGTTGTAAAAGACTCCATCTGTGTGTCTACCCTTCTGTCAACTTTGGGTAAACTGCTACACCGAATAGAAACAGCACTCAATGCTATACACCAGACATGCTCGCAAAAAGTGAAGGACGAGACTGAAAATCGTCTTGATGTTTGTCCTATGTCTGTTACAAGATAAATTCAACATTTCTAAAAGTTTGATCCTGACGTTGTACAGGCGCTGGATAAAAATATGGAAACATGGTGAGAAATTTAATCATGAACTTAAATGCAGATGCTGGTTAAGCGTCTAGGTGGCGCTGTTGTATTTGACACGAAAGGTACCTGTGATGTGTCCTCAATACGCTGCAAGTGTGTCTTGATGAGAACATTGCTAAGTGTAGCTGTGAGTGCATTATGTAGGAGCTAAGTCAATTCGAGCGTGATGATGATGATGATGCTTGGTGTGTGGGGCGCTCAACTGCGCGGGTCATCGGCGCCCGTACATTGTCCCAGTCTGTGTGCAGTCCAATTTTAGCCACTTTCACGAAAGATGATAATGAACAATTCGAGCGTGGATAAATTCTTGGTGCTCATACGATGGGTATTTTCGTAACCAAGTGAGCCGAAGTGTTCGGGTTTTCAAGAGGCATCGTATCGAACATTTATACCGTATACTGGGAAAGCAGAAAAAATCAGACGCTAAGTCACGACGCGGACGGAAGTGCGTGTTGAGTGATCGTGACAGACGATCACTGAAGATGACTATGATGAAAAATAAGAGAACAACAGCTGAAAAAGTCACTGCAGAACTAAACGCACTATCGAACCGTGCAAGCACCAAAACGACACGAAGAGATATTCATAATCAGGGAATTTCACGGTGAGCTGGAATTCCAAAGCCGCTCATCAGCGATGTAAACGCCCATAATAGGAAAATGTGGTGCCGAAGACATTAAATCTGGACTATGGAGCAATTTAAGAAAGTCATTTGGCCGGATAAGTCTTGTTTCACACTTTTTCGAATTTCTGGGCGAGTTTACGTCCCAATAGTAAAAAAGAGGTTCGGTGCAAATTTGAGCAGCTATATCGTGGTATTCCGTGACCCCCATGGTTACTCTGCTAGATCAGATACTGCCACCTTTATGGATGATCATGTTCATCACATGGCGCAATGTTTGTTCCCCAATGGTGATGCTGTGTTCTAAGACGACAGGACTCTTGTTCACACAGTTCGCATCGTCCAGGACTGGTTTCCAGAACAGGAGGACGAATTGTCGCATCATCCCTGCCCGCCACAGGCACCAGATCTCAATATTATTGAACCTTGAAAAGTAGCGTCATCGCATCCACCTCCATCATCATTACCTAAAGTTTGCCATTATTTTGCTGGAAGAATGATATAAAATTCGCTTGATAACCATACAGAAACTGCATTTAACCAGTCCGAGACGATTGGAAGCTAATTTGAATGACAACGGGTTTCTTACACCATATTGGGCCGAGTAATGTGTTTCAATACTTTTTTCCGCGCCCTGTATGTGGATGCGTAAAAACTTGTAAAATCGAATGACGCGTCTGAAAGTAAGCTATTGCATTAAATCAAAATTCGATTCAAGTTTCTATCTTGATTCATGTAAAAGATATAAAAGATAAAGTCTATGCAGTAAGCCCATGACCGAACTATAGGCCTTGCCGCAAGCACACCGCCGCTTTTCTAGTCGCAGAATGAGAGGTGGCGGGTTAGTCACCCGACCGCCTTTTAAATGAGAGTGTGAATTCCTAAGGGACTAAACTGTTGAGGTCATCGGTCCTTAGACTTACACACTACTTAAACTAACTTATGCTAAGAACAACACACACACCCATGCCCCAGGGAGGACTCAACCTCCGGTGGGAGGGGCCGCGCAGTCCGTGACACGGCGCCTCTAACCTCGCGGCCGCTCCACGCGGCCAACTTTTTAGTCCTGTGAAATCGGATGAATGGTATTAGATACACTGGATGTCACAAAAGTTTAGCAAAAAAACTTTTCCGGTGGTGGAGGATACTAAATTGAGTATTTTGTGTTCAGGAACCAAATGTCGTGAGTAAATGTTTCAGGCACTCGAAGGTATTGATATGAACAATGCGTTTGCGGCGTGTTCCGCAATAAAAAGCTGCCGGATCGACGTCGTTGGCACTATCATGATAAAGTCAGTCCCCAGTAGCTGAGTGGTCAGCGCGACAGAATGTCGATTCTAAGGGCCCGGGTTCGATTCCAGGGTGGGCCGCAGATTCTCTCCGTTCAGGGACTGGGTGTTGTGTTGGCCTATTCATCATCATTTCATCCCCATCGACGCCCAAGTCGCCGAACTGACGTCAAATTGAAAGACTTATCTCTATCGATAGATATTTTACGAGGAAATGAGTTATTCAAACTACAGTGAGCTTGACAAGCGTCTCGACAAATAATTGTGTGTGATTATGTGCTGAATTTACTTTGTGAATATAAAAATGATAAAAATATTTTATAACGAATATACAAAATGCAGAGAGCTCTTTTATACTTTGTACATAAAAGTAATACAACCAAATATTTGTTGGTTTGTCATTTTAAGACCTGTTCCATTCCGTATGTGATTATTTCTTTTTCCTCTCTACTTCGAATTATTTGTCAGTTGAGTTATTAACAAAAATTTTGTTGCTTCACATTGTTGACATTTCAAATTTGCACAGAAGGTGCTGTTTCAACAAAAGCCACAGGCGCCTGAGCCAACAAATATCTGATACACTGTTTGTTGTTGTTGCGGTCTTCAGTCCTGAGACTGGTTTGATGCAGCTCTCCATGCTACTCTATCCTGTGCAAGCTTCTTCATCTCCCAGTACCTACTGCAACCTACATCCTTCTGAATCTGCTTAGTGTATTCATCTCTTGGTCTCCCTCTACGATTTTTACCCTCCACGCTGCCCTCCAGTACCAAATTGGTGATCCCTTGATGCCTCAGAACATGTCCTACCAACCGATCCCTTCTTCTGGTCAAGTTGTGCCACAAACTTCTCTTCTCCCTAATCCTATTCAATACTTCCTCATTAATAATGTGATCTACCCATCTAATCTTCAGCATTCTTCTGTAGCACCACGTTTCGAAAGCTTCTATTCTCTTCTTGTCCAAACTATTTATCGTCCATGTTTCACTTCCATACACTATGTGATCAAAAGTATCTGGACACGTGGCTGAAAAGTTCGTGGCGCTCACCAACGGTAATGCTGGAATTCAGTATGGTGTTGGTCCACCCTTAGCCTTGATGACAGCTTCCACTCTCGCAAGCATACGTTCAATCAGGCGCTGGAAGGTTTATTCGGGCATGGCAACCCATTCTTCACGGAGTGCTGCAGTATCGATGTCAGCGTTCCAAAACATCCCAAAGGTGTTCCATACGGTTCAGGTCAGGACTCTGCGCAGACCGGTCCATTACAGGGATGTTACTGTCGTGTAGCCACTCCGCCATAGCCCGTGCATTATGAACAAGCTCGATCTTGTTGAGAGATGCAATCGCTATCACCAAATTGCTCTTCAACAGTGGGAAGCAAGAAGGTGGTTAAAACATCAATGTAGGCCTGTGCTGTTATAGCGCCACGCAAAACGACAAGCCCCTTCCATGAAAAACACGACCACACCATAACACCACCGCCTCCGAATTTTACTGTTGGCACTACACGCACTGGCAGATGACGTTCACTGGGCATTCGCCACATCCACACCCTGCCATCGGATAGCCATATTGTGTACCGCGATTCGTCACTCCACACAACGTTTTCCCACTGTTCAGTTGTCCAATGTTATTCTCCTTACTCCAAGCGAGGCGTGATGTGTAGCTTATGAGCAGCCACTCGACCATGAAATCCAAGTTTTCTCATCTCCCACGTAACTGTGTTAGTACTTGCAGTGGATCCTGGTGCAGCTTGTAATTTTTGTGTGATGGTCTGAATAGATGTCTGCCTAATACACATTACGACCCTCTTCAACTGTCGGCGGTCTCTGTCAGTCAACAGACGAGGTCGGCCTGTACGCTTTTGTGCTGTACGTGACCCTTCACGTTTCCATTTCACTATGATATCGGAAACACTGGATCTAGGGATGTTTAGGAGTATTGAAATACTTTTGATCACATAGTGTATACTGCGAAAGGGAAATACAGACGACTGTAAGTTTACGTATTTATTACAAAAAAGTTTTGTCTAGAGCAACGTATATAATCATGTGCCTGTCAACTTAAGCTGAATGAGGGCTCTTTTATAATTGTAACAGTATATAGGTCCCCTTCAGGAAACCTTTATTTATTCCTGGAAAACTTGGATGCCTTGTTGTGCTATCTGTCAGATAGGGGAAAGCAAATTATTATTTGTGGGGACTTCAATGTTGGTTCACTGAAAGAGTGTGATAGAAAGAATGATCTGGAAGTCTTGCTCTGTTCTTTCAGTTTGACACCTGTCATTGATTTTCCTAGTCGAGTAGTAAAGGACAGCAGCACATTGATAGATAACACTTTTATAGACCAAGATAAGTTTAAAAACATAAACTCTTAGCCCGCTGAGAATGGCCTTTCTGATCATGGTGCTCAGCTAGTGACAGTATATGACATAGCTCCATTCAGTAATTCAAAACTACGCTCCAAAGTTGTGCGTTCAATTATTGACTCAACAATTAGAAATTTCAGGGAAAATCTTCAGCAGTTAGACTGGGATGAGGTGTACAAGGAACCCGATGCTAATTTAAAATATAACTTCTTTCATGATACATTGTAAGAGAATGTGAAAACTGTTTCCCCAAGAAAGTAGTTAAATCTAATTATACGAAACCATGCAAAATACCTTGGCTTACTAAAGGAATAGAAATATCTTTTAACCACAAAAGGTAACTGTATCTAAAAACAAGAAAGAGTAATGAGCCATAAACAGCCAAATATTATGAAAAGTACTGTGCTAAATCAAGAAAGGTTATTAAAAATCCAGAAACATGTGCATTATGTCTGAGATTAATAACTCTGATAACAAAGTCAAAACAATTTGAAATATTGTTAGAAGGGAGACAGGATAAACAAGAGTACAGGATGACGGCATTACCATCAAAGCGAATGAAAACTTGACAAACAACAAGCCGGAAGTCGATAAAATTTTGAATAATCGTTTTTTAAATGTTGTAGAGAAAATAGATCTAAATGTTCATTAGAAGAAGCAAGGCAGTTAATGGAAGAGGCTTTACCCACACAATTTGATAAAATTGAAATTCCTCCCACCTCTCCTTCTGAAATTAGGAAGAAAATAAACTCTCTTAAGAATAAAATCTCACATGGAATTGATGCCATTCCTAGCACTATAATAAAAGTTTGTTCCCACAAGATTAGCGGAATTCTTAGCCACATATGTAACAGCTCTCTGCAGCAGGGTATTTTCCCAGATAGACTGAAGTATGCCATTCTTAAACCACTACATAAAAAAGGGGATACGTCTGATGTCAACAATTACCGCCCAATCTCTCTTGTGACTACCTTACCCAAAATTCTTGAAAAGGTAATGTATTGTACAGTAGCTTCACACCTTTGTAAAAACAAAGTTTTAACAAAATGTCAGTTTGGTTTCCAGAAAGGTTTTTCAACGGAAAATGCTATACATGGTGTTACGAAAAGGTACGGCCAAACTTTCAGGAAACATTCCTCACACACAAAGAAACAAAATATGTTATGTGGGCGTGTCCGGAAACGCTTAATTTCCATGTTACAGCTCATTTTATTACTTCTCTTCAAATCACATTAATCATGGAATGGAAACACACAGCAACAGAACGTACCAGCGTGACTTCAAACACTTTGTTACAGGAAATGTTCAAAATGTCCTCCGTTAGCGAGGATACATGCGTCCACCCTCCGTCGCATGTAATCCCTGATGCGCTGATGCTGTCGTGGAGAATGGCGTATTGTATCACAGCCGTCCACAATACGAGCACGAAGAGTCTCTACATTTGGTATCGGGGTTGCGTAGACAAGAGCTTTCAAATGCCCCCATAAATGAAAGTCAAGAGGTTTGAGGTCAGGAGAGCGTGGAGGCCATGGAATTGCTCCGCCTCTACCAATCCATCGGTCACCGAATCTGTTGTTGAGAAACGTACGGACACTTCGACTCAAAACTGCAGGAGCTCCATCGTGCATGAACCACATGTTGTGTCGTACTTGTAAAGGCACATGTTCTAGCAGCACAGGTAGAGTATCCCGTATGAAATCATTGAGCGTAGGTGGAAGAACATGGGGCCCAATCAAGACATCACCAATAATGGCTGCCCAAACGTTCACAGAAAATCTGTGTTGATGACGTTATTGCACCATTGCGTGCGGATTCTCGTCAGCCCACACATGTTGATTGTGAAAATTTACAATTTAATCATCATTATCGAGGAAGTACAGTACATACTGACGAAACGTAAATGAGCTCTAACATGGAAATTAAGCGTTTCCGGACACATGTCCACATAACATCTTTCCTTTATTTGTGTGTGAGGAATGTTTCCTGAAAGTTTAGCCGTACCTTTTTGTAACACCCTGTATATTCTTTCACTAATGAAATATTAAATGCTCTGAGTAACCGGAGGTCACCCGTTGGGATTTTTTGTGATTTCTCAAAGACTTTTGATTGTGTAAGTCATGGAATACTTCTAGATAAGCTGAAGCCCTGTGGTATGTATGGGACAGCGCTCAAATGGTTTAAATCATACCTAACTGGAAGACTGCAGAAAGTTGAAATAAGCAATTCACATAATATGCAAAAATCTGGTGATTTCGCAAACTGGGGAACAATAAAGAATGGGGTGCCACAAGGTTCGGTCTTGGATCCTCTGCTGTTCTCAATATATATTACGACTTGCCTTTCTATATTCACGAAGACGCAAAGCTGGTACTTTTTGCCGATGATACGAACATAGCTCTCACCCCCAACAGACAGGTATTAACTGATGAAATTGTAAACAATGTTTTTCAGAAAATCGTTAAGTGGTTCTCTGCAAATGGGGTCTCATTAAAATTTGACAAAACACAGTATATACAGTTCCACACAGTAAATGGAATGACATTAATAAATATAGACTTTGATCAGAAATCGGTAGCTAAGGTAGAATAGTCAAAATTTCTAGGTGTATGCATTGATGAGAGGTTGAACTGGAAAAAACACACTGAAGATCTGCTGAAACGTTTGTGTTCAGCTACTTATGCTGTTTGGGTCATTGCAAATTTTGGCAATATACATCTCAGTAAATTAGTTTAACACGCCTATTTTCATTCTCTGCTTTCGTATGGCATCATATTCTGGGGTAAAAGAGTGTTCATTCCACAAAAGCGTGTAACAGAATAATTCTGGAGCTCATCCAAGATAATCCTGCAGATACTTATTTAAAGAGCTAGGGATCTTCAGTGCAGCCTCACAATATATATATATTCACTTACGAAATTTGTTATTAACAAACCGAACGAATTCAAAAGTAATAGCAGTGTACATGGCTACAACACTAGGAGAAAGGGTGATCTTCACTACTCAAGGTTAAATCTATCTTTGGCTCAGAAGGGGGTAAATTATGCTGCCACAAAAGTCTTTGATCACTTACCTAATAGCATAAAAAGTCTGACAGATAGCCATATAGCATTTAAAAGGAAATTAAAAGAATTTCTGAATGGCAACTCCTTCTACTCATTAGATGAATTTTTGGGTAATTCCCCCCCCCCCCCAAAAAAAAATTAAAAGTATTAAGTGTCATGTAATATTTTGTGTAATGTAGTATCTTGTATAGACAGCCTTTATTAACCTGACACGTTCCACATCATTGCGAAGTGTCGTATTCATGAGCTACGGAACAAGTTGTAAGTAGGATGTTTAGGTTTTTAGTAAAGAAAGTTTTGTTTGCAAAATACTGCAGTAAAGCAAACCCTGTCCTTTCTTTGTGTTATCCCACTATGTGTTTGTGTACCCTTGTGTATTTGTTTTCTTCCTGTCTCTGTGTACTGTTTCATACAATTTTTTCTGTTCTAATACTAAGCTACATTCACTATGATGAGGGATACTGTTATCCTCAAATATAATTTGCATCAATAATATGTTATTTACTTTGTAAAGATGTTTAGACATTATTTATTCTATTTTGTTTTAATGCTCATGTGTGAAGTTGATGTTTCGAAATTTATTCTGATTTTTTATGAATGTGCTCCTGTCGCAATTCCTGTAACACTGATGTATATGTTATTTCGATTCTTTTGTAAAGCCTGTATTACTACAAATGTTATCTGTATTGTTATGTTCTTTAATGATATATTTTGTACCTTTGTTATTGTATTCTTATGTTATAAAATTGTAATTGACACCAGTCCATCAAATTAAGTAACTTGTAAATTACATTTCACTGCACACGTTTCTGTTGGTCATAGTATATGGGCAATATGTGAGAAGTAGGGACTGATAGTGTTTGCACGTGTGTTAATAATTCAGCAAGGAACTGGATAACAGCATTGCTGGTTCTAAGGACATTTCAAACAAGTTCTTTGTGATTGAACAAGTGGTGGTTTATGGACTTGCTGTATTCTCCGCAAGACTCTTCGAGGGCGATTGTGCACCTGCCACAGTCGCAACAGATGGCTGTTGGCCATCTCTACAAGGACTACAGTGGGTCTACACCTTTGATGACCCACCAATACCATTATTTCTACAAGGACTGCCGTGGGTCTGCACCTCTGGTGGCTCACCAATAGTAATCTCTACCAGGACTACAGTGGGTCTGCTCTGTGATGACCTACCTACCGATAGTCTTGAACGTCGACTGACTCTGCTGTGGCCCATTACCTGTCTGCAAGTCAAGAGTCAGCACTGTCTTTCGTTAGAAGGACAACACTACTTCTTCAAGACTGCATTGAAATCCACTACTTCCGTGTGCACTTTCTTTTGCTGCTCAGACTTTGAGAAAAAAAACACTGCTACTTTACTGTGATGAACGATCAGGACTGTCTTTATGGACTGTGAGAAAATTTAGTTTTCGACCAACATTGTATCAATAAGTGTGTGCATTTGATTTCTGTGTTATTGTAATTGTAATTATGAAAAAAATTTTCAAATCTGTATTGGCCACTGCCCAAAACAATTTGTAAATTTTTTTGTGGGGAGCATGGGGGCTTTGTAAGTAGGATGTTTAGGTTTTTTTTATTGGTAACGCCGCCACCACGCAGCGCTCTGTATGATAATCACTGGCTCTGCCGTGTGCAGTCTGTGGCTGGTTTGCATTATTGTCTGCCACTGTAGTGTTGGGCAGCGGCAGCTGGATGCTAACAGCGCGTAGCGTTGCGCAGTTGGAGGTGAGCCGCCACCAGTGGTGGACGTGGGGAGAGAGATGGCGGAGTTTTGAAATTTGTAACAATTGGTGTCACGAACTGATTTATATATTATGACTATTAAGGTAAATACATTGTCTGTTCTGTATTAAAATCTTTCATTTGCTAACTATGCCTGTCAGTAGTTAGTGCCTTCAGTGGTTTGAATCTTTTATTGAGCTGGCAGTAGTGGCGCTCGCTGTATTGCAGTAGCTTGAGTAACGAAGATTTTTGTGAGGTAAGTGATTTGTGAAACGTATAGGTTAATGTTAGTCAGGGCCATTCTTTCGTAGGGATTTTTGGAAGTCAGATTGCGTTGCGCTAAAAATATATTGTGTCAGTTTAAGCACAGTCTTCTAAAATTTTTCTAAGGGGACGTTTCATATAGACCAGTCTTGTATAAATTTTTCTAAGGGGACGTTTCAAAGTACTAATCTAATCTAATCTGAGCGCCAAATATTGGTCCGTAGATAACGTAGTCTTTATAGTGAATGGCATGCATTACTTAAGAGTACTGAATAGTTCTGAAGATGCGTTGATCTGTTACATACGGAGCAAAGCTTGCAACACACTTACCTTCGAGGATCGTCAGGTTGGTCGGCGGCCGTGGCGGCAAGCAGCGTTTAGCGCAGACTTTCCAGTGCTCCTGCAACATTAATCACTTTTTAGTTGGCTTGTACCATGTGGCCGACATTATACTAATGCGAGATACATTCCGCAAGAACAGCCGAAAGAAGACCGTGAGTTGCATGCAAAGTCACGAAACGGATTACAGCTCATCTAGTACTCCTATCCAACGGAACTAGTTTTTATTCGGTATTTCACTGCGACTGATACTGCGTCGACTCCTGTTTTAAAGTCATGCTCAAAATCATCTAAACTAAATCAAGAGTGTCGTTGAATTAAGTCAGTCGACGCTGCGGAAATCTGATTAGGAAATGAGACAGCAAAAGTAGTAAATGAGTTTTGCTATTTGGAAAGAAAAGTGAGTGACTATGGGAGAAGTAAAGAGGATATGAAGTAAAGACTAGCACTAGCAAGAGAAACTTTTATGAAAAAAAGAAGTATGTCAACATCTAATTTAAATTTATGTGTTGTGAAAAATAGGATGTAACGGGCGTAAGTGGAGATATCTCTATTGGTGACCGAGGACGTTGTACTGAATAGCTTTACGTCAGTATTTACGTCATTTGTAGACTAATAATTATAGCTATTAGAAGTAGTATGTTTTAACGTTGCTTGCCGCCCGGGGTGCCCGAGCGGTTCTAGGCGCTAAGTCTGGAACCACGCGACCGCTACGGTCGCAGGTTCGAACCCTGCTTCGGGCATGGATGTGTGTGATGTCCTTAGATTAGTTAGCTTTAAGTAGTTCTAAGTTATAGGGGACTGAACACCTTACAAGTTAAGTCCCATGGTGCTCAGAGCCATTTGAACCAATTTTTCAACGTTGCTTAGTGCCTCCAGGTACGTGTGGCAAGAGCAAACCAGTAATTCTCATTTTCCCCTGAACAGCAGATGTGTTGATGTGTATACGCTTGCACGCTGAACGGGTAGTCTATACTGACAGGAGTGTTCCACTTACATCAGTGGTGCAGTTACGACCGTGCGGAAAACGTCAGGTAGCAAACAATGTGACGTGTTTATGGAAATACTGTTCGACGCACAGAAAAAAACAACCAACACACTGATACGTGCACATATTAACGTACCACATACTGTATAACAATATTTGTACACATATCCATTATATCCCGTATTTGCGAATTCTGCAGTGCAGTTGGCAAGTCTACAAGATAATGTGTCAAACTACGAAGATAAGGATCTTCGTGGTTCCTTTGTAAATCCTTTAGAATAGGTTCTAATAGTCAACTTCTTTTGGAAGGTTTCCCACATTCATCTCGTCAGATGTCGGCTATAGGTTACATGTTAGTAATACACAACAAGAATCATAGCTTTCAACACAAATTCAGTTCTACTTTTAACATGATACTCAGCATCAAAAACTACATGACATGATAATAATGCAATAAACTGATTATCATGGTTAGATGCGTAGCTTTGTAATAAAAAAGTGTTACAGATCAGATCCATGCTCAACAAACTTTTTAAAAATTTTACTTATTATTTCTCAGCTTTGCGTACAATTAAGAGCATTTTTTGTTGTTGCATATTTATTTCTATATCTACAGGATTTCCTGAATCGATATGATTGTTTTTCCATTTCAGTTTTTTGTTTTCGTTATCAATGAATAAAAATATATTCCGTAATGTTTTCTTACTTTATTGTCTAATTCGTTGGGCTTGCTGGATATCATCACATGAGTGTGTTATTTCAAATTGTCAAATCAAAAAGGTGACATCCATATTGATACTAATAAGATAAAAAGACGTACTTTGTATATACTAATGAATTATGATCATCTTTTTGGTATTCCAGTACTCTACCTCCAAAAAAGTAATGATATGAAAATATTTAATCTTTGAAATAAGTTTTTTTTATAATACTTGTCACATAACATACTTGGGGGTGCGAGAAATTCTTAAGCTCAGCAAATCAATAAAGTCCAAAACGGAAGTTTTAGAATCTTGCTTATTCTTGGATAAATAGGAATGATTGTAAGTTTCTTGAAAATAAATAATGACAGGTCAAATATTGATCCTCCTAGTCGCTTACGAAATAAATTTCCAAGAATGATTGCCTATCGAAGTTGCGGTGTCCAAACGATACATATCGAACGTGCGATCGTAGGTCGATCATGCGACTCTGGTGGCGGGCGTTGTGATCAGTTATTTGTAATCGTCATTTTTATCTGTTTTCCGTCGTTCCCTTAGTTGCTCGAAATTACATACCTCCGTGAATTATTTGTGAGTTGTTAGGGAATCCCAGACGATTTATGTGGTTAGTGACTGGGACGTCTGGTGTTCTTGACGTTTCTATGGCGGATGCTCTCACATGGAAAAATGTAATTCCATGTTTATCCAGCGTAGAAAGTTGTTCGACTTTTTGTCGCATATATGGAGTACGAGGAAAGAAGAGACTGTGTAGACTGTGGCGGTGCGAAGTGTGTAAAACTTCGTAAGAACAGTTTCGATGCTGAAATAGCGTTTACAATTTCATTGTGGACAGTGTGGAGAACGAACGAGTATCAGGAAGAATATATGGTTCGACTCTTCCAAATTATCCATCCAGACCACCTAATGGACTTTCACAAGATTCCAACACCGACGACGAGTAAAGTAAGTCGTCTGCTTTGCAATTGAAAGTGTTTTTGTAACGCTCTTCCTTTGTCGTAGCTGTAGCGACCACCGTAAACATACTAATAACGCCCGCCACAAGAGTCGCATGACCGATTTACGATCGCACGTTAGATATGTATCGTTTGGATCTCGCCACTTCGATAGACAATCAGTCTTGGAAATTACCCGCAAGTGATTCGTCGTCGAAATCTGGCCTCTTTCTAGAGAAAAAATACTGCAAATAAACCAACCACACCTATTTCTGTAAATACATCCGCATCGTATGTTTCTTGTTAAATTATTTGAAATTGAAAACTTTCCAACCTCTTTTATGTTCCTAATGATATTCACGTCTACTGAAAATCCGTTAGTAAAGCATAAGGCAACTTGGAAGAAAATCAAACGAGGGTAACGATGCTGGGTAGTGGCTCACACAACACAACACGTGATATCACTAACATAAAAAAATCTCGTAAAAATCATGGAAGGAGATCATTCGTTTCCTGACTGGAGATGTAAATAAATGCTCACCGGAAGCCAACGCGGCCGCAGGTCGTCGCTTCATGAAATTCGAATGAGGGAGTCAAATGGTGATGCATAAAGCAGCTAAAGCAGCGTAATATAGGTCACGTTATGACATTTTAATGAATAGTTATTTCCTGTCAGCTGCTTAAACTTTATTGTTCTTTCGTACTGTAAGCTTATAGTACGAAAGAACAATAAAGCCTAAGAAGCTAACAGGAAATAGCTATTCGTTAAAAGAGAAAAAATTAAAAATGGAACTTGTTGCAAAAAAAAGGGTTAGGTTAACATACAGTCTCCTCGCCAGCCTGCTGGTTATGTGACTCTCCTGGAAAAGATTCGAGGTTTGCTCGCACACGTCAGGGGTCTACAGTTAGTTAGCAGCTGTTACTTATGTAACGTCTCGTATGCTTCCTTCCCCATCGTGGGTAGAAATTATGTTGTAAATTTTTTCTAAAAGATTAATTGGTAAATCAATGAGTGACCTCGAACTCAGATTGCGTAAAGTCACAGATAAGGATCAAATAATGCACATGTGTGCCAGTCTTCTCATACTTTTACTTCCGTAGAGGAAGCCAACATGCACCCTTTTTTTGGAAAAAGAGTTAGAGTACGCTATTAGAGAGAAGCGCTCGTAAAAGATCCAAAGTTTCTATTCTACCAAACTGCTTCATTAAGCTCAAATAATTTATATTAATTAAGACTGATGGTTTTGAAACGTTAAAAGATTAGGCTTCGCCAAATGTTATTATAGGAGACATGGGACAAAATAAAGAAAAAGTATATAAAACATTTGTATTATTTTTTACAAACGATACTAATCCTATTTGAAGTTGTTTCCCTACATTCCGCTTCAAATCGGCAGTCAAAATAATTTTTCTAAGATCTGCCCCACATTCAATTGCCTTTACTGTGTCGCACGTATCGTAAATTATATCTACCAAAATAAGCGGGATGGATATTATGCTGCACCTATTGCAAGTGCAATTACGTCTACTGCCACCAGTATATTTCACTAAATTTATGGAATTCCCGAATGTTTTTTAAGCTAAACTGCAACTCTAAATGCCACATAATTTATGTGGCTTATATTTTCAAAATAAACGAAACCGCTGTAACCCTGAGCAACTTCATTAAAAGCTACTATCCCTTAATCACTGAATAACATTTGGGTAAACGTTCAGATACCCTGCGCTACACTGTCTTACAGCTGATCGAATCAACAATGGCCATATGTGATGGTCTCAACGATGTGGGTGATGTAGGCGAAAGTCACAATTTAATTCGATGCATTGAATCTGCTTCACGTAGTGTGTCAGTAATAACTTCTTCGCTTTCACTACCACTTAGACTGTGTGTGTTGCGTGCTCTAAGCCTGTTTTTGTTATTTCCCTGACACCTGTTGAAATATACATTTTAAAGTTGTGATGAAATCGCATCTGCCATACTGTTGACAGTCTTCTGCGACTTTGGCCCTTAACAGTTACGTTTAGTCGGTTTTCTTCTATTAGCTCTTGTCTATGTAGGTTACTCTGGAGAGTCATCCGCTCCACAATCACATTCGCCTGCCTGCTGGCGTTGTATTCTAGAAAGGCGCTTTCAATAAAGGACGCGCCCAGTGAACAGGTGAACGTAATGCCTCGTCTGGGTGAGCTATAATGTAGATATAGCGTTTACTGGATGTTTGGGCTCCAGTTGCTTTACCAGCTATCCATTTGTCAGGGTCTCAGCTGGACTTTATTTCAAATTCGGGGTTAAGCCTGGAACTCGTCGAGCTCGCTCTTCTTGAGCCAATATGAGACAGCAAAATATTTTATGGTAATATCTACTCTCTTTCAGTATCTACTTTCAAATTCTGAAGGTGGCAGGGATAAAAACAGGGAGCGAAGGACTATTTACAATTTGTACAGAAACCAGATGGCAGCTATAAAAGTCGAGGGACACGAAAAGGAAGCAGTGATTGAAAAGGGAGTGAGAGAGGGCTGTAGCCTATCCTAGATGTTATTCAATCTGTATATTGATCAAGCACTAAAGGAAACAAAAGAAAATTTGGGAGTGGGAATTGAAATCCATGGAGATGAAATAAAAACTTTGAGGTCTGCCGACGATTTTGTAACTCTGCCAGAAAACGACGATGATGCTGGAATAGCAGTTGAACGGAACGGACAGCGTCTTGAAAGGACGATGTAAAATGAATATCAACAAAAGCAAACCGGGGATAATGGAATGTAGTCGGATTAAATGAGATGATTCAGAGGGAATTATATTTGGAAATGGAACACTTAAAGTAGTAGACGAGTTTTATTATTTGGGAAGTAAAATAACTGATGATGGTCGAAGTAAGAGGATATAAAATAGAGACTAGCTATGGTAAGGAAAGAGTTTTGGATGAAGAGAAATTTGTTAACATCGAGTATAGATTTAAGTGTCAGGAAGTCCTTTCTGAAAGTAGATGTAATGAGTGTAACAATGTATAGAAGGGAAACGTGGACGATAAGACAAAACGAGAATAGAAGCTTTCCAAATGTGGTGCTAAAGAAGAATGCTGAACATTAGATGGGTAGATCACGTAACAAATGAGGAGGCGCTGAATAGAATTGGGTAGGAGAGGAACTCGTGGCACAACTTGACCAGAAGAAGGGATCGGTTGTTAGGACATGTTTTGAGGCATCAAGGGATCACCAATTTAGTATTGGAGGGAAGCGTGGAGGGTAAAAATCGTAGAGTGAGACCAGGAGTTGAATACACTGAGCACATTCAGAAGGATGTAGGTTGCAGTAGGTACTCATAGGTGAAGAAGCTTGCACAGGATAGAGTAGCATGGAGAGCTTCATTAAACTGAAGATCACAACAACAACAACAATATCTGTTTGTAATATTTCTAAAAATCACAAGCAGTTATCCTACTAGAGTAGTTCAAAATGCTCTAGCTAGCCTTATTAACGAACCCCTCAGCGTCTCCTGCAAGATATTCCCACATCGAGCGTAACAGAACTTGTGCACCCAAACACTGGCCATGAAGCAAACGATGGACGTATATATAACATTCTGTTAGGTTATGATTGCCAACAATGAGAGTCTGTAGGCGGCAGTTCCTGCTGCTATTAACTTACGCTTCACTTTAGATGCTTCGGAGCTACGTTGGTGATGCGCTATGCGAAGATTAATATTTCGTCTTGGTATAATCCCAGATGTGTGTACGCTGCATGTCTAGAGATCGAATTATTTCCTTAGAGTTGTATTTCTGTTAGCGGTAAGTTTACCTTTCAGCAGCATGTACGTCATCTTCTTCACTGCTACTGATAGTGCATTATTTCTGTTTCATTTAACCAAGGGTTGTACTTGCCATCTCTTCCAAAGCCATATACTGGAGCACTGTGTAAACATGGAAACGAAATCGAGCTGTGTAACGTAAATCCACATATCGCTTTATTGAACTGTAAAGAATAAAATTATCTCACTTCATTGCATGTATACGCTGATAGTTGTAGTGTCATAGGACCAAACTTGATAGGATGTGCTACATTGTTACCTAAAATTATTCATAAAGAACAGTACAAAGAGCATAAGGCGAGTCAGTCTATACTGCAGAAGCCATACACATAATGAAGACACAACAGAACTCAGAATACATAATATTCTTATTTTGCAGTGACATCATTTCATGCCATTGCGTCTGCACGGATTTCATCCTCCTACTTCCATTCATTTCATTTCAGTGAATGTAATTCATTTCTAAATGATAATTAATTGCAACCCTCAGCTGCCGACAGGTGTTGTTGACATACCTTGATGTGGACAGCTGAAAATGTCTGCCCCGACCGGGACTCAAACCCGGGATCTCCTGCTTACATGGCAAACGTCAACTTAAGTGGGCGCGAGTAACGAGTGGATGGGCAAAGTATCTATTAGGAGCATTACGTATGTACATTGTGGACAGTTTGGAATGTGGGTCTCAGGGGAAGCGTGCAATGGATAAGTCCCTGCAGTCGCACTATTCATCTGCGTCCTCGGTGGCTCAGATGGATGCCGGCACGGTAACTCAGCGTGTTCGGTCAGCGGGTTATCTGCCCTCTGTAATAAGACAACTGAGTTAATGGATCAACGACGAACTGAATAAGGTGTCTTGCGACGTCCGCCCCGAGCAGATACAACGAACGAAAACGAACAAAATGAGATTTTTAAAAAATGGATAGAGCGTCTGCCATGTAAACAGGAGATCCCGGGCTCGAGCCCCGGTCAGGGCACACATTTTCAACTGTCCACATCAAGGTATGTCAACAACACCTGTCGGCAGCTGAGGGTAGCAATTAATTATCATTTATTCTAGAGAAGCTGTACGGTCATCAATGGTATCTGTTCTTTCGAGAACAGTAACTAACTTCATATAATTCATTTCTCATTTTATTCGATTTACAGAGCGCTTTCAGAGTCTTAACTGGAAGAACGCCAAAATGAGATACAGGACTGAGTATTGCTAAAGAGACGGAAAAATAATATTGGTCAGAAAGAATGGGAAACATTGTGTGAATAAAAGATTAATACACGAAAAAGTTAACGGAATTGATATGAGCGTTAGAATTATTCATACGCCGTATTTTCGTACAAGAGTAAAGATAAGAATCCACACAAAATGATGAGTAAATAATAAGTAATAAAGAGAAAAGATCAATTTCCTTCATCTGTCCAAAGAGATCTGACAAGTCTCTAATGGTTCCATAATTTTAGACCCATAAGGAACGTCACATCAACCACTAGGATGCAGTTCAGTTACATGTTCTTCCAGTTTATCGTATTAAACTGTTCAAAAAACATTCCAGTTTCTGCCATTGTGTCAACAGATCATAATTCTAAGAAGAATTTAACCATATGTTACTTTTTTGTCTTAAGAGAAAGCCCCAAATAAATTTCTTTAGCACACACAAGCAACTCAGTAGCAGTACGCTTTTGTTTTATAAAAAAAACTACCGTCTAACCATTGGTAATTCATTGGTCTTCCACGAGTAATCTCAGATTACTGATTTGAAATACATTTGTCTGTATGCACTTATTTTTCTTAATTGCTGCTGATTGCTAGAGGTCGGTGTATATATGAGATTTTTAACATTAATCTTCGAGCGACAGTTACAGTTGGTAACAGAAATATATACAGTCTCCTGTTGCTAGTTCGAACCTCCATACATCAAATTTCTCGATAATTCGAAGTTTTTGTCAAGTCCCTTGAAAAATCGAAGAAATCTTATTTTTATTACTATACTCGATAAATCGAAACTTTTCTCAGGAGCAACTGCACCACAAACACTCGATAATTTGAAGTATGAGGCCATCTAAAACTCGATAATTGGGATTATTTCTTCAGTTGTTGAGATAATTGTTTAGTCCTTGAGTTTCAACAGTTGGCGATATTCTTTTGTTTTCGTAACAGTGTATAGCTTACTAAAATACAAGATTCAACAGTAAAGCTGACTTTGCCGAAAACTCGGGTTATTGAGCGAGTGGAATGTGGAGTGAAAATAACTAGTAATCAGAATTACGTCATCCATGCTGTCGACAATCGTGTACGGAAAGGCAAGCTTGGTTATCATAAAGAGGGGGAATCAAGCAGTGCGAGATGTGTTCCCGACTCCTGAAGAATGCTTATTGAAATGGCTGGATCAATGTCAAGAATAAAATATCCATATTGGAGGTTATTCATTTAAAAAAGAAAAAGCCATTCGTTGTTAGTCTCGAAGATAAAACGTTTGCCCCCCTTTGCCTCAAGTGAAGAGTGGCTCACTAACTTTAAAAAAAGACATAATTTGATTTTAAGAAGATTTTTGGAACAAAAACGAGGGTTGATAAAATAGTTTGTTTAGCATGGACAAATGAATGATATAGGAGTTTCTTATGTATCCTCGGAAATTTGTGTTTGTCTTTCCTTTTAACTGTTAAAATAAAAAAAATTAAGCTGTTAAAAATTAAACTTCATTTTGAATTATAGCTGTTACTTTCTGCTTCCTTTGACATAGACATACTTACGCTATTGAAACAACAGTTCTATCTTTCAAATTTATACCCTTATTTCTACTCTTCCCTGGTGCCACGTTGAACAGTCAAATTCGCATTAAATCGAACACTCAAGTATTCGAACTTTTTGTTAGGTTCTTGATGTTCGAATCATTCAGTGTCGACTGCAGTTGTACCCTGCTGTGTTCATTTTAGTATTGTATGTGGGTAAAAATCACATAAATAATTGCATACACCTTTTCTGGAACGTCTAAGGAAAGACGGAGAAGTCCCCAACTCATTAAAGTAGTGTATAACATGAACAGATAGCTTACTAACAGTCACCTTGTGATAATGAAACAGTGAAATTATAAAAGAGGCTGCGGCAACAGGAAGAAAACAGGTTTTAGACATATTTCAGTACCTTTCTGAGCAAGCATGAATCATACAGTTAACGAATTAATTTGCAAAAATGAATGAGTGATGCAGCGCTTTACAATTCAAAACTCAGTTTTTATCAATTCACAGCCATTCCGAGCATCAGCGGGTGACTTAAAACTGAAGCAAAAAAAATCAAATTTCAATGGGGCACATATGCTGAATTCGTCATTAAGAATGTGCATATTTCAGAATCAGGATGGGAAACAATAAACAAAAGGGTGTCGCTATTCTGGTCAAGAAATGCTTTGGAAGTTCCAGAAACATGAAATCAGCACGGAGTCTAAGAACTCAGTTCTTCCCACAATGCACCTAGGACTTGGTCATAAAATCAGGAGTTCCACCAGTTTCCATCCAGTCTATTCCCAAGGAAAGACAAATAGATATTCTAGTCCATCATGTACTGTCATAGGTCTATATAACAGAATCAAAATTTAGATGCAGACGTTTCACGTCATTGAGGCATAAGACAGAATTTGGGAAATCTTCAGTTGGGATCATAATTACTACTCACTCTTTTTCCTGGATTTTACCTCGTACATTACACGTCGTTCTCGCTTTCCACTGATAGGAAAAGTCACACAAACCGTTCAATCAACTCTGAACAGTGTCATCGACAGTGAGACTTATTGCTAGGAGATACTCTGTAATATCTATAGATGTCCCGTGCATGGCGTGAGTAGTGAGGGAGGTGGATACTGTGTTCAAGTGCAGCCTGCTTTATTAGTAGATAATCAAAACTTTCATATGTACTCTTAAGTTATGTTTGCATAAGCGTAATTTGACACGTAAACGCCGGCCGGAGTGGCCGAGCGGTTCTAGCCGCTACAGTCCGGAACCGCGTGACCGCTACGGTCGCAGGTTCGAATCCTCCCTCGGGCATGGATGTGTGTGATGTCCTTAGGCTAGTTAGGTTTAAGTAGTTCTAAGTTCTAGAGGACTAATGACCACAGCAGTTAAGTCCCATAGTGCTCAGAGCCATTTGAACCATTTTTTGACATGTAAACAAACTGTGCATTTTGAAGTTCTAACCCCCCCCCCCACACACACACACACACCTGCTTCTCTTTTGCTATTGACTGAAAGCAAATGGTGGGAAATTCAAATGGGATTCACCCTAATGACTGAATTATCTTAGCTACAATGATTTGATCAAAAAATGGCGGGAAACTCAAACTGATGTTTTTCTATTGAATGTACAGTTATAATTTCTGTGCGTTATGACCCAACAAATCAGATCAGACATTTTGACATTAGAGTAGTTTTGTGATATAACATGCATCTACCAGAAAACACACCAACACTGCACTAACGTATAATTTTAACTTCTTAAAAAAATTAATGAAATAGTTCTAATATTATCAGTGTGTTAAATACTTACTGACAAATTAGAATCTTTTAAAGAACTCATCATCACCTTACCAATACTTCACAGTTCACTTACTTACACGTTAAAAGAAATTTGTTCACTGTCACTAGAGAGCGCTACGCCGCAAGGAAAGCTCGTCTTGATTAACGCCGCACCAGCTGAGGCACGGCATGACGCATCGCTCTCTTCGGAATATATGCATGACATGCGTACGAACTTGTACATAGCATACAATATACTGGCACTTTTATGTGTTGGTACATTATCTTCGGAAAAGAGCTCCTGGAATTTTCGTCTATATCATCTGTCATTCAATTTTATTGTTCTATCAGTAATCAGAAACCCACACTGTGTGATTCTAGCAATCTCCACATATGGTTATAAATTCATTTAATTTCGTGTCAGTACCTACGTGTGTTTTAACTATATTGGTTGAAAGCAATAATAAAGTTTTTGTTATCCCTTACTAAGTGCTTCGGAATCCTAGAGTATGTTTGACCCAAATAAATGACATCAGCCCCAATATGATGATTGAAAGAGAAATATGTATTTTATCCTGGTTTCCCACAGATATATCGCCAAATATGAACACAGTTGTCATCTTCACTCTTTCTGGCGAGGGGATATCACCATTTTTGCTGAATGACGTATATGTTACACCATCAGTGCTGCTCAATATCTCCTGGAACAGCTGTTATTTGGGCTGAAATAATGTGTTTCAAAATATGTACACATGTTCGAAGCGAAAACCACCAGGATGTGTTAGCAATACTGTAACTGCGTTCGTCTGCTGCAATCCAATGGAGGTACAACTTTGGCTCGTACACTGTTGCACAGGAATGGTCCATTCTTCTTCTTCTTCTTCTTCTTCTTCTGGTTTTCAGTATCATTGCGGGACTAGTTGGTTATGATAAAGTCCTTGTCATCAGGATGTTTCATGCATTTGGCCATGGTGATGACTATAGGTTTACATTAGCATGTAGCGGATTTTACAGAGAGTAAAAAGAAACACTTTCGGGGCTTACAATTTTGTTTTGTTTATAAATTCTTAAATATAGTTAATATATTTGTACATGCTTAAATAAAAACGTAGTTCAGTGTTTACATCTAGCATGGCTGGCCCCTACATATTTCCAAGTACAGATGCAGATCCTGCAAAAAGGTGAGCGAGAATTTCTTCCAATGGATGAAGAGTTTGGTGCGCTAACTCTGTCCAAAGAGTCTACACCTGTACACATATGACTGGCAGCTTAGCCGCTTGTCTCGCTTATGCTGGTTCATTTAACTGGTACACATTTCATTTTTCAACGTTTGCTCCTGCAGATGAGAGCATTTTTTTTTCATTAAAGTTAAACCATTCGTGGAAAAAAAAACCAGCAGAGATCGTATGATGAGCTAGTATCACTGAGGGATCTTGAACACTCCCTTGGAACATGACAGAAATTTGCTTTGAAAACATACGACCCTTCCGTAACCTAAGCGCCCATCACAGACAACCACTATACTCGAAATCCCATAAAAAGGTCAGAGGAAGGATTTGCCAAACGAAACCTACAGCAATTTTGCCCAAAGCAACAATGCAAGAGTCGAAATATAAATAATACTTCGCAAGCCACTACAGTGCATGACTAGGGAACTTCCTACCGTATTAACGTTATTCTGTACAGTTCCTCTTCCGTAATGAATGGAAGATCAGAGGCGGGGTGCTCATATTAGAAAGGTGTAAGGGAGGGATGTAGTCTGTCGCCCTAATGTTCAGTCTATTCATCGAGGAAACAATTAGAGAAATAGACGAAACTTTCAAGAGTGGGATTAAAATTCAGGGTCAAACGATATCAATCAATGTAAGACTCGGTGATGTTATTTCAATCCCTAGTGAAAGAGGAGAATATTTGTATGACGTGGAACATCCTGTCATATTAAAACTGTGTGCCAGACCGAGACCTTTGCCTTTCGTGGGCAAGTGCTCTACCATCTGAGCTACCCAAGCACAATTCACGCCCCGTCCTCACAGCTTTACTTCCGCCAGTACCTCATCTCCTACTTTCCAAACTTCACAGAAGCTCTCCTGTGACGTGTTGAACAGAATGAATAGTCAAGTAATGAGGAGTAGCAGAAATAAGATTAGAGACAAACATAAAAATTGGTGACCACGACGTAGGCGAGGTTAAGTAATGCTGCTACCTTCGAAACAAAATAAAATATCACTGACGATGCAAGGACATAAAACCCAGAATAGCAAAGAGGCCGTCCCTGGCCCAGAGAAGTCTGCTAGTATCAATCATCGGCCTTAATCTGAAGAAGAAATTTCTGAGAATGGTGCGCAGAACCGTATAGCTGCGAACCACTGTCCGTGAGAAAACCGGAAAAGACGAAAATCGAAGCATTTGAGATGTGATGCCGCAGAAGTGTGTTGAATATTAGGTAGAATGACAGGATAAGGCATCGGGAAGCTCTCTGCAGAATCGGTCGCGAAAGGAACATTTGTAAAACTCTGACGTGCAGAAGGAAAGGGCGATAGAGCTTGTTTCAAGAAAACAGGAAATAACTTCCATAATCCTGAAGGGAGTTCTAGAGGCTAAAAACTGTGAGGGAAGGCAGAGATTAGAATATATCCAACAAGCAATTGACGAGTAGGAGGCAAATGCTACTCTGAGACGAAGAGGCTAGCACAAGACAGGAATTCGAGGTGGACCACATCGAACCAGATAGAAGACTGATGATTAAAAACAAAAAGCAATCGAAAAGCAACTGAAAAACTTTCATCCTTGTTAGACTGTTCCAGTCTTCGTCTGCAGCGATCTTATGTCAGCCGGTCGTTGTGACCGAGCACATCTAGGCGCTTCAGTCCGGAACCGCGCTGCTGCTACGGTCGCAGGTTCAAATCCTTCCTCGGGTATGGATGAGTGTGCTGTCCTTAGGTTAATTATGTTTAAGTACACTACTGGCCATTAAAATTGCTACACCACGAAGATGACGTGCTATAGACGCGACATTTAACCGAGACGAAGAAGATGCTGTGATATGCAAATGATTAGCTTTTCACAGCATTCACACAAGGCGACACCTACAACGTGCTGACATGAGGAAAGTTTCCAACCGATTTCTCACACACAAACAGCAGTTCACCGGCGTTGCCTGGTGAAACGTTGTTGTAATGCCTCGTGTAAGAAGCAGAAATGCGTGCCATCACGTTTCAGACTTTGAGAAAGGTCGGATTGTAGCCTATCGCGAATGCGGTTTACCGTATCGCGACATTGCTGCTCGCGTTGGTCGAGATCCAATAACTGTTAAAAGAATATGGAATCGGTGCGTTCAGGTGGGTAATACGGAACGCCGTGCTGGATCCCAACGGCCTCGTATCATTAGCAGTTGAGATGACAGGCATCTTATCCGCATGGCTGTAACGGATCGTGCAGCCACGTCTCGATCCCTGAGTCAACAGATGGGGACGTTTGCAAGACAACAATAAATCTGCACCAACAGTTCGACGACGTTTGCAGCAGCATGGACTATCAGCTCGGAGACCGTGGCTGCGGTTACCCTTGACGCTGCATCACAGACAGGAGCGCCTGCGATGGTGTACTCAACGACGAACCTGGCTACACGAATGGCAAAACGTCATTGTTTCGGATGAATCCAGGTTCTGTTTACAGCATCATGATGGTCGCATCCCTGTTTGGCGACATCGCGGTGAACGCACATTGGAAGCGCGCATTCGTCATCGCCATACTGGCGTATCATCCGGCGTGATGGTGTGGGGTGCCATTGGAGACACGTCTCGGTCACCTCTTGTTTGCATTGACGACATTTTGAACAGTGGACGTTACATTTCAGATGTGTTACGACTCGTGGCTCTACCCTTCATTCGATCCCTGCGAAACCCTACCTTTCAGCAGGATAATGAACGACCGCATGTTGCAGGTCCTGTTCGGCCCTTTCTGGATACAGAAAATGTTCGACTGCTGCCCTGGCCAGCACATTCTCCAGATCTCTCACCAACTGAAAACGTCTAGTCAATGGTGGCCGAGCAACTGGCCTTCACAATACGCCAGTCACTACTCTTAATGAACTGTGGTATCGTGTTGAATCTGCATGGGCACTTGTACCTGTACACGCCATCCATATCTGTTTGACTCAATGCGCAGGCGTATCAAGGCCGTTATTACGGCCAGAGGTGGTTGTTCTGGGTACTGATTTCTCAGGATCTATGCACCCAAATTGTGTGAAAATGAAATCACATGTCAGTTCTCGTATAATATATTTGTCCGATGAATACCCGTATATCAACTGCATTTCTCCTTTGCATAGCAATTTTAATGACCAGTAGTGTAGTTCTAAGTCTAGGGGACTGATGACCTCAGATGTTAATTCCCATAGTGCTCAGAGCCATCTGAACCATTTGAATTTATGTCAGGAGAAAGGAGGATGATGGGAATGGGATGGGGGGAAGGGACGAATTCGAAACCACGTTCTTTTCTCTTTCGCCAGAGGTGTTTAGGATGGAAACGTCTGGCGATGATGTTCCAGGAAGTCAAAGCGGACTAGGAGAGTGTCGGGCTGTGGGCGAGCGGCGCTGGCGAGACGGCGCAGCGGCCGCATCTGCAAGTCGTATGCGCTGCTCGCCATGCAGAGATGCCCTGATCGCGGCCACCGCCGCTCATGCACATTAACGGCCGCGGCCCGGGCTGCCAGCTGGCTCCTCTTCCGTCATTAATAACGCTCCAGAGATCGGGGTTGCCGCCATTACGGCCAGACTGACACCCGCCGACGACCTCCTCTGCCTCTCACGGCCGACTGCACCAACATCGATTAAAAAGCAAGATAACTGAGGGTCTCGTGATCACGGTTAAAGCTTAACAGCGATTAACGTTAAACGCTGGATAACAAAACACGTTCAGCTAACCAGGAATTTGACCACGTTTAACTCCGTGTGTTGCAAAGGATAACGTCCATTATACACTGATAAGTCAAAACATTATGACCATTGTCCACCACGACGTTGGATGCCGCCTGGTGGCGTTGCGAGCACGTGATACTGTAACAAAATTATCTAAGCGGAGCAGGCACAGATTGGGGATCGCCCTACCGAAGATATGGGCGGCAAATGGGGAAATCCATTGAAATAAGCGACTTTGACAAATGGCAGATCACAATTGCGCTGAGCTTGTGAACGAGTATCTCGAAAACGGAAAAGATGATCGGATGCACAGGCAGTTCCAGTTTTCAAAAAGGGACGTCGAGCAGATGTGCAAAACTATAGGCCTATACCTCTGACATCTATCTGTTGTAGAATTTTGGAACATGTTTTTTGCTTGAGTATCATGTCGTTTTTGGAAACCCAGAATCTACTCCGTAGGATTCAACATGGATTCGGAAACAGCGATCGTGTGGGACCCAACTCGCTTTATTTGCTCATGAGACCCAGAAAATATTATATACAGGCTTCCAGCCGGCCGAAGTGGCCGTGCGGTTCTAGTCCCTGCACTCTGGAACCGCGAGACCGCTACGGTCGCAGGTTCGAATCCTGCCTCGGGCATGGATGTGTGTGATGTCCTTAGGTTAGTTAGGTTTAACTAGTTCTAAGTTCTAGGGAACTAATGACCTCAGAAGTTGAGTCCCATAGTGCTCAGAGCCATTTGAACCATTTTTTGAACAGGCTTCCAGGTAGATGCCATTTTCCTTGACTTCCGGAAGGCGTTCGATACAGTTCTGCACTGTCGCCTGATAAACCAAGTAAGAGCCTACGGAATATCAGACCAGCTGAGTGGCTGAATTGAGGAGTTTTTAGCAAACAGAACACAGCATGTTGTTCTCAATGGAGAGAGTCTACAGACGTTAAAGTAACCTATGGCGTGCCACAGGGGAGTGTTATGTCACCATTGCTTTTCACAATATATATAAATGACCTAGTAGATAGTGTCGGAAGTTCCCTGCGGCTTTTCGCAGATGATGCTGTAGTATACAGAGAAGTTACAGCATTAGAAAATTGCAGCGAAATGCAGGAAGATCTGCAGCGGACAGACACTTGGTGCAGGGAGTGGCACTTACTCTTAACATAGACAAATCTAATGTATTGCGAATACGTAGAAAGAAGGATCCTTTATTGTATAATTATATGATAGCGGAACAAACACTGGTAGCAGTTACTTCTGTAAAATATCTGGGAGTATGCGTCCAGAACGATCTGAAGTGGAATAATTATATAAAATTAATTGTTGGTAAGGCGGGTGCCAGGTTGAGATTCATTGGGAGAGTCCTTGGAAAATGTAGTCCATCAACAAAGGAGGTGGCTTACAAAACACTTGTTATACGAGTATTGCTCATCAGTGTGGGATCCGTACCAGGTCGGGTTGACGGAGGAGATAGAGAAGATCCAAAGAAGTGCGGCGCGTTTCGTCACATGGTTATTTGGTAAGCGTGATAGCGTTACGGAGATGTTTAGCATATTCAAGTGGCTGACTCTGCAAGAAAGGCGCTCTGCATCGCGGGGTAGCTTGCTCGCCAGGTTTCGAGAGGGTGCGTTTCTGGATGAGGTACCGAATATATTGCTTCCCCCCTACTTATACCTCCCGAGGAGATCACGAATGTAAAATTAGAGAGATTCGAGCGCGCACGGAGGCTTTCAGACAGTCGTCCTTCCTGCAAACCATACGCGACTGGAACAGAAAAGGGAGGTAATGACAGTGGCACGTGAAGTGCACTCCGCCACACACCCTTCGGCGGCTTGCGGAGTACAAAGGTAGATGTAGATGTAGAAATTTAAACAGACATAATCTTTCAGATATAGAGACACGCCCACCACCTTTCGTTTATGTCGCACAAAATTTTGGTGTTGTGATTTTTTCCGTCAGTGTATAAGAATTGTGCTTCAAAGTGTAACGACGTGACACGACGTTCCGCGGAGAAGACAATGTCCGTGGTCTTTCAATGCCAGTTTATTCCAACAAAGAAAATGCTAATCTCTGATTTATCGCGTCTGGCAGCAGATAAAGTTTGTGGCATAAGAGCCTAGCTTCTTACATAATTCAGCAGAGAGAATATTTATCCCAGATCCGTCATCTGTCCGTTGGCGAGTCAACTGGGAAACATCGACCCTGGCGTTAAGCTAAGACGTATAAATTTGTATGGCTTTGTTTGGCTGGGACACCCACAATAGGATGTTTAGCTGTCTAACTGGAAAACCTTTCCTTCGCATAGTTTCAGTGTGTATACGTGCGGTGTAGATTATTTGTGATGAGCCCTCACTTCATAACACACTGTAGAAAGGTTTGGAATGTAATCCAGGACACTTGCAGAGTCTAGCGATCAAGAATCTTACACCACAACCTCTCCTCTTTTTTCTAATCAAATAATGGCAATGAAAATTCTTTATGCCACCAGGATTCGAACCGGTTACATACTGGAAACGTCACCTCTCAGGCGTAGGTTAGCGTCTTCCTCTTCCGTGTAGGGTTGACGTTAATCTAATGTGCCACGCAATGAGGTCCACGTCCACAGGACGTTGGTGCGAACATCGACACTTATCATTATTGACGCTGACAGCTTGAAACAGAAAACTTAGCTCGTGAAGCCTGTGTTCGAACATAACTGAAATTTTGACTAGAAAATCCGTCGAGCATTGCAATTTGAACCAGAGCCTAAAGCCCACGTACATTAATTTACGATAATACCTCTTTCATCTTCCACTGCAAACAAGATGAAGGAATGGAGAGCATAAAAATGCGGAATGTACACTGTTATGAGGGGTATGTAAATATGGAGGTCTGTGAAGCAGCAACTCTGAGAAATAGGATTTCATAAATGGAAAGCGGTCAACAGAAAATTCCATACACAGAAGTTCCTCCCCAGAGGCCCTTACCGGCGCTAAGTACATAATTAGTGTTTTGATGGCAATATCGAAAACTGTTCAGAATTAATGTGAATCCCAAGTACTTGAACAGCATTAACATGTAAACTGATGAGCCAAAAAAATATGATCACTGCCCAGTGCTAACTGCTGGTGTTACAGGGATGTGATGCAGTAGGGAAAGAATATAAGTGGAACAGAGACAAATACGGACTCACTTTGTGGTATCACATATCGGTACTACTCAACCAGCATCTTAGTGTTGGCAAACGCTGCCAGCAGAAATGAAAATTTACGCCAGATGCCGACAGAAATCGTGTGGGATCTCACGGCCCCAATGGCACATGCCCAGGGAGCCACGCCTACAGAGGGTCTGTAGCACGAGCGCTCTCTACTGTGGTGATATACATTACTGTCCATTAAAATTGCTACACCACGAACATGACGCGCTACAGACGCGAAATTCAATCGACAGGAAGAAGATGCTGTGATATGCAAATGATTAGCTTTTCACAGCATTCACACAAGGTTGCCGCCGTTTGCGACACCTACAACGTGCTGACAAGAGGAAATTTTCCAACCGATTTCTCATACACAAACAGCAGTTGACCGGCGTTGACTGGTGAAACGTTGTTGTGATGCCTCGTGTAAGGAGCAGAAATGCGTACTATCACATTTCAGACTTTGATAAAGGTCGGATTGTAGCCTATCGCGATTACGGTTTATCGTATCACGACATTGCTGCTCGCGTTGGTCGAGATCCAATAACTGTTAGCAGAATATGGAATCGGTGGGTTCAGGAGGGTAATACGGAACGCCGTGCTGGATCTCAACGGTCTCGTATCACTAGCAGTCGAAATGACAGGCATCTTATCCGCATGGCTGTAACCGATCGCGCAGCCACGTCTCGATCCCTCAGTCAATAGATGTGGACGTATGCAAGACAACAACCATCTGCACGAACAGTTCGATGACGTTTGCAGCAGCACGGACTATCAACTCGGAGACCATGGCTGCGGTTACCCTTGACGCTGCATCACAGACAGGAGCGCCTGCGATGGTGTACTGCACGACGAACCTGGGGGCACGAATGGCAAAACGTCATTGTTTCGGATGAATCCAGGTTCTGTTTACAGCATCATGATGGTCGCATCCGTGTTTGGCTACTTGACGGTGAACCCACATTGGACTCATGTATTCGTCATCGCCATACTGCCGTATCACCCGGCGTGATGGTACGGGGTGCCGTTGGTTACACGTTTCGGTCACCTCTTGTTCGCATTGACGGCACTTTGAACAGTGGACATTTCACATGTGTTACGACCCGTGGCTCTAACCTTCATTCGATCCCTGCGAAACCCTACATTTCAGCAGGATAGTGCACGACCGCATGTTGCAGGTCCTGTACGGGCCTTTCTGGATTTAGAAACTGTTCGACTGCTGCCCTGGCCAGCACATTCCCCAGATCTCTCACCAACTGAAAACGTCTAGTCAATGGTGGCCGAGCTACTGGCTCGTCACATTACGCCAGTCACTACTCTTGATGATCTGTGGTGTCCTGTTGAAGCTGCATGGGCAGCTGTACCTGTACACGTCATCCAAGCTCTGTTTCACTCAATACCCAGGCGTGTCAAGGTCGTTATTACGGTCAGAGGTGGTTGTTCTGGGTACTGATTTCTCAGAATCTATGCACCTAATTTGCGTGAAAATGCAATCACATGCCAGTTCTAGTATAATATATTTGTCCAATGAATACCCGTTTATCATCTGCATTTATTCTTGGTGTAGCAATTTTAATGGCCAGCAGTGTAGGATGGCCGGTGGCAATCACAGTCCACTCGCACTCGGGGCTAGTTCGCTGTGACACGCTACGCAGACGCCGCCTGGTCACTGTTTCGACACCATCATTCGTGCTTTAGTTCAGAGAGCCTCATCTTTGTTGCTATTTTATGCAATGGATTATACAGGGTGTTTCAAAATCAAAATACCGGTTTTAAGGCGTTGTAGCATTTATTACATTCAACTTACAATTGTAAATAATACACCAAATGAAAGAGCAACAGTTTTGTTTGTATACCTGTGCGCAATGAGAAGAGTATGGAATGACGAAGAGTGACTGAAAAACGTGTTGAACGAGTGCTGGTCTTTCATGCTTAGGCTCAAGAAATATCCCTGCGGAAAGTTTATGGGCCTTTCTTTTTCGGTGAATCAACTGTAATTGATGTTTCGTATCTTGATGTCCTACAGCTATGGCCCGTGCCTCAATGGGAAGAATCTGAAGAACACATCTTTATTTGGGAGCAAGATAGTGCACCGCTTCACTGGCATAACTCAGTACGCGACTGGTTAAACGACGTAGGATCCGACCGGAGGGTTGGGCGCAAGGGGCCGGTTGATACAGCATTTTACTCATGGCCACCACGTTCACACACGATCTGACGCGATCATGTGTATGTAACTCCAATACCAGCTGATCTATCCGATTTGAGAAACAGTGTTATTGCAACAGTTACTCCTGACACTATGATCAAGGTTTCGGAACTACTCACCTATCGACTCGATGTGTGATCGGTGTTCACACTGAATAATTGTAAGAAAAACTGTTTGTGTATCTCTTTCATTTGGTGTATTATTTATAATTGTAATGTGAATGTAATGTTTGCTACAAAGCCTTAAAACCCGTATATTCATTTTGAAACAACCTGTATTTCTTGTTGCATTGTTTGTAATGAGTCTTTGTTTGCTTGAAGAAATACAAGTAAATCTTCCGTTTACTGGGTTAACTTGCTCGCTAATCGTTTCTGTTCTTATCCAGCTTTCCTACCATGCATTTGCCACGAAACTCTGTAGGCAATCTCTGCTTCCCGTTGTGTAAGAAGTAGTACACAGCACATTCTAGCGACAATACAGGCTGCAAATGGACAGACCCACTAACATGAGCAACTTTGATGTAGGGAAGATTGTTATGTCCCAGCGCCTAGGATCGAGCATATTGGAAAGGTGAAACTGGTCGTCTCTTTACATGTTACTGTCTTGCCCATCTATGGAAGGTGGTTGAAGAATGGTGAAACCACGAGTTGACGACAAAGTGTTGGAAGACCGCGCCTCACCACAGAGTGTGCATTTCTGAGGCTAGCCCACTCGGTAAAACAGGATAGGCGTCAATCTGTAGCAGATCTCGCGACAGAGTACAATGCTAGTGGAGGCATAATGGTTTAGGAGTACACTGTTCAGTGCACTTTGTTGCTCATAGAGCTCCACAGCAGACAATCCCTATGCATTCTCATGTTGACCCAATGATACCGTCTATCAGGATTGCAGTGGCACAGGATCCATCGAGATTGGACCACAGATCAATGAAAACGTATCACCTGGTCAGATGAATCATGTTTTTTGCTACACCAGGATAATGACAGTGGCCTGATATGGGTTTTCCAAACGAATAGCTCCTCGAAACATGGACTGCGTCATGGATGCAGGGTGGTGGGGGCAGTATTTTGCTATGGTAGACTTTCACCCGGCCTTCCATGAATCCTTTTGTACTAATAAAAGGCACAATGAGAGCTGTGGAACAGACGAACATTGCAGACCATCTGCATCGCTTCACGCTTCATGTCTGTGTTCGCAAAAACGTCTTCTTCCAGCAGCGTAATTGTCCGTCTCATAAGGCTAAAATCGTTCCATATAGTTTGCGGAGCATAAAAGTGAATTAATGTTGATGTCCTTGCTGCCAAATTCCCCTATCTGAACCCAACTTAACACCTCTGAGGTGCTATCGGGTGCCAGCTCCTTGCCCATAAACCGTTTTCCCATGCTTTAAGAGAACTGCCTCACCTGTACATAGACATCTGGTACTACACAATTCCGCATACCTACCAAGGACTTGTCGAATGTGTGTTGCGTTCCAAAGGAGGAATAACGCGCTATGAAGCAGGTGGTCGCAAGGTTTTGGCTCATCAGTGCAGGCCGTAGGTGTTTCTATGATCACCTTCAGTGACATACTACAGATTCCGGCCATGTTTTGCGTACAGTAGAGATTGCTGATTTGGGTGTCAGAGGCATTTCATCATACCATCGCCGAATACTCCAGTAACCGTCTTCTGAGGTTTTTGTTGATGATGAGGCCGATTGGTGACAATGATGTTGACCTGGACGTTCAACTTCCCCAGCGCTTTCCGGTGCAGCTTGCACTGGCGCCATGTGATGTCTGTCTAGCGTGTCACCAAGGTAACGAGCTGTTGCGTCCCGTGTGGATGGAACTGCCTCAGACTCGGGCAGGTGAGAGTGCTTCTTTTGTTTTCTTCCTCTTCTTCTTCTTATTCTTCTGCCTCAAGCTTTAGATCAGTTTGTCAATTCCAACTTCCTAAAACATCCATTTTCCCTGTTGGGTTTACCAAAGTTTCTTCTTCCTTTAGTGATTCACTGTAGCTCTGTAGCACTCATTCTTTTTGTATGTTGTTTTCATTCATCTCTATATTCCTTAACCTATTGAATTCAGGTGAAAATTTTTACGTTCTTCCGGATGGTCTCATATTTAATCTGCTTCTTCTTCTTACTTCCTGGACTATTCTCAAAACTCTCACCTCATATCCTTGGAGTCTACGACGTGTTCTAGTGCTCATAGTGAAGTTTCCACTCTCATAATAGTCGACAGATTCGTCTGTGAACTATAAGAAAAGCTTTAATATACACTGGCGTCCAAAATTATAGCGACACGTGGAAATTTTGTAAGGTTGCGTTTATTTTGCGGCAAAACAGTATAAACGGCTGATAGTAAAGTAGAAACAATGTAAAGGATACAGAACGTAATCAATTGCAACAAGCATAAAGGTAGACAAAAACGTTCTTCTTTTTTTCCATTTTAACGGATTTGCACACACATTCCGACAACTGATTAATGTAACTTCCTGGCAGATTAAAACTATATGCCGGATCAAGACTCGAGCTCGGGACCTTTGCCTTTCGCGGGCAAGTGCTCAAGTAAGAGATGAGCTACTGGCGGAAGTAAAGCTGTGAGGACGGGGCGTGAGTGTTGCTTCGGTTGCTCAGATGGTAGAGCACTTGCCCGCGAAAGGCAAAGGTCCCGAGTTCGAGTCTCGGTCCGGCACACAGTTTTAATCTGCACACTCCACTTCAGATCTCATTCTGGGAACTGGTTAGTGTGCTCAGTATGGGACGTGACCACCTCTGGCAGCAACACAGGCCTGACAACGACGGGACATGTTGTGAGCGATGTCCTCAATCTCACGTTGAGGCAATAACGCCCATTCTTTCTGTAGAGCTGCTCGCAAGTTTTAAAGAGTGGTTGGTGGATGCTGCCATGATGCAGCCCGTCTCCGAAGCGCATCCGAGACAAGCTCTATGGGGTTACGATCGCAAGAGCGAGCAGGCCACGTCAACCGTGCAATATCTCCCGTTTCCAAGAAAATAAAACTACCTGTGCTATGAGGTCGAGCATTATTGTCCATGAATACGAAGTCTGGGCCCACAGAAACTCGCAACAACCGCACATAGGTCCCAAGATCTCGTCACGGTACCTGACACCAGTTAAACCTTACCGATTCACACGTACAATTTCATAAACACCTGTTCGAGTGGTCAACATAATCCCTGCCTGCACCATTAAGGATCCTCCTCGATATCGGCCTCTTTCCACAAAGTTTGGGTTCCTAAATCGTGTTCCACGATCTCTCCAGATGCGAATCCGTCGAAAATTACTCTCCAGACCAATTTGGGACTCATCTGTGAAAGAAACATTGACCCACTGTTTGGCTGTCCAGGTGGCATCTTGAGGACACCACTCTAGACGTTCAGAGACGCGTCAGAGGTATACACACAGCAGGTCTTCGACGGGAAAGGACATTCTGCCGATGCCTTATGTACACCGTTTGCCTCGATATAACGCATCCAGTCGATTGCTGCGAAGAGAGATGCCAGTTACTGTGCAATATTAAGGCAGTACAGTTGTGCCGCTGTGGCCGAGCGGTTCTAGGCGCTTCAATCCGGCACCGCGCTGCTGATACGGTCGCAGGTTCAAATCCTGCCTCGGGTATGGATGTGTGTGATATCCATAGGTCAGTTAGGTTGAAGTAGTTCTAAGTCCCACAGTGCTTAGAGCCTTACAGCCAAATAACGGTCTTCTCCTTCTGGTGTCAATCTTGGTCGTCCCAGCCTTTAAGATACAGTTTCGGTCCCTACAAACTGTCACCGTATCCGAGAAACAACAGAACGATTCACTTTAAGCCATCCGGCCACATCTGTTTGCAAAATGTCCTGCTTCCATTCCTCCTACGTCTCTCCACTGCAGAGAATCTGGCACGCATCTTCTCTGTGCTGTACTACACCGTCTGTGTCTGTGTACACAGCGATTGTGGATGTGGGACTACCCGACAAATATCACCCCGTTTGATGGGTTTCCTTGTGTCATCGCTGGCGTTGTTGTCTGTTGACTGGAGTGCCATGCTCCGTGCAGAACACGATCGTACGGATATCTGTTGACAGTTGGTATCATTACATCGTGACTTAGACATAGGTGTGTGAAATAGCGGTTTGTTGCTTTAATTTTGGAGACCAGTGTAATCTACAAAGATTATGTAGGTTTTTGAAATTGTATTCCTTTCTTTTTTCGATTCTTTGTTTCAACGAGAAAATGTTATCTGAGCGGGACCCTCCTTTCCGAAAATCTGTTTGTTCTTCGAGTAATATGCTACAATGTTTCTCATTCTATTTGCTATTACCTCCGCATATATACATTGCTGAGCATTAAAATTGCTACACCAAGAAGAAATGCAGATGATAAACGGGTATTCATTGGACAAATATATTATACGAGAACTGACATGTGATTACATTTTCACGCAAATTGGGTGCATGGATCCTGAGAAATCAGTACCTTGAACAACCACCTCTAGTCGTAATAACGGCCTTGACACGCCTGGGTATTGAGTGAAACAGAGCTTGGATGACGTGTAAAGGTACAGCTGGCCATGCAGCTTCAACACGACACCACAGTTCATCAAGAGTAGTGACTGGCGTAATGTGACGAGCCAGTTGCTCGGCCACCATTGACTAGACGTTTTCAGTTGGTGAGAGATCTGGAGAATGTGCTGGCCAGGGCAGCAGTCGAACAGTTTCTGAATCCAGAAAGGCCCGTACAGAACCTGCAACATGCGGTCGTGCATTATCCTGCTGAAATGTAGGGTTTCGCTGGGATCGAATGAAGGTTAGAGCCACGGGTCGTAACACATTTGAAATGTAACGTCCACTGTTCAAAGTGCCGTCAATGCAAACAAGAGGTGACCGAGACGTGTCTCCAATGGCACCCCACACCATCACGCCGGATGATACGCCAGTATGGCGATGACGAATGCGCGCTTCCAATGTGCGTTCACCGCGATGTCGCCAAACACGGATGCGACCATCATGATGTTGTAGACTGAACCTGGATTCATCCGAAAAACTGACGTTTTGCCATTCGTGCAACCAGGTTCGTCGTTGAGTACACCATTGCAGGCACTCCTGTCTGTGATGCAGCGTCAATAGTAACCGTAGCTACGGTCTCCGAGCTGATAGTCCATGCTGCTGGAAACGTCATCGAACTTTTCGTGCAGATGGTTGTTGTCTTGCAAACGTCCCCATCTGTTGACTCAGGGATCGAGACGTGGCTGCACGATGCGTTACAGCCATGCGGGTAAGTTGCTTGTCATATCGACTACTAGTGATAAGAGGCCGTTGGGATCCAGCACGGCGTTCCTTATTACCCTCCTGAACCCACCGATTCCATATTCTGCTTGTGGTGTCACCGCCAGACACCACACTTGCTAGGTGGTAGCCTTTAAACCGGCCGCGGTCCATTAGTATACGTCGGACCCGCGTGTCGCCACTATCAATGATTGCAGACCAAGCGCCGCCACACGGCAGGCCTAGAGAGACTTCCTAGCACTCGCACCAGATGTACAGCCGACTTTGCTAGCGATGGTTCACTGTCTTCTACGCTCTCATTTGCCGAGACGATAGTTTAGCATAGCCTTCAGCTACGTTATTTGCTACGACCTAGAAAGGTGCCATTATCCGTACTATTGATATTGTGAATCATGTACCATAAAGAGCGACGTTCTCCATTAATGGGTTAAAGTTAAGTATTCCACCAGCTACGTTCCGTTTTTCTCAATTCCAATTCCTTTGTCATGTTCCAGACCCCACGGCAGCCTGCGTGAGCTAAAACGCGTGCATTTCGGCCTCCTTCAGCAATACGGTGTTGGCTCTCCTGCCAACCACAACACTGCTAACAGTCATTAGATCTCGACCAACGCGAATAGCAATGTCGCGATAAGATAAATCGCAATCGCGATAGGCCACAACCCGACCTTTATCAAAGTCGGAAACGTGATGGTACGCATTTGCCCTCCTTACACGAGGCATCACAACAACGTTTCCCCAGGCAACGCCGGTCAACTGATGTTTATGTATGAGAAATCGGTTGGAAACTTTCCTCATGTCAACACGTTGTAGGTGTCGCCACCGACGCCAACCTTGTGTGAATGCTCTGAAAAGCTAATGATTTGCAAATCACAGCGTCTTCTTCCTGTCGGTTAAATTTCGCGTCTGTAGCACGTCATCTTCGTGGTGTAGAAGTTTTAATGGCCAGTAGTATACTTTGTTTGCTGAATTTTAGAGACTTATACGTTTGCTTTTTGTGTATCACTGTAACATTTAACTACGTAAAAAGTTACCTCCTACATGAGAATCAAAGCAACTTGAGTAATTTTTAGTATCATGTTCATTTCATTTATATGCCTGCTTATTCCTGCTGCAAAGTCCACTTTAACAGGTAGAGCAACCGGTGTCTTTCACTTGCCCCAATATCTCAGTACCGGTATATGTTAGGCACTCCCACATGTACCGCAGTGTCCTGGTAGTGAGGTGTGAGTGCAGATACGTGGGCCGACAACGTTGCAGCCGGTGCTCCGCCCGCTGCACACAGGGCGTTAGTCGCACGTCACCAGCTGGCGGCTCCCTTGTCTCGCCGGCTAGCTGGGCGATCTTGTCAAGAGCCCACGGGTCGCAGCCTCCAGCCGGGCCGCATGCATAACCAGCTGCACTAGCGGCTCCTCCAGCACCGAAATACGAATGTGTGTCAAGGGCGCAGCCAAGGAAGTCACGGCTCCGAGCTGCACGGCTGCAGTGCGCAACTGCAAGACGACGCCTATTCAGCCATGCATGTGATGGCCCACAGCGATTCGTGAGCTTTTGTCTTCCATTCTCCAGCGTAGAGGGCAGGGCTGTTTGCCCGAGCTCAGCCCCTTGGCCGAGCCCAGTTGCTTCCAGTCAAATACTAGGCAACTGGTGGTAGTGCATAGCTGGTCCCAATTTGGAATATTTGGGAAAGTACTTTCAGTTTCGCCATTGCAACCAAGTGCAACCTCCCGAAGCATTGATCGGAATTAGGGGGATATGAACTATTTTTATTTACATTGGGGTTATCATGTACTAGGCAAAAATGTGAAGCTAGTGCGAATTTGTGTATCTGTTTAGGAGAGTAAGAGAGCAACATCGGTGATTTGATACAATTCAGTCAAGAAAACAAGATCGTAAATGTTAATAAAAATGTTCTTATGACACACATAAACAGCCTGACAAAAAAGGTTATGAAGTTAAAAGACACGGTCAGACGTCATTGTAACTTCATACATCAATACACCATCAGCAAATAGCTGCAATTCTCTGTCACATGTAGAACAGCCACCAACTTGCATACTCTTGGTGGTGTTTAGTGTTTTTACCAGGCCTATTATGGTACATAAGAGGCGTGAACATTTTCAGATGTTGAATGATCACTGTGAAGGAGGAAATGATGCGTACTAGTGTGAGACAGCGTTATCAGCTAGAAAAGGGCCGTTTCAGTCGTGCAATATCCGGATTTGTCGTGCATTCGGATGTGGCAGTGGCCCGAAGGTGGACTGAATGGGAACGTGAGGGCCAGTATACTCATTGTTAATGTTCCAGTGAACGACGTGTGACCACCACAAGTGAGGATTGCTGTATTGTGCACCAGACACATGGTAACCCCTGAACATCTCCACATACCATCCGAGAACAAATAATGATCTACCTGGATCATTCTCTGTTATCTCGCACCATTGGAGGGAAACTAAGTACTGCCGGACTTCAGAAATATCGTCCCACGCGTAATCCGCCGTGGACGCCAAAACAGGAACATTTTCATCTTAAGTACCGTGACCAGGAAGCATTGACTGCTGGTGAATGGTGTCGTATTGTGTTCAGCTATAAATCGCAGTTCTGCACTGCGCCTGATGAGCATCGTCGGCGAGTATGGTTGCGACCTGCGTAGACGTCTCAGTCATCCAATGTTTTGAAGAGGCGTAGTGGTTGTGGAAACCCATTGGGTATGAATTATATCGGGGCTGCTAGTGGTAGAGGGAAGTAATGGCACAATGAAACGTCACAGACATCTTGCGCCGCGTGGGGTAGCCGCACGGTCTCAGGCGCCTTGCTACGGTTCGTGCCGCTCCCTCCATCGGAGGTTCGGGTCTTCCCTCGGGCATGGCTATGGGTGTTGTTCATAGCGTAAGTTAGTTTATGTTCGATTAAGTAGTGTGTAAGCCTAGGGACCGATGCGCTCAGAAGTTTGGTCCCATAGGAACTTATCACCACTATCAGACATCTTGCATTCTCGTGTGTTATCTCTCATGCGACAGCATCGTTACGCCATTTTTCAACAGGACAAATGGCAAGTGTGTCTATCAACTGCCTGCGTGATGTTGAAGTGCAGCCATGGACAGGAAGATCCCCAGTTCAGTCCCCGACAGAATACAAATGGGAGAAGCTCAAACGTCAACTCTGTATCCGGGGTATCAAGGACTATAGTCCGATTAAAATAATCTGACAGTTGACATTTCACGCGCTAGAGATGTTTTCCTCCAATCAGAGCGATCAGCGACTCTCCAGAATCGTTCGCCATTGCCGAACTGCCACAACAATTAGTTCACTTTCAATTCCTTATCCGGCTTTCTTGCTTGATGCTACTTGAATCCTGGATCTGGCGTTTTTGTTTCGTAGTTTATCAGAAATTATAACCATACCAAAAACAACACACACACGGCCATACACACGCTTACACACACGGAATGACGCTAACAGTACACATGCGTTTCATTCATAGCACTAACCAAATACTACTGGGTCCTTCCGATTTCACCGAGCGAGGTGGCGCAGTGGTTAGCACACTGGACTCGCATTCGGGAGGACGACGGTTCAATCCCACCTCCAGCCATCCTGATTTACGTTTTTCGTGATTTCCCTAAATCGTTTCAGGCAAATACCAGGATGGTTCCTTTGAAAGGACACGGCCGATTTCCTTCCCAATCCTTCCCTAACACGAGCTTGCGCTCCGTCTCTAATGACCTCGTTGTCGACACTAACCACCACTACCAAAACTACACACGATTCAGCATCACATATACAGTTATTATAATCACAGAGATCTGCTTATATCAGATAAGTTTCGCACGACACTATGCAAAGCCGAATATTGGGAAACTGCAATTCATCATTGGTACTGGGCTATCAGAGTCATAAATGTGATACCTCCACGCAGCGTAGTGCGGTAGCGCATTGGTTAACACGAAAACCTGAAGAAGGTCGTAGGTTCACATCTCGTAAAACTCAGCGAAAGTCTTTTTTATATATCTAAAGCTAATCAAATTACATTCTTTATTATTTTTATTCAGTTAACCGATCTAACTGTAATTTTTAAAGTGTAATACTTCACAGAGTCATTTTCATTGTCGTATTGAATTTTTCATTAGCTCTTCTTTTTCTACGATTCTTTTGAAATCTGCCTGTATCGTCCATAATCTACAATCAAGTGGCGACTAGTACTGCTCGTCGGCTGATGAAGCGGGAGTTCGTGTGGCCAGTGTGAGGATAGTTTCACATAACCAGTGAGTGATAGAGAGAAACTACTGTTTTGCTGTTTAGCGCTGAAACTGAACTTTTTCTGCCTTGAGTTTGCGCGTAGAAATTAGCTTTAATCGCCGTAGATCTGCCGCTGACTGTTGACCGCCGTTTTTTCAGACATATTGCACATCTCTAGGGTGTGGTTAGGTTAGAACATGAGCGTAAATGCAGGACTATAAAACGCGTCGTATGCCGCAGTTCAGTCACTGGTCGCTTAAAATCAGCTGTCGACAGAGCATTTCGCATTTCCCTCACACCTCGCGGCCGCCGCTTCTAACTTTGGTGCGCACTACACATTAACAGCATATGTGACATCATCTTTGACGTGACTTGCTGTTGTGTGTCACCTATTACCCGAAAAGTTCCCTTAGAAAAATTTATGAATCACTGTGCTGATAAAACTCTTACATTATTTGATTTTCAAACAGCTAGGCAGTACTCAGATATTTCGCTCTTTACCTATTCTGTTCAACACTAAACTGACACACAATAGTTTTAGCGCAATGCAATCTGACTTTCAAAAATACCTACAAAAGAATGACCCTGACTAACAATAACGTACAGCTTTCATGAATGACTTACCTCACGAAAATCTACGTTACTCAAACTACTGCAATACAGCGTGCGCCAATACTGCCAGCTGAATAAAAGATTCTAACTACTAATAGGCATAGTTAGCAAATGAAAGATTTTGATAAAGAACAAACAATGTATTTACCTCAATAGTGTTCAAAAGTCATTATATATATATATATATATATATATATATATATATACAAATTTACTCTTTCTGGCGCACACACGTCCAGATCGTCCGCTCTTAAAATTCTGCCATCTCTCTCCCCACATCCACCACTGCAGGCGACTCACCTCCAACTGCGCAACGCTACGCGCTGTTGACAGGCAACTGCCCAACACTACAATAGCAAATTCCAACAATCCAAACCAACCACAGCCTTCACACAGCACAGTCAGTGGTTTTCATATAGAGCGCTACATGGCGTTACCAACATAAAAACCTAATCAGCCTATTTACAACGTTTGTTGTGTGTGTTTCATTCACAATTACAGCTGTAGTGCCCCTACTTACATACCGAGCGGTAGCTGCAACCGACGCGGGAACGCTGTAGCGGCAAGTGACAGACTTCAACCACCGAATAATTTTGATCGGGCTTTAATTACAACAGTTGTGGAGCACCTTCCTCAGGAGAGAATACACTGGCCTTATGACACCATTTCCAGCCAAACCAGTGCATGCATCCAGGTCAAAGGGGTCATCATACGGTCAAATTATATAACAGTTTGTTCATGATGTTCAAATGTGTGTGAAATCTTATGGGGCTTAACTGTTAAGGTCATCAGTCCCTAAGTTTACACACTACTTAACCTAAATTATCCCAAGGACAAAACACACACACCCATGCCTGAGGGAGGACTCGACCCACCGCCGGGACCTATAGCAGTTTGAACCGATTTTCTAACAATTGCAATAACATGTCGGACCTGTTGAATCCTGCCTGGTCGTACAATTATGGGGTGTTTAGCAAACCTGCTTTCTCGAATTGCTAGACAACAATTCAAGCAAATCGTATGAGTGAGTTTTATTATGAAAAGCGAATGACAATACTTTGAGATTTACATAAATGTGTGGCAAGCAAAGGGCAACATCCGAAATAAACAATGTTCTTCAGTATAACAATTCCAAGACTGAGCTACATAGAATGTATGTTCTCTTCGCGTAGAAGCCGCTGCTGTCGCGTTGTCGTCCTAGAGAGAGGTCGGTCGGCATGCAATTGGCTGATGTCTTTTTCACAGTCCTCTTTGCTCTCTCCTTCCCGACAGGCGTCCGGCGCTTGATTTTTCGCCGCAACAGGACCCTATCAATCTGTGAATTTTCGTTTCATTTCCTCGTCCTAATTTGGGTCTTCATCTTTATCTGTCAGGCAGTGTAGATGGATTGGGGCATACTCAAAAATGTTTCAAATGGCTCTGAGCACTATGGGACTTAACTGCTGAGGTCATCAGTCCCCTAGAACTTAGAACTACTTAAACCTAACTAACCTAAGGACATCACACACATCCATGCCGGAGGCAGGATTCGAACCTGCAACGGTAGCGGTCGCGCGATTCCAGACCGTAGCGCCTAGAACCGCTCGGCCACTACGGCCGGCATTAGGCCCTACTCCTAACTGTGTTTGCTGCTCATTCTCTCTCTTTTACTCCACGATTCTTATTCGGGACTAATTCACAATCTCGGACAGCACTCTGAATTTTATATAAATTTCAGACATGTCCGAAATAACACACACTTTCTTTTGATCCAGCAGCTGCTATGAATTAAGACGTAAAGGAATTACAGACATTGGCTACGAGTGGGAATTGATGCAAATCAGTGTGGAAGGTTGAAAATTTGCGCTGAACTTGGATTCGAACCCGGGTTTCCTACTTACTAAGCAGATGCAGTAACCACTGCACCATCCAGACACAGTGGTTATCGCAATGCATGGAATACACTAGCACGCCTCCCGTCACACTCGAATTCTCAGCTTATCTAGATAATACTAACGCAGTGTCCCTTGTCCATTCTTCTCATTACTTATGGCGTTTCGCCGATTCCCATAATAGCCTGGAGTGCAATTGCACGGAAGAGATCATTGGCCTTAATTGTATATCCTTTTGAATATGTCCGAAAGGACAGACAATATTTTGATCCAGCAGCCATTACGAATTAAAACACAAAATACTTACAGACTATATCGCAATTCGGCAAATAATTTCGATCGTCCATGTGTGATGAAGGATTATTTATTTATAGACAGGAATCTACTATTTTTACTGCAACAGTATCCGTATCGGGGAACTACTGGATAAGCAGGACAGCGCAGTATTTACTTACATGCTCCCTACACTACGAGAATAGTTCCTTTACAGAAGTTAAAAGTTTTGCTTGCTCTATTGTGCAAACAGAAAATAACCACTAAATTATGAAATGCTGTAGCAGATTACCAAGCATTTACTATACTATTCCAAAAATCCATGTGTATTCGGAAAGTAAGGTCCGATTTGGCGCGAAATGGCAACCACTCTAGAAATCCGATGAACCTTTCTGCACAGGTGTGTTGGGCAGTGTCTCTAGTATGTTGTGAAGTAGAAAGACAAAGGAACACCCATAGCTAAATCAAGACCAGGCATATCTCATATACTGACGGATGGGGACCATTGAGCACTGTGGAGGGTGACTGTAAGAAATTGCATAAAATCAGTGGAAGGAATCACTGCTACCAGCAGTCTAGCAAGGATACCGATTGTCCGTAAGTAGTTAAAAACCACACCTGGGAAACTGGAGTTGGAAAACGCTGATGATGATGATGATGATGATGGAGTCAAAAAGAATGGGGTGCAATGATGGAGCCGGCCGCGGTGGTCTCGCGGTTCTAGGCGCGCAGTACGGAACCGTGCGACTGCTACGGTCGCAGGTTCGAATCCTGCCTCGGGCATGGATGTGTGTGATGTCCTTGGGTTAGTTAGGTTTAAGTAGTTCTAAGTTCTAGGGGACTGATAACCACAGCAGTTGAGTCCCATAGTGCTCAGGGCCATTTGAACCATTTGCAATGATGGAGCAGCTCCTCAACCATTTCTTTAGTCAGTTCTAAGTAATGCTTGAGAAGATGTAAAGAGGGACGCCAATGGACGAGAGATGACTCAAAACGAGTGATTAGGAGTGATGAATCACGTTATGCCCTGTGATAATCCGATGGAAGGATTTGGGTTTGGTGAATGCCTGGAAAACGCTACCTGTCATCATGTGTAGTGCCATTAGTGAAGTACGGAGGAGTTGCTGTTACGATATGGGGAAGGGGGTTTCGTGATTGGAGTATGGGCCCCTTATTGCGCTTAAGAAAACGCTAAATGCGGAAAGATAAGAGGGTCGTCCACAAAGTAAGTTCCTTTTCTATTTCTATCCACGGCAGCGCTACTATAGCAGTTCCGAGCATGCGCGGCAGTTACTCAGACTCAAGAAGAAGAGATGTATGCCATTTTCCGATCGCTGTAGTCGACGTGTGCTTTGTAGCGCTTCTTTATAATGTCAGCAGTACTTGAAAATGCCGCCGAGTATGAAATCAGATCTGTGATTCGTTTTCTAAATGCAAAGAAAGTTAAACCAAAGGAAAATCATCGGCATATCTGCGATGTTTACGGAGAAAATGCTATGAGTGATGGAATGGTTAGAAGATGAGTCAGACTGTTCAGTGGAGGACGTGATCAAGTGCACAATGAAGAACGAAGTGGACGTCCGTCTGTGGTTACTGATGAACTGGTTCACACAATTGAAGAGAAGATTAAGCACAACTGTAAGTTTACACTTAGTGCCCTTGCTACGGAAGTTCAGCAAATTCCACGATAACTAATTCATGAAATTGTTACTGAAAAACTGAAATTTCAATAACTTTGCTCACGTTAGCTACCCAAAATTCTTACTGAACAAAAAAAAAAAAAAAAAAAAAAAAAAAACAACGCATGGGCAGTACACTTCAGTTTTTGACACACTACAATGAAGAAGGCGATGGTTTTCTTTCTCGGATAGTCACGAGGGATGAAACTTGGGTATCGTACGATTCCCCTCAAACACTACTTCATCCGCAACGAAGGTTAAGTCGAAGCAAATCTTAAAGCCTCGAAAAGTCATTTGAACCGCTTTTTGGGACAGAAAAGGCATTTTGCTGGTTGTTTTCTTACCACGAAGCCAAACAATCAATTCACATGGTTACTGCGAGACCATTAAGTTATTGCGCCGCGCAATACAGATCAAGCGCTTAGGATTACTGTCAAAAGGTGTTGTTTTTTTTTCACAATAATGCCCGAACTCACACGGCGAATGTGACCAACCAACTCCTACGGGAATTTCACTGGGGCGCGTTTCCTCCGTACAGCCCGGACCTCGCTCCTATCGACTTTCATCTCTTCTTACACCTAAAATCTGTCCTTGGTGGTCAACTCTTCAACGATGATGACGAGCTGAAAGAATATGTACCACGTGACTAAACTCACAGGTGGCAACCTTCTATGAAGAAGGCATACAGAAACTTATGTCACGCTATGACAAGTGCCTACAAAATTTCAGAAGCTGTGTAGAAAAGTAGTTTAACAGTTGGAAATTTCTGTAAAATAAATATTTTTTTCTGTATCAGTACACGTTTGTTTTATGTAACCAAACGGAACTTACTTTGTGGACATACCTCGTATTAAGACATAGGGGTGTAGCAGTGCCTGTCATAGTGTATAGTGCCAAAAGTGAAGCACAAAGCGCTTGGTGTTCCAGTAAAGGGGTATATTTAGTGGTTAGGGTGAGGTCCACTTACTGCGCTTAAGAGAACTCTAAACGTGGAAGGATCATGAACAGACTTCACAGCCATTGTGTACTGAGGAACAGTTCGGAGGCAACGATTGCTTGCATGAGTATGACAACGTAACCTGTCATGATGCAGCATCTGTGAGGCAATAATTTGTGGACAATAACTTTCATAAAATTGGCCGGCCCGCCTAGAGTCCCGGCCTGAACCCAACGGATCACCTTTGGAATGAGGTAGATCGTTGGCTTCGCTCCAGACCCCAGTGTCCAACATCACTACCTTTCTTGGTTTCTGCTCGTGATGAATAATGGACTGCAGTTCGTCCACAGCATTGAAACATTTCACTGAAAGTCTCCCCCGCAGAGTTCAAGCAGTCGTAAAGACGAGCGGTGCACACACCTCATAATAATGTATACTAATAGGTTTTGGGTTGCTTTGATAAGATACTGTATAACATTACACACGACAACTCCTTGTGTACCACAGAAGTAAAATAGACAATGGACTCTATCGTAATCGCATAAACATTGTTATAATAACATTTTAAATATCCATCGGTTTTCTGCGTTTTCTAGATCCACATCAATATTAACATCATAAAAATTTCAAACTTGTCAACACTAGATGTAGAAGTAAACAATATGTAAACCTCATATTTCTTTTGTAACTGTACAAAATGTTCTTATGTTGTGAAACTTCCCCTTTGAATGCAAAGAAAGACTGTGCTGGTAAACTTCTGCGTTATTTGATACTGAAACAGCTGTGTAAAACTGAACGTACTCAGACAGTTTTCTCTTTACTTATTCTGATGATTCCTAAACTGGCACACAATATTTTAGCGCAATGCAATCTGACTTTTAATAATTCCTACAAAAGAATAGCCCTGACTAACAATAAACTATCCTTCATGAATCACCTCACCAAAATCTTCGTTACTGGAACTACTGGAATACACCGAGAGCCAATACTGCCAGCTAAATAAAAGATTCTGACTACTTGAGGCACTAGCTACTGGTAGGCATATAGTTAGCAAATGAATTATATATATATATATATATATATATATATATCGACAAATTTCCTTTTTCTGACAGACACACGTCCAGGTTGTCCGCCCATATTAACATCTCAAACTCTGGTATCTCTCTCCCCACATCCACCACTGCTGGTGGCACACCTTCAACTGCCCAACACTGCACGATTAACTTCCAACAACGAGACGTAACGTTAGCGACAGCCCCGGACGGTGCACAAGTCCCGCCCAATTAACCTAAGCTCGGCCCATGGTCTGCCGCATGTTCCAACATCAAAGTTGTTCGTATCACAGATATGCCAGTCATAACAAGGGAGAAAATCAGTAGTTAGTACGAAATACAGGTTTTCCGGTACCATTGTGAAAAGAATTAGAAATATGTTCATTAATATGCGAGTTGAAAAATCATCAATAAGAAATAAAAATAAAAATGGTATCCACACTGTCTTTTTTATTTCATGAGCTTTAATCTGCACTATATAAAAAAAATCAGATATTTCTTAACTGCAGTGAGCGCAAATTTCCGTCACCTCGCGTAGTGTAAGAAATTCTGTTGGGAAATATTAATTGGTAGTATCGCCAAGGATGCTGTCCATTATCTCGATTGTCTAAAGTCAAAGTTGTGCATTAACAAGGCAAAGTCGATGTCTTGGATTGTTTCTGATTACCTCATTAAGACTAAAGAATATAAGAGTGGGATAATGTAGAAATGTGTAATGCAAGCAGTAAGATATTTATACAGTGACATTCTTCATTAATAATTGCCTGTGTAATGGCTGAATTTTTACTTGTGAACTGTTATGACTGCTTGATTATAGCAGACACGAGGTTACTTTGAGTTCTTCTTCAGTGTTTGAGAGCTTTAGAGCTGCCTATTGTTAAACATATGTACATAATTTCGTCAGTGTCATTCCAACACATCTTATCGTACTTTAATGTACACGACAGCGAGGAGGACAACCAAAGATCATATTGATGAGCTCTTGGTTGGTGTGGCGAGGGGTAGATGTGGAGGGGGGGGGGGGGGGGGGTAAATGGGCGGGGCTTGTGCAAATGTCCGGGGCCGTCGCTAACGTTTTCTAACGAGTCCAACCAGCCCCAGACCGCACACAGCGCAGTCAGCGATATTAATACACAGCGCTACGTGGCGTTGCCAACATAAAAACCTAAGCAGGCTACTTACAGTTGTAGAAGTGAATATATATACATTCATTTGTTTGGCCCCTGTTGATTATCGGTATACGAGCCTAGTAATTAGCTATTTTAAAAGCAGCTCATGACGACTAGCAAGACGTCTTTTAATAGGTCTAAATGCCGTAACTGGAACTTGAATTACGATCCTGTGGTGCAGTGTGAGTCGACATGGTGCCTGTCGCCCAATAGTGGGCGTTCCAGCTTTCATGGTGGGCGGCAGGTGGGTGGTGGAGGAGGGTTAAAAGAATTTCATTAGGTTTTTATAAAATTTTGACTTAAAGTATTTGGTAACCGAATTTCATTATGTGCTTGAACTTATTGCAACTACGCTTTGTAAATTTTACATCATGACATTACTTTCTTACTTTATAACTCAGTATTACAGTAGAACCGGTATGCAATTGCAAAATTTTATTACTAATAGAGATGCAAAAGTAGGCGTTAATTAAAAAAGGCTGACTACCCCTGCTCTAGTGGGCGGCGTAGAAACGTTGATGGTTCACGAGTTGCGTCCTGTTCACTGCAGTCGATACCAGTCGTCGCAAAAAGAGTGGGGCGAGAGTGATACGCGCCGTCGAGTCTGCTCATTTTCCCCCAATATCAGCGAGCGTTTACGGTTGTGCCATATCAACCCCGGCCGAGGCATGGCTCATTTTGTGACTGGACAACCCCCATCCCAAGCACATGCAGCGCAGGTCGCTTTCAGCAAGCAGTCGTTCCCGAGAATATTTCCTTTTGAAATGCATTAGATACATGCATTAGAACACATAACGCACAATTATACAAAATTAATGGGTCCATTATTCAAAACAGTCTAGCTTTATTCTACAAAAATGTTTTTACAACATACACTCCTGGAAATGGAAAAAAGAACACATTGACACCGGTGTGTCAGACCCACCATACTTGCTCTGGACACTGCGAGAGGGCTGTACAAGCAATGTACACACGCACGGCACAGCGGACACACCAGGAACCGCGGTGTTGGCCGTCGAATGGCGCTAGCCGCGCAGCATTTGTGCACCGCCCCCGTCAGTGTCAGCCAGTTTGCCGTGGCATACGGAGCTCCATCGCAGTCTTTAACACTGGTAGCATGCCGCGACAGCGTGGACGTGAACCGTATGTGCAGTTGACGGACTTTGAGCGAGGGCGTATAGTGGGCATGCGGGAGGCCGGGTGGACGTACCGCCGAATTGCTCAACACGTGGGGCGTGAGGTCTCCACAGTACATCGATGTTGTCGCCAGTGGTCGGCGGAAGGTGCACGTGCCCGTCGACCTGGAACCGGACCGCAGCGACGCACGGATGCACGCCAAGACCGTAGGATCCTACGCAGTGCCATAGGGGACAGCACCGCCACTTCCCAGCAAATTAGGGACACTGTTGCTCCTGGGGTATCGGCGAGGACCATTCGCAACCGTCTCCATGAAGCTGGGCTACGGTCCCGCACACCGTTAGGCCGTCTTCCGCTCACGCCCCAACATCGTGCAGCCCGCCTCCAGTGGTGTCGCGACAGGCGTGAATGGAGGGACGAATGGAGACGTGTCGTCTTAAGCGATGAGAGTCACTTCTGCCTTGGTGCCAATGATGGTCGTATGCGTGTTTGGCGCCGTGTAGGTGAGCGCCACAATCAGGACTGCATACGACCGAGGCACACAGGGCCAACACCCGGCATCATGGTGTGGGGAGCGATCTCCTACACTGGCCGTACACCTCTGGTGATCGTCGAGGGGACACTGAATAGTGCACGGTACATCCAAACCGTCATCGAACCCATCGTTCTACCATTCCTAGACCGGCAAGGGAACTTGCTGTTCCAACAGGACAATGCACGTCCGCATGTATCCCGTGCCACCCAACGTGCTCTAGAAGGTGTAAGTCAACTACCCTGGCCAGCAAGCTCTCCGGATCTGTCCCCCATTGAGCATGTTTGGGACTGTATGAAGCGTCGTCTCATGCGGTCTGCACGTCCAGCACGAACGCTGGTCCAACTGAGGCGCCAGGTGGAAATGGCATGGCAAGCCGTTCCACAGGACTACATCCAGCATCTCTACGATCGTCTCCATGGGAGAATAGCAGCCTGCATTGCTGCGAAAGGTTGATATACACTGTACTAGTGCCGACATTTTGCATGCTCTGTTGCCTGTGTCTATGTGCCTGTGGTTCTGTCAGTGTGATCATGTGATGTATCTGACCCCAGGAATGTGTCAATAAAGTTTCCCCTTCCTGGGACAATGAATTCACGGTGTTCTTATTTCAATTTCCAGGAGTGTATATGTTAGTGGCGGCTTGTTCTTTCTCCTACAGCTATTTAGGAACAGTATATAACATAATTAGATTACGCTGAGGCAGGATATTTTTCCAAAGCCACGCAAAATTTGTTTACTAACTTACTCAGAAGTAGTAGTTGTTATGTAACCTAACAAACATCAACTCACATAGCACTCTAACAAACAACATCGACACAGATTAGATCCGCGTAGACTGAACAAATCGAGTTTTGCGGGAAAGCGATGTTCGTGTGGATAATACTAAAACGGGTAGCACCTGGACTTGAAGTTCAATACCAAATCCTCTTCCCCAGGTGATACTGGTGAAGGGATAACTGTATTTACTCTTTCCTGTCTTCTTTTATTCACTTCCTAATTTATATCATAAATTTATAATTTCCTGCTTCCAAATTCCCGTATTTCCCTTTAAGAGTAAGACTAACTGTTGCAAGTAAATGAAGATAACATGAATGTGCAGACAAAAGAACTCACCGCAGCCCCACCTCCATGTGGTGCCGCATGGACAACAGTGCCCGTGGCCTCAACTGCGTAGCAGATTCGCTGCGAGTGGTGGCCGTGGCCACTGACTGAGAGGTCAGTGTGGAGCACTACGGCCTGTATACAGGCCCCACCAGTCATAATGCAGCTTGAAAGAAAAAAATGCAGTCTAGCCCAACTGCGGTCCGCCAACCGCTTGCGGCCCAAGTCTAGTGTTCGTGCGAGCCGCCTTACTCAGAAGTATTTTATAATAATATGCCTCTAGTAACTAATAGCCGAACCCTCAAACGTCAGCTACCGTTTGGAGATTCTTCAGAGTGTAGTTCTTATGTCCAGAACAAACAATAATACTTGCAGAAAAAGTAATATTTTAAGACGGACTAATTTTTATTTAGCTTTGCTCATTTCGGCCTTGGGCTAACTACAGTTAAACGCTACCTCATGGGCATAGGGTAAGTAGATCAGCTGCTGCAGGATTAGAGGATGCGAGAGAGGGTATATTTAATTGAAACTTCCTGGCAGATTAAAACTGTGTGCCCGACCGAGACTCGAACTCGGGACCTTTGCCTTTCGCGGGCAAGTGCTCTACCAACTGAGCTATCGAAGCACGACTCACGCCCGGTACTCACAGCTTTACTTCTGCCAGTATCCGTCTCCTACCTTCCAAACTTTACAGAAGCTCTTCTGCAGGCAAAGGTCCCGAGTTCGAGTCTCGGTCGGGCACACAGTTTTAATCTGCCAGGAAGTTTCATATCAGCGCTCACTCCGCTGCAGAGTGAAAATCTCATTCTGGTATATTTAATTGTTTGTCATCCATTTCCGACAACTCCCGAACATGGGCGACTCGTACAGTGTTGTTGATGTGGTCTTCAGTCCTGAGACTGGTTTGATGCAGCTCTCCATGCTAATCTGTCCTGTGTAAGCTCCTTCATCTCCCAGTACCTACTGCAACCTACATCCTTCTGAATCTGTTTAGTGTATTCATCTCTTGGTCTCCCTCTACGATTTCTACCCTCCACGCTGACCTCCAATGCTAAATTTCTGATCCCTTCATGCCTCAGGTCATGTCCTACCAACCGATCCCTTCTTCTGGTCAAGTTGTGCCACAAACTTCTCTTCTCCACAATCCGATTCAATACTTCCTCATTAGTTATATGATCTACCCATCTAATCTTCAGCATTCTTCTGTAGCACCACATTTCGAAAGCTTCTACTCTCTTCTTGTCCAAACTATTTATCCTCCATGATTCACTTCCATACATGGCTACACTCCATACAAATACTTTCAGAAATGACTTCCTGACACTTAAATCAATACTCGATGTTAACAAATTTCTCTTCTTCAGAAACGTTTTCCTTGCCATTGCCAGTCTACATTTTATATCCTCCCTACATCGATCATCATCAGTTATTTTGCTCCCCAAATAGCAAAATTCCTTTACTACTTTAAGTGTCTCATTTCCTAATCTAATTTCCTCAGCATCACCCGACTTAATTCGACTACATTCCATTATCCTTGTTTTGCTTCTGTTGGTGTTCATCTTATATCCTCCTTCCAAGACACTATCCATTCCCTTCAACTGCTCTTCCTAGTCCTTTGCTGTCTCTGACAGAATTACAATGTCATCGGCGAACCTCAAAGTTTTTATTTCTTCTCCATGGATTTTAATACCTACTCCAAACTTTTCTTTCATTTCCTTTACTGCTTGCTGAATATACAGATTGAATAGCATCGGGGAGAGGCTACAAACCTGTCTCATTCCCTTCCCAATCACTGCTTCCCTTTCATGTCCCTCGACTCTTATAACTGCCATCTGGTTTCTGTACTAATTGTTAATAACCTTTCGCTCCCTGTATTTTACCCCTGCCGCCTTTAGAATTTGAAAGGGAGTATTCCAGTCAGCATTGTCAAAAACTTTCTCTAAGTCTACAAATGCTAGAAATATAGGTTTGCCTTTCCTTAATCTTTCTTCTAAGATAAGTTGTAGGGCCAGTATTGCCTCATGTGTTCCAACATTTCTAAAGAATCCAAACTGATCTTCCCCGAGGTTGGCTTCTACCATTTTTTCCATTCGTCTGTAAAGAATTCGCGTTAGTATTTTGCAGCTGTGACTTATTAAATGGTAGTTCGGTAATTTTCACATCTGTCAAAACCTGCTTTTTTTGGGATTGGAATTATTATATTATTCTTGAAGTTTGAGGGTATTTCGCCTGTCTCATACATCTTGCTCACCAGATGGTAGAGTTTTGTCAGGACTGGTTCTCCGAAGGCTGTCATCAGTTCTAATGGAATGTTGTCTACTCCCGGGGCCTTGATTAATCTTAGGTCTTTCAGTGCTCTGTGAAACTCTTCACGCAGTATCATATCTCCCATTTACTCTTCCATTTCCATAATATTGTCCTCAAGAACATCGCCTCTGTATAGACCCTCTATATACTCCTTCCACCTTTCTGCTTTCCCTTCTTTGCTTAGAACTGGGTTTGTATCTGAGCTCTTGATATTCGTACAAGTGGCTCTCTTTTCTCCAAAGGTCTCTTTAATTTTCCTGTAGGCAGTATCTATCGTACCCCTAGTGAGATAAGCCTCTACATCCTTACATTTGTCCACTAGCCGTCCCTGCTTAGCCATTTTGCACTTCCTGTCGATCTCATTTTTGAGACGTTTGTATTCCTTTTTGTCTGCTTCATTTACTGCATTTTTATATTTTCTCCTTTCATCAATTAAATTCAATATTTCTTCTGTTACCCAAGGACTTCTACTAGCCCTCGTCTTTTTACCTACTTGATCCTCTGCTGCCTTCACTACTTCATCCCTCAGAGCTAGCCATTCGTCATCTACTGTATTTCTTTCTCTCATTCCTGTCAATTGTTCCCTTATGCCCTCCCTGAAACTCTGTATAACCTCCGGTTGTTTCAGTTTATCTAGGTTCCATCTTCTTAAATTCCTACCTTTTTGCAATTTCCTTCGGTTTTAATCTACAGTTCATAACCAATAGATTGTGGTCAGAGTCCACATCTCCTCCTGGAAATGTCCTACAATTTAAACCTGGTTCCTAAATCTCTGTCCTAAATATATAATCTGTCTGATACCTTTTAGTATCTCCAGGATTCTTCCATGTATACAAACTTCTTTTATGATTCTTGAACCAAGTGTTAGTTATGATTAAGTTATGCTGTGTGCAAAATTCTAACAGACGGCTTCCTCTTTCATTTCATTGCCTCAGTCCATATTCACCTACTACGTTTCCTTCTCTCCCTTTTCCTACTACCGAATTCCAGTCACCCATGACTATTAAATTTTCGTCACCCTTCACTATCTGAATAATTTCTTTTATTTCATCATACATTTCTTCAATTTCTTCGTCATCTGTAGAGCTAGTTGGCATATAAACTTGTACTACTGTAGTAGGCATGGGCTTCGTGTCTATCTTGGCCACTATAACACGTTCACTATGCTGTTTGTAGTAGCTTACTCGCAGTCCTATTTTTTTATTCATTATTAAACCCACTCCTGCATTACCTCTATTTTATTTTGTATTTGTAACCCTGTATTCACCCGACCAGAAGTCTTGTTCCTCCTGCCACCGAACTTCACTAATTCCCTCTATATCTAACTTTAACCTATCCATTTCCCTTTTTAAATTTTCTAACCTACCTGCCCGATTAAGGGATCTGACATTCCATGCTCTGATTCGTAGAACGCCAGTTTTCTTTCTCCTGATAACGACATCCTCTTGAGTAGTCCCCGCCCGGAGATCCGAATGAGGGACTTTTTTACTTCCGGAATATTTTACCCAAGAGGACGCCATCATCATTAACCATACAGTAGAGCTGCATGCCCTCTGGAAAAATTACGGGTGTAGTTTCCCCTTGCTTTCAAACGTTCGCAGTACCAGCACAGCAAGGCCGTTTTGGTTAGTGTTACAAGGCCAGATCAGTCAATCATCCCGACTGTTGCCCTTGCAACTACTGAAAAGGCTGCTGCCCCTCTTCAGGAACCACACGTTTGTCTGGCCTCTCAACAGATACCCCTCCGTTGTGGTTGCACCTACGGTACGGCTATCTGTATCGTTGAGGCAAGGTCCCAACAACGGCAAGGTCCATGGTTCATGGGGGGAGGTCTCGTACAGTATAGATCGTTAAATTCAAGCGCAAATAATATAGATTCGTGAATGTGCATTATAGAGAGGGTTATCTTCAAATGCAGTACATATTTTTAGATGGAATATGGCATTAAATTAATCCTGGATTACTAAACTCTCGTAAAACTTCCGATTGCAGCTGGTATCTCTTCTAGGTTTCCAACAATCTCAACACATTAGCGGCACGTACTCTTGAGTACCTTTTTGGAAAACATAGCTGCTAGCAATGGCTGAATTATTTATTGCCTGCCTCCAACGATTCTCTGATAGTGGTGTCCTTGTAAATATTACGATCATGTAATAACGATGTGCTTCTTTTCAAATACTTGGCATACGTGTTTTATCAATTAGAATTTATCTCGGTGTGGCATCGTAGGTGAAATATCATGAAGTCACAGTTAGAAGGGTGTTAGCTTGTATCACATTGGCCTTATTCAGTGCTAAGTCGGCCGTTGTGGCCGAGCGGTTCTAGGCGCTTCAGGATGGAAACGCGCGACCGCCACTGTCGCAGGTTCGAATCCTGCCTCGGGCATGTATGTGTGTGATGTCCTTAGGTTAGTTAGGTTTAAGCAGTTCTAAGTTCTAGGGGACTGATGACCTCAGATGTTAAGTCCCAGAGTGCTCAGAGCCATTTGAACTTTTCTTTTTCAGTGCTAATCTCGTCTTTTGCTACTGAAATTAACACAGCATGGGTAGCGCTGAGTTTGATTTTGACGTTTACATACTGGGAGGAATCGAATGAAGAGCCCCTCGCTGACTGTCAAAGCAAGCACAAGACGCTCTACTCATTTTGTATATAAAATATACCTGGAGTCATAAGAATTATAGTAGTTTGTAGCTAGTGCGTAGCGTAAATTATTACTTCTTTCCCGTAACATTTCGAGCAGTAAAATTGGCAGGACATTTTGTACTTATTTTGTATGTAACTTCCAACTGGAGATTTAATAATCGTAATTAATTAGTGTATAACGTATAAATTATAACAACCTCTGAATAAAATTTGGAGCAGTAAAATTTACGATGGTTTGGCGGTAATGTAACACTTTTATCCCTTTAGTGCTCTTGGGTTAAGGCTGCTGTAGTACAACGCAATCAGTAGAAATGTAAGTAGGCTGCTTAAGTTTTTATGTTGGTAACGCCACGTAGCGCTCTATATGAAAATTACTGACTACGCTGTGTGAAGTCTGTGCTGGTTTGCATTTTTGGAATATTTGCTGTTGTAGTGGTGGGCAGTTGGATGTGAACAGCGCGTAGCGTTGCGCAGTTGGAGGTGAGCCGCCAGCAGAGATGGGGAGAGAGATGGCAGAATTTTGAGAGCGGACGATCTGGACGTGTGTCCATCAGAAAGAGTAAATTTGTAATATTGGGTATCATGAACTGATATATATTTGATAACTTTTGAACATTATTAAGGTAAATACATTGTTTGCTCTCTATCAAAATCTTTCATTTGCTAACTATGCCTATCAGTAGTTAGTGCCGTCAGTAGTTATAATCTTTTATTTAGCTAGCAGTATTGGGGCTCGCTGTATTGCAATAGTTCAAGTAACGAAGATTTTTGTGAGGTAAGTGATTCATGAAAGTTATAGGTTATTGTTAGTCAGGGCCATTCTTTTCAAGGGATTGTTGAAAGTCAGATTGCGTTGCGCTAAAAATATTGTGTGTCAGTTTAGTGTTGATCAAAATAAGTAAAGAGAGTAATGTCTTGAGTACGTTCAGTTCTTCTCAGCTGTTTGAAAATCAAATAACGTAAGAGGTTTATCAGCACTGTAATTCATAAAATTTTGAAAGGGGACGTTTCATAAAATATAAGTACAATTACTGTTATTAATTCATCATACGCTCTCACAGAGAACATTAACAACATTTCGCCAAGCAAAGTTCGGGGTCGCTGAGGGTAGCAACAATCTGAAACAGAGAATAGTCAACACAAAGTGTCCTAAATGGCGCCGATCTTTAACGATCAACAGCACGAGGTCGGCGGCCAAGTATCGCGCCCTTACTATAGCTAGTCTACTGGGGGCTCATAACCTGATATTTTACGTAGGACACCAATTAATAATAAAATCGGTACATTTGTGACCTGCCGGCCGCAGTGGTCGAGCGGTTCTAGGCGCTTCAGTCTGGAACAGCGCGACTGCTACGGTCACAGGTTTGAATCCTGCCTCGGGCATGGATGTGTGTGATGTCCTCAGTTAGGTTTAGGTACTAAGTTCTAGGGTCTGATGACCTCAGAAGTTAAGTCCCATAGTGCTCAGAGCCATTTGAACCATTTTTGTGGCCTGAAGTACCGTCTCACAATATCAGTATTGGCTCTCGGGCATAAAAATTTGACGACTGGTCTAGACGCGAGAGTTCCGCAGTGTTGTGTGGACGAGACGTCTGACCTTCCAGCTCGCTCAACAGCTGCTACATCAGCAAGGGCGCTGAGCGTCGTCTTCTGGGGCTGACGTAGCGTCTGCGCGGGACGCCGCCAACGCAGTATCTCCGACGTGAGAGCTTGTTGGCCGGCAGTAAGCCATTCATTCGACAGTTCGTCTAATTTTCCTTCCTTCCGCCGGAAAATGCAATGTTATTTGCTATCCTCAGTTTCGGTATTTGTTCACATTCTACAATTATTGCTATATAACACACAGGCTATAAGGTAGTCATGTCATTTTGATTTTTGTAAGTTGTCAATGTGCGTAGGAAGAAAGCAAGTTTGTTCACAGGCAAACATTATTAGACTGACAACATGTAAGTAAAAAAAGAGATGGGTGGTGTCATTACGTCACGAACTGCAAGCCGATGTCCGCCATCTTAACTAGCCCAAAAGATACGTTCACCGCATCCGTACCTCCATAGTTCACTGCAGTACTTTCCCGTGACGTCACTCTGACGTACCCGTGCCCAGTTTCGACCGTGTTGTGTGGACCCATAGTTATTTCGCCAAAAATAGCAGCTTGCGTTGTTTAAAAGTGTACTAATCAATCCAGTCGTTATCTAAAGTTTAAAGGAATCACGTTTCATTCGTAAGTGGAGCAATTCAAGCAATATTTTCTTTTGTATAGCCTACATGAATTATTGTTGCACTGTTTACTTCTATTGTAATGATTTTATTTCTGTCATTTCACTTTAGATTTGCCTTACTTCACTCAGCGTCCGTTCTTTCTCTTCTTTCCTGTGTTTCTCATTGCCTCCCAAGTCGCAAACGCTCCAACATCCGAGCCTCATTGTTATCAGCTGTCTCATCCCCGTACAACACACGGCTACATAGTCTCGATGATGGTCGGGGCAGCATCTGATGCCGTAAATTCCTCTCGCCAATAATTACTATTCATTGTTCACATTTCCTTCCCCTTTAAAAAACATTCTGGCTAAAACAGTCGAAGACAGCAATCATGCGAGCGTTGAATTTTGTGTGAGTGATTGTATGAATGTATGTGTATGGTGTGCTTCCTTTCTGAAGAAGGCTTTGGCTCAAAATTTATGTGAATACACTTTTCGTCATGACTGCCATGTGCTCGGCGTGTGAGTAGCATTGTATCCGTTTCACAGTACAGTTATTCCCTCAAAAAGCTTGCTGTAAGAAATCACTGCACTTCAACGGGAACAATGATGTGTATAATTACAATATCAGAAGAAAAAATGACCCTCATTGTGCCACATTAACGTTGTCTGTAGCACAAACGGGGTTCACAATGCTGCAACCAAAAGTTTTGATTGATATGAAATGCCTGACACAATGATGCAAAGTAAAATTGGAAACTAAACAGAAAAAGTTTTTCTTTGTTAACTCCTCCCATTCTGCTGAAGATTATCTGTTACTAACATCTGTCTGTTTTAAATTAAATAACCTAAAAACTTATAAATTATCAGCATGGAGGCATATTTACAAAAAAAATGATGTCAATATACTAATGACTCGTTCCATGTCATTACGATTTATTGTGCAAATGATACAAGAAACATGAGACTAGGTAACTATTGATATATCACAAAGCATGGTAGACTTATATACTTTGAAAACATCAAATTAATTTCAAAGTAAAATCAAACAACTGATCAAAATAAATGTGCATTCCGATAGGTTATGTCTGGTTATTCCTGAAAAACTGACAGAGTTACTGGCGAAAAATATTCGGGGAAAAGGAGCAAATAGATAACTGTTGGAAAGGCAGGCCTACATCGTACACAGGTTAGGCTATCAAATTGGTTCAAATGGCTCTGAGCACTATGGGACTTAACTTCTGAGGTCATCAGTCCCCTAGAACTTAGAACTACTTAAACCTAACTAACCTAAGAACATCACACACATCCATGCCCGAGGCAGGATTCGAACCTGCGACCGTAGCGGTCGCGCGGTTCCAGACTGTAGCGCCTAGAACCGCTCGACCACTCCGACCGGCGATAGGCTATCATTAGAAAAAGCTACTCACATACATGTAAAAGCAAAATATCCATTTTAGGGGTATTGAGTGTTTGAGACGATTGCCTTAATCACGTTTGTAGCATTCCACACGCTGGAAGGTGTTTTAAAAATTACATGGTTTTATTATCATGTATGCTATTACTGTGCACACACTGAATGACACGTCATAGGTAAGATTCCAAAATCAGAAGAGGGCTAAATTATAGTGAGACTATTGCATTGACTATGTAATATAACTACAACTCTATTCTGCATGGGTGGTATCTCTATGCAGTTCTGTTTCTTCGACTTTTCAACAATCGTTCAATTTGTTGACATGCAGAAGATGCGATAGCGTGCCTTGCTTCTTTCCTCATTGCACCCGTCTATAGGATAGCAAAAAAACGTAGGTAAGTTTTTTTGCAAAAGTGAACATTGAAAAAGTTGTGCATACGAGTTGAAAGTTGAAAATGTAACGAACAAGCAGTACCAGTAAGCATACAATCATTGGTTTCGGAGTTTCAGTTTAATTTGCTATCGATACAATACAATAAAAGTGAATTTAAACGGAATACGAAAGCATGCTTTTCACAACACACCCTTCTCTTCTTGGTTCTTCGAAATGTATCAACAAGAACAAGTTACATTAACGGGGTCAAAGGTGTCGTATTACTAGAGCAAATACGTATTCAAGAACAGAAAAATGTTCGAAATTGCTTTCCTAGCACTATGTTACTCATGTAACCAATGTAAGTTTTGGTATTTAAAACAACTGTTGCGCGCACACGACGTAAATAATGAACAAGAAGCAATCGTAAACAGCAATATGCTAATGTTCTTGGCTACTTCAAATAGCGGCAGGCCGCGCCCACTCTGGCTTCGAAGCAACTTACAGCGTAAACCTGTAGTGCCACCTTCCTTCTTTTTTTTATCTCCATGGCTAGCAATACCGGTCACAATGTCACTGCTGTCACTGAAGCCAACAGTTTAGAATAGAAATTTGGCGGGGAGCGCAAATGACGTATAAACAGCTGTTTATTTACTGATAAAACACTGTAAGAAATCGGAGTAAACTGACACAACTACGTCACCTTTATAGTTTTAAAATAATGCTCAATAAATGCGTCGTGTTCAGCTGTAAATTTTCGTACAGCGGACGTACGATGCAAGGAAAGGATTGTGTCTGAATGCAAGCATAACTAGAAACAGCTTACTTATTTTTGCTTTTCTATTGTGTGTAATCCTCAATAATTACTTTAAAGTTTGTTTTATCCGAAATACCGGCGTTATTTAAATAGTTTATGTATATTTTAGGAAGTTAAATAATCTAATATTAAAAGAAGTAGCTTATTGATGTCCTTTTAACCAGTTTTGATCAACTTCGGCTATTCTTCGAGTAGTATGCTAGTTATGAAAGTGCTCCTATAAGTATAACGTGCTATTTGTCATTGATTTGTATGAACATCAAGAGCTCAGATGGAACCCAGTTCTAAGCAAAGAAGGGAAAGCAGAAAGGTGGAAGGAGTATATAGAGGGTCTATACAGGGGCAATGTTCTTGAGGACAATATTATGGAAATGGAAGAGGATGTAGATGAAGATGAAATGGAAGATAAAATCCTGCGTGAAGAGTTTCACACAGCACTGAAAGACCTGAGTCGAAACAAGGCCCCCGGAGTAGACAACATTCCATTGGAACTACTGACGGCCTTGGGAGAGCCAGTCCTGACAAAACTCTACCATCTGTTGAGCAAGATGTATGAAACAGGCGAAATATCCTCGGACTTCAAGAAGAATATAATAATTCCAATCCCAAAGAAAGCAGGTGCTGACAGATGTGAAAATTACCGAACAATCAGTTTAATAAGCCACAGCTGCAAAATACTAACACGAATTCTTTACAGACGAATGGAAAAACTAGTAGAAGCCGACCTCGGGGAAGATCAGTTTGGATTCCGTAGAAATACTGGAACACGTGAGGCAATACTGACCTTACGACCTATCTTAGAAGAAAGATTAAGGAAAGGCAAACCTACGTTTCTAGCATTTGTAGACTTAGAGAAAGCTTTTGACAATGTTGATTGGAATATTCTCTTTCAAATTCTAAAGATGGCAGGGGTAAAATACAGGGAGCGAAAGACTATTTACAATTTGTACGGAAACCGGATGGCAGTTATAAGAGTCGAGGGGCATGAAAGGGAAGCAGTGGTTGGGAAGGGAGTGAGACAGGTAGCCTCTCACCGATGTTATTCAATCTGTATATTGAGCATGCAATAAAGGAAACAAAAGAAAAATTCTGAGTAGGTATTAAAATCCATGGAGAAGAAATAAAAACTTTGAGGCTCGCCGATGACATCGTAATTCTGTCAGAGACAGCAAAGGACTAGGAAGAGCAGTTGAACGGAATGGATAGTGTCTTGAAAGGAGGATATAAGATGACCATCAACAAAAGCAAAACGAGGATAATGGAATGTAGTCGAATTAAGTCGGGTGATGCTGAGAGAGTTAGATTAGGAAATGAGACACTTAAAGTAGTAAAGGAGTTTTGCTATTTGGGGAGCAAAATAACTGATTATGGTCGAAGTAGAGAGGATATAAAATGTAGACTGGCAATGGCAAGGAAAACGTTTCTGAAGAAGAGAAATTAGTTAACATCGACTATTGATTTAAGTGTCAGGAAGTCGTTTCTGAAAGTATTTGTGTGGAGTGTAGCCATGTATGGAAGTGAAACATGGACACGATAAATAGTTTGGACAAGAAGAGAATAGAAGCTTTCGAAATGTGGTGTTACAGAAGAATGCTGAAGATTAGATGGGTAGATCGCATAACTAATGAGGAAGTATTGAACAGAATTGAGGAGAAGAGAAGTTTGTGGCACAACTTGACCAGAAGAAGGGATCGGTTGGTAGGACATGTTCTGAGGCATCAAGGGATCACCAGTTTAGTATTGGAGGGCAGCGTGGAGGGTAAAAACCGTAGGGGGAGACCAAGAGATGACTACACTAAGCAGATTTAGAAGGATGTAGATTGCAGTAGACACTGGGAGATGAAGAAGCTTGCACAGGATAGAGTAGCATAGAGAGCTGCATCGAACCAGTCTCAGTACTGAAGACCACAACAACAACAACATTGTCATTGATACCAAGTGTCTTTATTCGTTTGAATGTTCTTAGGAAATCTAGAGTTTGCTTTAAAGGCGTGTATATATGTTACTTAATGCGCTTCCCATAACACTGTTCTACGTTGAATGTGTTGAACTCAACAACTAATATTTGATCAAATGCAATGCTTAAAACTCCATTCCGTTTCATAAAATCGTGTTAGTGCCACATACAGACTGCTTGACGCCGCCATCTTACCTCACCAAACGTCACGCTTCGGTAAAAGCTACCTTTTTGCCAGTCTAGTAATGTATGTGTGTGGTTATGTTTCCTATAAACAATATTTGGTCTTGTTGTGGGGACAGTCTTTGCCGCTGCCGTGTCAAATACATTCTTATTTCAAGTGTGGGAGGTGACGGATGTATTTAGCAGCCGTTGGTTGACTTGTGATTGTACCTGTTAGATGAAAGGCTCGGAGCTCAGAGGAAGACCACCCCTCCTCCCTGAATCATCCTTTAATATATTTACTAATTAAGCTGTTTCGTTTTTATAGAAATTCTCTGTTAACATCGTACCGTTTTTAATCATTGTTCATTTTATTAAGCACAGTATCGTTCAGACCAATGTTATGTGTGAAGCTCGAGCGAAGTTTTACTCTGTTTTTTTGAATATATATTTGAATATATACTTCATTCTAAAATCGTTGCCTTCGAATATCATTTCACATCAGCATTGCAACAATGTTGTCAGGACGCGAGGTCAGTGGACATTTTGCTTAGGGAGAGATAATTGTTTTAGTTCAGTGGTGCTTTTAATATAAAGACAAATTGCTTTCAGATCAGTTGTAGATCAATTCGAATTAGTTTCTGTTTAGTCAAAGGTTATCATGCGAGTTTTAAGTTGGATAACAAGTTCTGGATACGATACGAGTACGTAGATTTTTATTGAGTGGGAGGTAAATTCTTGGCTGCACAAAAATATGGTGGTAGTGTTACAAGTCATACGGAGTAACTATTTTCGCAATGACACGCATGCTTCACGTTGCCCTTTAAAGCCCCGAATAAAAATAAGGCAGAAACCAAGTTACACAGGTCGTTCCACGCTAAGACCAATGTGCAAAAAGAGTGGAGCACCGTCAGAAAAGAATACATATTGAGGGTTTGCTGCAGACACAGGTAGTTCACAATATGGCATTGAAATCACGCGGTAGCCGTAAACGTGCGCAAAGTGAAAGTGCGCGGGACAGGAGGGTTCTTGTTGCCAAAATGTTAAATCACACAGATGAACTTCTGTGGGTGCGAATGTCATTGTTAAATTAGTAACCGATTTGCAATAGAGTAAGAGAAACTTTATTTATGAACGTAAATTGTATCACAAATTACAATATGCCCATTTTCCCAGTTTTCAACATGTCACTATGAACATTTAAACATTTGTCAAGTCGTGGCAGCAGCTTTTGGTTCCCAGCATCGAAGAATTCTGCCGGCTGACCGTTAAACCAGGTAGCAATAGTTTCTTTCAATATGTCATCATTTTCCAAGCGCTTTCCACCTACAGTTTTGGAAACAGATGAAATTCTGATAGTGGTAAGTCAGGGCTGTAAGGTGAATGATCCAGTAATTCCCAATTAAACTTGTCCAGTTGCGTCTTTGCTCTTGCCGCAGCGTGAGGCTGAGCATTTGTCGTGAAGCAGTACGACGCCGCTAGAGAGCATTCCCCGCTGGCGAAACTGAAGAGCGCGCCTAAGCTCTAATAATGTTTCACAGTACATTTATTGTCATTCCTGTTGGCAAAAAGTCTGATTAAAGAATGCCTTTCCGGTCCCAAAAAAAAACGTGGCCACGATTTTCCGTGTTGAAGGTTCTTGTTTGAATTTTCGTTTTTCGTCAGGAAGTTTGAATGATGCCGCTCACTGGTTTGACGTTTGTTCTCTGGAGTGTAATGCGCAATACACGTTTGATCACCGGTCACAATGTGACTCAAGAACTCGTCACAATCGTCATCGACTATATGATAGCGTTCCAAAACGGTCAAAATGTGCCATTCCTTTGTTTTGCGTTCTTCTGTCAACATATCGCACACTTTTTTTGTGCTGAAGTTTGTCAGTAATAATGTGATAAACAACTGATCTTGTTGCGGAAATTTCTGATGCAGCTCGTCAATAGTGAAGCGCCTGTTTTGGTCAATTGCGTCGTCAGCTTTTTGTATCAAGTGTTCATTCATGACAATAGACCGTCCAGACCGTTCTTCATAATGAACATTTGTCCTTCCTTCATTAGAAAGCACACACCACCTACGCACATCTCCATCATCCATTACACCTGCACCATAAACTTCAACAAGCTGGTGGTGAATTTCAGCAGGACGAACTTGTTTTGGATTAAAGAACTAAATAACCGAGCGTACATCACTAGCAGCGGGATCACTGATTGATGCAGTATAACCATGCAACAAACACCGGCAGAGACGTGAAACGTTATGGCGGCCTAGTGAGAGACAGACAAAGAGTGGCCGACCGTCAACGGACGTTACGTGACAGGGTGTGCGGACACGATGGCCTATCGGTTCTTACTTTAAAAATGACCCTCGTATATGCAGCACATTGGTAATGAAGTGGTGACCAACGCCGCACAGGTGTGAGTATTGTTGGTCGGGAAGTACAGTTCTTGCACCGTGTTATTTCCATCTTTTCGGCAATCTGAAGGAACTTCTCGGGGGGAGGGGGGGGGGGGGGGGAGGGGGGATGTATTTTCCTATTCGCCGATTCCCACCAACGGCAATCAATAAAGGAAAGTCCAATAGAAAACGCCTATTTCCGCCAATGACAACACGCAATGCAAAGACCAATAAAAGAGCGCCTAAAACCCTTCCGCCTCACCCACATATCCAATGACAGCACTCCTCCATAGTATATAAGTAACCAGACTAGTGCTCATCCAGTACTTTTGTGATCCAGTGTGCGCTATTTCGTTTTGTGTGCGCTAATTTTTTTACGGTTTTTATCTGCATTTTACACTCGCCCCTTTTTTGACTGTTCCCTTTCGTACTGTTACCCCCTTTTTGTGTATATGTACACCGTATTTTCTCCTTTCTGTCCTTTCAAATGTCTTACTTTGTACAATTCATGTCTTTCGGCTGAAGAACAGCGCATATGCTGTTGCCAGCCCGCCCCAGGTGGGGCATTAAAATACAATAAAGGGAAAAAAATGCTCATTCAGCAGTTATCAGTACACCCTGAAGGCGTCGGCAATAGTCGCCGAAACGTCGGAATTTTATAATTTCAATGCGGCCTGAATCCCAGAAGAATTTTATTGCCTGTTACAACGGCCGCGGAAGCCGATGTTTACAGAGTCCGAGCATCTGCCTTTAACAATTTAGGGAAATCACGAAAAACCTAAATCTGTATGGCCGATCGAGGATTTGAATCGCCGTCCTTCCGAATGCTAACCAGTACCTTATCACTGCGCCATCTCTTTCGGTGCGAACCATTATTAATTGCGTGTCAACGAGTATTTTTATTGTGTTTGTATAGTCCACCAAAAATCCAGGTCTTCTACATTTCACGACATGCTCGGCATCATTTTTAAAAAGTCTGCCAGCTGACATTTCTCAATACCTCTGTTACACTCTTACGTGAGGCAAGTCAGCCTACGATTATTATTATTGTACATTCACGATGCCCCCAGTGAGACCAACCAGACTCGGATGCCACAAACTTTTAAAAGTATTTCAGGTCTCGCAAGTGTTTTGTAGGAGATTTCTTTCGCACATCGCCTTTATTTTCGCTTTATGTTATCAATAAATCACTTAATGCTGTCTCAAATAAGCCGCGGACAGGCGAGAAGCGGCCATCTTAACACTGATTTTGATATAGACTCTGATAACGTTGGCTTCAGTATCTTACTTTCGAAAAATTAAAACATACCTCATAAATTGATATCGCCCACGGGTTGGAGGAATCATCACGGACAAAATTGCTCTCCACGGTCCCGCAGGGTGCAGTCCTTATTGTGTTGCTTCCCTCTCATCATCTCCGTTACAGTCTTACGACTATGACATACTGTAAGCATATTCAACTCTACCCGAGTGCCAGCTCCAAGAATATCAGTGATACAATAAGGCGTGAAAGATGACCTCTGTTTAGTATCAAGATCATCACAAAACTATCAAGGAGATCACAAAACCTCGGTCTCAGCCTAATACCTATGAAGCGATAGGTGATCCTTATGCCGCACATAAAGCTGATCAACCAACATTTTCGTCAAGCATTTCCTCCAGCAGTCCTTGGTGTACCCAGTTCCTCAATCAAAGCCGGCCGCGGTGGTCTCGCGGTTCTAGGCGCGCAGTCCGGAACCGTACAACTGCCACGGTCGCAGGTTCGAATCCTGCCTCGGGCATGGATGTGTGTGATGTCCTTAGGTTAGTTAGGTTTAAGTAGTTCTAAGTTCTAGGGGACTGATGACCACAGCAGTTGAGTCCCATAGTGCTCAGAGCCATTTGAACCTCAATCAAAAGACGGTAAAATATTTTGGCTAATCCTGTATAAGAATATAAATTGAAAAGAACAGATTGTCACAGCATACAGAAAATCTCTCTCTAATTTATATGATATTCAAAAGGTTAGGAAATGTTGCCACCCAAAATAAAATAAAAACTAGCTCAGACATTAGACTCGATTGTTGGATGATGTTAGTCGTTCCTGGGCATATTTAAGGTAGATGTCACCAAATAGTGTACATTACTTTTACCAGCTCAATTTTCTTTATTAGTTTCTTTGTCACTCACAAGGGAACCTCCCCATAGCACCCTCCTCAGATTTAGTTATAAGTTGGCACACTGGACAGGCCTTGAAAAACTGAATACAGATCAATCGAGAAAACAGGAAGAAATTGTGTAGAACTATGAAAAAAATAAGCAAAATATATAAACTGAGTAGTCCATGCGCAAGATAGGTAACATCCAGGACACTATGAACTCTGGATCACCGTGGTCCCGTGGTTAGCGTCAGCAGCTGCGGAACGAGACGTCTTTGGTTCGAGCCTACGCTTGAGTGAAAATTTCAATTTTTTGTTTTCAGACAATTGTTATCCGTCCGTCCGATGCGAGGTAACTGCGCCGTAGTATGGGGACGCTACACCTAAACAAACATCGAAACACACGACGTCAGTCGACTACAGCGCACGGAATAGAGATTATTCCTGCTAACGAGGCTCCCTGGCTGGCAGTAGACTGTTCGCTACTTTGGACGAGAGTGCATTAAATACGTGAGATGTATTCCGTGGGCAATATGAATCCAGAAAATGTAGCTCGCGACTTCAATAACAAGGTTAATGAATATTTTACGAACTGTAAGGAATCGGAAAGTTCCTTAAGGGATCGAACGATTGTCAGGCGGACGGGCAGACAGATAATAATTGTCTGAAAATAAAATATTAAACATTTCACTCGAGGGAAGACTTGAACCTAGGACCTCTCGTTACGCAGCTGCTCACACTAACTACGGGACCACGGCGCTCCTGATCTCAGAGTATTCTTGACGTTGCTTATCGTGCACATGGACTACTCAGTTTGTATATTTTGCTTATTTTTTTCATAATTCCACACAACTTCTTCCTGTTTTCTCGATTGATCTGTGTTCAGTTTTTCAAGGCCTATCCACTGTGCCAACTTATAACAAAAATCTGAAGGGGGTGCGATGGGGAGGTTCCATTGTCAGCACCTCTCCCCGCTCATTAAATGCCTGTCAACGTTCTTTAACTGCAATACAATACTGTCTGCGTGTTTGCGTCTTGGCAACATCTATGCATAACAGTATGGATGATTATCCTTTGTGTCACCTGTTTCAGCCATACGACCCTGGAGCAAACTTAATAGTAACCTTCGTCTTATCTAAAACTGCTCTGTATTCAAGAGGTGGTTAAATCATATCGTCACGTATTCACATTAGCGAGGCTCCATATTGGCGTATCTTAAATGTTTTCCTTCTTTTCAACAATAAACTGCGTCTAAATACCTCATTTCCCATTTTCGTCGTATGCCTTTTGAACATATTACCCAGAAAACCATTGCTGATGCGAAACCACACGGAATTCTGGAGGGGATTACAGGTACTCCGATTATCCTAAGCATAGCTTCTCTGCCAGCATATCCTAGGTGATCCGCTCCTATCCACCAATGAACCAGTATCACTGACATTGTCATCACACTCCCAGCATTTTTCTTTCCTGTCTGCTTCTGTTGCTTTTCTTTTATCTTCGATCCATTCTTTTATTTCTTCACTATTATTTCCAGGTTTTCAACACACTAATTGGAGTCTCAGGATTTAATCTTTCAGTAAAAATATCAATCATTTCTCACAATATATTATTAAAACTTTCTGGTAGATTAAAACTGTGGTCAGGACCGAGACTCGAACACGGGACCTTTGTTTTCCGCGGGTAGGTGCTCTACCTAAGGAACTCCCGTCTTTTGGCTGTCAGTCGTTAGTCTTATATCTCCATTACAACTGCGAAGATAAAAAAAAAACTCTGAGCACTATGAGACTTAACATCTGTGGTCTTCAGTCCCCTGGAACTTAGAACTACTTAAACCTAACTAACCTAAGGACATCACACACATCCATGCCCGAGGCAGGATTCGAACCTGCGACCGTAGCAGTCGCGCGGTTCCGCACTGAAGCGCCTAGAACCGCTCGGCCACCGTAGCCGGCTGAGAAGATAACAAGGACTTCTTAAAGAATTTATAGAAATTCAAAACAATCAACTACTTCGTTTTGATTCGTTCTCTGCTTGCATTAATATTAAAGGGCTCCATTCTAGAAAACCACCATTTGCTGAAGCTCTGAGCCTAGGAAATAACAACCTTGATATTGTGCAACATCGAAAGAAAGCCTGGGAACTTCCTGGCAGATTAAAACTGTGTGCCCGACCGAGACTCGAACTCGGGACCTTTGCCTTTCGCGGGCAAGTGCTCTACCAACTGAGCTACCGAAGCACGACTCACGTCCGGTACTCACAGCTTTACTTCTGCCAGTATCCGTCTCCTACCTTCCAAACTTTACAGAAGCTCTTCTGCGAACCTTGCAGAACTAGCACTCCTGAAAGAAAGGATTGCGGAGACATGGCTTAGCCACAGCCTGGGGGATGTTTCCAGAATGAGATTTTCACTCTGCAGCGGAGTGTGCGCTGATATGAAACTTCCTGGCAGATTAAAACTGTGTGCCCGACCGAGACTCGAACTCGGGACCTTTGCCTTTCGCGGGCAAGTGCTCTACCAACTGAGCTACCGAAGCACGACTCACGTCCGGTACTCACAGCTTTACTTCTGCCAGTATCCGTCTCCTACCTTCCAAACTTTACAGAAGCTCTTCTGCAAACCTTGCAGAACTAGCACTCCTGAAAGAAAGGATATTGCGGAGACATGGCTTAGCCACAGCCTGGGGGATACTGGCAGAAGTAAAGCTGTGAGTACCGGACGTGAGTCGTGCTTCGGTAGCTCAGTTGGTAGAGCACTTGCCCGCGAAAGGCAAAGGTCCCGAGTTCGAGTCTCGGTCGGGCACACAGTTTTAATCTGCCAGGAAGTTTCATATCAGCGCACACTCCGCTGCAGAGTGAAAATCTCATTCTGGAAACATCCCCCAGGCTGTGGCTAAGCCATGTCTCCGCAATATCCTTTCTTTCAGGAGTGCTAGTTCTGCAAGGTTCGCAGAAGAGCTTCTGTAAAGTTTGGAAGGTAGGAGACGGATACTGGCAGAAGTAAAGCTGTGAGTACCGGACGTGAGTCGTGCTTCGGTAGCTCAGTTGGTAGAGCACTTGCCCGCGAAAGGCAAAGGTCCCGAGTTCGAGTCTCGGTCGGGCACACAGTTTTAATCTGCCAGGAAGTTTCATATCAGCGCACACTCCGCTGCAGAGTGAAAATCTCATTCTGGAAACATCCCCCAGGCTGTGGCTAAGCCATGTCTCCGCAATATCCTTTCTTTCAGGAGTGCTAGTTCTGCAAGGTTCGCAGAAGAGCTTCTGTAAAGTTTGGAAGGTAGGAGACGGATACTGGCAGAAGTAAAGCTGTGAGTACCGGACGTGAGTCGTGCTTCGGTAGCTCAGTTGGTAGAGCACTTGCCCGCGAAAGGCAAAGGTCCCGAGTTCGAGTCTCGGTCGGGCACACAGTTTTAATCTGCCAGGAAGTTTCATATCAGCGCACACTCCGCTGCAGAGTGAAAATCTCATTCTGAAAGCCTGGGAAAATAGTGTAACTGCAGATCTCAACAAATTCCGATTTCTCTCTGAAAAACCGACTGACTCTGATCACCCCCAAAAAAAGTCCTTTGTAACTCTAAACCGAATTAGGACCAACCATGGTAAATTTGCTTACTAATTATGCAGGCTGCCTCTCTCAAGAGACGTTAGGCGCAATTTCGCTGGGGGTTCAACAGATATTTGCCATTTAGTGTTTGCATTGTGTAGCTGGAGTCAGCCCAGACAAATAGTGCTTATCGTGTCTTTCCCGTGACACCCATTGTCGACGGATGGCATCGGTTTATTTCACGTTACGAACAAAATTATTTTTAAACCGGTACTTTACTTACCCATTCTATAGAGCGGCCGCAGATTAGTGCGATATTTGTTTTATCTATACGTATTAACAGGCACAGTAAAACTCGAAGAATAGCCAAACACTGCCCTGACCCGCGCTGGTTGCAGCGCTCCTGGCAAGGGAAACTCCCCATCGCACACACCTCAGATCTAGTGGTAAGAGCGCAAAGCGGACAGCCCGTCGAAAACTGAACATAGATCAAACGTGAAAACAGGAAAATGCTGAACTGAACTGTGGAAAAAGAAGCAAAATAGAAACAGTGAACGGTCCAACCTCACGAAATGCATTATACAGCAGCCGGAAAGGGTAGCGGCGATATAATTGGTAACGAAACAAACCTTCTAAATGTGACCGTGAAGCAAAAAGGCAGACACTCCGCCATATAGTGCAGACATGTTCACTATCGGCCTACACGGGGCAGTTTGAAGGCTTCTTGAACACAACTCATAGTTCATTTAACTGTATTTTTAACCTAGATGTTTCCATATGGCTGTTATTCTTAATTTATGTTCAGTAGTGTGATTTGTAATAACGCCATACGATAATTACCACGAGTGAAAGGAATAAGGCTGTTTCCCAATAAGATTCACAGCGCACACCATCGACATTTACACTGTTTTGCAAGTATTTTCATTGCATCTGGGCCTAAGAAATAAAACGAAATGCAATCATTGTGTAACGATCCAACAGAGACAACACGAACGTGCTGATGTGCTTGATGCTAGTACTGTAGAGCAATGAGTTGCATGTCAACACAAGCACCGAAGTCAACATTACCTTCCTTCAGTTGGGCCAACTGGTGGTGAATCGAGGAAGTACAGTACATACTGACGAAAATAAAATGAGCTCTAACGTGGAAACTAAGCGTTTCCGGACACATGTCCACATAACATCTTTTCTTTATTTGTGTGTGAGGAATGTTTCCAGAAAGTTTGGCCGTACCTTTTTGTAACACCCTGTATAACGATCTTGATTGTTCCAGGAATGTAGCGGCTGCAGCAACTGGGATACATCTCCATCTATTGCCACGGTAATGATGCATGATACCCACACTAACAAATCCAACCTTGCATGAACTATCGCAGCTAGTAAGACACTACTGCTCTTACTACCCAAACCCACTGTCGCAGAGGTTTTTTTCCCCCGCCACGTGCCTTGGCAGTTTTTTCCCTCTGCTCTTCAAAATGGTACCCTCACTCGCGTTTCGTCCACTATCTATCACCTGATGGACCGTGTTAGTGAGTAGTCTTACCCAGACGCACGGATAACATCACAGCCCAGCATCCTGTGATCCACTTACTAGACAACTAACATGTTGACGGAGGTGACAGTAGAACTTTTGGTCTGGTCACATCTACATCTACATGATTACTCTGCAATTCAAATTTAAGTGCTTGGCAGAGGGTTCATCGAACCACAATCATATATCTCCCTACCATTCCACTCCTGAACAGCGCGCGGGAAAAACGAACACCTAAACCTTTCTGTTCGAGCTCTGATTTCTCGTATTTCATTTTGATGATCATTCCTACCTATGTAGGTTGGGCTCAACAAAATATTTTCGCATTCGGAAGAGAAAGTTGGTGACTGAAATTTCGTAAAAAGGTCTCGCCGCCACGAAAAACGTCTATTCTTTAATGACTTCCATCCCAACTCGTGTATCATATCTGCCACACTCTCTCCCCTATAACGTGATAATACAAAACGAGCTGCCCTTTTTTGCACCCTTTCGATGTCCTCCGTCAATCCCACCTGGTAAGGATCCCACACCGCGCAGCAATATTCTAACAGAGGACCAACGAGTGTAGTGTAAGCTGTCTCTTTAGTGGACTTGTTGCATCTTTTACGTGTCCTGCCAATGAAACGCAACCTTTGGCTCGCCTTCCCCACAATGTTATCTATGTGGTCCTTCCAACTGAAGTTGTTCGTAATTTTTACACCCAGGTACTTGTATGAATTGACAGCCTTCAGAATTGTACTATTTATCGAGTAATCGAATTCCAACGGATTTCTTTTGGAGCTCATGTGGATCACCTCACACTTTTCGTTATTTAGCGTCAACTGCCTCCTGCCACACCATACAGCAATCTTTTCTGATACTGGTCTTCGGATCAAGGTAAATTACAGCATCATCTGCGAACAACCTAAGAGAACTGCTCAGATTGTCACCCAGGTCATTTATATAGATCAGGAACAGCATAGGTCCCAGGACGCTTCCCTGGGGAGCACCTGATATCACTTCAGTTCTACTCGATGATTTGCCGCATATTACTACGAACTGCGACCTTCCTGACAGGAACTCACAAATCCAGTCGCACAACTGAGACGATACCCCATAGGCCCGCAGCTTGATTAGAAGTCGCTTGTGAGGCAAAAGCTTTCCGGAAATCTAGAAATACGGAACCAACTTGAGATCCCCTGTCGATAGCGGGGCGTGGAGGGGCCCCATCTCTATTTAAAAGCGAGGAACTGACCTGGCAGGCGAGCAAGCAGCGCGCTGCGCCGTCGAAGTTGTGGGGTGCGCGCCTAGGCCCGCCCTTTGCGGAAGCAGCAAGCAGCAGCAGAGACAGCAGCAGAGGCAGCAGCGGGGCAGTGCAGTCCATTGCGCGCGGCGCGGCGATCCGTGGACAACTGGGGCCGCAGCAGCGGACCGCCGGCCAGAGAACGCGGCCGCAGCAGACGCCCCACCGCGCCGCCAAGCCCGCCCGTCAGCCCGCTTTCGCAACCCACACGCATGTAGAGATGCGTCGAACTCGTTCATTCCCGTGAACTACTTCATTCATTTCACTCTTTGTCGTGAAGCGTTCAAATGAAGTAGTTCATTCATGAAGTACGGAAGCCTGGCGAAGTTGCCCAGGTCGCCGCTCAGCCGCGGCTACGCTCGCTTCACCACTCTCGTACAATAAAGCTTCGTAATACTTCATAATTTTACCAACAGATGGCGGAACCATGTAGTAACGCCCACGCAATGTTTTACGCTCTTACAGCGTCTTGAGTTAAATAGATCATGGTCGAAGGGGACAAAGGAAAGATAAACAGAGAAGCCTGTCACATATAAAGAAGGTATTATATTTAATCTAGCTCGACATTTTCTCATGAAGCGCCCAAAAAAGTCTTTATCTGCCAAATGAAACATTATTTGTTGTGTTCATGGACTGAAAACTAGGGCTACCAACGAAATGCAGTCGAATTTTATGTTCCTTTTAAAATTTAATCCAAAACAGAATCCGTATGTTTACCATTGTTATAAAGTCTACATACCTACGTTAAGTAATTATTAGGAAGTTTTCCTGTAGATTTTATTTTTGTTGAGAATAATAACCCTCCAGATTCAAAACGTAAACTGTCACACGTAGTCACTCGTACGATTTCAGGTAAAATCCCTCTTTCAGTGTTATTAACAAACCTTTTGTCTTCATGTTGGCTGTGCGTGCTCACACAGCCAGCCTCTTCGTTTGTATCTTTAATATTCACTTGTCTGCACGCGCTGCCAACGGTAGACGCGAAGTTCAACTGCAAAAATAGTTGCGAGTAGTGATGTCAGCACAGCAGGAACCAACTGACGCTGCTTTCCCCTTGCCCCTCGTCACCCCTACCCATCGTAAATCTATCGTTCACCACAAACACCGCGCGATTCGTCAACAGGCAGTAGAGGGAGGACTGAAGTCAACGGAGGATGAGTGACGTAGCGCCGATGTAGTGATAGAGGGAGAGGGGAAGAGAGTGAGTGAACTAGAAAAAAGTGTGGTGTGTCCTATCTGTGAATAGTTTGAAGTACCAGTTCATTGAAATTGAGTGGTTAGTTCACACTTCACTGGAGTGAAGCGTTCATTTGAACGACTCATTCACGAGCTCCCCAACACTACACGCATGTACTCTCTCCTCTCTATCTCCCCATACACTACCAGTTTGTCAAATTCTACTATGTTTCAGAAATATTTAACCGTGTCCAGTGCTATTTGACGCGTTTGTCAAACATACAGCGTGTTCGACGTGTTTGAGAGAAATTTTGATTGCCAGAAAATTTGACAACAATGCGGACGTTGTTCGTGTTGCTGTTTCGTGGTATTCGTTTCGTGAAAAATAGTTTTGTTACAGTTTATCTCACTGCATCGCCGAGCGGTTCTAAGCGCTTCAGTCTGGAACCGCGCCGCTGCTACGGTTACAGGTTTGATCCTCCCTCGGGCATGAATGTGTCTGATGTCCTCATCTTAGTTAGGTTTAAGTACAATACTGCCCATTAAAATTGCTACACCAAGAAGAAATGTAGGTGATAAACGGGTACTCATTGGACAAATATATTATACCAGAAATGACATGTCATTACATTTTCACGCAATTTGGGTGCATAGATACTGAGAAATCAGAACCTAGAACAACCACCTGTGGCTGTAATAACGTCCTTCATACGCCTGGGCATTGAGTCAAACAGAGCTTGAATGGAGTGTACAGGTACAGCTGCCCATGCAGCTTCAACAAGATAACACAGTTCATCAAGAGTAGTGACTGGCGTATTGTGACGAGCCAGTTGCTCGGCCACCATTGACAGACGTTTTCAGTTGTTAACAGATCTGCAGAATGTGGTGGCCAGGGCAGCAGTCGAGCATTTTCTGTATCCAGAAAGGCACGTACAGGACCTGCAACATTCGGTCGTGCATTATCGTCCTGAAATGTAGGCTTTCGCAGGGATCGAATCAAGGGTAGAGCCACGGGTCGTAACACATCTTAAATGTAACGTCCACTGTTAGAACTGCCGTCAATGCGAACAAGAGTTGACCGAGACGTGTAACCAATGGCACCCCATACCATCACGCCAGGTGATACGCCAGTATGGCGATGACGAATACACGCTTCCAATGTGAGTTCACCGCGATGTCGCGAAACACGGATGCTACCATCATGATGCTGTAAACAGAACCTGGACTTATCCGAAAAAATAACGTTTAGCCATTCATGCACCTAGGTTTGTCATTGTGTACACCATCGCAGGCGCTCCTGTCTGTGATGAAGCGTCAAAGGTAACCGCAGCCATGGTCTCCGAGCTGATAGTCCATTCTGCTGCAAAACGTCGTCGAACTGTTCGTGCAGATGGTTGTTGTCTTGCAAACGTCCCCATCTGTTGACTCAGGGATCGAGACGTGGCTACACGATCCGTTATAGCCATGCGGATAAGATGCCTGTCATCTCGACTGCTAGTGATACGAGGCCGCTGGGATCCAGCACGGCGTTCCGTGTTACTCTCCCGAACCCACCGATTCCATATTCTGCTAACACTCATTGGATGCCTACCAACGCGAGCAGCAATGTCGCGATACGATAAACCGCAATCGCGATAGGCTACAATCCGACCTTTATCAAAGTCTGAAACGTGATGGTACGCATTTTTCCTCCTTACACGAGGCATCACAACAACGTTTCACCAGGCAACGCCGGTCAACTGTTGTTTGTATATGAGAAATCGGTTGGAAGCTTTCCTCATGTCAGCACGTTGTAGGTGTCGCCACCAGCGCCAACCTTGTGTGAATGTTCTGAAAAGCTAATCATTTGCATATCACAGCATCTTCGTCCTGTCGGTTAAATTTCGCGTCTGTAGCATGTCATCTTCGTGGTGTAGTAATTTTAATGGCCAGTAGTCTAGTTCTCAGTCTAGGAGACTGATGACCTCAGATGTTAAGTCCCATAGGGCTTAGAGCCATTCATCTTACTCTATAGTGTTTCCGTAACTATGGAAACTACGCTCGTCCATGAAAACAAAGCACCACTGAAACTTACAAAATTAGTAGAGGTATAGCAGCTTTCTCACCCACATATTACACAGGATTAGGTTAACAAAAAAAGTCAGTATTCTACGCAACAACATAAAAATGGAAGCGCAATGAAATAAAAAGTTGGTTATCCACTCACGCACGAAGTAGGCCATATATTTCCACGTTACGATATTTTACTGATCTGTCATTAAAAGACCAAAGAGAACAGAATAAATTTCCGGCTACTCGTATCTACCTTTTCAGTGTGAAGTCTAAATAATTCTAAACGAGTTATCAAATGTTTCACTGCCCATTCGCAGAAAGTTGATTAATCAGGTTCCGAGACTAACTTTTCCTGTAACAGAATTTCCTGTTTATGTTTCTCTCTCAGTTTAAGCCATCTCCTGGACCAGCGTCTCGTTTTCTTCTTCTTCTCGTTTAAAGACAGTGCCAGAGTCAATGTTCGAAATGCTTTATCTAAATTTGTAAACATTCCCAATAGTATCATGTTGCAGCATACACGAAAAGCGTCTGCTTCAAAACTGAGGTTGTCTGAGAAATCTGTTGCTAGACAAGAGCGATTTTGACAATCGAGTTCGATCCTGTAAGATGGACTTTAGAGGGTTAGCCCATACATAGATAATATAGAAAGTTGTCGTTATCACACCGCGGCCGGTCGACTGCTGGCGCATCCATTTGCAGGCGTCTTCTGGGGTACTCTACAATTTATTTTTACCTCACGTGCAGCATATTTAGGAAAAAAATTTCTTCGATGGTTAAATCTTGTGCAGTGTTTGGTCGCACCGAAAGGTATACGAAAGGAAGTAATATTTCGTTCCACAGGCAAACTTCTTTACTCCTGTAGTAGCCACGCTATGCTTCGTACCGTTCACAGTCGCTGCGGACTGTCAGTCCGCATGGAAATAAATATAGATTTATAAGTAAAAATCAACAAAGTAGTTGAGCATATGCAATTTACTGTGCTTAAATTTTAATTTGCCAGGTACAAACCTTTTATAAAGTTATAAAGTCTGTCCAGTTCCACTGATACTGTAAGTTCCTTACTGTGTTACACCTGTTTCATATCCACGAACAGATACTGTATAATAATATCGTATACAGGATGAAATTTACACCTGGGTTTCCACAGTAACTCAGGTAATGCTATTCATAGTCTTCCCTCTAAAAAAAAAAAAAATTCGAGCATCTTACTCGAGATTAAGTCAGTGAATTTACAGGCTGATGTCAAGGAGTGAGATTGTTACTAAACAAATGTGGACCATGTTCAGTTTGAGTGTATTTCTGTGTGGCTAAATACTGCGAATTGAATTATATGGGCCATTACACATCTATCTCGTAAAAATACGTTGTACCTCTGATCTAAAATTCGGTGATTGATGAAGACTTTGAGACAACAAAAGCTACAAGGGTTTTCTCTATGACTAACGATTTCTGCTATGGTATTGTGTTTATAATCTGCACACTGTTTCGCTCTTTGAACTCGATTCAGCTAAAGTTGTTGAACACGAACGGTTTTTTATGCAACAAAGCAGACATTATGAATATAAACGAATGTCATTTCTTATGAAAGCACAATAAAAAGTGAACACGTATTGTCGAGGAACCATCAGAAAATTAACTGCTTCTCACCAAACCAAAGTTTTGCCCTCATCTCCCATGTCAGCGGTAAGGTAAATGACTCGCAGTGCAACAAATCAGCAATTCACTGACGAACGGTAATTATATTGCTTGTAAAAAGAAAGAACTATCAATACACCTGCTTGTCCAAATCGTTTCTACGCTTTCACCTGGCCAAATGTAGAAGTAATAACCAAAGCATTAAAATTGGGTCTTTCTGAGAAATTAGGCTAACAGTATTACTGCATGCGTACAACAGGTCTTTCCGTTAAAATTGGTGCTTGCATTCAGAGCTATAAATGTAACTGTCAATCCCACTTCACATAGTACGTCTTTTTGCCCTCAGTCAGTCACCGCTAGAGATAGATCCGTGGGCGGTCCAAAATATGTATCTTCGGTCTAAGGCGTATACATCTCCAGTAGTCAATAATATTCTTCTTCTTGTCTTATTTTAGGTCAGTACTGCAATGCCCTCCTATGATTCAGAGCAATTTTTCTGTTTGTCAAACACTTCTTTCGGCTTGAAAGTTAAAATTTAGGCTCAGCCGCTCACATGCAGAAGCACTAATTTGCGCGTTTCGTAGGTACTGTACACGCCTTAGTCATAAAAGATATCTCCAGATAAGAATCTTCATTGCCTAGATGAACGTTTGCAAATGATTTTCATGTGATGAAGATTATCACGTGAAGATATTTCTGATGAAGATATGTACCTTGGAAACGCGTCAAATTAAAGATATAGCTGGCCACTCAAGTCGAGCGATGTCGTTATCCCGAAGGAAATCATTCACAAGATGTGCACGATGGGGGCGCGAATTGTCTTCCATGAAGACGAATGCCTCGCCAATATGCTGCCGATATGGTTGCACTATCGGTGGGAGGATGGCATTCACGTATCTTACAGCCGTTACTGCGCCTTCCATGACCACCAGCTGCGTACGTTGGCCCCACATTCTCCCACCCCAAAACAGCAGGGAACCTCCACCTTGCTGCACTCGCTGGACGGTGTGTCTAAGGTATTCACCCAGAGCGGGTTGCCTCCAAACACCGACGATTGTCTGGTTGAAGGCATATGCGACACACATCGGTGCAGAGAACGTGATGCCAATCCCGAGCGGTCCATTCGGCATGTTGTTGGGCCCGTCTGTACCGCGCTGCATGGTGTCGTGTTAGCAAAGATGGACCTCGCCATGGACGTCGGGAGTGAAGTTGCGTATAATCCATAGGTAGCGGTCATCCACTGCAGTAGTAGCCCTTGGGTGGACTGAGCGAGGCATGTCATCGACTGTTCCTGTCTCTCTGTATCTCCTCCATGTCGGAACAACATCGCTTTGTTTCACTCCGAGGCGCCTGGACACTTTCCTTGCTGAGAGCCCTTCCTAGCACAAAGTAACAATGCGGACGCGTTCGAACCGCGCTATTGACCGTCTAGGCATGGTTGAACTACAGACAACACGAGCCGTGTACCTCCTTTCTGATGGAATGACTGGAACTGATGGGCTGTCGGACCCCCCCCCCCCCCCCTGCCCCGTCTAATAGGCACTTCTCGTGCATGGTTGTTTACATCTTTGGGTGGTTTTAGTGACATCTCTGAACAGTCAAAGGGACTGTGTCTGTGATACAATATCCACAGTCAACGTCTATCTTCAGGAGTTCTGGGAACCGGGGTGATGGAAAACTCTTTTTGACGTGTGTATTTTGGAATCTTTTTTGGATAGCTGCATGGTCAATCTGATATACTACTTGTCCAACTGGTAATACCCATGTCCCTAAATGAATGCGTTTGTGTTTAAATTTCGGGCTGCTTTGGGTGAGATCATCTGTCATTGCAAAGTTCATAAGTGAATCCCATTGTCTGAACTTCTTTCGTGTAACCTAAAATTGCCACTGGTTGGTTTGTAAATTTCTTTGTGTCCTATTTTGACATTAAATCCTCCAAACACTACATTTACACTAAGCCCACTCATTGAGTTTTGCGTGTGATGCAGTTGACTGTAGAGTTCTTGAATGAGATTTTCACTCTGCAGCGGAGTGTGCGCTGATATGACACTTCCTGGCAGATTAAAACTGTATGCCGGACCGAGACTCGAACTCGGGACCTTTGCCTTTAGCGGGCAAGTGCTCTACCAACTGAGCTACCCAAGCACGACTCACGCCCCCTCCTCACAGCTTTACTTCTGCCAGTACCTCGTCTCCTACCTTCCAAACTGTACAGAAGCTCTCCTGCGAATCTTGCAGAACTAGCACTCCTCTTTCAGGAGGAGTTTATCGAGAATTATTACACCGGGAAAGCCTACGCTGCAGTAGTGCTTGTAGTCTTCTTTGGATTTTCTTAAGTTCAGTGATACTTTGCTGTAGGCAGCTGCATCGTCAGCGAAGGATCTTACAGGGCTGCTAACTTTTCTGATAACTCGCTTGTGTGTATTCAGTACATGAGTAGTACTATTACACCTTCTTGAGGCATGCGTGCATTTGTTCTGTGGAAGATTTGCCGGCCACCATGGCGTACTGGCTACACCTTACAGAAATACTTTCAGAAAAGGCCGCCTGTCAGTTAAATTTGTATTCCCTGGTGACATATTTCACTTTTTAAGGAAAGTTTTTCTTGCTATTGGCAATCTACGTATTCTCTTTATTTCTTCGATCGCCAATTTTCCTGCCCCAGTATCGAAACTTCTCTACTGCTTTCATAGTCTCATTGTAATCTAATTCTCTCAGCCTCACCTGAGAGTCACCATTGTTCTTGTTTTACAGCTAAAGATGTTCATCTTACTACCTTTTTTTTGCACTCAATTCAACTGGCGTTCTGAGTCTTTTGCTCTCTCTGAAAGAATTATAGTATCTTGTGTAATGAATGAGACGAAATGATATGCTCAGTCTAGACACAACCAGTGAGTCACGTCGTGAAACGTAGGCTGTTATCTGCAACGCTTCCGAGCCATTCTCGTACAGACTACATAATTCTTCTGAGAACTGAGCTGTCCTTTGGACTTTTCCGTTCAGTGACTAAATGCCCGGAAAATGATTCTCCTTAAAAACTTCACACTCTGCCTAGTCACTATCTCGACCAGTCTTTTTCACATTTCAAGATAGGCATTTGCTCGAGAATACAAGAGTTCCCCAGTGCGTTTCTCTGTCCGTAAGTAGAGCCTAATCTCAGTAAATACTCTAGAGATCTGATACGATTTCCATAGAGAGACTGGTTCACGAGGAACGTTTGTGTATATAATCTATAATAAAGGTAATGGAGAGCGTGCAGTATTATTATTGTTAATTTCATTCACTATATTAGATGATTCAGGAAAGTCTGAAACTGTGTCATTCGTGATTTAAATAATGAAACCTGTTAAAGTTACTTATTTCTATGCTTAGCACAAAGCGACGCAAGAGAGACAGAAAATCACACATGCAAAGATATTGATATAAACAAATGCATTTGAAAATCAGAATAAATACTCTAAACGTGTTGTGCTAAGCATAAAAAATAAGTAACTGGTAAAGATTTCATTAGTTAAATCATGATTATTGTTATCTGATCTTTTAGAGTGACATCTCGTGAAAATGTTGGGAGTTACAACCTGATCAATTACCCAGAGGTGGTCTTTGGTGGGAAAAACCAGTGAATTAAATAGTCATCACAACTGTAAGAGAACAACAAAGTTTGGCTCCATATCTTCATACATATAACCAGAATGAGAAAAGCTCCTATTATAGGAAAAAAGGTCAATATGTCCCGTGCAGAGTTAGGGATGTAGACGAAGGGAGCTAGCTTTTCAACTTATCTGGCAGCTTCAAACGCATTTAAATCAAAACATGTTGACATATTCACGTTTTTTTACTTGGTAGTATTAGTATCCATGTCATGTAATGTAAAGCATCATGTAAACTAAAGTAACGTGATATATGGTGTTATGTCGTACAACATGACAGATGACATCATCACATCAAAAATAGCATTTGTCATGTCACGCAGTACGACACTACGCTTCATTAAAGTTTAGGATGCATGCATCCCGACTCTCGGATACTTCCTCTTACAGATGCACCTCCACTCTCGGATACTTCTTGTTGTAGATGAGTACCACTATCCAGAAGCACACAAATTCCCATCTATTTGTTACTACACCCCTCATCACATGATCAGTTTTCAAGGCGTAGGATGCCAACACCTTACAGCTAAGAGAGCTCACTGCGCTGGGGAAGTGGGTTACCTCGTGAAAAAGCGTAAAAATGTCAAATTGTTTTGAATTAAATGTCTCTGAAGCTGCCAGATAAGTCGAACCGCTAGTTCCCTATTCTTACTTCCCTAACTCTGCCCAAGACATATTCGCCTTTTTTGTGCTTTGTTAGGCCCATTTTTCTTTCCGGTTCCCAACTTTTACTCTGCCATAATTTTGACGTTAGATCGCGACAGGTTGACAACCGGTGTAGACTGACTCGGGACACGACAGATCCAGTATAGGTTTTCTTATTATTTTTCGAACCATGTTGCTTGAGATGAGCATCATTAGTCTGGCTCCACTACGGTTATCTGCTTGGTATGGTTGAACCTGTCCAGTACAGCCTACTGCCTCCTTAGAGAACACCCTCAGCAACACGTAGTGGTCACATGCCTGTGAGCGGTTTTTTGTTTTTATTTTTGTAATTTTTTCATACTTTTTGTTATTCTGTCGTTTTTTATATTTTTAGTTTTTTGTGATTTTTTGTCTTATAGTTACGCTCATTTTATTCACATACGACTGTATACGCAAACATATGGGAAATAGCTGTAAATAAAATAACAGCAAACATAAAAACGATATCGAACGAAATATTAAGTACTGTGTGAATTTTGTGATAATAATATATGTAAGTAATTTGTATTACGAACATTAACTTATGATATACCACATTACATAGATAAACTTACCAAAAAGTTTACTGTATAGCAAGCTGAACCAGCCCAACAATGTGCACCAGGTAAACTATAATACAAAACATAGTTTTCCTCTACGTCACTGCGCACCCTACGGACACCCGCTAGGAATTACAGAACCAAGGACATGCTGAAATGCCCCTGCACTCCCTTCACTCCGTACAGAAAACTTACTCAGGACCGTACACATGGTATTACGCTTTATTCACGTTTCCATATCCTCCCTCCATTCCATATGGAAAACTGAGACAGAAATGAGTGAGATTTTGAGGGCAGGAGAATGACAAAATATACCATATGATCAAAAGCATCCGGGCACCTGGCCGCAAATGACTTACAGGCTCGTGGCGCCCTCCATCGCTAACACTGGAATTCAATATGGTGTTGGCCCAGTCTTAGCCTTAATGACAGGTTGCACCCTCGCAGGCATAGGTTCAGTCAGGTGATGGAAGGTTTCTTGAGAAATGGCAGCCCATTCTTCGCGATGTGCTGCACTGAGGAGAGGTACCATTGTCGATCGGTGAGGCCCGGCACGAAATCGGCGTTCCAAAACATCTCAAATGTGTTCTATAGAATTCAAGTCAGGACTTCGTGCAGACCAGTCCATTAGTGAAGTTCGGTGGCAGGAGGAACAAGACTTTTGGTCAGGTGATTACAGGGTTATAAACACAAAATCAAATAGGGGTAGGAGTAGGTTTAATAATGAATAGGAAAATAGGAATGCGGGTAAGCTACTACAAACAGCATAGTGAACGCATTATTGTGGCCAAGATAGATACGAAGCCCACACCTACTACAGTAGTACAAGTTTATATGCCAACTAGCTCTGCAGATGACAAAGAAATTGAAGAAATGTATGATGAAATAAAAGAAATTATTCAGATAGTGAAGGGAGACGAAAATTTAATAGTCATGGGTGACTGGAATTCGAGTGTAGGAAAAGGGAGAGAAGGAAACGTAGTGAGTGACAATGGATTGGGGGTAAGAAATGAAAGAGGAAGCCGCCTGGTAGAATTTTGCACAGGTCACAACTTAATCATAGCTAACACTTGGTTTCAGAATCATGAAAGGAGATTGTATACATGGAAGAACTCTGGAGATACTAAAAGGTATCAGATAGATTATATATTGGTAAGACAGAGATTTAGGAACCAGGTTTTAAATTGTAAGACATTTCCAGGGACAGATGTGGACTCTGACCACAATCTAATGGTTATGACCAGTAGATTAAAACTGAAGAAACTGCAAAAAGGTGGGAATTTAAGGAGATGGGACCTGCATAAACTGAAAGAACCAGAGGTTGTACAGTGTTTCAGGGAGAGCATAAGGGAGCAATTGACAGGAATGGGGGAAAGAAATACAGTAGAAGAAGAATGGGTAGCTTTGAGAGATGAAGTAGTGAAAGCAGCAGAGGATCAAGTAGTTAAAAGACGAGGGCTAGTAGAAATCCTTGGGTAACAGAAGAAATATTGAATTTAATTGATGAAAGGAGAAAATATAAAAATGCAGTAAATGAAGCAGGCAAAAAGGAATACAAACGTCTCAAAAATGAGATCGACAGGAAGTGCAAAATGGCTAAGCAGGGATGGCTAGAGGACAAATGTAAGGATTTAGAGGCTTATCTCACTAGGAGTAAGATAGATACTGCCTACAGGAAAATTAAAGAGACCTTTGGAGAAAAGAGAACCACTTGTATGAACATCAAGAGCTCAGATGGAAACCCAGTTCTAAGCAAAGAAGGGAAGGCAGAAAGGTGGAAGGAGTATATAGAGGGTCTATACAAGGGCGATGTACTTGAGGACAATATTGTGGAAATGGAAGAGGATGTAGATGAAGACGAAATGGGACATACGATACTGCCTGAAGAGTTTGACAGAGCACTGAAAGACCTGAGTCGAAACAAGGCTCCCGGAGTAGACAACATTCCATTGGAAGTACTGACGGCCTTGGGAGAGCCAGTCCTGACAAAGCACTACCATCAAGATGTATGAAACAGGTGAAATACCCTCAGACTTCAAGAAGAATATAATAATTCCAATCCCAAAGAAAGCAGGTGTTGACAGATGTGAAAATTACCGAACAATCAGTTTAATAAGCCACAGCTGCAAAATACTAACACGAATTCTTTACAGACGAATGGAAAAACTAGTAGAAGCCGACATCGGAGAAGATCAGTTTGGATTCCGTAGAAATACTGGAACACGTGCGGCAATACTGACCTTACCACTTATCTTAGAAGAAAGATTAAGGAAAGTCAAACCTACGTTTCTAGCATTTGTAGACTTAGAGAAAGCTTTTGACAACGTTGACTGGAATACTCTCTTTCAAATTCTAAAGGTGGCAGGGGTAAAATACAGGGAGCGAAAGGCTATTTACAATTTGTACAGAAACCAGATGGCATTATAAGAGTCGAGGGACATGAAAGGGAAGCAGTGGTTGGGAAGGGAGTAAGACAGGGTTGTAGCCTCTCCCCGATATTATTCAATCTGTATATTGAGCAAGCAGTACAGGAAATAATAAAAAAATTCGGAGTAGGTATTAAAATTCATGGAGAAGAAATAAAAACTCCGAGGTTCGCCGATGACATTGTAATTCTGTCAGAGACAGCAAAGGACTTGGAAGAGAAGCTGAACGGAATTAAGTCGGGTGATGCTGAGGGAATTAGATTAGAAAACGAGACACTTAAAGTAGTAAAGAAGTTTTGCTATTTGTGGAGCAAAATAACTGATGATGGTCGAAGTAGAGAGGATATAAAATGTAGACTGCCAATGGCAAGGAAAGCGTTTCTGAAGAAGAGAAATTTGTTAAGGACGATAACTAGTTTGGGAAAGAAGAGAATATAAGCTTTCGAAATGTGGTGCTACAGAAGAATGCTGAAGATTAGATGGGTAGATCACATAACTAATGAAGAAGTATTGAATAGGATTAGGTAGAAGAGAAGTTTGTGGCACAACTTGACCAGAAGAAGGGATCGGATGGTAGGACATGTTCTGAGGCATCAAGGGATCACCAATTTAGTATTGGAGGGCAGCGTGGAGGGTAAAAATTGTAGAGGGAGACCAAGAGATGAATACACCAAGCAGATTCAGAAGGATGTAGGTTGCAGTAGGTACTGTGAGATGAAGAAGCCTGCACAGGATAGAGTAGCATGGAGAGCTGCATCAAACCAGTCTCAGGACTGAAGACCACAACAACAATACACAACAGTCCATTACAGGGATGTTATTGTTGTGTAACCTCTCCGCCACAGGCAGTTCATTATGAACAAGTGCTCGATAGTGTTGAAAGATACAATCGCCATTCCTGAATTGCTCTTCAACAGTAGGAAGCAAGAAGGTACTTAAAACATTAATTTAGGCCTGGCCGGCCGCTGTGGCGGAGCGGTTCTAGGCGCTACAGTCCGGAACCGCGCGACCGCTGTGGTCGCATGTTCGAATCCTGCCTCGGGCATGGATGTTTGTGATGTCCTTAGGTCAGTTAGGTTTAAGTAGCTCTATGTTCTAGGGGACTGATGACCTTAGATGTTAAGTCCCATAGTGCTCAGAGGCATTTGAACGATTTAGGCCTGTGCTGTGATAGTGCCACGGACAACAACAAGGGGTGCAAGCCCCCAGCATGAGAAACACGACCACACCATAACACCACCGCCTCCGAATTTTACTGTTGGCAGTACACACGCTGGCAGATGACGTTCAGCAGGCATTCGCCATACCCACACCCGGCCATCGGATCGCCACGTTGTGTACCGTGATTCGTCATTCCGCACAATGTTTTTCCACTGTTCAATCGTCCAATGTTTACGCTCCTTACTCCGAGTGAGGCGTCGTTTGACATTTACCGGCTTGATGTGTGGCTTATGAGCAGCCGCTCGGACATGAAGTCCAAGTTTTCTCACCTCCCGCCTAACTGTCATAGGACTTGCAGTGGCTCCTGATGCAGTTTCGAATTCCTGTGTGATGGTCTGGATAGATGTCTGCCTATTAGACATTATGACCCTCTTCAAGTGTCGGCGGTCTCTGTCAGTCAACAGACGTGGTCGACATGTACGCTTTTGTGGTGCACGTGTCCCTTCACTTTTCCACTTCACTATCACATCTGGATAGTGGACCTAGAGATGTTAAAGAGTGAGTAAATTTTGCATACAGAAGTATGGCAAATGATACCCAATCACCTGACCACGTCGGAAGTCCGTGAGTTCCACCGAGAGTCCCATTCTGCTCTCTTCAAATGGTTCAAATGACTCTGAGCACTATGGGACTTAAAATCTATGGTCATCAGTCCCCTAGAACTTAGACCTACTTAAACCTAACCAACCTAAGGACAACATACAACATCCAGCCATCACGAGGCAGAGAAAATCCCTGACCCCGCCGGGAATCGAACCCGGGAACCCGGATTCTTCTCTCTCACGATGTCGAATGACTATTGTGGTCGCTAATGTGGAGTAGCTGCAGCAGGTGGCAGCACAATGCATCTAATATGAAAAACGCATGTTTTTTTAGGTGTCCGGATACTTTTGATCACATAGTGTATTACTGCTACGCACTGTGCTTCTTGGCACATGAATTGTCCGGGATCAGGATTCTTAATTTAGATACTGTACTTAGGCTATACAATTGTACAATATGCATATTTCTTTGTACGACTGTTTCATAATTTCAAAGGTGTTTTCACGAAGACATGGAAACGAAATTTTCTCGATACCTCGCTGCAGTTCATTTAACAAACATGGGATCGATAGTAAAATACTCACAAACTCTTAAGGTTCTAGCTCTAATATTACACATGCTCTATGTGTCTGCCAGCAGTAGCACAAGCGACGTCTAGACGATAGCTAAATTCCTGATAAACTTTGCAGAATTTATGGTGGCTATTGTTCTGTTCTTCACTTGTTCTGTGCCGCCAGGTAGAGGAGAAATAAACACGTTTTCCTTCACATACCCCCACAAGAAACAATCGCATGGGGTCATATCTGGCGATATTGGAGGCCAAGAATGCAGGGCAGTGTGTTGGGTCCTGTGCTCCCTATCCAGCGTTGAGCATCTGCTTTCTGCACAACTTCCGTAGGACTCCAATGGCTTCATTTCCCAACAGGATGGAGCTTCACCACATTGGCACAACAATGTAGATCAGTTTCTCAATGTACATGTAAAGGAAAGTGTGTTCATCTCCCCTTTACTTCGTGACATAGAAGAAGTGAGGGGCAGAATAACTTCCGCCATAACTTCTGTAAAAGCAGATACATTGCGTAAAGTCTATGACGAATTTAGTTACGATGTAGATGTTGTTCGTGCTGCTGATGATGGATACGTAGAGCATTTGTAATAGCATAGCTAAAACTTAAAGATTTTGTATTTTGCAATTCCTCCCATGTTTGCAGTATGTTCTTATCAATAAATATATGGTTTTGAAATCAGGTCATTCTTTTTAAAACATCCTGTATAATGAACTTCTGTTACAGGGCTAGCTAGAGGAGAAAGTCGGAGAAGTGTACGAAGGTACAAACTATCTCTGCAGCAAATAATTGTATATGTTTTGACATGTTTGAACGACATTTTGCCTATTCTCTCAGTTATCAGCAGTACCGTATGATATTCGTCAAAAGCACCCTCTATGAATATTGCTTTGGACGTTGATAAGCCCTTTCGTCGTTACCAGTTTTTTAATTATGTTACTATATTTCGACTTTCTGTAAGAAGGGCAGTCCCTCGTAACCTCACGTTCACCGTTCTGGCAACAGACTGCTCTGGCAGCTGTCACAACACACGCAATTTGTAAACGAAGAAATGACCACTCACGATGTGTGAGATTCAGTACAGGAATGACTTCCTAAGGGCGGCGCAGTAGACTCACTTTTCACAAGTAGGCAATTGAAAAAAGAGAGGCACTCGTGGCAGTTAGTGGTCTGAACATAGGGTGGATGACGCAGTGCAACTGCCGGGGGTGTTCCAGTCAGGTAACGTAGCACTCGGTGGTTCTCATGTATAAATAGGCAAAAAATTTCACTTGCATGCCATAAAAAATATTTTCGAACTCTGCGCTCTCATGAATCTCATGAATGATCCACATTTCTAGAGGGACCTGTATATTTTCAACATATTCTAACTTTTCCGAGGCATCCAGAACCTAAAAAGAAGGTAATAAATCAGTAACTAGGTATTTCAACAAAGCATTATTTATTTGCAAATTAAAGAACAATGAAAGCGCCCACCGAAAGAAAATGGTATTTACACTCGCCTTCCAAAAACTCTGTATTTTCGTTTTTCATGCTGCTTATTTAACTCTTCTGATGTAAATCCGAGTAGATGTAATGATTGGAAGCACATTAATCATACAATTTTAACACATGAAAATAGCCCAGCACATAGGCAATCTATGATGGCTTATCGCGCACGAAGTAAAGTGGGTGTAGAATAGATGCAGACTTATTATCTCAATATGAGGAGTGGATTACTGGAGAAATGTACTTAAACGAATTGTGGCTGTTATAAAATTTTTGGCATCGAGAGGGCTCCCATTTCACGATGACAATGAAATCTTAGGATCTCCATACAATGGTAATTATTTGGTATATGTGGAATTATTGAGTAAATTCGATCCATTTCTTGCAGATCACATACAAAAATTTGGGAACTCTGGAAAAGGTAACACTTCTTATTTATCAGCGAATATCTGTATTTAGTTTATTGACATAATGGGGAAACAGGTTCTAAAAAATTATAAATGAAGTTAAAGTAGCAAAATATTTTCCCTTTAGGGTTGACAGTACACGCGATCTGTCTCATGTTTACCAGATTTGTTATTCGACACGTAAAAGTCCCTGTTCCTGTTGGTACGTTCGTGAAATTTATACCTATTAAAGACCATAAATCTGAATATTTTGCGGAAACCATCTTGAATTTCTTAGACAGTAATGATATTCCTTTTCTGTCATGTCGTCACTGTAGAGCTGTACCCTGGGAAGCAAGGAGAGGATGTTGCTTGGTGGACGGTATCCTCCTCCTATAAAACAAATAGTACGCATATATTAACAGGGTTTTTTAACCATAAGAGTAGAAAATCACCTAACTCAATATAGTCGTTGTGGTACAAGCTCTTCTGTCTAGTCCACGCAAGCCTCACTGCTGGTGAAATACAAATCCGCTATGTAGACTGCTCTGGTTGCAATGTGCTGCCTGCGACTTCCTGCAACTGCAGGTGACAGGGCTGCGACTGATGTCTCGGTGACTCACTCAGTGACAGACTGGCACTCACTCGGCGCAGCAGAGATCTAATAAGGGGAAGGCCTCAGACACGGCCAACCGATTCGGCTCAAATTTGGCAGGTCGCTTGTGTACAACCTAAAACGAAGGAATCTAAGATATTTTGGGTCAACACCCCCTCGTTTTTGAGAAAATTACCCCTAAAGGTTATGAATAGCAATCAACACAAAATTGACGGGATCGATAGATAATTGTAAGTAGAGCATTTTTTATCATCAGGTATGGGGTCCGAAAACGCATACTTTTCCAGAAATGGGGGTAAGAAACTTTTACAACTGCCGCTTCTGTACCGACATGCAAAAAGCTTTTCGCCGATAGCGCAATGGCCAAGGTAACTGGCTCGGAATGGGAGAACCCGGGTTCGACTCTCGAAGAATCCTAGCTGATGTTATTCTTTTCGTTTATATCTTTCCATATCTCAATTAATAGGGATAGGAGGATTAATAGGTTAGGAAATCAATAAGGAATGATAATGATAACGTAGGCAAACTAATTTCCCAAACGCCGTGAGTTAGTAAAGTATTTAAGTTTTAAGCCTTGTCACATGAAAACAACTCCGAGCAAGAGAGTGCTGCTAATTCCTCACGAGGGATCACATATAGCCAACCGCGCGACGCTTGTCTAAAGCGAGGCAGGGGACGGAATGCACGCGCGGCGAGTTGAGTTGTCCCGGTTGCCTCTTCGTCATATCATAGTTGTGAACCTGGAAGAGTGAAGTTGTCCAGCACGAACCTTATAGAAGTCATTCGGAAAGAGTTGTTTTCCGTCATTAGGCTGCCGCGAACCTCGCGGATACATGTAGTGATTTTTCCATCGTTAATGCGCCAAATGAAATACGTTTTGTGAATGAATACAGTGCCCTTACGTAAGTAACATATGACGACTACTGTATGTAGTTTGTAGTAATTAGCTCGTCTGTAGTAACTAGTTATTGTTTGTTGTGCCCTATCTTTCGAGATTCGAACCAGGGTTCTTCGAGACCCAGCCAGTTACCTTGGCTGGTGCGCTATCAGAGCTGTCGCAGAGTAGCGTTTACCATGTGGGTACAGAAGCGGCAGTTATGTAAGTTTCTTTCCTCTATTTCTGGAAAAGATTGCTTTTGCGGACCCCATACCCGATGATGAAAAATGCTCTATTTACAATTATCTGTCGATCCCTCCAATTTTGAGTCGATTGCTCTTCACGACTTTTAGGGGTGATTTTCCCAAAAACGAGGGGTTCTTGACCCAAAATAACTTAGATTCCTTCGTTTTAGGTTGTACACAAGCGACCTGCCAAATCTGAGCCGAATCCGTTGGCCGTGTCTGAGGCCTTCCCCTTGTAAATACTGGCGGACGAGAGGGCATTAGCGGCACGTTTCCTGCGAGTCTGTTTTTGACCTCCATCGATCTTCTCGCAACCTCTCTGCCGCCTGGTGTGCTGGCGCCAGGTTACACCAGTACAATTACCATAAAAGACTGCAGAGGACAAGACTACGACAATACTTCAAATATGTCGTGGAAGTATACTGGTCTACAAGCAATAATCAAGGAGAAATGTGAATTTGCCACCTTTGTACCATGTGCGGGACATTCATTAAACTTGGTAGGTGTCCAAGCTGCTGGGTGTGTATCAGAGGCAAAAAAGTTTTTGGAAATGGTTCAGGAAGTATACAACATTTTGTCGAGCTCTACCCACCGATGGAATATATTGACAGAGCGTTTAGGTTCAAAAAAGAGTTCTTAAAAGTCTCTCACAAACCAAATGATCAGCCCAGTCATAAACAAATTATAGAAACTTTGACATCTATCGCAGAAGATACAGAACAGGCAAGACACACTAGATACGAAGCCCTTAGTCTATCCGGAAAAATGGGAAAGCTGGAATTTATTATACTTACGGAAATTTGGAGCTCTATATTGAAAAGAATAAGCAAAGCAAGTAACTATCTTCAGAAAGAAACAATAACACTGCACTTTGCAATTAATTTGTTCGCTTCGCTTGATAATTTTGTCATTAACCGTAGGGATAAATTTGATGACGGTGAATCGTCCACCAAAGAAAGAAACACGGAATCTGATTACAAGGACCAATCTCAAATAACAAAACTTATAAGCTTATGCCAGATTTTTTTTGATGTCTCTGCACCGTCAGTCCAATTGAATGGAAAAGAGAAATTCAAAGTAGAAACCTTTATTCCCATAACTGATACCCTGAGCGCTCATCTAAAGTAGCGATGGAGCTCGTATGAGAACATTAGTCAAAGTTTTGGTTTCTTTTTTCACTTGAAAACTATGAATTCCGAAGGGCTGGGACAAAATTGCAAAGAATTTGTTGAAATTTATTATGAAGACGTTAACGAGCAAGAGCTGGAAACGGAAAGCCTGCTTTTAACAGAATACTTGAAAGCTGTGCATAGTAAAATTGGGGGAACTAATAGTATATTGCAAATATCTCACCTTTTGAAAGAAAACAAAATTGAAGACATTTACAAATGTAGAAATCGCGTTGGGAATCTTTCTAAGCATGACGGTAACGAACTGCAGTGCGGAGCGCACCTTGTCCAAATTGAAAAGAATAAAAAAATGAATTAAGAAGTACAATGTTTCAAGAGAGATTAACCAGTTTATCGCTGATGTCCATAGAATTTGATATTCTTAAAAACACAAATTTTGAAGAAGTACTAACGATTTTACCCATCTCAAATCTAGAAGGGTACCTCTTGAACCAACAGAGATTTTTAAGCACTAACCTGTGAATGGTAGAAGAGTTACTTTTGTGGGTTCTATTATATATTCATTTAATGTGACGGTAAAGAAATAAAAATTTATCTAGAATTTCGCTTATCTCCTTTGTTTGTCTATTCTAACAAAATAGTGTTCTTTCTAGGTCATGGGGGCTCCATTATCCTAATGTGCCCAGGGCCTCCAATAGGTTAAAGACAGCCCTGCAGAAAACCTTACATTGTTAGTTCAATAAATATATGAAGCTGGCCGAAAGTTTGTTAGACTATTGTGTAAAACTCTGAAGTAAATCAGTCAAGAAATTCCGAGATTTTTGCTCCCTTCTTATATATTATATACACACCACTGGTCATTAAAATTGCTACACCAAGAAGAAATCCGGATGATAAACGGATATTCATTGGACAAATATATTATACTAGAACTGACACGTGATTGCATTTTCACGCAATTTGGGTGCATAGATCCTGAGAAATCAGTACCCAGAACAACCACCCCTGGCCGTAATAACGGGCTTGATACGCCTGGGCATTGTGTCAAACAGAGTTTGGATGGTATGTAAAGGTACAGCTGCCCATGCAGCTTCAACACGATACCAAGTTCATCAAGAGTAATGACTGGCTTATTGTGACGAGGCAGTTGCTCGGCCACCATTGACCAGATGTTTTCAGTTGGTGAGAGATCTGGAGAATGTGCTGGCCAGTGCAGCAGTCGAACATTTTCTGCGTCCAGAAATGCCTCTACAGGACCTGCAACATGCGGTCGTGCTTTATCCTGCTGAAATGTAGGGTTTCGCAGGGATCGAATAAAGGGTAGAGCCACGGGTCGTACCACATCTGAAATGTAACGTCTACTGTTCAAAGTGCCGTCAATGCGAGCAACAGGTGACCGAGACGTGTAACCAATGGCACCCCATACCATCACGCCGGGTGATACGCCAGTATGGCGATGACGAATACACGCTTCCAATGTGCGTTCACCGCGATCTCGCCAAACACGGTTGCAAACATCATGATGCTGTAAACAGAACCTGATTTCATCTGAAAAAATAACGTTTTGCCATTCGTGCACCCACGTTCGTCGTTGAGTACACCATCGCAGGCGGTACTCTCTGTGATGCAGCGTCAAGGATAACCGCAGCCATGGTCTCCGAGCTGATAGTCCATGCTGCTGCAAACATCGTCGAACTGTTCGTGCAGCTGGTTGCTGTCTTGCAAACGACCCCATTGTTGACTCAGGGATCGAGACGTGGCTGCACGATCCGTTACAGCCATGCGGATAAGATGCCTGTCATCTCGACTAATAGTGATACGAGGCCGTTGGGATCCAGCACGGCGTTCCGTATTGCCTTCCTGAATCCACCGATTCCATATTCTGCTAACAGTCATAGGATCTCGACCAACGCAAGCAGGAATTTCGCGATACGATAAAGCGCAGTCGCGATAGGCTACAATCCGACCTTATTCAAAGTCGGAAACGCGATGGTACGCATTTCTCCTCCTTACTCGAGGCATCACAACAACGTTTCACCTGGCAACACTGGACAACTGCTGTTTGTGTATGAGAAATCGGTTGGAAACTTTCCTGATGTCATCACGTTGTAGGTGTCACCTACCTTGTGTGAATGCTCTGAAAAGCTAATCATTTGCATATCATAGCATCTTCTTCCTGTCGGTTAAAATTCGCGTCTTTAGCACGTCCTCTTCGTGGTGTAGCAATTTTAATGGCCAGTAGTGTACAAGGTGCATCTGAAATGAATGCAGAAAATGAGAGAGCTGGTAGAGTGGGCCACAACAAGCATATTTCACGTAGCAACCCAAGTCCGCATCACTCAGCATACGGCGCTAACGTGGTTAAACAGCGTCGCGCGCCGCCAAGAGGGTAGGCACACAACATGCCATCCGAGTTGTCGTGGTAGCAGATCTACAGGGCAAAGATTTCAGTGTATTTGTGACATAAAGGTAAAAGAGACGTAGGATTGAAGTTTTATAACCTTTATCTGCAAACGCTGTAGTCGACATAGTTGCGCATATTTCAGGCGGTAAAACACTACGGTTTTTCCGCCCCTTACTGGAACGTGAACGCAAATGCCCACTTGATAGATACACTGATCGCAGCATGTGTGCACACTGCGGAGTCTGATTCGCCCTGCCTCAGCTTGTCATCAAACGGGGACACTCTTGTGTTTGTTACTGTGTGGAGAGAACAGCATATGGAGCGCTATTCTAGGGACAAAAACACAAACGTACACTGTGCTTCCTGGGTGAAGTTTCTACGGCGGTTATGAATCGTCGAGTACCGGATCCATCCACAGGTCCCTACGAGAGACAGGTTCGCCTTCTCGTAATGGCACATGTGCATTCAATGCCTCCTTCGAAACCCGAGTATTCATTTTCTGCTACAGATGCGAAGATCTGACGGACGCGGTCTTTAACACACAGTACGTGCACCAGGGCTTGAAGAGGAAGCGTTAGCACTCCTGGAAAAAGTAACCTCAAGAGGTCGCTACGTGTTGCACGGGAAATGGGTTAAGCCAGTCCACAGTTTGCCGTGTGTGGCATGAAGATGATTTGCATCTCTACCGCCTACAGAAGGTTCAAAGTTCAAATGGCTCTGAGCACTATGGGACTTAACTTCTGAGGTCATCAGTCCCCTAGACTTAGAACTACTTAAACCTAACTAACCTAAGGACATCACACACATCCATGCCCGAGGGAGGATTCGAACCTGCGACCGTAGCAGTCGCGCAGTTCCAGAGTGAAGCGCCTAGAATCGCTCGGCCACTCTGGCCGGCGCCTACAGAAGGCTCACGCTTATAATCCAGACGAGTTTCCATCTCGAACTGAATTCTGCCAGTGGTTTTTGCAAAGATGTACCATTCAAGGTCTACTTTCCGAACCATGTACTTTTTACTGAAGAGGCTATGTTCAACAGCTTCAATCAACACATGTGAGCACGGGAAAATCCGCAAGCCGACTTTGTCCGTCGTCTCCAACATCGCTTCGCTGTCAACATTTTGACCAGCTCGCTAGGCGATAATCAGGTTGGTCCATACATGTTCTCTGGGCGACTGAACGCTAACAGATACTTTACCTGTTTACGAGAAACTCTGTCAGAGTTGTTAGAAACCATTCCACTCAACGCGTGACTGCGAATGTGATAAGACGATGATGTGCCTGCACACTTCGTACATCCATGAATGCATTGGGGTGAAAACTTTGGTGAGAACTGGATATGGCCTGCACGTTAACCCGAATTGACGGCCTTTGATTTTTTCCTTCAGGGGCAACCTAAAATGTGTTGTCTGTGAAACACCCTGAGCCGTGCTGCAGCTTGGGCTGATGCCGTTGCTAGGTTGGCATTGTTTAGTTGGTATTGTTACGATTGTCGTCAGCATCTTGTGTTCATTGGCGCCACTCCGTGTGCATCCGTTGTCTGTCCGCTAGTGGCAGCAGCGGCGGTAATCGATATCTAGTAACGGTGGTACCATCTTTAGGGTGACGTTGCGGTGTTTCCGGATGGTGTGAGTCGGCAGTTCGGTTGGGGACGGACGAGCAGCCAGGTCCGCGCAGCGCGAGAACACACCGGGACCACTGGCAGCACCCATGCACTGGCGGATGGAAGGGCTGTAGTCACGAGGGGTACAACCTCGTTGTCAACCGGACCCAGGAAGTTTAAGTTGTGAAACCTCCACCATTGTGAGATCTCGCCATTTGCTTGCGTGTTGCTGCTCGCAGTGTCGCCGAGACGAAGAGCAGCGACTGGAGCATTTGGGGAAGGCGAACATATTTAGCCTTCCTCCACTTCTTATTATTAATTGTTGCATTGTATATGTATGAAACGTCCCTTAGAAAAATTATACATGACTGTGCTTAAACTGACACACAATATTTTTTTAGCGCTACGCAATCTGACTTTCAATAATCCCTACAAAAGGATGGCCCTGACTAACATTAACGTATACCTTTCACAAATCACTTACCTCACAAAAATCTTCGTTGCTCGAACTACTGCAATACAGCGAGCGCCACTACTTCCAGCTAAATAAAAGATTCAAACTACTGAAGGCACTAACTACTGACAGCCATAGTTAGCAAATGAAAGATTTTGATAGAGAACAAACAATGTATTTACCTTAAAAGTATGCAAAAGACATAATATATATCAGTTCACGACATCCATTCTGTTTCTGATGGACACATATCCAGATCATCCGCTCTCAAAAATCCGTCATCTCACTTCCCCACATCCACCACTGCTGGCGGCTCACCTCCAACTGCGCAACACTACGCGCTGTTAACATCCAACTGCCCAACACTACAATGGCGAGTATCACAACAATGCCAACCAGCCACAGACTGCACACAGCACAGCCAGTGATTTTCACACAGAGCGCTACGTGGCGTAACCAATAAGAAAACTTAAACAGCCTACTTACATATTTTATTATTTGTGAAGTTCAACCAGTGGTATTTTTTCTGCCTAGTGGCCTCTAACGCCCCAGTTACCTGCCCTGGAGCTTAGTGTATGTTACCACAGTGTACCTTTCCTCGCCTTGCTGCTCTGTCGGGTAAGGCGTGTAGTTCGACAGCTTCCTTGATTTATGGACTGGGTAATGTGATTTTCTTTCCTACTCTGGTAGTAGTGGTTCCTTTCTGCTTCTGGATGCTCTAAACACGTGAGTCTGAAGACGTAGTGCTGACCGCCGGTTTCGGCTTGGGTGTGTTATTCCATCATTGCATTGGTCATCAGACGTTAGGTACATTTGGCAAATGATTTTTGGCCATGTTTTTAAACTGCCATTACTCTGAGTTACAATTTCGCGAAGTGTATGCAACTCTTGGCTGCCTGTCTCATCACTTGCGAAGTTTTGAGGGACTTTGCCGGGTCGATCCTTGGAGCAACGTCTGCCCCCCCCCCCCCTCCCCCCCCTCCTTGGTTTCGTCAGATTTGATGATTGTTTTTTTTAAAAAAGAAAAGTCTAATAACTGTAATTTCAAGTTTGAAGATGTTGAACTGGTTCTTAAAATATTGCTATTCTGGCCTTCAGCCGTGAAACAGTTTTTAAATTATTATTATTGGGGCCTTCAGCCGAGAAATAGTTTGAATTTGTTGTGATTAAGGCCTTTAGCCGTGAGTGTTACTTGTCTTAAAATTTTAATTAGACAATTTTATTCTAGCAGTGAGACTTTGATGATTCTTCTTTTAAAAATATTTTAATAACTGTAATTGCAAACTGGCCGGCCGGAGTGGCCGAGCGGTTCTAGGCGCTACAGTTTGGAACCGCGCGACCGTTACAGTCGCAGGTTCGAACCCTGCCTCACTCATGGATGTGTGTGATGTCCTTAGGTTAGTAAGGTTTAAGTAGTTCTAAGTTCTAGGGGACTGATGACCTCAGAAGTTAAGTCCCATAGTGCTCAGAGCCATTTGAACCATTTTAATTGCAATTTGAAGAAGTTAACTGGTTCTTAAGACAATGATATTAAGGACTTCAGCCGTGAAACAGTTTTTAAATTATTACTATTGGGGCCTTCTGCCGAGAAATAGTTTGAATTTGTTGTCATTAAGGCCTCCAGCCGTGGAACACTTCTAAATTTATAGTCACCTTTTGTTTGTTGTTGTTTCCAAATAAAGTGTACGTGATTGAAAAATAAACTAACCAACAACAATCGTAACCCAACACTGTCTTCCTTGGCACCAGGTGTCACACACATTGAGACTGATGAAGAGCTGATAACGCGCATTATGGCAGCCTCCATATCACCAGTAGTGTTTGAAAGAGTGCGACAGTCACTACAGCGTCGTTGCACGGCTTACATTCAAGAGGAGGGCGTTATTTCGAGCACTTTTTGTAACTGTTTTCAAGTAAACGTTATAAAGCTTCACCCCGACTTCTCACTTACCTTGATGCCCCAAAACTGAGAACGTAGTCCTGCAGACCTGCTACCACAATGACCCGGATGGCATGTAATGTGCCTATCCTCTTGGCAGCGCGGGATGCTATTCAACGACGCCTAAGGGGGCTATTACGTGAAATATGCTTGTTATGACCCACTCCACCAGCCATCTCTTTTTCTACATTCATTTCAGATACATCCTGTATATTTATATATTATATACGTTAAAAATATCAATACCATGTCCGCCGAAATGTTTATTAGGGTATCGTATAAAAATCTGAAGTAAATTGGTGAAGAATTTTTAGAGATTTTTGCTGACAATGTTTACCTTTTATATATTATATTTATCTTTATATGTCATGAATATTAAAAATATGTAGTCTAAGTCCGTCCAATATACACTCCTGGAAATTGAAATAAGAACACCGTGAATTCATTGTCCCAGGAAGGGGAAACTTTATTGACACATTCCTGGGGTCAGATACATCACATGATCACACTGACAGAACCACAGGCACATAGACACAGGCAACAGAGCATGCACCATGTCGGCACTTGTACAGTGTATATCCACCTTTCGCACCAATGCAGGCTGCTATTCTCCCATGGAGACGATCGTAGAGATGCTGGATGTAGTCCTGTGGAACGGCTTGCCATGCCATTTCCACCTGGCGCCTCAGTTGGACCAGCGTTCGTGCTGGACGTGCAGACCGCGTGAGACGACGCTTCATCCAGTCCCAAACATGCTCAATGGGGAACAGATCCGGAGACCTTGCTGGCCAGGGTAGTTGACTTACACCTTCTAGAGCACGTTGGGTGGCACGGGATACATGCGGACGTGCATTGTCCTGTTGGAACAGCAAGTTGCCTTGCCGGTCTAGGAATGGTAGAACGATGGGTTCGATGACGGTTTGGATGTACCGTGCACTATTCAGTGTCCCCTCGACGATCACTAGAGGTGTACGGCCAGTGTAGGAGATCGCTCCCCACACCATGATGCCGGGTGTTGGCCCTGTGTGCCTCGGTCGTATGCAGTCCTGATTGTGGCGCTCACCTGCACGGCACCAAACACGCGTACGACCATCATTGGCACCAAGGCAGAAGCGACTCTCATCGCTGAAGACGACACGTCTCCATTCGTCCTTCCATTCACGCCTGTCGCGACACCACTGGAGGCGGGCTGCACGATGTTGGAGCGTGAGCGGAAGACGGCCTAACGGTGTGCGGGACCGTAGCCCAGCTTCATGGATACGGTTGCGAATGGTCCTCGCCGATACCCCAGGAGTAACAGTGTCCCTAATTTGCTGGGAAGTGGCGGTGCGGTCCCCTACGGCACTGCGTACGATCCTACGGTCTTGGCGTGCATCCGTGCGTCGCTGCGGTCCGGTCCCAGGTCGACGGGCACGTGCACCTTCCGCCGACCACTGGCGACAACATCGATGTACTGTGGAGACCTCACGCCCCACGTGTTGAGCAATTCGGCGGTACGTCCACCCGGCCTCCCGCATGCCCACTATACGCCCTCGCTCAAAGTCCGTCAACTGCACATACGGTTCACGTCCACGCTGTCGCGGCATGCTACCAGTGTTAAAGACTGCGATGGAGCTCCGTATGCCACGGCAAACTGGCTGACACTGACGGCGGCGGTGCACAAATGCTGCGCAGATAGCGCCATTCGACGGCCAACACCGCGGTTCCTGGTGTGTCCGCTGTGCCGTGCGTGTGATCATTGCTTGTACAGCCCTCTCGCAGTGTCCGGAGCAAGTATGGTGGGTCTGACACACCGGTGTCAATGTGTTCTTTTTTCCATTTCCAGGAGTGTATACACACTGTGTTTCCGTAAGAGAGCGCAAAAATTTAACAGGCCATAGAGGGTGCTCCACCGAACAATTTGAGGTAGGGAACCTGTGGTCGGAGAAGTCAGCTTAAGGAGATTATAGGAATAAAATCACATTACTGTTCACTTGTTTATTTACATCAGTTACAGTTAACTGCAAATACCATCACTGACGCAATGGACTTACCATTTGTACTCTATCTTACAAAATATCCTGAAACTGGACGGCCATCAATGCAAGCATGACATCGGCGAACAAGATTCTGACGCACGCTGACAAATTTCCCGTGAGTGCCGAATGTCATCACATACTGCTACAATTCCGGCAACTAATTCCAGCCCCATATCCACTGGGGTCACATACACAAGTGTCTTTAGATATCCGCATAGGAAATAATCTAGGAGATTCAGATCAGGCAACCTCGCAGACCACGGAATAGGACCTTCCTTTCCAATCTAGCATCCAGGAAATACAGCATTGAGATGGTGGCGGACATTCACACTGAAGTGAGGTGGCGCACCGTCAAGTTGAATCCACATTCTCTCACGGACAGCGAAGGGTACGTTCTGCAACAACTCAGGTAGAACTCTGTGCACGAACCTCAAGTACAGGTGGCCATTGAGAAGGCCGGGTAGAGATGATATTGTCGCCTACAATGCCAGCCCAGGTATTCACAGAAAAATATACTTGCTAGTGTGACTCTACTACAGCGTGAGGGTTTGCCTTGTCCCATACATAGCTATTGCTGCTGTTCGAAATACCATCACGATCAAATGAGCCTCGTCAGTGCTACGCTGGAACCAATGTAGCCCCTGAGGGCCAGCAACCCATATTACACCATAGAGGACGGCATTGTCTATGTCCAAGGCGTACCAAAAGCACCATGGCATTTTTTTTTCTTTATTGATTTTCAATTCCCCCCGAAGGGGGGCGGGCTGGCAGCAGCTTAGTACGCTGCTCTACAGCCTACAGACTTTTTGGTAAGAAAAGGAAGAAGAAAGAAACAAGAAAAAACAGGCGATAAAATGATGACTTAAAGTGTAAAAATGCGGAAAATTAAAAGAGAAAGCAAAAGGGGTTGGCAATGTCGATAAAATACACTGGATTCGGACAAGTAACATAGTAGACACACAATTAAAAAACATAGCGACAGTCTGGTTTCTGTTAGCAAGAGATTAAAAAAAAAAATCACACCCAGCGACAGTATGATGGCTGTTCGCTACATGTCCCTAAAGACACACCACGGAACACTCACTGGAAAACACACTGTAAAACACTGCACGAAAATGGTGGCACAAATATGACACTCCCGAGCCAAAGGCAGATGGGGGGGGGGGCGGGGGGGCGGAACCTGGAGGAGGGGAAAAAATAAAACAAGGAGGGAGGAGAGGAGAGGAGAAAACGAAAGGGGAGGAACCAAGGAGGGAGAGGACTCATAAGGGGGGAGAGGGGCAGACGCAAGACGCAGACGCAAGAGGGAATAAGAAGAGGCAGAGGAGGGAAATGCAAAAGGACTCGGGGGAGAGAAGGAGGCAGCGAGAGGGGAGGTGGGGAAAAAAGAGGAAGGAAAGGGAGGGGGGAGAGGGAGCCCAGGAAAAGGACGGAGGAAAGGAGGGGGAGTGAGGATCAGAGTTGATAGTAGGGATAAATGGAGGAAGAGAGGGCATCGTCCGGGAGGGGGAGTTGATGAAAGCCACCTTGGGAAAGGTGATGTAGGGTGTAGAGATGGAGGGTAGGGGGTATACAACAGTGAAGACGTGGTAGGGGGCGGGGATGGGAGAGGTGAGGAGCAACCAGGGGGTGAGGGGGTTCAAGGCGGCGGGAGGTGTAGAGGATGCAGATATGTTCGAGGAATAGGAGCAGATGGGGGAAAGGAATGAGATCATAGAGGATCCGCGTGGGGGATGGGAGGCGTATACGGAAGGCGAGCACCATGGTAACCACCAGCTGTTTATATACAAGATAATGGAAACAAACATTCCGAGCACTTCTTCCTGCAGGGGGAGCTCGAGCCATGGTATTCAGGAAGTATCACTACGCCAAAACCTGATTGGCTGGAGACAGCTATTTAGAGGCTAGAACCAGCCCCGAAGTCCAGTTCGCTCCAGATGCCAACCTCGTGTACTTTGACCACTGAAGATTTGGTCTTCGTCTCTGAATTGGACTCTTACTATTGTGTGTGTGTTACCACGAACTTTTGCAGAAAATTAGAAGTGAACTTTTGTTTACCTCAATTAGGAGACTTTTACTGGCATCATTATTGTTACCTTTTCGTTTCTGGTTCAGTCTTAAACCTTGTGAACTTACCTTGATAAATGTTGTGTTGGTGAAAAATTGCGAATTGTCAGTCACAACAGTCAGTAAACAGCACAATCGGGAGGAAATCTGATCGATCAATCCACTGTTGGAGTAACCACTGATAAAATGCAACCCTTGGTGCAGTGTCAGTAACAAGTATTGCCTGGACTCGTTGTGGGTGATATGGGTGTAACTGTTGTTCGTGGAGTACTCGTCATATCCTGGTATGTGTAGTGCCCATTTCACGTGCAACTCGACGAGTACTTGTTGTGTGGTCCACTGCAACATCTTCCAGCACCTCCTCTTCAAAATCGAGTGTACAAATGGTCCTAATGTTGCCAGATCCATCGTTTCTGCTTTCCAATGAACCCGTTTCCCACATTCGTCGATCGAGAGAAATAAACTGCTGTGGCCGCCCACTTCATACATCGTAGCGCCTACTGCATCGACATCCTACTTTACATCCAACCAACATGGGATTCCTGCATCACAGGGCGTATATTAACCAAGTGTGCCTGTCGCGTTGTTGCCCGTCTGCACGCCGTCACTGCTGTCCGCTTCCGCCGCCTGGTCGCCGTCTCTCGGTGCTCGCCGCTTCTTCTGCCGCCGTCTCTCAGTGCTCGCCGCTTCTTCTGCCACCGCCTCTCGGTGCTCGCCGCTTCTTCTGCCGCCGTCTCTCGGTGCTCGCCGCTTCTGCCGCCGCCGCTGTCGCCGTCACTCGGTGTTCGCTGTCGCCTGCAGTCATGGACGCCCCAACTACCACCATCATCAACACCTCCCCTTCACCTGCCCCCACTGTAACGTCATGGAGTGCTTCCTCTGGGATTAACCTGTCTCATCGACCTCCCCTACTCACCGTCTCCTCCCCATCTACCTCCTCTCCATCACTGTATCCCCACCTGTATGTCGCTCCCTCTCCTACCCCTGGTACTGCACCTGCTACTGCTCCTGCTCCTGCCTCTGCCCCTGCTCCCATCCCCTTTCCAGCTCCTGTCGCCCGCCGAGACGACTTTCCCCCCCTCTCCCTGCAACTACGTCTGCTTCCCCTGCCCCAGTCACCGCCCGCCGCGCCACAGTCGCCGCCACCGAGCGCCCTGCTCTCTCATCTGGTGCTACTGCCTCACAGGAGGGCCCAGGGCCCTGCCTCCCACCACCTCCCCATCTATCCAGTTCCTCATCCCTCCTCCCAGGTCACACCCGCCAAAAAATCTTCCAAACGGCCCAGTGGCGACCTCTCCTCTACCCCCTCATCCAAAAAGTCACTGCCCACCCCCCCTCCAACTGACCCCGAGCGCCCTGCTCTCTCATCTGGTGCTACTGCCTCACAGGAGGGCCCAGGGCCCTGCCTCCCACCACCTCCCCATCTATCCAGTTCCTCATCCCTCCTCCCAGGTCACACCCGCCAAAAAATCTTCCAAACGGCCCAGTGGCGACCTCTCCTCTACCCCCTCATCCAAAAAGTCACTGCCCACCCCCCCTCCAACTGACCCCACTATGGATACCACCCAACTCCCTCCTCTCCAACCCCCTCCCTGTATACCTTTGTCCTAGCCAACCCTGATCCGAAATTCCTGGATGCCCGCACCCTCACCCTTGAAATCCGGAAGTACATCCCCAGTGCACACATCACCCAACTTATCCCTCGCAGAGACTCTGTTCTCATCAAGTCTCCCTCTCCCTCTTTCCATACTGATCTCCTCCGGCGCCTTCCCCACATCACCTTTGGGCCCCACGCATCCCTCACCCCCTTCCTTACATCCTCCTCTCCTCGTCAGCCCCAACCGCCTCGTCGTCCGCCAAACATCACAGCCGTCATCACAAAACTCAACCCTGTGGTCACGGAGGCTGAGGTGTTGGCGGAACTGAATGCCCACCCCGCCCTGGAAGTCCGCTCTGCCTGCCGCAAGAGATAAGACTACAGACACATGCTCTCAAGGTCCTTGGCCATTGATCCAAGTTGCTGATGATGTGTGCTTGCTCAATGTATAATGTAAGTTAATCAACTTTATTTAATACCCCCCTTTCACCCCCTTACACATTTGAAAATTTAATCCATTTGTTGCCTCCTTGAGCCCCTCGTTCTAGATGTACATCAACAGGTTAGTGTGTTTGATAATGATTACAATTTTATACATATATTAGGCCCTATACATATGTAGGCCCTACTTTTCTCATGCGTATCTTTACAGAGTCCGCCTCCTCCATTGACCACCTCCTCACGCAGGAAGCCCTGATTTTCAACTGCCGCCACCCTGTTGACCCGTCCCGGTCCCCTCCTCAATCCTACCGCTGCCAGCACTGCCTTCTGTACAACGACCACCTCACCCAAAATTGCAAGAACCCACCCACCTGCCCCCATTGTGAAGCCTCCCACTTCCTTAAACAGTGTCCCAACCTCGCCTACCCCCCGCCCCCCGTCCTGCAACACCTGCAATGAACCTCACCCCACCACCTATTCCTCCTAATGCAAAGCCAAGCCCCCTCCTACCAACCCTGAACTCACTGTCCCCGTTCGCCCCATTGACCCACCTATCCACCCTAACAATTCCCTCCACCCTCCCCCTACAGTGGAAGACGTCATCCAGTTCCTCACCATCGTCCTGCAGAACATCCACCCCTTCCAGCACCCCCACACACTCCAGCAGATTTCCCTTGCTGCTCGCTCTGTTTTCCACTTAAACACCTACGCCATGTACTCCCACAAACAGGCCCACTTTACCTTCACCCGCCTCGACACCCTCGTTTAAGCCCCCTCTCCCCTTCCCGCACTCTTCCCACCTCCAACCTCCGGGCTCGTCAACAGTATCGTCTCCTCTACCTCAACATCTGCTCCCTCCCTGCAAACAAAAACCTCTTCATGCATACCCTCTCCCAGCACCAGGTTGACTACTTCATCCTTAATGAAACCTTCCTCCAACACCACTATGTTGTCCGCACCTCTGCTTATCTCTTTCACCGCACTGACAATCCCCTTCCCCTAGCCCGAGGTGGGGTCCCTATAGGCCACCTCCGGCATCTCCCTGTCCGGCCATAACCCCTCCTCAATAACCTGACCAAACACCTTCTCCTCAGCCCATTTTTTCCCTCCCTCACTGTCACCTGTGCCACTATCCATATCCGCCCCGCAGCTCGTCTCCCCTTTGACTTCATTTCCCATGTTGACCATACCTTCTCCACCTATGTGATCGCCGCTGACGTCAACATCCACAGCCGTGACCCTGCCACCCTTCGGCAGTGGCATCAGTTTCTTGCCACCCTCCATGGTGACCTTGTTCCTCTCCCACAGCACACCTGTGACTCCACCCCCGATGTTATCCTCGCTTCCCCCAACCTCCTTGGTCGCATCGCTGTTGGTGTCCTAGATCCTGTCGGTAGTGACCATCTTCCTGTCCTTCTCACCATCTCCGCTACCCGTCCCGCCACTGCAGCCACCTGCGCAGCTGCCCCTCCAAAGTGTGTCCATGACTACCATCGTGCCAATTGGGATGCCTACAGGGAATCCATTGCCTTACAGGTCGAAAGCCACCCCCTCTCCTTTCACCACCCTGATGACATCACCTATGCCTCTTCCTTCCTTCAGAAGACCATCACTGACGCTGTGGAGGCTCATGTCCCTACCAAACTCATCCACCCTCACTGCCCTACGCTTCCTCCACAGGCCGTCCTTCTGCGTGAATCCCACAGGCACTACCGCTCCTTCCTCCGCACTCGTGATCGGGATACTCTCACCCACCACTGGCAATTACAGAGACATATCCGGAACCTCCTTACAGCAAAGTAACGTCGGGACTGGCGCCAGACATGCACACGCCTCAAATCCACCCTCCCTGTCAACTCCTCCAAGTACTGGTCAGCCTTCCACCGCCTTACTGGTAACCATCCCACCTCGCATTACCCCATCCTCCATGACGATCGACCCTTTCCTGACAACCTCAGTAAGGCTATCCAATTTGCTTCCCACCTACCCGAGGTCTTCTCCATTCCTGACGATCCCCATTTTGATTACTCCCTCTTCCCCACTGTCCTTGACCGCACTGACAACTCTGCCCCCCCCCCCCGTCAACCCCTAGCTTCCACTACTTGGATCGGTTGCTCCCCTCAGACATCAACACTCCCATCACCGCACAAGACATTACACTTGTCCTCCGCTCCAAACGCAACACCGCCCCTGGTCATGATGGCGTCACCTACTGTCACCTCAAGGAATCCCCTCCATCCTTTCTGTCTGTCCTTGCTACCCTGTACAATGTCCTCCTCTCCACTGGATTTTACCCCGACCTGTGGAAGACTTCCCATGTCCTGGTGTTCCCTAAACCTAACAAATCCCCCTCTGATACCTCTTCCTATCGTCCAATCTGCCTCACCTCTGTGTTCAGTAAGGTCTTCGAGGCCATCCTCTCTCGCCGTATTCACCGCCACATTAACCAAGACTGCCTCCTTCCTCTTACCCAATGTGGCTTCCGGCCTTCCTTTTCCACCGCCGACCAGCCCCTTAACCTTACCAATCTTCTTTCCCTCCAACTTAACTCCCGTCACTCCGCTATCTTTGTTTCCCTTGATCTCCAGAACGCCTATGACCGTGTTTGGCATCCCGGGCTCCCCTTCAAACTTCAGACCTATGCTCTCTCCATCAACTTCGTCCGTCTCGTTGCTTCCTTCCTCTCCCATCGTCCCTCCTATGTGACTATCCACAATCCCAATGCCCGTACTTTCTACCCTTCTGCCGGCGTGCCTCAAGGTTCTGTCCTTTCCCCTCTCCTCTATCTCCTGTACACTGCTGATATGCCCAAACCTCCCCCTCCTGTTTATCTTCTCCAGTTCGCTGATGACACCACCTTCCTAGCCCTTTATCCTACCCTTCAACGGTCCCAACGTACCCTCCAAACCCACCTTGACCAATTCACCACTTGGTGCAACCAGTGGTTCCTCCATGTTAATCCCTCGAAGACCCAGGCGATCATCATAGGCCGCACCACCCGCTCCTACCGCCTCCATGATTTCTACCTCACCATTTATGGCCGTCCTATCCACCTCACTCCTACCCTCAAACACCTTGGCCTCACACTCGACCGCCACCTTACCTGGACTCCCCATCTCCTTACCATCCAAAACAAAGCTCACAACCGCCTCCGCCTCCTGAAACTCCCGTCCGGCCGGACGTGGGGTCTGCATCCTTCCACCATCCTTCACACCTACAAATCCTTGATCCGCCCCATCCTCTGTTATGTCAGTGTCGCTTAGATTTCTGCCCCTTCCTTGTTCTATCAAGCCCTCCAAATCCTCGAACGCCATGTGCTCCACCTCGCCTTCCGCATCCGCCTTCCATCCCCCACGTGCATCCTCTAGGACCTCATCCCTTCCCCCACCTTCTCCTTTTCCTTGAACACATCCGCACGCTATATATTGTCCGCCGCCTTAATCCACCTCATCCTCTGGTTTCTCCCATCCTCTCCAGCCCCAACCAGTTGCCACGCCTTTACCGTTGTGTCCCACCCTCTCTCCATCTCCACACCCTCCATCTCCTTTCCCAACACAACTTCCACTGTCTACCCCTCCCAGATGATGAGCTTCGTCCTGACATCTACCCTTCCTTCCAACTCTAATCCCTTCTTCCTACCTCCTCCTCTGGGCTCCCTTTTCTCCCCCTCCCTCCTCCTGAGCGACTTCCCCCTCCTACACCCCCTCCATCTCTTGTGCCTCCTTCCAGTGTCTCTTCGCTCCCTCCTGCATTGTCTTCCCTCTTCCTCTCCTGCCCCACATGTCTCCTGCCTCTTTGTAAACCCGCTGATGCCCCTCCTCTCTTCATCCCGCCGCTTCCCCAGCTGCCCCTTGCTCTCCCCTCCTTTTCCATACTCTCTGACCTTTTCCCTCGGCAGGTCCCACCCGGTAGTTTTATTGTTCGTCGTGTGAGCTCCAAGTGGGTTTTAAGTGTGCTGTTCTGAAGTGTTTTTACTACTGTGGCCAACTTTTAACCTGTGCCTGCGCATTCAGTGTCTTCTCTGTGTTTTAAGAATCGCCAATTGTGTTTTTTTTTAACTTTGTGGTGCTTTTTTTAACTGTCCCCCAGCAACGTCTCCATGTCAGTATATATTTTACCTCCATTTTCTCCCCTTACTCTGTTTTATGTTCCTCTTTTTTATCTCCTTATGTATGTATCATTTTATTCTTGTTTTATTTGTAGTGTCACTCAGCTGAAGAGCGGCGGATTGTGCCACTGACAGCCCTCCCCTGCCCTTATGGGGCAGGGGAATGAAATCGCAATAAAGAAAAAAAAACAGCAAAAGGCAGTTCGATTCACCACTTGGAAGTGTACGGACCTGCCACCTGGGCAGACATGGCCAGACGCCTCTTCTAGCTGTCTGATCTCTTATAGATGGACTTAACCAAGTGTGTGTTGTCCTTAGGTTAGTTAGGTTTAAGTAGTTCTAAGTTCTAGGGGACTGATGACCTCAGCAGTTGAGTCCCATAGTGCTAAGAGCCAGCTAATAAATTGTTTTTTGGAGTTGTGTTTTCCGCATTTCTATTTTGCTAGTTCAGAGGCTTCAGTGGCGACAAGTTGGTTTACGAGTTTCCTGCGTTTGCTATGTTGTTGTCACTGGCAGAAGGTATTCCGAGTATTGATGAACCATCAGTGCGAGTCATAGCGCTGTTGGAACGTACACAACAAACGAACGAGCTCATTATTCATCCTCCCCCCCCCCTCCCCCCGCCTGTTGAGGAGTCTTCTGCAGGGGTCCCACCCAGCTTCTCCACTTCTGGGGCTCCGTGTTTCCGAAATTCGACAGATCCGTTAAGCCTTGGGGCAACTACGTGGCTCATCTGGAGCAACACATTATTGCTCATGATGGCACTGGCGACGTTCAGCGCCGCGCATTTTTTCTCACATATGCGGGCCTGAAAGTTTACCACCTTCTGCAAGAGTTGCATCCTGATACAGAACCTCATGCTCTGTCCTAAAAGGCGCTGATTTCTAGCCTATTGGATTATTTTGACACTCAGGTTCACGTGGCGGCGGCACGCCACAATTTCTGTTATCAGAAGCTTCCCGCGCAGTCATACAGGGAATGGATTCCTACACTGCAAGGTCTCTCCCATGACTGCTATTTTCTGTGACAATCCTCATTGCAAGCCGTCTTGTGGTTTGGCGCTCATTCGTGATATGATTCTTGTCCATGCCCCAGATGATACCTTACGGATAGATCTTCTGAAGCTGAAAGATCCCTCTTTAGACACTTGTTTATCCACTATCCTTGCTCATGAGCAGTCCTTTCGCTCTACTTCCACGGTGCAAACCCTGGCGCAAGTCTTCGCCGCCTCCCCCGCGACTCCGGTTCCCGTCACCGCAGCCACCAGAGCGGCGCCAGGGGCCCCTCCCGAGACCGCACCCGCCTTCCAGGACCAGGGCACCAGTCCCCACCTGCACCATCGGCGGCTGCAGCGGTTGCCCTCCTGTAGTCAATGCCTTGTCACACATCAGAGGCAAAATTATTGCTTCCGGCGGGTGACCTGTTCGGCCTGTGGAAAGCTGTTTAACAAAGCTGAGGTCTATTGGTCGTCATCGTCGATGGCTGTGGGACGCCTCCGAACCCATGGTGGATGAGACGCACCCGCTGCTGCAAATTTCCTTCATACAATCCGTTTTTCCACACACAACGGCAGCGGTCACTCTGACTGTGCAATTGAACAGCACTCCCCTCCTTTTTGAAGTGGTTATGGGATCTCCGCCACCATCATCGATGGAGAATCCCACCGTCAGTTAGGCACTCTCGTTGGTCGTCTGCCGCAATGTTCTAACAGATACTTTCGTTGTACGTTACACATTGGTTTCTTCAATTATTTTGAAAGGGTACAGTACCGCCCGACATTGAAAATAGGTACAACATTCTTCGTTATTCTTGTCGGAACAACATATTTTTTGTAGTAATAACTCAATTTCACTTAATACACCGACGCCAGATACCAGTGTATGAAGGAAGGACAAATAATTTAATTAATTGATCACATGTGCACTCCCACAAAATAAATCCCTATATCCAATTTGGTGAGATCTGCGAAATGAAAGAATGTATGGTCATCTGCTAACCGCAGATAGTGAATGTGCAACATATGATCATCTTTGAGACGATCCTTTGGTCACCTTTGGGGGAACCAAACAGATGAATTTCACCTGAGCTTTGAGCGCCTGAAATGTCACTGACCAATACGGTAGCAAGGTGCTCCCCCACCTTGACGCAGGTGCGAGCTGACCTGAAGAACGGCCATGTTTCAGCACTCTGGCGCTGGATCTTGTGTCGGTAAGACAAGTCTTAGGTGTGCTCCATAAAGATAAAATGTATCATTCTGGCAAACTTCGGAATAAGGCAATTATCCCGGCATTTCAGTAAGAAACATAAAGCACTTAACAATCTCACACGTTTGTTTCGTAACTTATCCAACTTCTGGATGTTAGATGCCATCTCCTCCCCGAAGAGGTATTTGATGTGACTCTTGAAGTTTTCCCGGTGTATCGAATATTCCACAAGATTTCGGGATTGCAGCCGGATCTCGTCGACTTCTTTCCACGATATTTCGGCTGACAACCTTATAGCCATCTTCAGGCGAGTGTTTGACACTGGGGGTTGCTAGTACATGTCGCTCTATTTATACGTAAAAGTGCCGCAAGACGCGCATGCGCAAGTTACCGTTGCATGCGTACCACCTGTCGATTCCAAGGCCCTCTACAATTTTATCAAGACCGCCGCTGCGAAGTTCATCACACGTAAAGCAAGTTTAGCCCTTGTGAAGGAGAGGATACGTTTCACCCTCCGGGAAGTGGACATGGTTACGAAAGAGCTGTTTTATTTGCAAATGGAGATGGCATCTAATCTTCCTTCCCTCTCGTGGGAATGGGTCGATGGTGTAACATGGGCCAAATCAGACTGGGTCCGTCAGGAGTATTCTTTAAGACAGTCATCAAAGTTCAACCGACTCTCAGCAACGTCACAACAAGATGTTTTTCGACGCTCTTTGGTAAATTTCACGGATAAGGATTTAGACAACGTGACACTGTCTGTACTTGGGTAAGGTCTGAACTTCGCACCGACACCTAGGAACTTACCTTTATCAGATTTTATTAGTGCTGTTGAAGAAGCTGTCAGGCCTCTATCCAGTGAAGCAGCAGAAGAAATCAGGCGGGAAACATGTCGCGCCCTTACGAAAACTCGGCCTCAGAAGAGCAACATTTCTTCAATAGAAAGGGCTGCGCTGCGTAAGTTACGGGAAGATCCTCAGACGGTGGTCCTTCCGGCGGATAAGAGGAATGCCACTGTGCTGTTGCCACGTGATATGTGTGATCAGAATATATATAGTTTGCTGAGTGAGACAACGTACTGGAAGCTTGATAAAGACCCTACTCGGAGAGTAGAAAAGAAAACGTCAGAGTTGCTAAACTCCTCGTCTCTGCCGCAAGAAGTTGTGAAAAGATTGAGACTTCACAGTTCTGTTCCACAGACGTTATATGGTCTTCCAAAGATCCATAAGGATAATGTGCGCTTACGCCCCATAGTGAGGAATGTCTGTGCTCCGACATGTGATTTATCTAGTCATCTGGCTCTGCTACTGAGACCTTTCGTTGGCAAATGTACACACCATATTCGCAACTGCTGACTTTATCAACAGACTGAGAACACTACAACTGAAGGATTCGGACTTGTTAGTAAGTTTCGATGTCGTTTCACTCTTCACGAGGGTCCCGCTTTTGGATTCATTGTCACTTATCGGCAATAAGTTTACGGCCGATATAACGGCGCTGTTTCACCATGCCCTTTCCTCTACTTACTTTCTATTTAATAATGAATATTTTGAGCAACTTAACGGTGTTGCCATGGGTAGTCCTCTGTCCCCTCTGGTAGCAAACTTTTATATGGAAGACTTTGAGGAGAGAGCACTCGATTCGGCGATGTTTAAACCAACAGTCTTCTGGCGGTACCTGGACGACACTTTTGTAGTGTGGCCTCACGGTGAAGAAGAGCTGTCACGATTTTTACAACATCTGAATTCCATCCACACAAACATTCAGTTTACGATGTAAGTTGAAAAGGATGGTTGCCTACCATTTCTGGACGTCATGGTTAATCGCAAGGTGGATGGGTCATTGGGGCATTCTTTCTATCGAAAACCCACGCATACGGACCTGTACCTGCAGGTGTCAAGCAGTCATCACCCGTCACAAACTATGGGCGTCCTTCGAACGTTGGTGCATAGGGCACATGTCGTGTCTGATAAAGACAGCCTTGCAGACGAATTAGGGCACTTGAAATCTGTATTTCAACATAATGGATATTCTGCACATCCGGTCAGTACTGCTTCAAGGATGAAAAAACGTGACCACCCACAAGATCAAGAGCATAAGGAGGTGTTTAAGTCCAGAGCATTTCTCCCATATGTCAGTAACATTTCATCGAAAGTAGGCAGAATTTTAAAGAAACATCGTGTGAAAGCAATCTTCCGGCCACCTACAAAGACTCGTGCTCTTCTGGGCTCAGCCAAGGATGATCTGGGATTACGGAAGGCTGGAATTTATAAAATACCTTGCGAGTGTGAGAAAGCCTACACTGGTCAGACCACACGCACAGTACACGACCGCTGCGTTGAACATGAGCGCCACACCCGCCTTTTACAGCCCAGTAAGTCGGCCATAGCCGAACATTGTATTTCCCAGGACATACTATGGATTATTCTGCCACGAAAATCTTAGCCCCATCGAGATCCTTCTGGGATTCAGTTGTCAAGGAATCCGTGGAAATACGTTTGGCGGAAAATCTCATTAATCGTGATGGCGGCTTTCAATTGAATAAGGCCTGGGACCCGTTGATTCCTTCAATATCAACCAAAAGAAAACTTTTTATGCCTTCTGGCATGTCGCGCGACAAGCAATTTTAATTTTAATATTGAAATTTTGCATTTTATTGTTTTGGACACGTCTGCTAACAGGGGGCGTGCATGTTTTACTTGTACCACGCATTCGCTTGCGCTCCATAGATGCAGTAATATTGTAGAGGGCCATGGAATCGACAGGTGGCGCGCATGCAACGGTAACTTGTGCATGCGCGTCTTGCGACACTTTTACGTATAAATAGAGCGACATGCACTAGCACTCGCCTCCCTCCAAAACCGAGGCGATCATTGTAGGCAAAACCACCCCTTCCTTCCGCCTCCTTGATTTCTATCTCATCATCTATGGCCGTCCTATCGCCCTCACTCCCACCCTCAAGTACCTTGGCGTCACCCTCGACCGTCGCCTCTCCTGGACCCCCCATCTCCAGACAATCCAAGCCAAGGCACGCTCCCGACTTCGTCTCCTCAAGCTCCTTTCGGGCCGTACGTGGGGTCTGGACCCCTCTACCATCCTCCACACCTATAAATCCCTTATCCGCCCTATCCTTTGCTACACCCATCCGGCCTGGATCTCCGCCCCCCCTACCTTTTATAAATCCCTTCAAATCCTTGAACGCCATGCTCTCCGACTCGCCTATCGCATCCGTCTCCCCTCCCCCACGCGGATCCTGTACGATCTCATTCCTTTCCCCCACCTCCTCCTTTTCCTTGAAAGGATACGGATCCTGTACACCTCCCGCAAACTCGACCCTCCCCACCCGCTTGTCTCGCCCATCCTCTCCCACCCCCGCCCACTGCCGCGCCTGTATTCCCACGTCCCACCCGGTCTCCATCTCTCCACCCTCCTTACTCTCTCCGAAGGTGGCTTCCGGCAGCTCCCCCTCCCTGATGATGTCCTCCTTCCCTCCATATACCCCTCCTACCAACTTTGATCCTCCTTCCCTCGTCCTGTGTCTGTTCCTTTGGGCACCCTCCCTCCCTCCCTCATCCCTTTCTCCCCACTCCTCCCCTGGGCTTCCCCTCCCCTGTCCCTCTACTCCTCCTCCCATCTCCTCAGCCATTGGCGTCTTTGTTCTCCCCTCTCCACCCCCACCCCCCCGTCCTTCTTCCCTTCTTGCCAGGTCCCTGGACTCGCACACGCTACGTGGACTTTCGCGCGCCGGAGATCATCGCCATCAGTGTCTCGTGTGTGCCGTTGTGTTTAGTGTTCAGTGTTCACCGTCGCACTCCATCTTTCACCTATGCCATCGCCGTCTTCCGTGTTTGTGCGTCGTGTCAACAGTTTCAAGTGTGGACTATCGTCGAGTGTGAACGGCTCCGTGTTTGTCTTTCTCTGTCAACTGTTTTCTTGCTCACCGTTCTGTAACCTATGTGTAATCTTTCTGGTTTTTTTCTCATTTTGTATCCTATGGCTGAAGAGCAGCATAGAACGCTGCTGACAGCCTGCCTGTTGTACAGGTTTTAAAATTACAATAAAGAAAAAAACTAGCAATCCCCAGTGTCAAACACTCGCCTGAAGATGGCTGTAAGGTTGTCAACCGAAACGTCATGGAAAGAAGTCGACGAGATCCGACTGCAATCCCGAAATCCTGTGGAATATCCCAGTCAGTGGACTAACACGTTGAGTTCCACGTTTGAGGCCGCAAAACTGAGTACAGCAAACGCTGCACTTCTTGCACACCCCACGCTGGATGCGTCCTTAGCGTTAGTGGTGGACACAAGTCAGATGGCTATGGGTTCAGTGTTGAAAAAATGGTCAGATGACTCATGGCAACGACTTGCGTACTAGCATACAAACTCTCATCGTCACAGGAAAAGTGGAGTGCCTACGGCTGTGAGCTTGTTGCCGTGGTTGGTTGGTTACCTGGTTGGTTGGTTTGGGGGAAGGGACCAAATAGAGGGGTCATCGGTCTCATCGGATTAGGGAAGGAAGGTGGCCCTGCCTCTGCCTGAAGCGATTTAGGAAAATACGGAAAACCTAAATAAGGATGGTCGGACGCGGGTTTGAACAGTCGTCCTCCTGAATGTGAGTCTAGTGTGCTAACCAATGCGCCACCTCGCTCCAGCTTGCCATGCACGAAGCAGCTAAGCACTTTCGACCACAATTATAATCAAGAGTATTCGTCATCTATACTGATCATAAACCGTTGTCGTACGCCTTCAGGCAGAACGGCAACTGCTCACCTCGCCAGCATAATCACCTGGAATTCATAGCCCAATCCATAACAGACATCAAGCACATTTCGGGTATTGACAATGTTGTTGTTGATTGCCTCTTACGTGTCAACAGTGTCTCACGGTCTACAGATTTCACGGAACTCGCCCATGCACAGCAAGATGATCAAGAGGTCCAAAGATTTTTACTCGATGATACATCTGTGGTACATTTGCAGCTGGTCAGCGTGCCTGGAGAGGAAGTCAAACAGTATTGCAATGTCTCTCAGAGATGACCTCGCCTCTTCTTACCAGCCGTATTCCGTAGTCAAGTTTCCGGCAGCCTACACAACTTGCGTCACCTGGAAACATCCAACTTTTCACCTAGAGTCGGCACGTTTTGAGTAGACAGGTACGGAAAAAGATTGTTGTGACGGGACACGTACACACCTACAGTGCCCTGCAGTTCCAGTGTAACAAAGTATCTCGCCAGGTGCACGCGCCTGTCGTTATTTCTCTGTCCTTGCGTTTTGCACACGTGCATGTTGACGTAGCAGGACCATCGTTTCCAACGGCCACTAACTGTGATAGATCATTCCACTCGTTGGCCGAAAGCGGTGCAGGTGGAAAATATTTCAGCAGAAACATTAGCTTCTGCTTTCGTGTCGACTGGATTAGATAAGTCTGGTTGTCATCTGCACATTACAACCAACCATGGATGACAATTTGAATCTGATTTGTTCAAATGGCTCTGAGCACTATGGGACTTAACATCGGAGGTCATCAGTCCCCTAGAACTTAGAACTACTTAAACCTAACTGACCTAAGAACATCACGCACATCCATGCCCGAGGCATGATCCGAACCTGCGACCGCAAAACGGTCGCGCGGTTCCAGACCGAAGCGACTAGAACCGCTCGGTCACAGCGGCCGGCTCTGATTTGTTCGCCAGCTTGCAAAGTTCTGTGAACATGTGCACCATAATACCACCAGTTATTATCTCGCTAGCAATGTCATGATCCACCGAAGGCTCTGTTCTCTCGAAGCTGCACTTGTCTGTCATGGCATCGCCTGGACGACTGCTCTTCCCATAATCCTCCTTGGTCTGCGGAACACTTACAAGTCAGCCATGGATTCCTCTGCAGCAGAACTCGTTGTGACGAAGCATTACGCCTCCCGGCAGAATTTATCATCTTGTGATTTTAAAAAAATGGTTCAAATGGCTCTGAGCACTATGGGACTGCTGCTGAGGTCATCAGTCCCCTAGAACTTAGAGCTACTTAAACCTAACTAACCTAAGGACATTACACACATCCACGCCCGAGGCAGGTACGAACCTTCGACCGTAGCGGTCTCGCGTTTCCAGACTGTAGCACCTAGAACCGCTCGGCCACTCCAGCCGGCTCATCTCGTGATTATCCAACATAGCTCGGATCCGTCCTCATAAAGCCTGCAGCCATGGGACACCACCTATACAGGGTCATTCAAAAGTAATTGTACACACTTCGTGAGTATAATGTTACAGCACATGTTAAATAAAAGTTTGTTTGAAACTGCTTGTTGTGCAGTAGAGGAGGGATCACAAATGAAACACAAACAGCACAAAATTAATTTTTCTCTGAAAGCAACGACAACAAGGGACCTGAAATTCAACATAACTGCGTCTGCACATTTATTCCAGAAGCTGTTCAAGACAATGTCCAGGTAGATGAAGAAAGTGACGTGCTCGACGTCTTACCGCTCTCGAAATGTTGCCGTCTTGGTTCATCCCTTTCTGCATAGTTGCGCAACCATTTTCAGTTCCCGCTGTAGTTGTGCTGCATTCTCAGTTGCAACACCACATATGAGTTTCTTGAGATGAAATCCAGGGGGGGTTAAGACCAGGGGATTTGGTGGGCCTAGTGACGTCCTGCAGCACCTATCCCCAGCTGAGATAATCTCTTGCCTCCAGTCTGAAATATGCAGGGGAACCGTCGTGGGTAAACCGTACGTTGGTTCTTGTAGGGAGTGAGGCATCACGAATTAGACCACCCAAATCATGTTCCAAAAACTATCGATACACTTTGTGAGTCAGGCACTGTGGAATAACATGAGGTTTTAGTAAGTACGTAACATGGACATGTAAATTTTTATTTTTGCATGTTATCTTTGTGCGCGTCAGACACAGAGAGTAACTTACGTTACTGTTAAACAATATTTGGTCTTGTTGTGGCATTGTCTTTGCCTCTGCGCAGCCTGATATATTCTTAGTTGAAGTGTGGTAGGTGATGGGCGTATTCAGTAGTGCAGTATTGACTTGTGATTCTATCGGTTAGGTGAAGAAAGATTTATTATAAAGGACAGCAAGGATGAATATGATATACAGGGTGGTCCAATGATAGTGACCGAGAAAAAATCTCACGAAATAAGAATCAAAAGAAAAAACTACAAAGAACGAAACTCGTCTAGCTTGAAGGGGAAAGAAGATGGCGCTATGGTTGGCCCGCTAGATGGCGCTACCATAGGTCAAACGGATATCAACTGCGTTTTTTTAAAAATAGAAACCCCCATTTTTATTACATTTTCGTGTAGTACGTGAAGAAATATGAATATTTAGTTGGACCACCTTTTTTCGCTTTGTGATAGGTGGCGCTGTAAAAGTCACAAACGTATAAGTACGTGGTATCACGTAATATTTCGCCAGTGGGAACGGTATTTGCTTCGTGATACATTACCCGTGTTAAATTGCACCGTTTACCAATTGCGGAAAAGGTCGATATCGTGTTGATGTATGGCTATTGTGATCAAAATGCCCAACGGGCGTGTGCTATGTATGCTGCTTGGTATCCTGGACGACATCATCCAAGTGTCTGGACCGTTCACCGGATAGCTACGTTATTTAAGGAAACAGGAAGTGTTCAGCTACATGTGAAACGTCAACCACGACCTGCAACAAATGATGATGCCCAAGTAGGTGTTTTAGCTGGTGTCGCGGTTAATCCGCACATCAGTAGCAAACAAACTGCGCGAGAATCGGGAATCTCAGAAACGTCGGTGTTGAGAATGCTACATCAACATCGATTGCACCCGTACCGTATTTCTATGCACCAGGAATTGCATGGCGACGACTTTGAACGTCATGTACAGTTCTGCCACTGGGCACAAGAGAGATTACGGGACGATGACAGATTTTTTGCACGCATTCTATTTAGCGCCATTCACCAACAGCGGTAACGTAAGCCGGCATAATATGCACTATTGGGCAACGGAAAATCCACGATGGCTGCCACAAGTGGAACATCAGCGACCTTGGCGGGTTAATGTATGGTGCGGCATTATGGGAGGAAGGATAACTGACCCCCACTTTATCGATGGCAATATAATGGTGCAATTTATGCTGATTTCGTATGTAATGTTCTACCGATGTTACTACAAGATGTTTCACTGCATGACAGAATGACGATGTACTTCCAACATGATGGATGTCTGGCACATAGCTCTCTTGCGGTTGAAGCGGTATTGAACAGCATATTTCACGACAGGTGGATTGGTCGTCGAAGCACTATACCATGGCTCGCACGTTCACCGGATCTGACATCCCCGGATTTCTTTCTGTGGGGAAAGTTGTAGGATATTTGCTATCGTGATCCACCGACAACGCCTGACAACATGCGACAGGGCGTTGTCAATGCATGTGCGAACATTACGGAAGCGAACTACTCGCTGTTGAGAGGAATTTCGTTACACGTATTGCCAAATGCATTGAGGTCGACGGATATCACTTTGAGCATTTATTACATTAATTTGGTACTTACAGGTAATAACGCTGTAACAGCATGCGTTCGCAGAAATTATAAATCCACTAAGATACATGTATCACATTGGAACAACCGCAATAAAATGTTCAAACGTAGCTACTTTCTGTATTTTAATTTAAAAAACCTACCTGCTACCAACTGTTCGTCTAAAATGGTGAGCCATATGTTTGTGACTAATACAGCGCCATTTCTCACAAAGCGAAAGAAGTGGCCCAACTAAAATATTCATATTTCTTTACGTACTACGTGAATATGTAATAAAAATGAGGGTTCCTATTTAAGAAAAAAAAAACGCAGTTGAAATCCGTTTGACCTATGGCAGTGCCATCTAGCGGGCCAACCATAGCGCCATCTAATTTTCCTTTCAAGCTAGACAAGTTTTGTTCTTTGTAGTTTTTTTGTTTGGCGCTTATTTAGTAAGGTATTTGGCCCGGTCACGATCAATGGATCACCCTGTATAAATTGGAAGGCGAAAAGAATGTAGATTTTGAATAATATTATAATTTTTGAAGAGAACAAGTGTGAGGTAAGGCTGCAGCACTGCGCAATTAGGAATGTTTATTGTAAGCTAGTTAACTTTCTCAGACGTGAGGGAGAGAGACCACCCCACATCCCTCAGTCATACCTTAAGATGTCAACTGATGAAGTTGTTTGGGTTCTATAGAAGGGGTGGCCGAGCGGTTCTAGGCGCTACAGTCTGGAACCGCGTGACCGCTACGGTCGCAGGTTCGAATCCTGCCTCGGGCATGGATGTGTGTGATGTCCTTAGGTTAGTTAGGTTTAAATAGTTCTAAGTTCTAGGGGACTGATGACCTCAGCTGTTAAGTCCCATAGTGCTCAGAGCCATTGGAACCATTTTCTATAGAAATTCCCTGTCAACATTGTACTTTTTTCAAATCATTCTTCACTTTGTTAAGCATAGTATTGTTCAGACCATTCTTATGTGTGAAGGTCATGCGAAATTTTACTCTGTCTTTTTGAATACATATTTCATTCGAAAATCATTGTCTTGGAATATCACCTCCTAGGGATAGTTACTCTCCTCATCCCACTGCTTAAAGAAGGTTTATCATGACGCGTTACCACACTACACCATATGGTATGCAGCAGTTTCAATATTTATTTAGAAACAGGAAACAAAGCTTGGCCGCTACCTGCTTGCTGTTTGCTGTTGTGCTTTCGATAAACCTGCAACAATGCTGTCAAAACGCGAGGTAAGTGAATATTTTGACTTGCGCCAGATAATTGTTTTACTTCAGTTGCGCATTTAATGAAAGTTGTGTTCAGACCAGTTACAGTTCAGTTCAAATTATGTTCTGTTTAGTCAAAGGTTTAATTTGAATAACAGTTCGTGGGTACGTAGTCCTGTTAATACGTAGAGTTTTATATAGTGGTATGTAAATTTTGGCTAAATTTCAAACAAAAGCCTATAGTGGGGAAGTTACATATGTCGATCTTTTCTGCCACGATAGTTCGTTGGTTCCTTTGATAATATGTACTCAGATAGTGTTGGGTTTCTCGAAAGCAAAAAAATGCCTCTGCGCCAATTTTACCAATTTTGTACTTCTTTTTCAGACAATTCATTTAAAATTTTGTGTTCAGTTTGTGAAATTTTGCGACGGTTATCGATTACTTTATTACATGAACGGTTGGCATAATAGTACAAGTTCTGTGTGGCTTTCATTAATTTTTGAGTATTTGCGTGCTTGATTGTAAAGTTTTTGTTTTTATTTGTTTGGTCATTGTAGCAATTTTGTTTTTAAGAAACAGTGTTTCATCATGTTCGGCACAACAGTAAACAGCATGAAAGTCCATCGTAGCACAATACAGGACAAAGAGTTACAAAATAACGAGTCGGTACACGATGAGATAAACCACGTTGAGCAATTAGCAACTACCTATAGTTTACATGAGACGGCAGGAAATTGCGCGTATCCACAACTATTAGCTAATTTAGTGAACAATAATGAAACAGAATAAACGATGAGTGATGAACACGTAAATTCTGAAGGTGAGTCGGTCGGCCGTAGGCTGCCACAGTCAAGCGAAAGCTTACTACAGTCGCCATAGTCGTGCGAAATTGTACAACTGGTTTAACAGCATCACCAGAATCAGGTTTTGCGTGAATGTCTTTTGAACGAACACACATTTCCTTCAGTTAACATTTACAAAGAACCACACTGCGTGTATCCGACTAAATTTTCTAGACTCAAGTCGGCAGATGCTTAAAAAAACGCAAGATGAAACTTGGAAACCACAGGAAGAAAACAGTAAATCACTTAGGGAAGAAATAAGAAAATCACTGGAAGAGAATAGAAAATCATAGGTACAAATGAAATTGAAAATACCAAATTTATCAGTTGAGATTGGAGAAGAAATTAAAAATGACCTTCAGCTTATAATTCTCAGCTAGATTATGTGACCTTGAAACACCAGCGTAATGACAGGGACGAATTGTTATCTAAACTCAACACTGTAGTTCCGTGTGCGATGGTTACACAGATAAGAGAACAGAACGAACAGCTTAACACAACGGTAAAAGAAATTAGCGAACAAATGGAAAGTTTGACATTAAATTACGAAGAACAGAAAGATCAGTTAAGCACAATTAAAGGAAAATGTGATGACCTGACAATGAAAATCGCAAAGTTGTCAACCAGCGCAGACAGAGATTCAAATGACACAACGCCAGTATAATTTTCAGGAGAAAATTAATAGGGAAAATAAGCGTTATAGGAATACTATGAATGAAAAAGTCTAGCGTATTGAAAAAAAGGATAATCGCGACGACGGAAAGGACGAGTTTGACGCTTTACGTTCATACTCAGAAAACTTTGGTGACCATACAAATTTATGATTCAAATGGCTCTGAGCACTATGGGACTTAACTTCTGAGGTCATCAGTCCCCTAGAACTTAGAACTACCTAAACCTAGCTAACCTAATGACACCACACACATCCATGCCCGAGGCAGGATTCGAACCTGCGATAGTAGCGGTCGCGCGGTTCCGGACTGTAGCGCCTATAACCGCTCGGCCACTCCAGCCGGCACAAATTTATGGCTCTAGGTGATTTTACACGAGAACAGTACCACTCCTCCCTGATACGACACCTTATTGCTGACGTGATGCAATAGACGTGGTTCACACAAAAATTGTAACTTCGATTATAAACACTTTTTGGCAGTACGTAAATTCAAAGTTTGCAGGAATTACTCTAACGAAATTTATCCCCAAGCTTGGATTGATCAGTTCCTATATTCTTTACCACCAAATTGGTCTCTTGAACACAAATTAGAATTTCCCTGCGGTTATTTGGAAAATGAACCTGCAGTAAGAATGTTCATAATAGTGAATAATAGTGAGAGATTGCCAAAACATAAATGATTCCTCACGAGCAAATTTGTCAGCCTACTGGTCACAGGTCACACATCAGGTAAAACATAAAATTACAATGTTACGAAACTTAGAATAGCCTGATTTCTCTAGCCCAGCAAAATACTTTGATGACATGGTACGGAGAAATCAGTACTTGTCAAGCCCATACAGTCAGAGCTAATTGTTTAATCAGTACTTGTCAAGCCCATACAGTCAGAGCTAATTGTTTAACAAAGTACGTACACATTTGACACACGTAATCTTGACCGGCAGATGTAAAGATGATGTAGAAACATTTCAAACAATACTTCAGGAATTGGAATTAGACAATGAAACAATTTAACGAAAACACACAATAACAATCAGAACAAAATCTATAAGACGGAAGAGGCTTTTCAACCCTTTGAACTATGGGGACTCGCATAACAAACACAACCACAGAAAATATTACCAACAGGACAATCGACAGCGTCTGATTATTGTGTAGAAGTAATTTCTAGAGCTCTGACTACGAACATAATTACAGACGTTGCAGGAATTACGGCAAAGAGAAAAGGCGTAGTCACATCACAAGTATCGTAGCAATCAAAGTAATCCCATGCAAGACTCAACTCACATGTTAATTATGCAAATTTTCATGGGCACAATTCAGATGCATCAAATCTCCAAAATACATGACACAACAACAATTTTACAACACAACAGCCAACACAAGCTAAACCAAAACCGTCTCAGTAATCAACATCATAATTCACAGTGCTAAACTCTGGAATGGCAAGCCCAACGCGACAGATACAAATAATTGAAGTCAGATCAACAAATCCATGAGATAATCGACAACGGCAAAGCAATACAGGACGAAATTGAAACTATTATGACACACAAGAGCAAGAGGCTTCATCATATTTCTCATAACAAACCATGTATAGAATAATTCTATTTACAAAAGTTGTATCGAGATGATTGAACTACATGTTATCTATTTCTAAAGTATTTCTTGCATTAAGCTCGCAGCAGTAGTCAGCAACAAACAATGCTATTGCACAGCATGCCAGAGCGTCTCCCGTCGCGCAGCAGGCAGCTTTTGGCCAAATCGGGCGACTATCGACGTGCAACAAACTTTATCATCGCAGAACAAATCAAGCGATTTGCTGGCACGATGTATGCAGTAAACAAACTGCTATGAACATCTAAATTTCATCTAGAATCCGAATAAGAATAAATAATTTAATCTAAAATGAACATTAGCAGTATTTTTTAAACTAGTTCTGATAGGAAACACAGGTTTTTAGCAATGTGTTGTTACCAGAATGAGATTTTCATTCTGCAGCGGAGAGCTTCTGTGAAGTATGGAAGGTAGGGGACGAGATACTGGCAGAAGTAAAACTGTGACGACGGGGCGTGAGTCGTGCTTGGGTAGCTCAGATGGTAGAGCACTTGCCCGCAAAACGCAAAGGTCCTCGGAGTTCGAGTCTCGGTCCGGCACACAGTTTTAATCTGCCAGGAAGTTTCAATGTGTTGTTAATTTGAGAAATATTTTTGGCTGTACACAGTTATGATAATACAGAGACATATAACATTTTCTATCACTTTTGATGAGATATACAGGTTTTAGGATGGTAACTGTGTTGCCTGGAAAGAAAAGAAATGGGTATTTTGATAAGAAGTTTTTCAAGGTCTGTTGTGAGGTAGTGAAGTTGTGCTTACAGAAGCGAATTATTTACAATTACTGCTATGAGGTGCTGCTTGTGTGGAAATAACTGGACGAAAATAGAGCAGGGAACTGTTATATGAAGTATATATTGAGAAGAAGACAGTGAATATGATTAATGCTGTAAGAGGATAATGAGATTTAAGGTTGGTTAGGTACGTGAGATGATAATTATGAGATTTATGAAGGATACTGTAGTAGAATGAGGCAGTGATTACGATGATTAATGCAGATAAAGGGTGACTGAGTAATGGTTAGGACATAAGGTCCCTGTTTCTTGCTGTAGCCAGTTTTTATGCCACATGGATTTATTTCGTGTTTATAAGTGTAAAGGGTAAATTTTTGATAAGATGTGACTAGGTGACAGTAGTGAATGAAGGTAACGTGACTTGAGACAACACAGTTATTTCCCTGAGATGGAGTTCATGATTATCTGATGCAAGTTATTCAACCTTTTACTAAACATACGGTGTTATTTTTTCATGGGAACAACAAAACTTGTAATAGTTATGTGGATTTTACAGTAATTCGAGAAGTGTTTGTTTTTGTCTCCATTTGTACACGAAAAATAATCTGCAAACCCTCGCTTAGCATTGATTGCTACTCTGTTCTGTGAAACACTCATTTAGTACATAGTACCTCAGTGAACTTTTGTCTTTGTGATTGTGTTTATTGTCTTGTTTTTATTGATAAATGACATTTTTTTCTGATTTGTATAGAGCTACATTCATGCAGTATTTAACTTCTACTGAATTCTGTAGAACTAAGCTGCCTTTTCTTTGTCTAACAGATAAACCTTACGTTTGTAAGGTACAACAATATTGTTCATAGGTCTAGGTGTCTGGGAAATTTTAGAAATGAAGAGGACATGGATAGAAAATGCACTGCAAAGAGAGAAAGGACGTGCAGGAAGTATGTGGGATACTAATGATGATCTTTTTTTTTTACTTTACAGCTTTATTTTCTTTAAATGGTATAGGATAAGAAGCTTTTATATATATTTTTCTACTAAGGGGTGGCATTGGAGAATAACTGTCTTCTTGCATTTACATATGATGTAACACAGTAAAATGCTTTCCTTTAGGTCAAGGAATGTTCAGGCTCTTATGTTATTTATTGAGTTTTTTAATGCATATTGTCTGTATAAATTATTATTATAGAATGCAGCTTCATCATTGTAACAATTATGTCAAGTGTAGTACTGTAGTGAGCTCTCATAAGTCATGGAATATTTGTAAGAAGTCATGAAAGATGTATTTAGGACGCAAAGAGACAAAGGTAAGAAAGGAAGTTGTACAACGTATATATGACAAAAGAAATGATTCAAAGATAAATTTGAGATGAGAATTGGTTAGGTGGGACAAATATGAGAAATGGTTGGGTATGGAAATGATGATGAATGGTTAAAGCAGGGCATCTGAGCCAAATAATATGAACTTACAAGAATGCATTAAGTACATGACAGAATTAAGCAAAGAGATAAGGTGAAGAGTGGTATTTGTTGGAAGTTAGGTGAAATTTTGGGTAAAATGATTAAGAGGTGCACAAACTAAAGGATGCAATATAACTAGATAGCAAGCTAATTACTGGCCATATTAGGTACAACAATAGACTAACGTTTCACTGATTGCGTAAAGTATTCTTTGATATGAACTCTTTGTTTTTCCAAATTGTATAATTGTGTCCTTATCTCTGTGACCAACAGTGTTTCTTTCTTGTGTCTGATCACTATCCTGATGTGTCTCTCTCTACCCTTCTCTCTATACTTTTATGTATTTCACTAATGATCACACAAACATATTTATTTCAATAGATTTAGAATGTTTTGTAGGTCATTCTGGAGACGTATAATAATTGTTTCTTATCATGCCTATTACTGCACAGTGTTTCTTATCATTTCCTTGTTTGGTGTTTCTGTAATTTATTATTGTAAAACCATTACACCATTTTTTCTTACTATTTTTATAGACACAAAAATCTGTTGTTACCATTACACTACATGTGCAGTCCATATATAGAACTATGTAAAATCGTATTACTTAATATTGATAATTGTGTATTGAAAATGTAAAAATTGTAATTGATTGACGATTCACCACAAATGACTGACTTGCCAGAGCAGAGGAAATGTGTCTACTTACTATATACTGAAATATTCTCTGTCAAATGTTGGCATACTTCACTGATACAAAGTGCATTTGACTTTTATAAGGTATTCTTCAATACTAAAATATGATTTTGAGTTATCAGTGGATGTACAGTCGGCTTCAAGCAGATACTACAACATATTTTACTGTTTGTGCATTTGTGGAGTTTCAGCTGAGAAATGTGCTTAGTCTCACTGAGTCTACTTCCACATAACTTCCCACAACAGTGACATTATCGCAACGAGCTGAAGAAAATTGGTCGTTTGTGACAGACATTCTTCTACCTACTTTCATTGTGCCAATTACTCCTGCTATATGTGACTGTGCTTCAGAAATGTAGGTGATGTGTAATGCAGACACTCCAACCTATTTCGTGTGTGCTACAAGAACAATGTAGATCACCAATATTACTACAACACAAAATGTGATATATAAACTTTCAAAATAGCCCAGTGCGGAATGTTCTCGTAGACATAATAAAACATGATAACCTAGCTGTGGTGAATTCTATTCATTACTTCATTCACATTCATTTTTACTAATGTTTCTTTAACTCATATTCTTGTAAAGCTCATTGACTGCTTGTATTTGTAGCGTAACCTTAATGTTTAGAATTTTGTCCTCGTACCCTTCACAACCGTAATGACTCTCGTACAAAACTCTACTTGGGGAAGATATGTAAGGTGAGCATGTCATTTTTGTTTTTAAGTTATCGATGTGCTCGTCAGAGAAAGTTATGTTACTGTTACACAATCTTTGGTCTTGTTGTGGCACAGTCTTTGCCTCCTCGCAGTCTGATACATTCTTAGTTCAAGTGTGGTAGGTGATGGACGTATTGAGTAGTGCTGTGTTGCAGCAGTGCGCAGCTAGGAATGATTTGTCAGCTACTTTACTTGCTCAGAGCTGAGAGAAAGACCACCCCACTTCCCTGAATCATGCATTAACATATCAACTGATTAAGCTGTGTGGTTTTTGTAGAAGTTCTCTGTTAACATTGTACGCTTTTCAAATCATTGTTCACTTTGTTGAGCATAGTATTGTTCAGACCAATTTTTTGTGTGAATATCACGCGAAATTTTACTCTGTCTTTTTGAATATATGCTTAGTTCTAAAATCATTGTCTTGGAATGTCATTTCATAGGAACAATTACTCTCCCCACCCTACTGTTTAAAGAAGGTATATCATTACGCGTTACAACATTGCAGCAGTTTGAATATTTATTTGCAAATAGAAATCTAGCTTAGCTTGGGCCTGCTCGCTGTTTGCTATTATGCTTTCGAGAATTCTGCAACAGTATTGTCAAGACATGAGGTGAGTGGAAATTTTTATTAGGGCCAAATAACTGTTTTACTTCAGTTGCGCATTTAATGTAAAGACATGTTGTATTCAGACCAGTTATACGAGGTGTGATTGAAAAGCTTTAAGAATGGGCTTGTAATTGCACTACGGTGGCACTTACATGCTACTGTGATGCGTCTCCTTCAAAATAGTCCCCTTCTGACTGAACACACCGACTCCAACGGTGTTTCCACTTTTGAAAATATTCCTGGGAATTTTTTTCCTGAATTGTGTTAAGGATGATCTCCGTATTTGCCTGGATGTCTTCAATATAATCAGATCGCTTCTCTTTCAGTGAAAATTTCAGTTTAGAAAACAGGTAGAAGTCCACGGTAGCCAAATCAGGGGAATATGGCGGTTGTGGAAGCAAAGGAATTTTGAATTTGGTCAGAAATTCAACGCCGGAGGCGACACAATGAGCCAGAGCATTGTCATGGTGCAGCACCAAACTTCTATCTTTCCACAATGCAAGCCTTTTTCTTCCACACCTTTCTGCGCAAACGCTCAAGCACACATTTGTAGTATTCCTGGTTAATTGTTCTAAATGGTTCAAATGGCCTTGAGCGCTATGGGACTTAACTTCTGAGGTCATCAGTCCCCTAGAACTTAGAAGAACTTAAACCTAACTAACCTAAGGACATCACACACATCCATGCCCAAGGCAGGATTCGAACCTGCGACCGTAGCGGTCGCGCAGTTCCAGACTGTAGCGCCTAGAACCGCTCGGCCACCCCAGCCGGACGGTTAATTGTCCAGGGGTAAATTCATGATGCACAATACCTTTAGAATCGAAAAAAGTCACGAAGACTGTCTTCACATTCGATTGACTTTGCCATATGTTTTCGGTCATGGTGAACCTGGAGTCTTCCACTGTGAAGACTGCACTTTGGTTTCAGGGCCATATCTATATACCCACGATTCGTCACCTGTAATTACCCTATTTAACAAATCTGACTCATTTTCAGCCCGATTAGTCAGTTTTTGGCACACTTCAAGTCGGTATTGTCTCTGGTCACTTGACAACACTTTTGGAATGAATTTTGCGGACACTCGACGCATGTTCAGATCTTTATTTAAAATTGCCTGAACAGCATAGAAACTTAAATTAAGTTCATCAGCCATCTCCCTAATTGTAAATCTACAATCTGAGCGGGCTAAGTCGAGAACTTTTACAACATTTTCATTCATTTTTGAGGTGGAAGGACGGCCAGACCGTGGTTCATTTTCAAATGATTCGCGGCCATTTTTGAATCTGTTGAACCAGACAAAAACATCTGACTGGCTCATACAAGTATCTCCAAAAGCTGTTTTTAATAGTTAGTAAGTCCCAGGAGCTCATTTCCCGGTTTTAAAACAAAATTTCACACAAACTCGTTGCTCCGTTTTTACGTCCATTTTCACACAGACAGCATTTGGCAACAAGCCCTAACAGACCCGCACTCAACCAGCTGCCACAATGAACTGAATGAAGAAAACGCATTTTCCTGTCACAGGGAGTTCAAAGACAATACAACGATTCAGTCCCCACCCCCCATCTACCCGCCCACCAAACCAGTAAGCAGTAGCGGATACATTTTTAAAACTTTCCAGTCACTTTCAGTTCAAATTGGGTTCTGTTTACTCAAAGATTACTACACGAGTTTATGTTGAATAACAGCTTGGGGTACATAGTTATGGTAACACATAGACTTTTGTAGTTGTTGTTATGGTCTTCAGTCCCGAGACTGGTTTGATGCAGCTCTCCATGCTACACTATCCTGTGCAAGCTTCTTCATCTCCCAGTACCTACTGCAATCTACATCCTTCTCAATCTGCTTAGTGTATTCATCTCTTGGTCTCCCTCTATGATTTTTACCCTCCACGCTGCCCTCCAATACTACTTTGGTGATCCCTTGATGCCTCAGAACATGTCCTACCAACCGATCCCTTCTTCTGGTCAAGTTGTGCCACAAACTTCTCTTCTCCCCAATCCTATCAGTACTTCCTCATTAGTTGTGTGGTCTACCCATCTAATCTTCAGCATTCTTCTGTAGCACCACATTTCGAAAGCTTCTACTCTCTTCTTGTCTAAACTATTTATCGTCCATGTTTCATTTCCATACATGGCTACACTTCATACAAATACTTTCAGAAAAGACTTCCTGGCACTTAAATCTATACTCGATGTTAACAAATTTCTCTTCTTCAGAAACGCTTTCCTTGCCATTGCCAGTCTACATTTTATATCCTCTCTACTTCGACCATCATCAGTTATTTTGCTCCCCAAATAGCAAAACTCCTTTACTACTTTAAGTGTCTCATTTCCTAATCTAATTCCCTCAGCATCACCCGACTTAATTTGACTACATTCCATTATCCTCGTTTTGCTCTTGTTGATGTTCATCTTATATACTCCTCTCAAGACACTGTCCATTCCATTCAACTGCTCTTCCAAGTCCCTTGCTCTCTCTGACAGAATTACAATGTCATCGGCGAACCTCAAAGTTTTTATTTCTTCTCCATGGATTTTAATACCTACTCCGAATTTTTCTTTTGTTTCCTTTACTGCTTGCTCAATATAGAGATTGAATAACATAGGGGAGAGGCTACAACCCTGTCTCACTTCCTTCCCAACCACTGCTTCCCTTTCATGCCCCTCGGCTCTTATAACTACCATCTGGTTTCTGTACAAATTGTAAATAGCCTTTCGCTCCCTGTATTTTACCCCTGCCACCTTTAGAATTTGAAAAAGAGTGTTCCAGTCAACACTGTCAAAAGCTTTCTGTAAGTCTACAAATGCTGGGAATGTAGGTTTGTCTTTCCTTAATCCAGCTTCCAAGATAAACCGTAGGGTCAGTATTGCCTCACGTGTTCCAATGTTTCTACGGAATCCAAAATGATCTTCCCAGAGGTCTGCTTCTATCAGTTTTTCCATACGTCTGTAAAGAATTCGTGTTAGTAATACGCAGCCGTGACTTATTAAACTGATAGTTCGGTAATTTTCACATCTGTCAACATCTGCTTTCTTTGGGATTGGAATTATTATATTCTTCTTGAAGTCTGAGGGTATTTCGCCTGTCTCATACATCTTGCTCACCAGATGGTAGAGTTTTGTCAGGACTGGCTCCTCTCCCAAGGCCGTCAGTAGTTCCAATGGAATGTTGTCTACTCTGGGGGCCTTGTTTCGACTTAGGTTTTTCAGTGCTCTGTCAAACTCTTCACGCATTATCGTATCTACCATTTCAACTTCATCTACATCCTCTTCCATTTCCATAATATTGTCCTCAAGTACATCGCCCTTGTATAGACCCTCTATATACTCCTTCCACCTCTCTGCTTTCCCTTCTTTGCTTAGAACTGGGATTCCATCTGAGCTCTTGATATTCATACAAGTGGTTCTCTTATCTCCAAAGGTCTCTTTAATTTTCCTGTAGGCAGTATCTATCTTACCCCTAGTGAGATAAGTCTCTAGATCCTTACATTTGTCATCTAGCCATCCCTGCTTAGCCATTTTGCACTTCCTGTCGATCTCATTTTTGAGACGTTTGTATTCCTTTTTGCCTGCTTCATTTACCGCATTATTTATATTTTCTCCTTTCATCAATTAAATTCAATATTTCTTCTGTTACCCACGGATTTCTACTAACCCTCGTCTTTTTACCTACTTGATCCTCTGCTGCCTTCACTACTTCATGCCTCAAAGCTACCCATTCTTCTTCTACTGTATTTCGTTTCCCCATTCCTGACAATTGTTCGATTATGATCTTCCTGAAACTCTGTACAACCTCTGGTTCTTTCAGTTTACCCAGGTCCCATCTCCTTAAATTCCCACCTTTTTGCAGTTTCTTCAGTTTTAATCTACAGGTCATAACCAACAGATTGTGGTCAGAGTCCACATCTGCCCCTGGAAATGTCTTACAATTTAAAACCTGGTTCCAAAATCTCTGTCTTACCATTATATAATCTATCTGATACCTTTTAGTATCTCCAGGATTCTTTCATGTATACAACCTTCTTTTACGATTCTTAAACCAAGTATTAGCTATGACTAAGTTGTGCTCTGTGCAAAATTCTACCTGGCGGCTCCTCTTTCATTTCTTAACCCCAATCCATATTCACCAACTACGTTTCCTTCTCTCGCTTTTCGTACACTCGAATTCCAGTCACCCATGACTATTAAATTTTCATCTCCCTTCACTATATGAATAATTCCTTTTATTTCATCATACATTTCTTCAATTTCTTCGTCATCTGCAGAGCTAGTTGGCGTATAAACTTGTACTAATGTAGTAGGTGTGGGCTTCGTATCTATCTTGGCCACAATAATGCGTTCACTATGCTGTTTCTTAGTAGCTTACCCGCATTCCTATTTTCCTATTCATTATTAAACCTACTCCTGCATTACCCCTATTTTATTTTGTGTTTATAACCCTGTAGTCACCTGACCAGTGGTCTTGTTCCACCTGCCACCGAACTTCACTAATTCCCACTATATCTAACTTTAACCTGTCCATTTCCCTTTTTAAATTTTCTAACCTACCTGCCCGATTAAGGGATCTGACATCCCACGCTCCGATCCGTAGAACGCCAGTTTTCTTTCTCCTGATAACGACATCCTCTTGAGTAGTCCCCGCCCGGAGATCCGAATGGGGGACTATTTTACCTCCGAAATATTTTACCCAAGAGGACGCCATCATCATTTAATCATACAGTAGAGTTGCATGCCCTCGGGAAAAATTACGGCCGTAGTTTCCCCTTGCTTTCAGCCGTTTGCAGTACCAGCACAGCAAGGCCGTTTTGGTTATTGTTACAAGGCCAGATCAGTCAATCATCCAGACTGTTGCCCTTACAACTACTGAACAGGCTGCTGCCCCTCTTAAGGAAACACACGTTTGTCTGGCCTCTCAACAGATACCCCTCCGTTGTGGCTGTACCTATGGTACGGCTACCTGTATCGTTGAGGCACGCAAGCCTCCCCACCAGTGCCAAGGTCCATTGTTCATGGGGGAAGGGACTTTTGTAGAATGAAAGATAAATTTGGGCTAAATTTCATAGAGAAGCATATAGTGGAGAGGTTACAAGTGATTGTCCACTATACCACACTAAATGTTCACTGGTAAACGATGTTGATATCCTCGTATTGTAGTTACGCAAGGATTCTCCTACGGCCACATGTGCGAGTTAACAGCGTTCATAACAGAAATCCCGAGATCTATGTGAGTCTACAGGTGTCAGCTCTTGTTCGTTCTGCAGGTGAAGTGGGTGTAATTACTGTCTCCGAAGCAAGCGCCATGCAATTGGTTGAGAAACCTTACAGGGGCCCTTCTATTGCGGGCACTTTAAATCAGATCTGCATCTACTGTTCCCAGGATGTTCTCAAAACGCTCTCAATCCAGTTGAGGTCGAACTAACCGTGGCGCACCGCGAATGCCACATTCCCTTAAACGGTTGTCCACAGCTGTGAATGTCTGGTGGTTTGGTACTCGTCTGTTTCCAAACATTTCCATATAACGCCGTATTGCTGCTCTTGCAATGCCTTCTCCTGCACCGTAAAGGAGGTGCATATCCGCACATTCACCCTTTGAGTTCACCATCGTGCCGTACACTATGAGTAAACTACCGACAGAATGAATGTGCGTAGTACGTCGGTGCCGCTACATTACAACAGCGTCATGGAATACAACGGACTACACAGAAGTCCAGTAAACAGACATTTCGTATCAGAATAAACCGAGCAGTGTAGAGGGGTATACACAGGGTGGTCCATTGATCGTGACCGGGCCAAATCTCTCACGAAATCACCGTCAAACGAAAAAAACTACAAACAATGAAAATTATCTAGCTTGAAGGGGAAAATCAGATGGCGCTATGGTTGGCCCGCTAGATGGCGCTGCCAAGGGTCAAACGGATATCAGCTGCGTTTTTTTAAAATAGGAACCCACATTTTTATTACATATTCGTGTAGTACGCAAAGAAATATGAATATTTTAGTTGGACCACTTGTAACCTCCCCACAAAATAAAATAATATGAATAATATTCTCATTTAGTGTAACCTCAAAACAGACAAATTCCTAAACCTCTCAACAGCAAAAAAAATATAATAATGTCGTTCACATTCAGTATAACCTACCAACAGGAAAATTGCGTAACGTATCAATAATAAAATGTGACTAATCTCTCAATAAAACCTTTCAATAATTGACAGTCAATTTAACCTGGTAAATTTTGGACGCCAGCAATGCTGCGTCATGGCCCTGATGCATCATTCTGAATAAACTGAAAAATCTTACCTTAATTAGATCGCCGGATAACGCGTATATATCTGCTCCTATAAGACATTTTCCTGCGCAGCGAAGTGCAATGCTGGCCGATAGATTTGCTTATATAAAAGGAAAGAACTGATTTTTCTTTTCAATAATCGGGATGGCCAAGGATTGGAGAAATTAGTGAATTCTTTAAATTGAGATGAATGTCAAAAGTTACTTTTTATGAGAAAGATTATTATTAATAGATTTTTTAAAAAAATTTACGTGGGACTTGATGTAACAATACTACATATGCGCGCAGGCTGCTTTTACCTTATCCTAAAACGCTCAGGCTCCGCCATCGCTGCACACGACCGGCCCAGCCAAGACGATACACCAGACACGACTGCTAGCAACAACATACTCCTACTGCTACACAAGTTCCTACTGCAGTCAACACTGCTCTTTGGTCTCAGATTCTCTCACAGCTTACATATCGCAGGCAGCGCATGAGCAATACATCGAAATTAGATCAATTCGAGTGCGCTAGCAACAAATTCTTTAATTATGGACCTCTTACATAACCCTCCACTGGGGGGCAAAAATTTGGCAGCGATGGTGAGTCAATTGGACTTGCCATGAGCAACAAATTTTTCTATAATCTATTTAGTTACTGTGTCTACAGTCACAGAGTATATACATCATTGATAAGTGCAGAACATATTAAGAAATTAAATAGAGTGCACATGCATTGAGCACAAAACATATTCATAAATGACAAAGTATATACGCAATGAGTACAAAATATATTAACAAATGACATAAAGTGCACATGTACTGCATAAGTGTTTAGCATTTTTACATGAACTGATCACATTAACAAATGAAATAAAGTGCACACGCACTATAAACATTTTTAAAATTTTGCAAGTATTTAAACAAATTGAGAAAAAAATAAAGTGCACACTCACTGTATAAGTCTTTAGCATTTTTACAACAAATAAACATATCAAGGAGTGAAATAAAGTGCACACGCTTTGTAGAGCATATTTAGGACAACTGATCTTGTTAACAAATGAAATGAAGTGCACACGCACTGTATAAGTCTCTATCGTTTTACAAAATTTTAAACGCACTGTATAAGTCTTTACCATTTTATAAAAACTAGGAAAGGAATGGGAAGGATTTCATCATGTTTGTATCACAGTAGGTTGCACATAATTGCACTGAAAGTCCATATCTTTCTACAGAAGCACAACACCAAGTGAGACAATCTGAAGTTCTCTTCCCTGAAGTATTTATCAGTGTAGCCAAGACACTGAAATGTTGTATTAATATTCAGTGTTATCATTTTGGTAGTACATTAGGTACACCAAACAGTAGGACCGTAATAACATCTCCATCGTTCAAGGTGGTGGACAGCTTGATATGTCAACACCATATTCTTGTAGAATCCATACTCTCACATCAACGTAGAATTAGTGCAAAATCCAATATATTGCTCCATGATCATGAGGATGGACAGGATAAACGAATATTGCAGTAATTGCTGGTAATTAGGTCAGAAGGTGAAGGACACATTAAGTCTTAAGCTAGTCATCATAGAATTACACTAGTGTATCAATCGATTTGAATAATTAATTATTGGCACTCATTGGTTAGTTACTGAACATTTTTCTGCATTATTCAGAAGTCATCATTCAAAGCAAGACTTAATTAATGGCATAGCACTTATGCATAAGTCATCATATTACAGTAATCAGTGGCATTCATTGGCCAGTTACAAAACATTATTCAGTGTTAAACACAAGTCATCATTTAAAACCGGAGCTACTGAGTGTAGCATCAAGCTACTGGTGTTTATATACGATATCATGTAAGTGACATAAGACATATTTAAAATGTAAGACATTGGAACTATTACTAAAGGTCGGTAGTCCAATAATACATAGACATAATGGAATCAATACACAGTAAATTTGCATATCTTTAGGACTAAAAATACATCGTAAACTGGTAGCATTATTTAGTTGTATTTTGGTAATAGTTGGGACTTGTAATAATTTTTTTTTGGTAGCAATGCATTGCACTGGGATCGATAATTAATTGCTGGGGCATGAAAATATTTGCTTTTGACTTATTGCTGGAAATAAGGATTATGAACGTCATTTGTCACGAGTCAGCTGTAGCAAGGTTATGAAACAAGTACAGTATATGTGATGACATTCATAAATGATAGACACAACTGGGTAAAAAAATGCAAGTACTAGAACAGGCTTAATAACTAACTACTTATAGCATATTATTTCACGAAAAGCTTCTCCTGGAAAAAATGCAAAATGGATTACTGAGCTGAAACAAGAAATGCATATTATGCTGAAAAATAGTGAACTTCGAATTAACATGTAATGAAACGTGTACTTAATATGTAAGTACTCTAGCTGTCTTTTCCAAAACATTCAGTCATTATACTATGCGACATAAGACATACTGTCAAAAGGAACTGCAACAAATACTTAAATAACTACATAGCATTTCTTAACTAACAGTAAATATATAAACTTCATCATTATCATGATCTGCAAAGAAAAACTTCACTGCAAAGAAAAACTTCACTATTCATATTCATATTAGCATATTCTTCATACAACTATTCATCATCATTTATTATCGTCTGCAAAAAATAGACACTTCATTATGCATATTCATATTACCATTTACTTCATACAACTATTCATTATCATTCATTACTTCACATAGTATAGAGTTTCTTACTTCTAGCATATTTCATCACTAAAATTAACATCTGTAGTTCTGTCTGACAGTCTGCATCAATCGCCTTGAATTCTGAAAGAAAAATAATTAGTCAAGACTGCTATCATACGATGTGTACAGTATATTCTGGTTAATGCTTGTTAATTCTGATCCATTTACTCTTCATGACAATATATTGCATTTTCTTTCCTTCATTCTGATGGTAAAATTTCCATTTCATAGTAAACCACTGTGGATGTTTAATTCATTTCTTTTACACGGTATTGCTTTCAGGAAAAATATGATAATCATCAGTAAGTGTTCATATCAATAACTGGAAAAGGCATTACAATGTGATAAATCATAAAGTATGTTCATTCAATAAAGGGTTTAATATTGGAGACATCGTGATTGCCTTTGCTTTTTCTGGTTCTCAAAGTTTCAACATGTACCACATTGGGATGAGGAATGCTTCGAATTCTGTATGGACCGGTTTTTGCTGTCTTCTCCGGCGTTCTGCGGCACGTTTGATGTTGTTGAGCGCAATCTCAATTATTTCATGTTGGCGTAGTCGATGACATCTAGGAAAGGATACTAATTCTTTAATTTTGTTAGGTGGTTCAACATTTTTCAATATAACAGTCGGAGATAGCATAGTAGATTCATTTGGTATGGAGTTAATTACATCCTTATCCTACAGCGCTCAGGCTCCGCCATCGCTGCACACGACCGGCCCAGCCAACACGTTACACGAGGAACGACTGCTAGCAACTACTTACTCCTACTGCTACACAGTTCCTACTGCAGTCAACACTGCTCTTTGGTCTCAGACTCTCTTACAGCTTACATATAGCAGGCACCGCGTGAGCAATACATCGAAATTACATCAGCTCGAGTGCGCTAGCAACAAATTCTTTAATTATGGACCTCTTGCACACTTTATTGGCATTGTGATAGATGGCGCTATAATAGCCACAAACATATGGCTCACAATTATAGATCGGTAATAGGTAGGTTTTTTAAAATTAAAATACAGAACGTAGATACGCTTGAACATTTCCTTTCGGTTGTTCCAATGTGATACATGTACCTTTGTGAAGTTATCATTTCTGAGAACGCATGCTGTTACATAGTGATAACTTCTAAATACCACATTTAATGCAATAAATATCCAAAATGATGTCCGTCAACCTCAATGCATTTGGCAATACGTGTAACGACATTCCTCTCAACAGCGACAAGTTTCCCTTCCGTAATGTTCGCACATGCACTGGCAATGCGCTGACGCATGCTGTCAGGCGTTGTCGGTGGATCACGATAACAAATATCCTACAACTTTCCCCACTGAAAGAAATCCGGGGACGTCAGATCCGGTGAACGTGCGGGCCATGGTATGATACTTCGACGACCAATCCACCTGTCATGAAATATGCTATTCCACACCGCTTCAACCGCACGCGAGCTATGTGCCGGACATCCGTCATCTTGGAAGTAGATTGCCATTCTGTCATGCAGTGAAACATCTTGTAGTAACATCGGTAGAACATTACGTAGGAAATCAGCATACATTGCACCATTTAGATTGCCATCGATAAAATGGGGGCAGTTATCCTTCCTCCCATAATGTCGCACCATACATTAACCCGCCAAGGTCGCTGATATTCCACTTGTCGGAGCCATCGTGGATTTTCCGTTGCCCAATAGTGCATATTATGCCAGTTTTCGTTACCGCTGTTGGTGAATGACGCTTTGTCACTAAACAGAACGCGTGCAAAAAAATTGTCATCTCCTCGTGGCCCAGTGGCAGAACTGTACACGACGTTCAAATCAATGTTGATGTAGCATTCTCAACACCGATGTTTTTGAGATTCCCGATTCTCGCGCAATTTGTCTGCTACTGATGTGCGGATTAGCCGCGACAACAGCTGAAACACCTACTTGGGCAACATCACTTATTGCAGGTCGTGGTTGACGTTTCACATGTGGCTGAACACTTCCTGTTTTCTTAAATAACGTAACTATCCGGCGAACGGTGCGGACACTTGGATGATGTGCAGGATACCGAGCTGCATACATAGCACACGCCCGTTGGGCATTTTGATTACAATAGCCATACATCAATACGATATGGATGTTTTCTGCAATTGGTAAACGGTCCATTTTAACACGGGTAATGTATCACGAAGCAAATACCGTCCGCACTGGCAGAACGTTACGTGATACCACGCACTTACACGTTTGTGACTATTACAGCGCCATCTATCACAAAGCGAAAGAAGTGGTCCAACTAAAACATTCATATTTCTTTACGTACTACACGAATATCTAATAAAAATGGGTTTCTGGGGTTCCTGTTTTTAAAAAACGCAGTTGATATCCGTCTGACCCATGGGAGCGCCATCTAGCGGGCCAACCATAGCGCCATCTGGTTTCCCCCTTCAAGCTAGGCAATTTTCGTTATTTGTAGTTTTTTCGTTTGACGCTTATTTCGTGAGGTATTTGGCCCGGTCACGATCAATGGACCATCCTTTATAGTAACATCAGCCGATATGCAGCCGAACAAGACACGCCGGAAGCCTGTACTGGGCCATGGTATAATGTCTACCTCAAATGACGTTGTGTATCGTAACTCGGCAATAAACAAATTCCAGGCCAAACTTTATTTTACGTTTTACTTTTATTTTGATGTATACATTACACGCACAAAGTGTGTAGAGTCCCTTTTGAATCATCCTTTAGATAGGGTGTACATAAATTTCGGGAACTTTTTCAATTATTTATTGCACAAGAACTAAACATAGTAGAGATATCATACAAATTGCATTTTGAAGAGAAACTCTGAAAGTTGTTTTACAAACCATGAGTGACCCAGCAGACGTCAATACGGTAATCGAATTCTTCCATACCCGTCCCAGCATGGCATCGTCGACTGTGGCAGTCGCTTCCCGTATTCTCTCCTGCAGTTCTGCTACATCACATGGTAGAGGCGGTACATACACCAGATCTTCAATGTGTCCTCAGAGAAAGAAGTCACACGGAGTGAGATCTGGTGATCGGGGAGGCCATTTCATGAATCAGCTCACTCCGCACCTGAATTCGCCATTTTTGCCGACTATCGGCAGATTACCAAACCATGCTGTGGCGGTATACATAAAAATATAACTTTCAGAGTTTCTCTTCCAAGTGACATACGTATGATATTTGTAGAATGTTTGGTTCTTGTGCAATAAATAATTGAAAGTTCGCTCTGCAGTGGAGTGTGCTCTGATATGAAACTTCTTGGCTGATTTAAACTGTGTACCGGACCGAGACTCGAACTTGACCATTGCCTTCCGCAGGCAAGTGCTCTACCATCTGAGCTACCCAAGCACGACTCACGTTCCGTCCTCACAGCCTTACTTCTGCCAGTACCTCGCCCCCTACCTTCCAAATGTCCAGAGTTCGAGTATCGGTGCGGCACACAGTTTTAATCAGCCAGGAAGTTCCATATTACCTCTTCCCTAAATATGAAAAACAAAGAGCTTACAGTAAAAGATTTGTGTTCAAAAATGATTCTAATGGCTCCGAGCACTATGGGACTTAACATCTGTCATCAGTCCCCTAGAACTTAGAACCACGTAAAGCTAACTAACCTACGGACATCACACACATCCATGCCCGAGGCAGGATTCGAACCTGCGACCGTAGCGGTCTCGCGGTTCCAGACTGTTTTGCCTAGAACCGCTTGGTCACACTGGCCGGCAGATATGTGTTCCATAGCATCAAGGTGAACAAGTGCTTATATCTCTCAAGGAATGCTTTCTTGTTTTTGAGTAAGGAACATGTCCCTAGAGCGTATCGGTGTTTCTTTGGGACATCCTCTATCAGTACCGACATTTAGGCAACGGTTTAGTGTGGCGTTCGCGTCTTTCCGACGTTCACGCTGTAAATGCGGAAACGTGAACTATGGAGACGTTATTACCAAATGTGTCTAAACAGTACCAGCGTGTTGTCTTTTTCTTGGCTGCCGAAGGAAAAACACCAGTCATTCATCGGAAAATGAAGAACGTGCGTGGAGGATGCAGAGGTGTCATTTATCGTCCCCCGTCCGAAAGAAGTTTAAGAGCCAGCCATCACCTAGAAAGGTGACAATCATTCCGTTCTTTGATTACCGAGCCCCATCACTGGGGAACAGAACTGTGCAACGCTGGAGAAATTACGGGGTGCAATTAAGGCGAAACGTCCGGGATAATTGAGAAAAGGGATGCTGCTGCTTCATGATAAAGCATGTCCCCATATCGCAAATGTCATAAGACAGAAGTTACGCTAACTGAAATGGAGATTCGAGGGCCCGCACTATAGTCCTGATCTCTCTATGCGGTTATTACGCCTTCAGTCGCTTAAAAGAGGCGTTTCAGGGTCGACGATTCCCGTTGGACGAGTATATACAGCAAGCAGTCTTCACGCAGCTAGACATGGTGTTTTACCAAACGGGTATTAGCAGCTTGGTACCTGTCCGATGTTTGCCTCAATGATCACGGCAATTTTGCCTAATTGTCATACCGATTCGGGACTGTACGGCCTTCGAACGAAAATTTTTTGGTCACCCCTTTTGGATAAATTTTCATTTTCAGTGCGCAGAATGCTGGCGGAGAAAATACGTAACTGGCTTGAAAGAAACAAAGGAGAAATTAAGGAGAGCTCATTTTCGAAAAAACTCTTCAGGTTAACAGGAAACTTACCAAGGGACGACAAGTAGGAATTTAATGCGTGGGAAACATCCGTGACTCTTTCAACAGGTAGTAGATAGGTAATCATCTAGTTTTACTATGACCTAATAGTTTCCCTTATTCTGGTTCAGCGAACTCTCAGAATTGTTTTAGTTTTTTAACAAGTGCGGCATAAATATGGAAGTGTATGTAGATTTTGCTACTTATGAGTTTTATGTCAGTGGGTAAACCATCTCCTCCAGTTTGAACAGCATTGCGGACAATATGAGGAGGACATCCTACACATGTGACTTTTTTTACTCTTTTCTTTCAACACTCCTAAGAGAAACGAAGTAAAATTACCTACACTTTCAACACCAAAGTTCAGCAGTTCCAACAGTCTCAATACAATGCCTTTACCAGGATGATAAAATCTAACCACTAAACGAATCAGCTTGAAGTCAATGTTGCTGAAAGAATCTATCATCACTGAAATAAATTCTCCTGTTTTCAGTTCCTTCATTATGTGTTTCCTATCGAGCGGCACAATCATGTGCCTGATAACTGATTTTGTTTTGTTGTACATGCAGGGGGACTTCTCGTTAAACAGTGACTTAATTATGTCGCTGGTACAGTCCATTGACGTGAAACTCTGAGCATCCATCGCTGTGTGGTATGCAAATATCGATTCTTGCCAAAAACTGCTTATCCATGTCTGAAACTACTTTCACTGATAAGCAGCTGTCAGTTTTGATCTTGAAGAGTTAACCTGAAGAGCAGCTTTGTGTTTGTTACACTTGCGTGAGGTACAACGCCGGTGTGTCGTCCGTGTCCTGTGCTAAATTTCTAGTTTTCTTCTGACTGCTCCTTTATTGCTTTATAACGTAACATGTTCATCCGGTTCTTCCAAATTCTCATTTAAATACCTATTGTGCTGTTATTAACACAAGTAATATCGCCTTCAACAAGACAATAAACTGCAACCTTTATTTGGTTATAGCCCGACCCACTTCATTTGTGCACGGAATTGTGGAATTCTTGCAGCGTCATACTGTTTAGTTTGTTATTGCGTTTTCCCATTGTTAACACAGATAATATTAAGTTTATCAAAGTTACTGCCACAAGCACTGGAAAGGTTAAAATACCCTACAACAGTAACACAATGACATTAGAAAGCGCGCAGTTGTTTATAAGATCGTGGTATCATCGTGTTTGCGGCAGTTTAGTTTTTCGAGCGAGTGAAGCGTTAACACCTGCGTTCCGAAACTTCAGGCGAGCAAAGTATTGAAACAGGACAGGTGATTAGCCTAGGGAAGAAAAAAAACCTCGAGCTAAGAAAGACGAAAATCCGTGACGTCCAACGAGGTTTTGGGGACACGGAGACATTTTGTCAAAGATTGGGACTGCCGCAGAAGAATCGGGGCGAAGGGGAGGCCTGCCCACTTCTGGTGTCTTGTTTCCGTTAACTAATAAACCACATAAATCTCTTGTATCCAAGATTTTCTCTCGACGATAATGATGGCTTTAGGCCATTATCAGTATAAAAGTAGTGGGTATCCCCTAATAAAAAAGGAACAACCGCGAAAGTTTCTGCTTATTCACTTTACATATTGCATATATAGAGCGATTAAAAAGGTATCGTGTACAAGATACACACTGCTTCTCAGAAAACGCATCATAACTGTTCATAGTTATTGTCATTCGCTCATTCGACCAGTCTCACCAGTTGAACAACTGACAAGACTAAACCAAGTGTTGTTTCGGCTCGGAATCTTATTACCGCGCATCACCCAGATCTGCGTCCAGTACTCCTGATCCTTACAGTTTACTATTGTTTCAATTCTTACACAAAAAAATACTTCTTTTACTAAGATGCTTATAGAAGAGGCAGTCCAATGGAAACAAGACAAATGGAAGAAGTAAGTAAATTGTAATTTCGAAATTAATTGTCATAACTGGCAATACTTTTGTCCCAATGTGAAACAAGACGATCAATGTCTTCATGGAAAAATGTTTTCGATTGCCTACGGAACCATGGTTATACCGAGACGAGAACCTTTTAGACCGAAGCAAATCGACCGACTCGGATGTCTTTCCTCAGCGGTTTCGACTACTCTGTAAAAGTTTCGCTGGTAAGCCTTTACACATCCTCCATATAATTCAAATTCATGTTCGTCGGTCTGCTTCTGACTAGGAGTGCGTGCCAATCATGGATCTGTAGGAAACCACAAACATTTCCCTAAGGCGGCATTGACTATCTTGCTTCACAGTAGGATAAATGATTAATAAATATTGTAACTACTTTTGAAATAATAAACAGTTTACTTACTTTTTCTCGTCTGTCTCCTCTTCATTTGACTGCCTCTTATAGATTCTCTTCAGCAAATGAATTTATTGTTTTATGACGTAACATGAAACTGCTGTTCTTCCAAATTCCCCATTTAAATGCCTGCGGTGTTGCTCTTAACACAGCACAAGTAACATCGCTTTCAACAAGACTATAAATTCTAACCTTCATTTGCATATAGCCCGACTCTGTATTTACCCTATTATGTTTAAAGAGAAACTCATTTGATAATAAACAAAATGTAGAGCGGCTCTTTTGAGGTATGTGTGAGCGGTTTTCTGTGTGTTACACAGAAAATCTAGAAGTAAACATACTGACGGATAGAAGAGCTGTACAATAATATTTTATTTAACGCCCAGACCGTTCGAAAAAGTAATTGCGACTCGAGATTAGTGGTAGCATGTAAGTCTCACGCAGTTCATTCAACATATTACAAAACAAGTAAAAAAACGTGCGTGGTGCGTATTAAAGAAAAATGTAAATAGATTTGTGAAGATAAAAGAGCAGAAAAGTGATATACGGAAAACCTTGCTTTAACTTTATATTCACGGTACGTATAGATCAAAACTTTTTGCACGGTATCTAACGCTCTGAAAGAATATATTAAGTTTGCCACCGCTATAAGAACTCAGGCAGCAATCTAGCAGGTTCAGTCTGCTTTTCGGAAGTTCCGCAAGCAAAGATGTTACGTAGCCATAGAGTCTCACCGAAGGAAACTCTTGCGTTCCCTCACAGATGGCGCGCCAAGCGCTCAAATCAATTGTGTATCACATACCCGTCAGCTGAGCAGAAGCGAAAGATGGCTGCAAGCAGCATGTGTGCGGTAGGGTGATCTGTGTTTTAAGTGAGTGAAATTCTCGTTTTCGAAAATGAATGCGCACAATCAAGGATCCCAGCGCTTCGCGGACTATTTTGTTATTTGTGGACTGAATTTGGATTCAGGACTTGAACCAGACAATTTTTCAGGTAAGTGATCGTGAGATGATTTTTGACAATCAGCATCAATCAGTGTTCTTCATGCATTCAACACGAAATTTTATTTTCCTTTTTTGTCTAAGATTCCGAACAGTACAAGCGCCAGAAGTTGGTGAAAGTTCGTCCTATTATGAATGTCTGCTGTTAAATTAATGTGAATGCAGTTTTGTGTATTGTTGATATACAGTAAATTTCCAATCATTGAAGCGCTTTTTAAGCGTGTTTTAGAAAACCTAATCCATCGAGATCTGGAGATGTGCAGAGTCTGTCGAAAATGATGAATTATAGGACACTGTGGTTGTTTTGAATGCATTTGTAAAATAAAGATTCTCGTTTTGTTCATAAACAGACATAATTTTAGCTGTCTCTGTTCCAGTCTCACGGTCCTTGCCCGCAGTCGCGTTTGATATTTTTTTAAATTGTTTGTTGGTGCATTATCATACTTCAATTGATAAGAAATCCAATTTTGGTTAGTTACTATCATTTGCTACAGGGCTTTAGATTTCGCGAGGCATAATGTGAAATATCGCAGTTGCTTTCTCGATTATTTTCTAAGAAGCTTTCTCGACGTCCTCAGGAACAGATGTATTTCTCAGAACGAAGATGAGTGTTCCAGGTAATGGCTGTGGTGCATTTCGTAGAAGAAAATCGTTGAATTAAAATACTTGTGTTCACAGATTGACGTTACTTATGAAATGCGATCCTAATCAATAGAAATATACCCCAAAATATTTATCGCTGGAGTGTTTATAACGCGTGACATCTAGTCCTCTAAAAATATAAAACTTGATATTATTAGACTAAGGTCAACGCATTCTTAGTTCATCGTTCGTATGACGTACAACAATGGGTCAGTGACGCGTTTATTAGCAGCATATATCATGGCAATGTGCAGTGCTTAGAAATTACCAACTGTAATTGAATATTTTGCTATTGGCGCTTAACACGAAGACATACCCTCCGATATTGTTTTTGCTGTTACATTATGACTTCTTAAATCTTGCATGACCGGAACATATCTGCCTTGGCCTTCATATTTGTCCCCTGGATCAAAATAGTCTCCTGATATTTCGTGTAGTTGTGTACTGTGTGGCTTCAATAATAACTGATAAATACTTCAATGGTGTAGTTTTTTTATTATTCAATTGTATTTGTAATTATCACTCCAATATGTAGTTAAGGGTAACATGAATTATTGTCCTGAAGGACGGGGAATAACGGAACTTCGCGTATGTTGCAATTTTTTTTTATAATTTCGTATTTCATAATACATAATTCCGCTCCTAATTGTTCACAGAACCTCTGTCACTGTGTTATGTTGTATTAACCACTGAATATTTTTTCGCCTTTAATAAGAGACAATATTCTAAAACACCTGAAACGAAACAGTCGGTGTTATAAAACGCCGCTTTGTGGACAAAATGTCAACAACGTTTGCGCAGAGCTTAGATATTAATAGTGTACGGCAGTTTCACGCTACATAAAACAGCTGGGCTGACAGCGATCGTAAACATCGTGCCAAACTTAACGTAAGACAGGAAGCGCTTAAAAAGCCGTCTCTCGTTGGTGTAATCATATAATTAATTTTTAATTTTGTTCTTGTTTCATTATTAGATCCTGGAGTTACATGTATTCATATTTCGTTGGAAGACGAGTGTAGCGATGGAGACAAGTGTTCTTCAGAAGTTGTACGGTTTTCTTTTGTTGGAAACTTTTGCTCTCAGTGGATCCTGCATTTTTAATACTGATCTTCATGTTTAGATTACGTCTATTGGACGTTCCTTTGGTCGTATATATTATTATTATTATTATTATTATTATTTATTATTCTCGATTATTGCCCTTTAGGAGAGTGTGTAAACTTTTGAGTCAAACACTGCTTCTGAATCCTTTCCTTTTATCCCCCAAACCGCTTCATTAATTTACCACGTTTTTTTTTTTGTCTACCCATTTTTTCCGTCTAATTTCTTTCGTTGAGACTTTTCAAGTTTCTTGTTTTTTATTTTGCTGCTGAATTGCTTTCTTTCTTCAGTTTCTCCTCTCTCAAATTGTAAATCGTTGCAGGTTTTCTTGTTTTACTTTCAACTAACTTTGTCTCTGATCTGCTTGCATTAACGATGTTAAAATTTTCTTAGTTGTTTTCATCCAACTTACATACGTGTCCGTAGAACGGTAGGTGTCTTTTCCAAATGTTATCCGTGACTTGTGTTCATAGAGTTCCTTTGTAGCTCGTTTGACCGGTCCATCTCGGAGAACAGTGCCGTAGAATCTTCGTTCTTATTTCTCTGTGGCACGATTTTTATCGTTCATCTGTCTAATTACTGTGGTTTCTGCTGTATGCAATGCTTTTATAAAACAACTGTCTTGTAGTGTCGTAGGTTTGCATTATGAGGTATTGCTCTTTCGATGTAGTGATTCAGTGGCAGTTTGTACGCATTTGTGTTAAAGATTCTGTTCAGCCCTGTGGGTTGGATGGTTTCTTCTAAGTACTTGAAGTGAGTGACCTGTGAGATTTTTCCATACTGTGTTTTCAGTGGGAGTTTTCCGGTGGGTGGTTTGGTGTCCATATACTGAGTGTTTTCATAGGAAATCTGGTGTCTAGTTCTACAGGAGATTTTATGTAGGCTACTTTATCTACTAGTGTTAGTTTTGTTTCATCTTTGTTACTCGTAAATATAGCTAGGTTACCGACAGAAGCCAGGCATTTCACAGTGACTCCTTTTCAGTTTGGATATTTTTGACGTGCTGTTCCCGTTCTCTGATTATTTTTTGCCAGTACGCTGGTGAACAAGATTGGCGATAAGCCATCTACTTGTCGGAATCCTGTGTGAGTTTTGAATGTGTTTGAGATTTCTCCCATAAATTTCACTTTTGACGTGGTGCCTGATATAGTTTCCTGTATGGTGGCTCTGACCTATCCGTCGGCTCCTAATTCTTCACGGCTGTTAAACAGAGTTTGTCTATCAACAGAACTGTAAGCTTTTTCTGGATCCACAAATGAGGCTTAAGTGTTACGGCGTCGTCTGCGTATATTATGGTCCTGAAGTTCCAGATCTTCAATACATAACACTTCCCTCATTGCGGAGATTATACAAGCCGTACCTCTATGTTCTCGCTGTTTCTATATTTAATTTTACCCTTCCATTGGAGGATTCCATATCCTTTCAACTGTCTGCGACAGCGAAAGCTTTCATTTGTGGAACAGTGCGTAGCTTTTGTTACACAACAAAATGGTTTGCTCCGAAACACGTTTTAGTGAATATTAATCGCAAAGTAACACAAGCGTGTTGTCTTCTACGTTGCCACCATGTTAAATGTTTTAGTATATTGAATTTGTCACGGCAACGAGTATCTCTTTCTCGAGTGAGCAAAGCATACCGTAGTGTAACCTCCTTTATATTTTTGAGCTTTGGACTTTTATTCAGATCTTAAATATAATGACAAAGGAAGATACGAATTCATTGGCATCAAAAGTAGACATTCTGTTTGTATCAGTATGACCTGTGGATGATGCGTTACTAGAAAGAGGCTGGTGTTGTGTCCTGTGAAGCTCAGTAGAGAAGGGACTAAGGGAACAGACCGGAACTTGCCGTAGGAATCATCCCAGCATTCACTTTGGTGAGGGTCGGGGGGGTCAACAAAAGGCCTTGATCAGGAAGACGCAACAGGGGTTGTAACACACTACACAGACAATTCGGACTTCGTGTTTTAAGGTTTCCGTTAATAAATTCAGAGAGAATGCCGTGATAGTTCTTTAACAAGACCACGTGACATTTGCACCTCCATCCTTGACAGGATAAGTGCTGCGTTGTCGCTAATGACAACGGTGTCAGCCTCTTTCCAAGGAATTCATTACTTCTGGAAGACGCCCATAAGATACTGCAGAAGTTCTCAATGTGGCGGGTTAGAGTGGGAAGCGGGATGCGGTAATAACAAGTCTTTATGCGCGCATAAAATGTGAATAAAAACTGTAATTTTCTAAACAAAGCTTTTATACGTAATAAATGTTAAGCCATAACCAAAATATTTTAAAAAGAAAAATAAGTTTACATTTTTAAATTCGTAAGCGTGGTATGCAAAACCGAAAATTGTAAGGTATCCATTTGAGTCAGCACCTTACGAGCAGCCGCTTAAGTATACTTAAACCATTGTCTGTCCAATCAAATAACTGGGAGTGGAGTAAACATTGATGTATTTTTTTTAACCACAATGTAACGCAGATTTGGTAAATACCTCTAAAGAACAAGAGGTGAGGGACGTGAAGACAGTCGCCTCAGGCTGGAGGAGGGGTATGTGTTGAGAAACTTCCAAACCGATATTTTTCAAACAGACGTTAACTGCGCTCCAAGACTACCCACGTTAGTGTCTGTGTTTCCGAGCAGAGTTTGAAGTGCCGCCGCCCCCCCCCCCCCCCCCCCGCCCGGCGGCAAGAAGTAAGAAAAAAGACCAAAGAAATAATATCAGAAGTTCAAGATGGAAGTCGCTGGACGCCTTTCAAGGACTCACACAAGGATCTACTACCGGGAAATCATTCATCCAAATCTGTTTTGGCGTCACTGTGTCAAAACCAATTTCCAGACGTGAGATCTCAGTGCGGAGTCAGTTACCCCGAAGTTTGAGGCTGAGCAGATATGACCCCACTTGCAGTGTCGCTCGTGCTCCGTCTAGTGCAAGATGGACTTCGCAAAAACTACCATCAGTGCACTTCAGGCTGCCAAGTTCTGATCTGCAGCTGTGTTGTATTTTGTTTGCTGCGACACGCTAAATAAATAACGAAGGCCGATCATTATTTTCAGAAAAAGTTGTTTACATAATTTTACTTTCTCGGACACCTTGCCGCACGGAGTGGCCACGGTTTGAGGCGCCATGTCACGGATAGCGCGACCCCTCCCGCAGGAGGTTCGAGTCCTCCCTCGGGCATGTGTGTGTGTGTGTGTGTGTGTGTGTGTGTGTGTGTGTGTGTGTTGTTCTTAGCATAAGTAGTTGAAGTAGTGTGTGAGTCTAGGGACCAATCAATGACCCTAGCAGTTTGGTCCCTTAGGAATTCATACAAATTTGAACTTTTTTTTTCTAACACCTTCAGTGTCTCTCTTTTCCACTGTAGTGTATTACAACTTCGCCAGTTGCGTAGAAAGCGTTGGTGTTAATTCATCATTGAAATAAACTCTGTTTAATGCGAGCACCTTGCGAACTTCGTAAACCATAAAGTGTCGCAGGATTCCAAATACGGAATACAATATTTGCGAGAGTAATTCCGCTAACATTGCTACACAGCAGGGAGGAACTTTGCTTATTTTCGCGACTGAAGACAGAGGTAGAAATGCCTCCATAATTTGTCTTAAAAGGTTCTGTTAACGATATTTTCTAATTATTGTTTAACCCTTTTTCGAAACGTCAGTAAAGTGTATAGAATGAGAACGACCATCTGATTCTAAGAAAAGACCTTATCAACTTCATATGCCGTTCCGGCCTTGTGGATACTAAATATAACAACTTTTGACTGCTTTGTTTCACGCTGGTTATAATGAATGTGTTTCATAGACCGTTACGAAATGACGCAACAATTCCTTTCGGCGGAACGCCTCATTAATTTTCATAGATAGAATTAGGAAGGAATGGGCGGAAGTTACACCACGTTGAGGCGTTATCTTGCTAGTCGTGGCTTATTCAGAGAGCTCAATTGGAAGAGTACTTCCAACGAAAGACAGTTCTGGGTGGTCTACATATTAGTTTACAGTTTGAAAATTTTTCAGCGCATTGAATGCCGCGGTAAAGCGTAATAAATAAAATTCTTTCTCGTTTTCATTCATATTTCGCGTCGGTTATTAACAACTACAGATAGCTTTTTCGTTTGTCAGTTCATTTCATATGCTCACAGTTTTAGGCAACGTTATACAAAAAAAATAATAAATAAAACGGCTTTGAGCACATAATGGGACTTAACGTCTGAGGTCATCAGTCCCCTAGAACTTAGAACTACTTTAACCTAACTAACCTAAGGACATCACACACATCCCTGCCTTATGCAGGATTCGAACCTGCGACCGTAGCAGTCGCGCGGTTCCAGACTGTAGCGCCTAGAACCGCTCTATCACTGCGGTCGGCTGCAACGTTATTAGGTTGGTACATAAATTGATAGTGTTTTCGTTGTGTATGTTGGTATTCAGATCGCTGTGGGTCTATTCAGCAACTGAAATTTTTTATTTGTAGTTCACTGTTGCTATTTGAGTTTACATTTCGTCGTTTGGGGATAGGTAATGGAGTTGCACATTCTAGAAAATGGAGTGACAAGTGGAGACTCGGAACATTTCCAACATAATCTTCCGTTTGAGTTCAACAGAGGGGTGACAGCAGAGGCGGCAGCCAGAAACATTTGCGCCCTGTGTGGGGGATAATGCCATTGAACAAGAGTAAGGCTTGTTTTAAGGAGGATCGTTTTGATATTAGTGACTCTCCATGGTCAGGAAGACCTTTGGGGTTTGCTGAAGATCGTTTAAACGCATTAATCCACAATGATCCACGTCAGTGTTTTCGATAACTGCAAATGTTATCTGTGACCATTCCACTATCGTGCGACATTTTCATGCAGTGTGGAAGGTTCAAATATCGGATGTATGGGTATAGCATGCTCTAAGCCAAAACCGCAGAAATCAGCGGGTGGCCATTTGTGCATCTCTGCTTGCTCGTCATAAATGAGCCGTACCGCTACTTGTGACGAGAAATTGTGCCTTCATGAGAACAGAAGAAAAAGATAAGAATGTTTGAACCCAAACAAAGCAACAACTAATCGTACAAAAGATAATACACTACTGGCCATTAAAATTGCTGCACCAGGAAGAAATGCAGATGATAAACGGGTATTCATTGGACAAATATATTCTACTAAAACTGACATGTGATTACAAATCCACACAATTTGGGTGCATAGATTCTGGGAAATCAGTACCCAGAACAACCACCTCTGGCCGTAATAACGGCCTTGACACGCCTGGCTATTGACTCAGAGCTTGGATGAGCTGTACAGCTACAGCTGCCCATGCAGCTTCAAGACGATACCACAATTCATCAAGAGTAGTGACTGGCGTATTGTGACGAGCCAGTTGCTCGGCCACCAGTGACCAGACGTTTTCAATTGGTGAGAGATCTGGAGAATGTGCTGGCCAGGGCAGCAGTCGAACATTTTTGTATCCCGAAAGGGTCGTACAGGACCTGCAACATGCGGTCGTGCATTATCCTGCTGAAATGCAGGGTTTCGCAGGGATCGAATGAAGGGTAGAGCCACGGGTTGAAATGTAACGCCCAATGTTCAAAGTGCCGACAATGCGAACAAGAGGTGACCGAGACGTGTCACCAGTGGCACCCCATACCATCACGCCGGGTGATACGCCAGTATGGCGATGACGAATACACGCTTCCAATGTGCGTTCACCGAGAAGTCGCCAAACAAGGATGCGACCATCATGATGCTGTAAACAGAACCTGGATTTATCCGAAAAAAATGACGTTTTCCCATTCGTGCAGTCAGGTTCGTCGTTGAGTACACCATCGCAGGCGCTCCTGTCTGTGATGCAACGTAAAGGGCAACCGCAGCCATGGTATCCGAGCTGATAGTCCATGCTGCTGCAAATGTCGTCGAACTGCTCGTGCAGATGGTTGTTGTCTTGCAAACGTCCCCATCTGTTGACTCAGGGATCGAGACATGGCTGCACTATCCGTTAGAGCCATGCGGGTAAGATGCCTGCCATATCGACTGTTAGTGATACGACATTGCTGCTCGCGTTGGTCGACATCCAATAACTCTTAGTAGAATATAGAATCGATGGGTTCAGGAGAGTAACACGCAACGCCGTGCTGGATGCCAAAGGCCTCTTATCACAAGCAGTCGAGATGGCAGGCATCTTATCCGCATGGCTGTAACGGATCGTGCATTCACGTCTCGATCCCTGAGTCAACAGATGGGGACGTTTGCAAGACGACAACCATCCGCAAGAACAGTTCGACGACGTTTGCAGCAGCATGGACTATCAGCTCGGAGACCGTGGCTGCGGTTACCGTTGACGCTGCATCACAGACAGGAGCGCCTGCGATGGTGTACTCAACGACGAACCTGGGTGCACGAATGGCAAAACGTCATTTTTTTCGGATGAATCCAGGTTCTGTTTACAGCATTATGATGGTCGTATCCGTGTTTGGCGACATGGCGGTGAACGCACATTGGAAGCGTGTACTCGTTATCGCCATTATGGCGTATCACCCGGCGTGATGATAAGGGGTGTCATTGGTTACATGTCTCGGTCACCTCTTGTTTGCATTGTCGGCACTTTGAACAGTGGACGTTACATTTCAGATGTGTTACGACCCGTGGCTCTACCCGCCATTCGATCCTCACGAAACCCTACATTTCAGCAGGATAATGCACGGCCGCATATTGAAGGTCCTGTACGGGCGTTTCTGGATACAGAAAATGTTCGACTGCTGCCCTGGCCAGCACATTCTCCAGATCTCTCACCAATTGAAAACGTCTGGTCAATGGTGGCCGAGCAGCTGGCTCGTCAAAATACGCCTTTCACTACTCTTGAACTGTGGTATCGTGTTGAAGCTGCATGGGCAGCTGTAGCTGTACACGCCATCCAAGCTCTGTTTGACTCAATGCCCAGGTGTATCAAAGCCCTTATTACGGCCAGAGGTGACTGTCTGTGTGCTGATTTCTCAGGATCTATGCACCCAAATTGCGTGAAAATGTAATCACATGTTAGCTCTAGTATAATATATTTGTCCAAATAATAGCCGTTTATCATCCGCATTTCTTCTTGGTGTAGCAATTTAAATGGCCAGTAGTGTACCTCTATTTTTCATTTGTTCAGCATCATTTAATGTTTTTGCTCCATTTATAGACCAATCGGAACACATTACGCACTTACAAAGTTTGTGTAGGCCGTGTCTGCATTCCCCTGTTACATTACAGCCATAAAAATTAGATCGTTGTTCGGGAGCAGGACGTCCATGAATAGCTGCAAATGGTATCCATGTAACCGAGCAGAACCATTTCCAATCAACGATCGGTTCAGTTTGTCCAAAGGACCCAGTCCATTCCATATAAACACAGCGCTCATCATTATGAAGCCATCACTAGCTTGTACAATGCATTGTAGGCGACTTGGATCTTTCTTTTCGTGGTATATGCGCCACACTAGAACCCTGCCTTCCGCTCTTAGAAACTAAAGTCGAGATTCATCTGACCAGGCCACGGTTCTCCAATCGTCTAGGGTCCAATCGATATGGTCACGAGCCCAGGAGAGTCGCTGAAGACGATGTCGTGTTGTTAGCAAACGCACTCACGTCGGTCGTGTGCTGCCGTAGACCTCAACACTAAATTTCGCCGCTCTGTTCTAACGGACACGTTCATCGTATGTCCCACATTGATATCTGCCATTATTTCGCGCAGTGTTGCTTGTCTATTAGCACTGACTACTCTATGCTAACGCCGCTGCTTTCGGTCGTTAAGTGTAGGCCATCGACCATTGCGTTGTCCGTGGTGGGAGGTAATGCCTGAAATTCGGTATTCTCGGCACACTCTTGACTCTGTGGATCTCGGAATAGTGAATCACCTAATGATTCCCGTAATGGAATGCCCCAATCACGTAGCTCCAACTACCATTGCGGGTTCAAAGTCTGTTAATTTCCGTCTTGCGGTCATAATCACGCTGGAAAAGTTTTCACACGAATCACCTGAGTACAAATGACAGACCCGCCAATCCACTGCCCTTTTATACCGTGTGTACATGATACTATCGCCATCTGCATATGTGCATATAGCTATACCGTGACTTCTATTTATCTATTTATTTACACGTCAAGTTCCGTAGGACCAAATTGAGGAGCAAATCTCCAAGGTAGCGGAATGTGTCAGTACATGAAATTACAACATAAAAGTAATAACAGATCAAAATAAATGTTCATGAACCTGAAAAAAGTCAGTCCATAAGTTTAAGTATTCGCTATCAGCAATACAATAAGAATCAGCTTAATTTTTCAATGAACTGCTCGACAGAATAGGAGTGACCCATGAGGAAACTCTACAGTTTCGATTTGAAAGCGCTTGGATTACTGCTAAGATTTTTGAATTCGAGTGGCAGCTTATTGAAAATGGAGCCAGCAGTATACTGCACACCTTTTTGCCCAAGAGTTAAAGAAGTCTGATCCAAATGCAGGTTCGATTTCTGTCGAGTATTAACCGAGTGAAAGCTGCTTATTCTTGGGAATAAACTAATATTGGTAACAAGAAACGACAATAAGAAATATACGTATTGAGAGGCCAATGTCAAAATACCCAGACTCGTGAACTGAGGTCAACAAGAGGTTGTGAACTCACACATTGCCCGAACCGCCCGTTTCTGAACCAAAAATATCGTTGCAGAATGGGAAGAATTACCCCAAAATATAATACCATACGACATAAGTGAATGAAAATAAGCAAAGTAGACTAATTTTCGTGTCGAAGTATCACTCACATTTGATACCGTTCGAATAGTAAAAATGGCAGTATTAAGTCTTCGAACAAGATCCTGAACGTGCGCTAACCACGACAGCTTACTATCTATCTGAACACCTAGAAATTTGAACTGTTCAGTTGCTAAAGTAAGAACCAATTGTGAGCTACTCCCCGTATTCCTAAATAGTCCAACTTCTGGAGCAATATTTTGTGACCAACACAATCAAATGCCTTAGTTAAATCAAAAAATACGCCAAGCGTTCGAAACTTTCTGTTTAGCCCATCCAGTACCTCACAGAAAAAAGAGAATATAGCATTTTCAGTTGTTAAACGACTTCTAAAGCCGAACTGTACATTTGATAGCAAATCGTATGATATAAAATACTCAATTATCCTTACATACATAGCCTTTTCGATAACTTTTGCAAACACTGATGGCACAGAAATAGATCTAAAATTGTGTACATTATCCCTTTCTCCCTTTTTATAAAGTGGCTTTACTACCGAGTACTTCAATCGCTCAGGAAACTGAGCATTCCTAAAGGAAAAATTACAAATATGGCTAAATAGAGGGCTAACATGTGCAGCACAGTACTTTAATATTCTGGTAGACACTCCATCATAACCATGAGAGTTCTTAGTCTTCAGTGATTTAATTACTGACTCAATCTCCCTCTTGTCTGTATCACAGACGACTATTTCAGACATCAATCTCGAAAAGGCATTTGCCAAGAAAGTTATATGATTTCCTGTAGAAACTAAATTTTTATTTAATTCACCAGCAATGCTCATAAGATGATTGTTAAATACTGTACATGTGTCTCATTTATCAGTAACAGAAATATTTTTACTGCGAACTGACTTTATATCGTCGACCTTGTGCTGCTGACCAGACACTCCCTTCACAACTGACCATATGGTTTTAATTTTATCCTGTCAATTAGCTATTCTATTTGCATACCACATACTCTTTACCTTCCTAATAACATTTTTAAGCACCTTACAATACTGTTTGTAATGGGCTACTGCAGCTTGGTTTTGACTACTTCTAATATTTTGATATTATTTCCGCTTTGTTCTACATATCCTTATCCCACTAGTCAGCCACCCAGGCTGTCCATTACCTGAGTGTAAAACGTAAGCTGCAGCTCAAAGGTAACGAAAGTCAGCCATGTTAGCTGTGAGGATGTTGGGTAGAAAATATTAGGCAGCGCAGGCCTACAAAAACATCTGTAGCACTCAAGCCGTGCCCTGTCTTAGCCCTTAGGCGAGCTTATCGACGGAACCTTGTGCTTGTAGGAGCCGGAAGGTTGCGCGGCCTGTGGTGTCGTCAGCAAAAGCATTGTACTCGGAAGACGGCAACCCAGACCAGCCGCTTATCGAATGACCTTAGCTCCGGGCAGCCGACCGTCGGCTCGTATCGACACCGCCCCTTCCTGTTGTAAAGGCGCGCAGGGCGTCGGGGACACGCTTACACCTACGCTGTGCACACGTCACTTCGAACCACCACAGCAGCCCCGACTCAGAGAGCGCCCCAGATTGTACTCAGTAGAGAATCTCGTCCAGAACGTCAAGAATATCCTGTGTTCTTTCTGCAGAAGCGGGGTAAAGCGGCACGCCGAAATTTCCTGGTGTCGGCCAGTATTTATGTTTGAATTTCTAAGAGCGAATAATCGAAGAACTGGGAAGTTCTGCCAGTGGGATGAGAATTCAGTGGTATCATGCCATACGAGGTGCCCTTTCAGTGAGTTTCGTCACTGTGGAGAATGTCACTCGTGCGTACGTGAGAGATTGGCTGGTAACGAGTGACATTGTCAGGACTACCCTACGGAAGTGTGGTAGGGCCGTGACTGTACACAATATTACAATGTTTGCGCGTAACTTTAAGTACGAAGGTAACTTTGGCACGATGTCACTGCCAAGTATCATAACTGGATGTAGCTTGGACTGTACATACAGGGTGGTCCATTGATAGTGACCGGGTCAAATATCTCACGAAATAAGCGTCAAACGAAAAAACTACAAAGAACGAAACTTGTCTACCTTGAAGGGGGAAACTAGATGGCACTATAGTTGGCCCGCTAAATGGCGCTGCCATAGGTCAAACGGATAACAACTGCGTTTTTTAAATAGGAACCCCCATTTTTATTACATATTCGTGTAGTACGTAAAGAAATATGAATGTTTTCGTTGGACCACTTTTTACGCTTTGTGATAGAAGGCTGTAATAGTCACAAACATATGGCTCACAATTTTAAAGCCGGCCGCGGTGGTCTCGCGGTTCTAGGCGCGCAGTCCGGAACCGTGCGACTGCTACGGTCGCAGGTTCGAATCCTGCCTCGGGCATGGATGTGTGATGTCCTTACGTTAGTTAGGTTTAAGTAGTTCTAAGTTCTAGGGGACTAATGACCACAACAGTTGAGTCCCATAGTGCTCAGAGCCATTTAAACCATTTTTTTTTGAACAATTTTAGACGAACAGGTGGTAACAGGTAGGTTATTTAAATTAAAATACAGAACGTAGCTACGTTTGAACATTTTATTACGGTTGTTCCAATCTGATACATTAACCTTTGTGAACTTATCATTTCTGAGAACGCATGCTGTTACAGCGTGATTACCTGTAAATACCACATTAATGCAATAAATGCTCAAAATGATGTCCGTCAGCCTCAGTGCATTTGGCAATACCTGTAACGACCTTCCTCTCAACAGCACATGGGATTAACAATGCGCTGACGCATGTTGTCAGGCGTTGTCGGTGGATCGCGATAGCAAATATCCTTCAACTTTCCCCACAGAAAGAAACCCGGGGACGTCAGATCCGGTGAACGTGCGGGCCATGGTATGGTGCTTCGACGGCCAATCCACCTGTCATGAAATATGCTATTCAATACCGCTTAAACCTACGAGAGCTATGTGCTGGACATCCATCATGTTGGAAGTACACCGCCATTCTGTCATGCAGTGAAACATCTTGTAGTAACATCGGTAGAACATTACGTAGGAAATGCATGCATTGCACCATTAAGACTGCCATCGATAAAATGGGGGCCGATTATCCTTCCACCCATAATGCCGCACCATACATTAACCCGCCAAGGTCGCTGATGTTCCACTTGTCGCAGCCATCGCGGTTTTTCCGTTGCCCAACAGTGCATATTATGCAGGTTTACGTTACCGCTGTTGGTGAATGACGCTTCGTCGCTAAATAGAACGCGTGCAAAAAATCTTTCATCATCCCGTAATTTCTCTTGTGCCCAGTGGTAGAACTGTACATGACGTTCAGAGTCGTCGTTCTGGTGCATAGAAATATGGTAAGGGTGCAATCGATGTTGATGTTGGATTCTCAACACCGACGTTTTTGAGATTCCCGACTCTCGCGCAATTTGTGCGGATTAGCCGCGACAGCAGCTAAAACACCTATTTGGGAATCATCATTTGTTGGAGGTCGTGGTTGACGTTTCACATGAGGCTGAACACTTCCTGTTTCCTCATATAACGTAACTATCCGGCGAACCGTCCGGACACTTGGATGATGTCGTCCAGGATACCGAGCAGCATACATAACGCACACCCGTTGCGCATTTTGGTAACAATAGCCATACATCAACACGATATCGACCTTTACCGCAATTGGTAAACGGTCTATTTTAACACGGATAATGTATCACGAAGAAAATACCGTCCGCACTGGCGGAATGATACGTGATACCACGTACTTAAACGTTTGTGACTATTAAAGCGCCGTCTTTACAGAGCGAAAAAAGTGGTCCACAAAAATATAAAAATACGTAGGCTCAAGGAAACTCGAACTTCCGGCATTACTTAACGAATAGCATTCTTCTCCTCTCTGTTCCGTTGACAAAAGGTTGTGGTCTTCAGTCCTGAGACTGGTTTGATGCAGCTCTCCATGCTACTCTACCCTGTGCAAGCTTCTTCATCTCCCAGTACCTACTGCAACCTACATCCTTCTGAATCTGATTGGTGTATTCATCTCTTCGTCTCCCTCTACGATTTTTACCCTCCACGCTGCCCTCCAATACAAAATTGGTGATCCCTTGATGCCTCAGAACGTGTCCTACCAACCGATCCCTTCTTCTGGTCAAGTTGTGCCACAAACTTCTCTTCTCCCCAATCCTATTCAACACCTCCTCATTAGCTATGTGATATAGGCATCTAGTCTTAAGCATTCTTTTGTAGCACCACATTTCAAAAGCTTCTATTCTCTTCTTGTCCAAACTATTTATCGTCCATGTTTCACTTCCATACATGGCTACACTTCATACAAATACTTTCAGAAAAGACTTCCTGACACTTAAATCTATACTCGATGTTAATAAATTTCTCTTCTTCAGAAACGCTTTCCTTGCCATTGCCAGTCTACATTTTATATCCTCTCTATTTCGACCACCATCAGTTATTTTGCTCCCCAAATAGCAAAACTCCTTTACTACTTTAAGTGTCTCATTTCCTAATCTAATTCCCTCAGCATCACCCGACCTAATTCGACTACATTCCATTATCCTCGTTTTGCTTTTGTTGATGTTCACCTTATATCTTCCTTTCAAGACACTATCCATTCCGTTCAGCTGCTCTTCCAAGTCCTTTGCTGTCTCTGACAGAATTACAATGTCATCGGCGAACCTCAGTTTTTTTTTTATTTCTTCTCCGTGGATTTTAATACCTACTCCGAATTTTTCTTTTGTTTCCTTCACTGGTTGCTCAATATACAGATTGTATAACATCGGGGAGAGGCTACAACCCTGTCTCACTTCCTTCCCAACCACTGCTTCCCTTTCATGCCCTTTGACTCTTATAACTGCCATCTGGTTTCTATACAAATTGTAGATAGCCTTTCGCTCCATATATTTTACCCCTGCCACCTTCAGAATTTGAAAGAGAGTATTCCAGTCAACATTGTCAAAAGCTTTCTGTAAGTCTACAAATGCTGGGAATTTAGGTTTGCCTTTCCTTAATCTAGCTTCCAAGATAAGCCGTAGGGTAAGTATTGCCTCACGTGTTCCAATATTTCTACGGAATCCAAAATGATCTTCCCAGAGGTCGGCTTCTATCAGTTTTTCCATTTGTCTGTAAAGAATTCGTGTTGGTAATACGCAGCCGTGACTTATTAAACTGATAGTTCGGTAATTTTCACATCTGTCAACATCTGCTTTCTTTGGGATTGGAATTATTATATTCTTCTTGAAGTCTGAGGGTATTACACCTGTCTCATACATCTTGCTCGCCAGATAGTAGAGTTTTGTCAGGACTGGCTCTCCCAAGGCAGTCAGTAGTTCTAATGGAATATTGTCTACTCCCGGGACCTTGTTTCGACTCAGGTCTTTCAGTGCTCTGTCAAACTCTTCACGCAGTATTATATCTCCCATTTCATCTTCATCTACATCCTCTTCCATTTCCATAATATTGTCCTCAAGTACATCGCCCTTGTATAGACCCTCCATATACTCCTTCCACCTTTCTGCTTTCCCTTCTTTGCTTAGAACTGGGTTTCCATCTGAGCTCTTGATATTCATACAAGTGGTTCTCTTTTCTCCAAAGGTGTCTTTAATTTTCCTGTTGGCAGTATCTATCTTACACCTAGTGAGATGAGCCTCTACATCCTTACATTTATCCTCTATCCATCCCTGTTTAGCCATTTTGCCCTTCCTGTCGATCTCATTTTTGAGATGTTTGTATTCCTTTTTGCCTGCTTCATTTACTGCATTTTTATATTTTCTCCTTTCATCAATTAAATTCAATATTTCTTCTGTTATCCAAGGACTTCTACTAGCCTTCGTCTTTTTACCTACTTGATCCTCTGCTGCCTTCACTACTTTATCCCTCTAAGCTACCCATTCTTCTTCTACTGTATTTCTTTTCCCCATTCTTGCCATTTGTTCCCTTACGCTCTCCCTGAAACACTCTACAACCTCTGGTTCTTTCAGTTTATCAAGGTCCCATCTCCTTAAATTACCACCTTTTTCCAGTTTCTTCAGTTTCAATATACAGTTCATAACCATTATATTGTAGTCAGAGTCCACATCTGCCCCTGGAAATGTCTTACAATTTAAAACCTGGTTCCGAAATCTCTGTCTTACCATTATATAATCTATCGGAAATCTGCCAGTATCTCCAGGCTTCTTCCATGTATACAACCTTCTTTTATGATTCTTGAACCAAGTGTTACCTATGATTAAGTTGTGGTCTGTGCAAAATTCTACCAGGCGGCTTCCTCTTTCATTTCTGACCCCCAATCCATATTCATCTACTACGTTTCCTTCTCTCCCTTTTCCTACTACCGAATTCCAGTCACCCATGACTATTAAATTTTCGTCTCCCTTCACTATCTGAATAATTTCTTTTATTTCATCATACATCTGCAGAGCTAGTTGGCATATAGTACTACTGTAGTAGGTGTGGGCTTCGTGTCTATCTTGGCCACAATAATGCGTTCACTATGCTGTTTGTAGTAGCGTACCCGCATTCCTATTTTTCTGTTCATTATTAAACCTACTCCTGCGTTACCCCTATTTGACTTTGTATTTATAACCCTGTATTCGCCTGACCAAAAGTCTTGTTTCTACTGCCACCGAACTTCACTAATTCCCACTATATCTAACTTTAACCTATCCATTTCCCTTTTTAAATATTCTAACCTACCTGCCCGATTAAGGGATCTGACATTCCACGCTACGATCCGTAGAACGCCAGTTTTCTTTCTCCTGATAATGACGTCTTCCTGAGTAGACCCCGCCCGGAGATCCGAATGGGGCCTATTTTACCTCCGGAATATTTTACCCAAGAGGACGCCATCATCAATAACCATACAGTAAAGCTGCATGCCCTCGGGGAAAAATGACGGCTGTAGTTTCCCCTTGCTTTCAACCGTTCGCAGTACCAGCACAGCATGGCCGTTTTGGTTATTGTTACAAGGCCAGATGAGTCAATCATCCAGACGTTGCCCTTGCAACTACTGAAAAGGCTGGTGCCCCTAGTCAGGAACCACGCGTTTGTCTGGCCTCTCAACAGATACCCCTCCGTTGTGGTTGCACCTACGGTACGGCTATCTTTATCTATGAGGCACGCAAGCCTCCCCACCAACGGCAAGGTCTATGGTTCATTGAGGGGGGGGGTTGACAAAATATTGCAAGAAAATTGTCCACTTCCTATTGCTGCCCTACCACCTAGACCAAAATCCTATATACATGGTCTGAGATATGGTAAAAAATGGGATCCCATGTCGTAATTGGTCAAAACATGTCTCTCTGTAGTAACACGAAACTGTAGTGGCTGCGCCTTTTGTTGCTAATAAAGACAGTATATCTCCTATGTCAAGTACTAAATGTAGAGTCCAACATTGTACACAAACCAGTGCTTCCTTGTTTTTTTCTTACAAAATCGGAGCGTGGCTATACAAGAGAGATGAACCTGAAGGCAGTATTATAGAAATGGAATGGGACTTAGATGAAGATGATATGGGAGATACGATAGTGCGAGAATAATTTGATGAGCACTGAGATATCTAAGTCGAAACAGAGTCCTTAGAGAAGAGTCAAGGAAATCTGTTAGGTAGTTGTGGGAGGCGAAAATTTAATATTGATGGGAGACTTGTAATTAGATAGTAGGAATAGAAGGAAAAATAGTCCGTGAATATGGACTGGGGGGGGGGGAGGGAATAAAAGACGAAGCCGCCTGGGTATTTCATAATTGCCAACACTAGGTTTAAGAATCATCAAAGATGATTGTATACTGGAAGGCTTCAGATTGATTATATAATGATAAGACAGAGATTTTGGAACCAGATTTTTAACTGTTTCTACTTGTAATGCCGTGTAATACCCCGCAAATATGTGTGGTGATCACGGGAGGACAGGTATTTTGACAGAAGGGGAAACCAAAAATATAATAAAACCAATCGACATAGATTAGAAGCATGAGTCGGCATTGTCGTCCGTGACTGCAACAGCAGACGACAATCCAACAGAGGATAAAAACTGTTCATAGCGTTACTACTTCATCTCCAGTAATCCGTGGTTCTTGTCTACTTGCGTTCTAATGGTTAATCTTCAGATACAGCAGCTGGATAATCAATGTCTTACATCTCCGCAACTATGTTGGGGTTGTCGTGAGCCAACTTCCTCTTGCATGGTTACTACGCGATTGGCGAGCTTAGGAAAAGTAATCCTACTGCTTATGGTGTATCCCTTCCTCTTCGTTTTGACACTAGTGGAATATTAGCGTGGGTTCCCTAAAAGCCAAAGTACCGCTCTGCAAGCGTAGGTAGCATGTATTTGCTAACCACTTCGCAAGCCGAGTTTCTGGGTCGTGAAAAATTACACGTTATGTACACATGAGATACTACTTTTTCGTGTCGGCCGAGATAAAGCGGTGTTTAACGACGCCCTCTTCATCTACATTAAGGAACATGATACAAATCATACGACACTCACTCACGGATCGATCTTATAATATTAGCCAGGAATTCCCCCTATTGTTACCTCTTCATACGACAGAAATCTTCCATATTGTTGCGTCCGTAATTCGTGGGTTCGTCCATATTTCGCCGATATACGGCAAGGACTGTATTCAGCCCTATGGACCCAGCTTTCTCTACATTAGAAAACCATAAATTTTGGTTGCTCGAAACCGTACGTGGTTCACTTGCAAAGTCAATTTTTTTTATAATGTGTGGATATAGTGTAGTGTCCTGACGCTTTGCTAAGAAAAAGTTTCTAAAATGTGAGCATCCTCTGACCTGTCAAAGTTTTTTGTGTTTATTTACAAGGTAGGAGTACCACAGTGTGGTGAATAAGAGAAGGCGGATTGACACGCTGTAGCCAAGGTTATAATTTTTTTATCTGTTGATATCTCGTTTTCCGTATTTGGACTGATGAACAGGGATAGCGCCCTTGGGACTACGTGAAAAGGGCCACTCTGCGCAACAGTGATAACATTACATTCGTCTGTAGAGTGCTGCTAAGTGGCAAGTTTCCAAACAAGTGTTGCCGCAGTAAAGGCAACGAATTTTATTTATTTAGGCTTCCCGCAGGCAATTTATTCGTTAATTTAGCCATTGTAGCTCTGGTCTACGCAATCATTTAAAAATAATTCACGCATTCACTCTTGTATTCATAACGAAGTAATAAGGTTACGTAAAGGTATCAGACCAAGACATTTTTCACACTAGTTAAGTCGGCCCGAAATTCTTGTACATATTTTAGACAGTTCATTTGTACAGTAACCTAGAGCCGCGAGGCTTAACGAGAACGTAAGTATCTAACTTCAGAGTGTTATTAAGAAAAGCGAAGACGTTTCTTGTTATTTTAGCTTCAATCAGCTGTGGTTATTGTTTACTCTCTCCTATTTGCAGTCGATTTCAAAGCTCTAAGGCATCGTTTTAAAGGGCATTTGATTGCTACTATAACCTGAACCGAACAGTCTATTGTATTATCAATGTTTGCGTCAGTATGTGGAATTGCGATGTTTTTTCGTCCGTATAATTCTTAGTCAGCGTTGTGGCCCACTTCAGTTGCTGTCAAAGTGACCCCCTAATCAGTTACGAGGATAAGGATGTCATCTATGCATATTGATAACTATGTCCTCTTTTGCGAGGGGACATCAAACAGTAAGTCAAACATTATTGTGGTAGGCCGAGCAATTATTGTTGAATGCTACAATTACACTTCAAAGTGATAAAGGTACAGTACACAATTTTTCAACATAGTCACAAAATCTCTGTAAACTACATTCGGAACGTTCTACCAGTCGTTCAAATCTTCGACTATGGAATCCACTCCTTGGTCATGGAGCCGTTCGAAAACCGTTGTATGACGTCCTCGTCGTCGGAAAGGCTCTTGCCTTTTAGATGTTCTTTCAGCTTGCCAAAAAGGTGGAAATTGCAAGATATGAGCTGTATGGCTAATCAGCATCATCCATGTCTTCGTGACCTTTGTCAAATTGTTGCCACCATTTCGCTACGACTGGACACAACATTGCATTTGATGCATGTATCGCCAGAATTTCGCGGTGATTCTGTGTGTGTGTGAAACTTAGTTTTTTACTTGAGAATCATGCTACTCCACATATTTCGATTTAGGCCCAAGTTTCCAGTTGTCGCGCTATTTGTCTCACGCTGTGACGCACCTGTTATCCGTATAGCAACAGAATTGTCGGCAGAAAACCTAGAACGTGCGCTCTCGTCTGAGAGTACGCCACTCTTGTTGCGCAGTGGTTCAAATGGCTCTGAGCACTTTAACATCTGTGGTCACCAGTCTCCTAGAACTTAGAACTACTTAAACCTAACTAACCTAAGAACATCACACACATCCATGCCCGATGCAGGATTCGATGGCTCAAACGGTTCTGAGCACTATGGGACTCAACTGCAGTGGTCATTAGTCCCCTAGAACTTAGAACTACTTAAACCTAACTAACCTAAGGACATCACACACATCCATGCCCGAGGCAGGATTCGAACCTGCGACCGTAGCAGTCACACGGTTCCGGACTGCGCGCCTAGAACCGCGAGACCACCGCGGCCGGCGTTGCGCAGTGATCTTACCGTGGAACGACATGGGTAACTAGCTTTCTAAAGTTCTCTTGTAAGCTACTGTAGTATCAAAGTATATCTTACTGTAACCGCTTTTAAAATTATATAGGTTGTTTCAAAAAGGGCTTTACAACGCTAAAAATTCATTTAAATTTATTGAAAGACGATATAGAGCTGTGTTTAGTGCTGTTTTGTAGGGAAAACATATAAAGTTTTTTTTCTTTTAAACTAAAGGTGTTGTATGTGGCTCCCGTTGTTTATCCTGCATACATCCCACCGTTAGCCAGTTTCTTCTCAAACTCGCTGTAGCATGAAGATGTAATATGCTCAGTGGCATCGAAAATTCTTGCTCTTAGTTCAGGTAGAGAAGCTGGCACAGGAGGTACAAATGCGATATCCTTAATGAATCCCCATAAAAAAAAAAAAAAAATACAGTGGTGTCAAGTCTGGGGAACGTTGTGGGCCATGCAATTGGCGCATCACGGCGAATCCATTGACCTGGAAAGCGGTCGCTGTGAATATCCTGGACGTCAGCCAGCGCACCATCTTGCATAAAGTAAACATTCCGTTCTTATCTGTGGTATCAAAAATGTTGTCTCACTCGCTCAACAACCTGATGATTTCCCATGCCTTACCGAGTACCCTATTTCTACAAAACATTTATGCCACTCACAAATTGTAGGCCTACTAGGAGTATCTTTAGCGTACCTGGTACGGAAATTACACTGAACTGTTGTCGCCGACTTCGATTCTTCAAACCAAAACACACAGCTTGCACACTCGGTTCCAGTCGGTGATCTCTATACAACCTGGATGTAGAAGTCTGGTCTCTGAGTATAGCACTGCAGGGTGTCTGCAAATACACGTGCTTTGCGTCGTCCGCCATATTGTAGTTTGGCAACCAAATTTCCACCGTTCTGCATGTGACAAAGAATTGCCAGACTGATTTCTTGTTTTGAACTCCGTCAACATATGATCTAATAGGCTGATAAGGGAGCAGAATTGAAGAGTATTTTCTTTTCGTGTCCTAGTGACATTTCCTAGCTGCCATGTTGTAGTTTGGCTGGCACGATCATATAGCTGAAGTTCAACATCCAGGTAATTATAGAGATCACTGGGTCCAGTGAAGGCAACTATCTAACGCAACGGTCGCAAGCGCTATTTACGGTGCGATTCGGTACTAGCGAACTACGCGAGAGAAAACTACTGTATTTCCTTACAAATTGACACTAATGTCACCTCTGTAGGTACTATGAATTAATTTATATGCATTTTCAAAGTTCTAAAGTGCTTTTTGAAACACCCTGTCTTTGTATTCAAACTCGTAGAGAATTTATCTGAGTAGAAAGTTTTGTTCGTGTATTTAATATGGAGTCCCATCTACACAGGGGATAAGTTCGGGTACTTTTGAGTACAGTGCAGACTTTTATTTTTGTTTACGAGCTTCTAGCAGGCTGGAGTAACTTGGGCCAGCAACTTCTTTTAATCAGTCCAAGTTGCAAGTATTTTATTTTACTTTATGACTCGTTTCGGGACGAGACCCATTTTCAAATCGCCGTAACAAAGTCGAAAATAGCTTTTTATCTTGATTTGAAAATGGTTCTCGGCCTGAAACTAGCCATCGAATGAAAAATAAAGTATTTGCTTCTTGGAAGGGTTATTCGTTCTATTTTCTTTTTGTGTTTTCTGATGTAGCCAAGTACCCGTAGAACTTTTTCTCTCCTTGTATAACTTAAATGTCTGCGATGAATTAAATTAGAAATGAAACGACTGGATTCAGTGGGGATGAAATCATTGAAATTCAGAAACATGACATGATATCAGAAATTCTTTTAGAAATGCTGAGTCTGTAATGCAATGGGTGTGAAATTTTGAGCCAGACCTAGATTCGAAGTAATAGGAGGGCAACGCAAGTGACACTGAGAATCTGAGCCTATTGTCGATGCGTAGTCGGAAGGCGCAATTTGTTGAGGTGACTGCTCGTTATAAATAGGGGTCGAACCCAGTCGGGCGGTAATTACCATTTGTCACGACACGTTACTAATTTATATGTCCCACTGAGAAGTGGTAATTTGTGTTTTAATGCTGGCCGGCCGCTGTGGCCGAGTGGTTCTAGGCGCTTCAGTCCGGAACCGTGCTGCTGCTACGGTTGCAGGTTCAAATCCTGCCTCGGGCATGAATGTGTGTGATGTATTTAGGTTCGTTGGGTTTAAGTAGTTCTAAGTGTAAGGGACTGATGACCTCAGATGTTAAGTCTCATTGTGCTTAGAGCCATTTAAACCATCTTTTTGTTTTTTTTGTTTTTATGTTGATATTGCTTCCAGATGTAGTTAGTAATGTTTTTACACTACTGTAGAACTTTGTGGAACCTTCAGTTTAACTTGAAACTCGGAACAGTAGACGAGGTGGATATTTTTGAGTAGTGTACTTTCCAGGGGTGAAAGCCATTACTGTCATTACACGCCTGCGTAAAATATGATACTGCAAGAAATGTTAGGAAGTAAATCGCAACCCTCTTTTTCTATACCTAGCGACTGGCCACAGTGGACTCACATTCGGGAGGACGACGATTCAAATTCCCGTCTGGCCATCCATATTTAGACAACCGATTTTCTTTCCTCTCCTTGCAACAGTCCCAGTTTGTGCTCTATCTCTAATGACCTCGTTGTCGACGGGATGATAAACTATAATCATCTCTTTTATTTCTGTAACATTTTGTTAAATTTGTACCCCCTCCAGTCCTCAATGCACTCAAGAACGAAACGCTCATATTTCCATTAAGAGCTATCGTGTATTGATGATGCAGCATCTGTTCAAACTTCTCATTGATTTAGATGTTTGTTGTATACGCCACTAAATGACAGTTACTTGGTGCTTTTTTTACTCTTTCGAGGATAACTATTTGTTAACGTTTATTTAGCGCAGCTAGATTAGATTGACTCGATTTTGTGATCCACCTCAATTCTGACAGAAGATGCTTCTTCCTCTTCCTCTCCCTTTCCTACCGTTGATACGACAGAAAGGGATGCATGTTTGAGTGTTTCCTCTCATAGGCATCGATGTGTTCGTAGGCTGAGCACAATCGTCTCTGCTGTACAAAGATTAAGTGTAAATCAGCTGGGGCATGACTTCGAGAAACAATCGTAACTGCCGAAGGGAGTTCTGAAAAAACAGAATGCCTAGACAAAGGCGGTATTTGAAGCCAGCTCCCTTCGAATACAAATTGAGTGTGTCAAACTGCCTTTCGTACTGCTCCGTGGTCTGAAGTAGAAGATGGGTGGCTTATTGCGCAGTGCTGGCGGGCGGAAATGCCCGGCAGCACCTGGAATTGATTGAGCGAGTGCACCTAGGGCCAAGGAAGGGTGGGGGAGGGGACGTGGTAGCGCTCTCTGTAGATGGTTTTTCAGTCCGCAAACACATCTCGCACGGGAAAACAAGCCAAAAGTAAACAGCAAGGGTTGTGAATGAACTCATCAGACGAAATAATAATCGCCCCCTAAAAAGAGTTGACTGGTTGCTATGGAGCATCTGAGAAGGCGTAGAGATGGTAAAAGATGTGGTAAGAGATGTGGCCCACCAGTGCTGAAGTGGTATGTATGTTCCAGTAGGTCGTATGGAATCAGCGCAGAAAGATGGGTCGACATATTGAGGTGACAGAATGGCAGAATGAAGCTATCATCATTGGACCACACCCAATTGAAGTTGGACCTTTATTGGTTTATTAAATCATACTGCAAGGAATGGTGTCTCACTTGCAGCCGGGTAATTCCATGTCAATTCAACGCACCTCTCAACATGATCCACTCAGATTTCTTTCGAATTTTATGCGATGATCCAGGTAAGACATGAAAATCTACCAGTTTGCAGAAGAGTGTGACAATTGTGAAGAAATTTAGTGGTCTGCCAAATTTGGAAATTAAGTGAAATTTACACACGCCTGCCTCAGCGTAATTTACTATAATACTAGTTCTAAACCAGATACGGCCATGAAAATTATAGAATTCAGAAGGTAATGACTAAAGCTTTACAGTGATGTGCAGTGAGGCGGGTTTATAAAAAAAATCTCAAAACACGCTACTGTAAATTTGATTTGAAAAAATGCATTGTTTCGCCGCAATATGTTACTGTAAATGGTAATTATCGAGATGGCAGACCAAAGTCATTATGCTCAAAAATTTATTTCGTTGTGAAGGATGGTGAAACCTGTAAACGGTCACTCATTGCAGGGAGCAAGTGCGTCAACACATTGCCGTTTTAGAACTCACTACGTACTAATGTTTCTTTCAGCCTCCGTCATTTACGTGGATATAACACGCTCTGCAGATTCCTCAGTTCGCGTTACAAGAAGTATACAGCCTCAAGGCCATCGACAAGCAAGTGATCGGTCTTTACGGTGCGCAATTACGTAATTGTTTAATGACAAATGGGCGGATAAGAAGGATCGCATTGCTAGTAAGATTTTAAAGTTGGTTGTTTCAGGAGTCGAAGACGAGCTAGCGGCTAATCCGCAATTGCTGCTGGTTGTTAACGCACTTGGAGACGGAAACATCGGCGCTGTGTGTATGTCCAACACAAGTGCTTCATTTAGTATCTGCACCGCGAAGAAACGTTCCACACCTATGGCTAAATGCGTGATTAATATGCGATGATAAAACAAAACGTCTGGTATAACATTCAGGTTACGCGTTGATTTTACCTCGCTTTCCCCAGCCACTACTTCTTAAGTAATAGAACCCAGTACGTTGCCTCGATGGGGAGTGTTCATCGGAGATGAGGGTATCATCTGCAGTGCCCCAGGGAAGTGTGGTAGGTCCGCTGTTGTTTTCTATCTACATAAATGATCTTTTGGATAGGGTGGATAGCAATGTGCGGCTGTTTGCTGATGATGCTGTGGTGTACGGGAAGGTGTCGTTGAGTGACTGTAGGAGGATACAAGATGACTTGGACAGGATTTGTGATTGGTGTAAATAATGGCAGCTAACTCTAAATATAGATACATGTAAATTAATGCAGATGAATAGGAAATAGAATCCCGTAATGTTACTCCATTAGTAGCGTAGCGCTTGACACAATAACGTCGATTAAATATTTGGGCGTAACATTGCAGAGCGATATGAAGTGGGACAAGCATGTAATGGCAGTTGTGGGGAAGGCGGATAGTCGTCTTCGGTTCATTGGTAGAATTTTGGGAAGATGTGGTTCTTCTGTAAAGGAGTCCGCTTATAAAACACTGATACCACCTATTCTTGAGTACTGCTCGAGCGTTTGGGATTCCTATCAGGTCGGATTGAGGGAGGACATAGAAGCAATTCAGAGGCGGGTTGCTACATTTGTTACTGGTAGGTTTGATCATCACGCGAGTGTTACGGAAATGCTTGAGGAACTCGGGTGGGAGTCTCTAGAGGAAAGGAGGCTTTCTTTTTGTGAATCGCTACTGAGGAAATTTAGAGAACCAGCATTTGAGGCTGACTGCAGTACAGTTTTACTGCCGCCAACTTACATTTCGCGGAAAGACCACAAAGATAAGATAAGAAAGATTAGGGCTCGTACAGAGGCATATAGGCAGTCATTTTTCCCTCGTTCTGTTTGGGAGTGGAACAGGGAGAGAAGATGCTAGTTGTGGTACGAGGAACCCTTCGCCGCGCACCGTATGGTGGATTGAGGAGTATGCATGTAGATGTAGACTAATCGCACAGGAAGAAAACACTCGAACATAACATCACGTAGAGCAGGCCAATGGGCCGCGTTTGTTCGTCTATCAGTACCTCAACAGGAAATAAACAACCGACCACAAGAGAATTACCTGCGACACCGACTTTTTCATAAAGGAAAACAGTGATGCCGGATGCAAGCTGCCGATCGCTGTTAGCTGCCAAACATATCTTGGTTACCAGAGACTGGTCGTGTGTGTGTGTGTGTGTGTGTGTGTGTGTGTGTGTGTGTGTGTGTGTGTGTGTGTTGCCTGATGAAGGGTTTTTTGGCCGAAAGCTTTGTGTGACAGTATTTTTGTTGTGCCTATCTGCGACTCGGCCATATGGTGAATAGCAACTATCATTTTCATAATATTTCCAGACACGTACTGTTGTAGCACAGGTAGTAGCCTCTTGACATGTCAGAAGAGTGATTATATTGTCACATGAGAACCGAAAAAGTATGAAATCGATGGGTAAGATCATTTTTAACCACGAAGAAGGGTCTTTTTTTTTTTTTTTTACAGAGGGAGCCAGAAAAGGAAGCTGCATATCAGGCACCATTGTCATACTTTATTTTCGCGTAAAGTTTGCGTTGTGATAGAGGCATCGATTTCTTTAGGTTGTAGTAAGCTACTATGAACAATGAACTGTTAGGAATAAGATTTTCATGGGAACGTCGATTGCCTTGAAAAGCGATACAGGCAAGTTACCGTCCATACTTTGTCAAATCTAATTCCTTTTTTCATAGCATCTTAAACGCTCTACAGTAAATAACTGCCTTGCATGCAGTTTTCACGCAAATCAAAAAAATGTATTATTGTTGCTTTGCAGGTAATGAAACATACGAGTGAATCAGTTTTAGCCTCAATAAGGATTTTGGGCAAAATGAGTATCTAGAATTAGAGCTGGCAAAAGAAGTAAGTGCTTGGGCATTGTTACAGCGCTGTTGGTTTCTCGGGAAAGTAGGTTCAATTTAAATGACTGCCCCTGACGTAATATCGGAGAAAGCGACTTGAGCGTGAAGGTCGGAGTCCGTTCCGTTACTCTGTTACCTTGTGCCACAGTGTAACTCTAAACCAGCTCTCCTTCAGCGCTTGTCTTGTAATGGCTATAGTCAGAACCAAGTTCATTATATCACACATATTTGCAAGAAAGAGATCAGTATTCATTAAATTAAACATTACACTGTAAATTTGTAAGTACTTCCTTATATGAACTGCCGGCCAGTGTGGCCGAGCGGTTCTAGGCGCTTCAGTCTGGAACCGCGCGACCGCTACGGTCGCAGGTTCGAATCCTGCCTCGGGCATGGATATATGTGATGTCCTTAGGTTAGCTAGGTTTAAGTAGTTCTAGGTTCTAGAAGACGGATGACCTCAGATGTTAAGTCCCATAGTGCTCAGAGCCATTTGAACCTTATATGAATTCGGTATGTGCTAGAAAAGCCAGAAGTACAGACTGCGAGTGAAGGGAAATTGGAAATTTGTGGTAAGGACTATGGGACCAAGCTGCTGAGGTCATCGGACCCTAAGCTTATGCACTACTTAATATAACTTTAAGTTACGCTAAGGAAAACACACACACACACACACACACACACACACACACACACACACACACGACCTATGGAGGACTAGAACCTCCAACGGGGGAACCGTACGAACCGTGACAAGGCGCCTCTGAAAAAGGACAGGAAGAATTTGTCGACGAGAAATTCTTGAGAGCCAGAATGAGATCTTCACTCTGCAGCGGTGTGTGCGCTGATATGAAACTTCCTGGCAGATAAAAACTGTGTGCCGGACTGAGACTCGAACCCGGGACCTTTGCCTTTCGCGGGCAAGTGCTCTTCCAACTGAGCGACCCAAGCACGACTCAAGCTGGTTGTTAACGCAATTCTACAGTATTTTTGTAGATTGTAGGCACCATCGTCACGATCGGATACTCGTTTTGTCCTGGTTTTTTAGTGAAGATAGCACAATTTACTTGTGCAAACTACCGCCGAGGCTGTTCTGTTAAACCACTGGCCAGTTATGTGGTTGTATTCCCATTTCGGGGGCAGCGCACTGTATAAGATTTGAGAGGAAGAAGAAATGCTTGAAGCTGGGCGGCAGGATAGAGAAAAAAAAATTATGAAGTGGTTGGTAACATTACATCCTGCTTCAAAACCATTGCTAAAAAGTAATATATTAAGAAACTATGAAGATCAGTGGCAGCAGCACTATCGGCTGAAATATTAAATTATAGTTATAATTGAAGTGTACTGTAGTTCTTGCATGAAAGTGATGAAGCATATTTAGGCTGATTTTAAAAACGCTAAAATGGTAAATGATGAATTACCATGTTGACTGTCCAAAGCCTGTGCATAGTGTAATGGGAATAACCCTTTGTTAGTTGTGAAAATTAAAGTGTGTTTCAGGCCTCTCAACAGTATCTGTAAATAGATTTATGATGAAACTAGCTGGTTACAGCTCGAATCACTACCATTTAATCAATAAACAATGGGATTTGGCTTACCGAAGCCAACATTAAACATCACTCAAAAGACCCTCCTGTCACCCAAAATTTGTTACATCCAAATGTTTCAAATGTAATTTCCTATTTATATTTTCTTTCTCTGTTTTGAACTTTGGCCCGCTATACGTTATTTTTGAATTTTTAGCGGTAAACGGTATCGGGTTTCAGTGAATAAATTAACGTGGAGTACGAGTGTGTCGTTCTTCTTTTTCAACCATTCACATATCCATTTCTTATTTGCCTTTTTTAGATAGGAATTGAAATAGCCACAAACGCAGCGCTCAAAATGATTAGCGAACGTTTGCATTCGTGTTACATCGTTCCTTTCCTGTTCCTCCCATGGCGTTGGGCTGGTTCTGCCGCAGTCAATAAGTGTGGAAAGAAGCTACCTTTTAGACGGAGAGAGGATTGGGTTGTGATAATGCTTGGCAGAACTAATTATATATTTACATAGTCGATGATGTTGCTTTCGTTTTTCGCTTTCGGGATATTGAAAAATAAATAAATAAATGTCGTGTGACTAGGGCCTCCCGTCGGGTAGACCGTTCGCCGGGTGCAAGTCTATCGATTTGACGCCACTTCGGCGACTTGCGCGTCGATGGGGATGAAATGATGATGATTGACAACACAACACCCAGTCCCTGAACGGAGAAAATCTCCGACCCAGCCGGGAATCGAACCCGAGCCATTAGGATTGACATTCTGTCGCGCTGACCACTCAGCTCCCGGGGGCGGACGATATTGAAAAGAAGGCCCATTATTCGGTACGATGGAACAGTAGTTAGAAATATGTTAGCATTAGATGCAACTACTGTTATCTAAAATCCATCCGTATAGTGGGTCCCAACAATAATTATATCAGTATTTTCATTTGGCAACGTTATAAATACCTGGCAAACGGAGTGACCGCAAAAGTCCGGCAAAACCATCCGACCGCAAATATCCGCGATCGCAACTTTCCAGCATACGGAGCAACATAAACACCAGCGAGCAATAAAGCTCATGGGCGGCTCATTAGCCGCTCGGCTTGCAAATGTATACACGCCTACCAATCATATATTTTAATAACACTCTATCATTCTCAAGGCTTTTTCTTGCGAGCTCTGTTAAAATAAGCCGAATAAAATAACTAAAAAGTAAGAGCTCTAGAAATGAGGGATGCCATGGTCTGCTTTTTTTTCACCAGCCTACGAATAATTACAGCTGCAAAATGAATCGTGTGTTCAAATACTAATTTCCAGTCTACACTGAGGGGACAAGTTATGGGATAGAGATATGTACATATACAGATGGCATTAGTACCGCCTACACGGGGCAAAAAAGGGCAGTGCATTGGCGGAACTGTCGTTTGCACTACTTTCCCAGTAGTGTTACTCATGGTGAGAAAATTCTCTTCGCTGATGACAGCAATATTATAGTCACTGAGAGAACAAGAGAACTCCTTACCGAGAAAGCAAATGAAACTCTCAAGGAAATTTACGATTGGTCAGTAAGCAACAAATTGATATTAAACATAAAGAAAACTAATGCCATGAACTTCAGTTTGAAGAGGAAAAATGACAATGTTAAATTAAATGTAGATGGCACCTCTATAGACTGTGTAACAAATGCAAAATTTCTAGGAATGAATATTGACTCTCAGCTGAAGTGGTGCGAACACACAAAGGTACTTGCAAACAGAATGTCATCAGCATGTTATGCCCTTAGAATTCTATCATCTGTGTGTAACATGCAGTGTCTTTTAGTTACATATTATTCATATGTACACTCAATTCTTAGCTATGGCATTCTTTTTTGGGGAACAAATCCACAAAATATGAACACAATTTTCAAACTCCAGAAAAGAGCCATAAGAATAATAACCAGAAATAGTAGTCGAGCTCATTGTAAAGATCTGTTCAAAACACTGGGAATTTTAACTGCTCCATGTGAACACATTTACCAGTCAGTTGTACACATCAAAAGTAACATTGGCAATTACTGCACAAACAGCTCTGTCCATGACCATGCAACAAGAGATAGACTAAACTTACATTTACCAAGAAAAAATAAACATAAAACTCAAAACAGCATTTTCTACCAAGGAATAAAACTGTACAATAAATTACCAAAAGAGATTAAAGAAATTTCAAAAATACACTTATTTAAGAAGGCAGCTAAAAAGTACCTGTTATGCAATACATTTTATACATTGAAGGATTACTTAGATAAAGCAGAGTAGGGGTTTGATAAAAAAATGTTATACAAACAAATAATAATAATAATGATGATTATAAAACATCCAATATTCCACATAACACCTTCACGTTATTAATTTTCTTCTTTTTTCCTTTCTAGAGACACTCTCCCCTCAAGCTATGCATAGCACAATACTAACACCTCTTCCTCTTTCTGAGCTCAACATCTCACTCATTATGAAGGGATGCTGACTCAGTTTTTCAGGATAGCAAATGGGAACTTGCAGTACAGAAAATGGCCCAAGGATCACCTGTGTGTGTGTGTGTGTGTGTGTGTGTGTGTGTGTGTGTGTAGTGAGTGAAGTGTTATGAAACAATGTGTGTATAGTGTGTGCAGTGACTGATAGTGAAATATGAGTGAATAGTGTGGCATTACATTATTTAATGAGTTATTTGTAAATAAATTATTGTATACCAGGAGTAAAATCTAATGATTGTCTCTAACTAGAAGTCTGTAAATATATGTGTATACGAATTAGCTTATTGTAAATTGATCTAAGCTTGTAAATACTTTGACATGTCCTATATCCTTGTAAAAAGAGATCTACGGATGAATAAAACTACTACTACTACTACTACTACTACTACTACTACTACTAAGGTGATTCATGAGAAAAAGTGTCCGACGTGATAATTGCCGCACGACGGAAATAAGCAACTTCTAACGCCGAATAGTATTTGGAGTTAGGCGCAAGGTACGTTCCATTTCGGAAGTCGTTCGGGAATTCAATGTTCCGAAATCCAAAGTGTCAAGAGTATGCCGAGAATACGAAATTTCAGGCATTGCCTCTCACCACAGACAACACAATGACCGACGACCTTCACTTACCGACCGACAGCAGCTGTGTTTGTGTAGTTGTCAGTACTGACAGACAAACAACACTGCATTAAAATACCGCAGAAATCAATGTGGGCGTACGTATCAGTTAGGACAGTGCGGCGAAATTAGGCGTTAATGGGCTACGGCAATAGACGACGGACACGAGGGCCTCTGCTAACAGCAAGACATCGTTTGCAACGCCACTGCTGGGCTCGTGACCACGTTGGTTGGACCCTAGACGACTGGAGCCGTGGCGTGGTCAGATGAGTGCCGATTTCAATTGGGAAGAGGTGATTGTAGTGTGGCGTAGGCCCCACGAAGCCATGTATCCAAGCACTGTGAAAGCCAGTGGTGCCTCCATAATGGTGTGATATGTGCTTATATGGGTTCTCTGGTCCATCTGAACCGATCACTGACCGGAAAGGATTATGTTCGGCTACTTCGAGACCACTTGATGCAGTTCGTGGACTTCATTTCCCCAAACAACAATGGAATTTTTATGGATGACAATGCTCCATGTCACCAGGCCACAATTATTCGCGAATAGTTTGAAAAACATTGTGGACAGTTCGAGCGAATGATTTGGTCACCCAGATCACCTGACTTTTTTTTCACTGCTGCTACTCTTTGTAATAACCCGCCATCTTTATACATAGCCTATGGGCTGGTCTCTCCGACACACAGAGCGATGCGGCCATACTATGTGTGCCGTTGCCCGTGCCCCATAAACGTAGAGGTGGACCACTATGTCTTCTTTCTGAGTACTGATGTGCAGCAATAAATACTTACTGAAAAATGAATATACAAAGACTTGAGAAAATTATAATAATGTCACCTGACATGGGACGTAATGAAGAGATCAGTTCGTGCGCCAAGCCCTGCACCAGCAACACTTTCGGCTAAAGAGACAGCATAGCTAAATATATCTGCAGGGTACTTCCAACAACTTGTTGAGTACATGCCGCGTCGAGTTTACTGCACTATGCCGGACGAAAGGAAGTCCGATACGATATTAGGAGGTATCGCCTCACTATATACTCTCCCGTGTACATTAATATCGTTTTGGAGACGAAACAGATTGTCCGATTGCTTGAAATCCATTAGTTCATAAATCTTGTAAAATATGTAAAATAGTAACACTAACTTACACCTAGTAAACTGTGAGAGGCGATTGAAAGGTCATGGCTCAAAGCGTCTCACCAGTAACTTCGGTTCTCGTGAAGTGTGTACCTCAGTGTGTCGCCGCTGTCTTAGTGGCCTACGCTAAGTAGATGTATATAATTCGATTGTTTGTGACTTGGGTATTCCATAATTGGTTCTAGTAGTGGCTTAAAGGTAGGACTGGCCTTAGCAACAAGCAGTTGTCTTTCTGTATGTGTTTGCACACGATTAGGTGTGGCGACAGTCGGCAAGTTTTTATCAGAAGTCCACTCAGTGGCAATGGCCGAGCCAGTGGTTGGAGCAGTGCCGGCGTCCTTGTGGCGGTGCGGTCTCTTGACTGCCGTCACGGAACTGGCCTTCCAGTTTGTTGACACGCGCCCCTCAACAGCAGCAGTACTGTTCTTCGGGAAATCGTCTGCACAACTGCCCTACACTTCCTCTCTTCGTGAACGTAATGAATGTGGGAACACGAAAGTTATTTGCTGGCGTTAACTTGGAAAAATAAATCGTTTGGCCATCTATTATTATCTCTCTGATTAACTCTCTCTCTCTCTCTCTCTCTCTCTCTCTCTCTCTCTCTCTCCCACCCCTTTCCCCCATCTCTTTCCCTCCCTCTCTGCCAATTCCGTCAATTGACGGTACGCGAAAACTTGGGTAGACTGCTGATCCCTACATGTGATGGGGTGCAATTTCTCCGGCTTTTAAAAACGAAATCACATACATTGACGAACTCTATCGGTTTAGGTGTTAACGGGGTTGGCATCAGACGACAGGCGCAAGTGCCTTTCTTAACAGCACGATATATCATCTGTAGCGCCTTCCCAGGGCTCGTGACCCTAGACGACTGAAGAACAATGGCCTGGTCGGATGAGTCCCTATTTCGGATGGTAACAGCTGATGCTAGGGTTCGAGTATGGCACAGACCCCACGACGACAGTGGACCCAAGTTATCAACAAGTAGTGTGCAGGCTGGTGGTGGTGGCTCCATAGTGATGTAGACTGTATTTACATGGAATGGACTGGGTTATCTGGTCTATCTGAACCGATCACTGACTGGGAATGGTTGTGTTCGGCTACTTGGAGACCAATTGCAATCATTCCAAACAACGACGGAATGTTTACGGATTACAACGTGCCATGTCACCGAGCCACAATTGTTCACGTTTGGGTTGAAGAACATTCTGGACAATTCGACCGAATGATTTGGCCTCCCATATCGCCTGACCTGCGACATACTCGAGAGGTCAGTTCGTGCGCGAAATCCTACAACGGCAACTTTAGTAATTATGGGCGGCTATAGAGGCAGCGTGGCCAAATACGCTGAAGCACCAAGGAAATTGGTATAGGCATGCGTATTCCAACACAGAGATATGTAAACAGGAAGAATAAGGCGCTCCGATCGGCAACGCCTATATAAAACATGTGTCTGGCGCAGTTGTTAGATCGGTTACTCCTGCCACAATGGCAGGTTATCGAGATTTAAGTAGGTTTGAACGTGGTGTTATAGTCGGCGCACGAGCGATGGGACACAGTATTTTCGAGGTAGCGATGAAGTGGGGATTTTCCCGTACGACATTTGCACGAGTGTACCGTGGACATCAGGAATCCGGTAAAACGCCAAATCTGACATCGCTCCGGCCGGAACAAGGTCCTGCAAGAACGGGGCCAACAACGACAGAAGAGAATCGTTCAGCGTGTCAGAAGTGTTACCCTTCCGCAAATTGCTGCCGATTTCAATGTCGGACCATCAACAAATGTCAGCTTGCGAACCATTCAACGAAACATCATCGGTATGGGCTTGCGGAGCCGTAGTCCCACACGTGTACCCTTGATGGCTGCATGACACAGAGCGTTACGCCTCACCTGGGCCCGTCAACACCGATATTGGAGTGTTAATGGCTGGAAACGTGTTGCCTGGTTGGGTAAGTCTCGTTTCAAAGCGTATCGAGTGGATGGACGAGTAAGGGTGGATCCTGCATGTCAGCAGGGGACTGTTCGAGCTGGTGGAGGCTCGTAATGGTGTGGGGCGCCTCCAGATTGAGTGATATGGGACCCCTGAAACGACTAGATACGTCTCTGACAGGGGACACGTACGTAAGCTTCCTGTCTGGTCACCTGCATCCATTCATGTCCATTGTACATTCCGACGGACTTGGGCAGTTCCAGCAGAACTTCGCGACACCCCACACGTCCATAATTGCTATAGAGTGGCTCCAGAAACACTCTTCTAAGTTCAAACACTTCCGCTGACCACCAAATACCCCAGACATGAACGTTATTGAGCACATCTGGAATGCCTTGCAACGTGCTGTTCAGAAGAGATCTCCATCCCCTCACACTCTGAAGGATTTAAGGAGAGCCCTGCAGGATTCGTGGTGTCAGTTTCCCCCAGCACCGCTTCAGACATTACTCGAGTCCATGCAACATAGAGTTGCTGCTCTACGCCGGGTCAAATGAGGCCCTACACGTAAGTATTTTACCAATAAAACGCAGTCTTTGGTTCGTATCCACACAAGTTTATTTTGTGATCGTTCCAATTTTAAACGTTTTTAATTCTAATCCGTAGGTATGTCGTTGAAATTACAACGTTTTGAATTCTGTTATTTGTCCTGTAAACGTAATTTGACGGATACCTTTTATTACAGACGTGAATAACCTCTCAACGGTGGCAAAATGAAAGGGGTGCTACAGACACTGGCAGAATAACGTATGAATTGCTCCAGGACTAGACTAGAAATGAGATTAGTTAACTCGTCAAATGGAGTGGCATATTACCAGATTTCACATGACCCCTAAGCTATGTATTTGTAAAGGATCACACTGTCATGAATCCGAAGGTTTCCACGTTAACGAACATTATACCACTGGGAAAATAAGTGATAAGTGAGAGCTACAAGTCCTAGAACCGAGCGGGGACCTTTGGCTCTATAGTTCGGCACTACATCACCGTTCCACCATGTGTATAAAATCAACAAACAAATCCGCGTCTTGCGGTGTGGGCGCACTGCAGCAGACGTTTTGGAACTGTGCACTCCGCGAAGATGCAGTGGATGATGTTCGTCAGGCATTGATAACGCTAGATGCCAGAGGATCATGAAATTCCATTGATCTGGCCCATATGGGACGATACTGCAGACGCAGTATCCAGGAAGGCCAAGGAGGTAATCTCAAGTACGAGGAGTTCAGCCACACGACAGCATGCTGCCATGTCTGCCTCGGTTGCTGCGGGCCCATCGCGTCAGATTGCTAAGCGTGGGAGCCCCGAGTTCGATTCCCTGCCGGGCCGGAGATCTCCTCTCAGGGACAGGGTGTTCTGTTGTCTTTACATTCATCATCATCGTATCGTTTTTCCACTGTTGAAATAGCTTCAAGGGCATGAACCGAAAGCCAATATGTGAAATAAAAAATAAAAACTTCTTGCTAGTCAAAATGCCGTACACATTAAGGCAACAACCGTGGATAAGTTGCGAAACTCGCATCGCAGATAATGTGCTGCCCTGCACCCTATGTGTCCAGCAAACAGCAACTGTTGCCCAGGATAGTCTGACGGCGGATGAAGTGAAGTAAGCAACCTTCAACAGTTTAGACAGATTAGCATTGAAACGACTACCGTAGTGATCGAAAAGTAAGATAAATTTAGCGGCAGTAATCTTAACATTATCATGTGTGGCTCAACGGCTTTGTGAAAGTCTTTCAATTGAACGCCACTTCGACGATTCGCATGTCCTTTACCTACTCCATTAACTATATCGGGGAAAGCGGATCTGCAGTTTAATGTGAACTCTGATCCTGACGGATCTTAACATCGTTGAGAGGTGAAAGGTACGCTAAGCGCATACTGAGAAATCCCCGTGGACCGACCATAATTCGATCCTGCGACCTTTCAGTTTCCACACACGAGGCACGCTCTATACCGCTAGACCGCTATGTCCGACGGTATTAGTCATAGATGCAGTAGTACTGTTAGTTGGATAATGGATCGTTAAGGGCCCGTGGCAGTATTTTTCTGCATAATATGCACAAGTCTGTGGGTAGTATGGCATATTTTGGCTAACTAAATAGTAGGGTGTCGTTGGGAAAGGTAAATAAACAATCTGAAAATTCTGCATCCTTTATTTCTGAGTTTGTCCTCGATGTCTAGTGCCTCGTTGTCGACGGGCAGTCAAACACAAATTTTCCTTCCTTCAGATTGTCCCTGAACGAGCGGCAGCGCCAAGAAATTTACACGAATCAGTTGGAACTTAATTTCACGACTTTGAGTTGTACATACTCGTATGTGATGTAGTTACCGCCGAACAGTAAGATGACGTTTAAAAACGTGCGATTGGGCACTAAGAGACACTAATGCTCGGAGGCGTGCTTTTCTGCGTCCCTTGCTCCGCTGCCACTAAGTTGGCCTAATTGCAGCCCATTGAAGTGGTCAAGGCTGCGCTGACACCGTGACATTGCGGGCTAGCCGGCTGGGCGCTTACTGGGCGGATTCTGTTCGCGGGGGCAGCAAGGCGAATGCTACGCTGCGTGCGCTGTACAAGCAAACAGCTCTCACCGCCCGTGACATTGTCAGCGTAAAAAGTCTCGCAGCGCATTGACAACACGTCCTGAGCAGAGGAAGGCCGCCCTCAAGTCCCTCATGTTGGCCATCGAGGGCTGTTCTGAAAGAAGTATAAAACTTCGGCCGTAGACGTATTCCAGAGCTTGCCTATACAGGGTGGTCCATCGATAGTGACCGGGCCAAATATCTCACGAAATAAGCGTCAAACGAAAAAACTACAAAGAACGAAACTCGTCTAGCTTGAAGGGGGAAACCAGATAGCACTATGGTTGGCCCGCTAGATGGCGCTGCCATAGGTTAAACGGATATCAACTGCGTTTTAAAAAAAATAGGAACCCCCATTTTCATTACTATTCGTGTAGTACGTAAAGAAATATGAATGTTTTAGTTGGACCACGTTTTTCGCTTTGTGATAGATGGTGCTGTAATAGTCACAAATGTATAAGTACGTGGTATCACGTAATATTCCGCCAGTGTTTCGTGATACATTACCCGTGTTAAAATGGACTGTTTACCAATTGTGGAAAAAGGTCGATATCGTGTTGATGAATGGCTATTGTGATCAAAATGCCCAACGGGCGTGTGCTATGTATGCTGCTCGGTATCCTGGACGAAATCATCCAAGTGTCCGGACCGTTTGTCGGATAGTTGCGTTAGTTAAGAAAGCAGGAAGTGTTAAGCCACATGTGAAATGTCAACCACGACCTGCAACAAATGATGATGCCCAAGTACGTGTTTTACCTGCTGTCGCGGCTAATCCGCAAATCAGTAGCGGACAAATTGCGCGAGAATCGGGAAACTCAAAAATGTCGGCGTTGAGAATGCTACATCAACATCGATTGCACCCGTTCCATATTTCTATGCCCCAGGAATTGCATGGCGACGACTTTGAACGGCGTGCACAGTTTTGCCACTGGACACGATAGAAATTACGGGACGATGAAAAATTTTTTGCACGCGTTCTATTTAACGACGAAGCGTCATCACCAACACCGTTAACGTAAACCGGCATAATATGCACTATTGGGAAACGGAAAATCCACGATGGCTGCGACAAGTGGAACATCAGCGACCTTGGCGGGTTAATGATGGTGAAGCATTATGGGAGGAAGTATAATGGGCCCCCATTTTATCGATGACAATCTAAATCTTGCAGTGTATGCTGATTTCCTACGTAATGTTCTATCGATGTTAATACAAGATGTTTCATTGCATGACAGAATGGCAATGTACTTCAAACATGATGGATGTGTTGCATATAGCTCGTGTGTGATTGAAGCGGTATTGAATAGCACATTTCATGACAGATGGATTGGCCCGCACGTTCACCGGATCTGACATCCCCGGATTTCTTTCTGTGGGGAAAGTTGAAGGATATTTGCTTTCGTGATCCACCGACAACGCCAGACAACGTGGGTCCGCGCATTGTCAATTCATGTGTGAACATTACGGAAGGCGAACTGCTCGCTGTTGAGAGGAATGTCGTTACACGTACTGCCAAAGGCGCTGAGGTTTACGGACATCATTTTGAGCATTTATTGCATTAATGTGGTATTTACAGGTAATCACGCTGTAACAGCATGCGTTCTCAGAAATGATCAGTTCACAAAGGTACATGTATGACATTGGAACAACCGAAATAAAGCTAAATGCGCAAGGATATGAACCGATTTTACAGCACGGTGCTGCGTACAGTAGAGATACAGTGCGAGACGATGATCGTATCAGCTTGTCATGAAGCAGTATCTGTGAGGCAACTGTTTGAGGACAGTCACATTCCTGAAATGTCCTGGCCCGTCCAGAATGCCGACCTGAACATAATGGAACACCGTTGGGGTGAGTCAGAACGTAGACTTCGTTCCACACCTGAGCGTCCAGTATCAGTACCTTCCTTGGTTTCAGCTCTTGAAGAAGAATGGACTGTCATTCCCCTACAGACGTTCAGACTTTTCATTGAAAATGTTTGCAGCAGTGTTAAAGCCGTCATAAAGATGGAGAGTGGACACACTTAACGATAATGCTTAGTAACTTTGACGGGTAGTGCACTTCACCATCCAACCGCTGGCATACACCAAAGCCAACTCCGAACTTCACGAGTGGTGCTCCTGGACGATGTCTGTCATGTGGACAGTGTTTACTGACCCATTAAGATTCTCGCAGCAACAAAGAACTCTTTTAGCAAGTCGTGTTTATGGTGATAATTATTTGTGTCCTAAAACGAAGGAAAAGGGCAGTCAGCTGTGATAATGACTTTGACCGATTAGGCGGCAGTCGATTCGTCGCACAGGGGAGGGGAAGCCACCGGCTGTGTGGGATGCGGTATTTTGTCGAACGACCACGCGGTAGCGTGTCCGCTGAATAAGTGACGAGTGAGCCGTGGCCACCTAGCAGGTCTGGTAGCAGTGGAAACGCGAGCAAGCGACGGGAACGCCGCGGCGCAGCATTCCGATACGAGAGCAGTAATCGTAAAGTTTTAATTATCAACTCAAATAAACAAATTTTGGTTTGCTTTGCAGGTGTTACTAGTGCAGCAGTGCGGGCTGCATACATCGTAGGACGCTGAAACATCGTAGGCATGTTCATTAACGGGTGCGCCCGCGTTGTATGCTGAAAAAATTAGTAGCTCTACTTTCTGTCACCAGGTGAAAATATGGCGCTGTATGCAGTCAGAATGTGAAATGTTTCTTGTTTTGACGTTAGTATGTTGGTTGTCGCTTTGACGGTACGTTTGATTTCTTTTGTGGAGTTACTGTTTTTGTAAAGAGTTAAGAAGGTTGAAGTTTTCCGTACGCAACGCAATGGCTATGTGCATTGCTGGTAATATTTTTTTTATGAAAAGGGAAACGATAGCAGCGCTGCATTCCGGGAATATCGCTGACAGAAACAGCTGCAGAGAGGCCCCAATGTCAGTAAATGGGCTAAAGAATATGATAGACATTTGAAGGCACAATTAAATTAGTTGGCGTAGCAGGGAGTGAGAGGCGACCCATTCCCACAGCAGTTGCTGAAGTTCATGTAACTGTAGCCGACTGTGCAGTATATGCTTAACTTCGGTGATCTAACGGGAACCTATGAAGCTAACGTGAGGTTTTTGTGTGGCTTGAATTGGGACACGAGGGCCAAATTATTGTTGGCGTAATGAATATACGCCAGCGCCATGTCTGAGGTGTACAAAAGTAAACTTTCAATGGGAAACATAACTTCTGAAGTTTGTGAGGACACAGTATGATTGCAGCTACAGTTGAAGCCCTCGCAGAAAAATGACTCCTTAGATGGTGATTCTACTCACATTATAACAGACCTTGGTGTGGCATTTGATGGAACATTCATGAAAAGAGGGAACAGGTCTTCATATGGTGTGTTAAGTATTAAAATATCGACACAGGTAAGGTACTTGATGTCAAAGGTATGAGCAAGTTCTGCCATAACTTGCACTTAGTAGAGAAAGTAAAGAAGAGGTAGAAAGTCATAACTGCAGTAAAATGTACTTTTTAAAGTGGTGGAATGAACGGAGCTGGTATGCAAATTATTTTAAGAGCTCTTTCAAGAAATGTGGTGCCAGATTCGTGAAATATCTCGGGAGATTGTGACTCCAGTGCATTCAATACTGTGGCTGAGAGCAAACTGTATGGAGAACTTTCAGTTGAGAAACTTGAATGCATTGGAGACGTAGAATGGACTCTAGATTGAGGAAACTTGACAGTGATACGAAGGGCAAAAAGTTTAAAAAATGGAAAGGGCGTCGGTGGTCACAACAGACTCACAAAGAAGATGATAGACACTCTTAAAGTGTATTATGGCAAGGCTGTCAGATAGAACCTATCCCGTGTGACATGAAAATTGCAGTACGGGATAAATATTTCCACGTGATATTAACAAATGAAGACTTTGACTGGTGTAAATAAGTACAGGCTCAGAGGCGTAACAACCCCAACATTCACAAGGAGAGGTTTCCACATTGTATCCTGGGCGTTTTCAAGCCCACTTACAGGCTTCTGGCCAACTCTGAACTTCTTTAACAACTGTAATCGTGGAAAAACCAAGAATCCAAATGAGTCTCTAAATTCACTCATATGGGAACGATGCCCTGAAACCACATTTTCATCTGCTACAGTTGTCAGATGTGATACTTATGATACAGTTCTTGTGTTTAATGATGGGAACTTATGGAGGATGAAACTGTTAGAGAGAATGGGCTTTGAGATAGGAAGTTTCATTGAAGACATCTTGAGGAAAATAGATTTACAGTGCCTCCCTGCAGCTGAAACATTAGTTGAAGACCTGGTAAAGGAAAGAAGGCAGAAAACAAGAAACCAGAAGAGAAGCCTTTAAGGGAAAGAGTACCCTGAGTACAGGCTTGGGACCTTCTGAAGAGGTAATATAAGAAAAAACGTTAGACTGAACTTTAAATTACATGTCCTGAAAATTATTTTTTTAAAGTTTATGTACATGTATGTCAAAATCTGTGTGAAGGCTAGAATTACAAAATTTTGTACACTTAGTTCTAATAAATACAATAAATGTTGTCTCAAGTGTAAATTTTGAGATTCTGAGTGTAGGCTGAGATATGGGACAAAATCTTGGAATTTTGAATGAATTTTATATTATACTTACAGAACTACAACTAATGAAGTATTAAAATTCTTCTATTCGATATGTTTACAAAACCTCATGAGAGAAGCTTAATTACGCAAAAAAATTAAACAAAGAATAATTTGTAGAAAGCTCTTGAATATCTTCTGAGAAAAAGGCACATGTGTTAATGTTTGAAAATACATTTTTTAATTCCTTAAAAAAGTTAAATGTTTATAATCCAAGGAACTTAACAGTAAATGCTTTAATTTCATTTAAAGCATGGTACAAAATTTAATTGCCGTATCTTCAGAATTGTGGATTTAGTGCATTTTTTAAATATTGTCTTTTCTTCGTGAACGTCCCTCCTTAACTAGAGCGTCACGTCACTTAGTCGGTAAGACCGGTTGAAGAGGCGCAGCGTTTAGGGCAATGGACTCGTATTCTTGAGGAGACGGTTCAAATTCCGCTTCAATCATTGAGATTTAGGTTTATCGTGATTTCCTTAAATCTCTTAAGACGAACGTCGAGATTGTTCCACTGAAAGAAGGCAGGTGAATTATTTCCCAAACTTTCTCCAGTTCGAGCGTGTGCTCGACTATGTTGTCGGCTGGACGTTATACTGTAATCTTGGTTACCATTTTCCCGCTAGATGATTGGAGGTAGAATGACAGGAAATGGAGAGGGGTGTACGTGTTATCGGTTACAGCATTGTTAGAGAAAAGTCACGCTGTATTGCTTTCGGTTTCTTCCAGTCACACTGCATTTCCAAGCTCACTTAACGACGGCATCGCCGGCGAGATCGACCTGCAGCGACGTGGGCTGAACCTTGCCCCTAATTTGGGCTGATTATGACGTCGACCTCCAGTTCTACACAGTTAGATCGTGCTCCAGTGTCCCAGTTAGCACACGTTGTCCAGAACTGTCCCACCGTTTGGCGTCATGAGATACTTCATAAAGATCCGTATGTCTGCTGGTCACTTGATTCGGAAGTATCCCTGCTGCTACAGTAGAGCAGGCTTTGGTGTCCTACGTCCTCCATTCAATTCACTCCATACTCTTTGAAGACAATATACAGAACATCACACTTCACAAAAACATATAACATTAGCCACCGAAGAAAGTTTTACGTTTGGCGCATCATTCACTGGGCGAAGCAAGACAGCGGCAAATTTTCATCGCCCTTGGACAGTGATACCCCATTACTGAGTTGTTACTAGGTCTGTCGAACGCGCTAAGGCGTTTTCGATATCGACGAAATATGAAAGGAATTACTGTTAAAAGACAGCTCACTTACGCGTAAACTATCTTCCTAACGACTGTTAAATATGATTGTTCAAAAATAAATCCACTGCAGCCAGAGTACACATCATTATTTGAAAATACTTATCTGTTTTATTGAAAGTGTCTTCCGACAGCTGAACGTTTCGATCATTGCACATCTGCGGTAGATTTTCATTCATAGAAAGTATTGTTAGACGAGCGATGATGTATGTGGTACTTGGAGGCATTATTTAGGTAGTACTTTTTTGTCTTTGTAAGAGTCCAGCGCACGTTTTATGCTCAATAAAACGGCCATCAACTTCTTCCTACCGGTTCGTGAAGATGGGCTGCAAATGTTTCATTCTCAACTAAAATGGAGTTAAGTATGGTGCTCGTGGTCGTCATTTGCAGCAGCTCATTTTATCATCGGCATCTAACTGCCAAGCCATCGTCCAGACAGAAGTGTGTGTAGGTGTTCCCGTATAAACATGTGGAAGCAGGGAGGTGCACACCTTCGTTGTAGCATCAAGTCGTTAATGTTTTCTTGCAATTGAGGCAGAAACAACAAAGAAAGCATAGCGAGGTAGCAAATGCTTTTGACCGTTTCCTCCTTGTAACAGAGCCGCAAATCTTCACAATCGGCATTGACCCTCTCGTTCATGTTGGGTGGAGAAAAAGGAGTTTCCTATTCCACCCAAAAAGGAACATTTGGCCGAGCAACTTTACCATTAGTCTAAAACATTGCTTAGTCTCTAAAAGTTAACCTCAGTTGTCATTTTCCATCCATGCCAACATCTCAGTACAGAAGTGAGATTGTGCAGCATAATCTCCTGGAATGCGTGACTGGACCAACTGCAATCTGTATGGTTTCGTGTGCAAGCGTTTACGCAAGTAATGCAGCGCTTCTCTTCAAAGTGTTTTCACCAGCCAGAAATCTTCAACTGGGTGCATCCTGATGAAAGTGTTGCGAAATGCTCAATGAACATCAATTACTGATTCCATTTTCGCTGACTGAAGGGCAAACCAGTCTTCTGTTGTGACGTAGTTGACATTTTTTACACTAGTCTTCTCTGGCGGCGGCAACCTGTAACAGAAGAAAGGCGCCCATACATCTACCAGATAATCTAGCAACAAATTAAGATTTGAAGCGAATAAGTCATGAATTTCTGAAAGCGTCAATTTCTTTTGTGCTCACTCTGTGTAACTATCCCCACAATCAGATTTATTATTGGTCGCTGTGTTGTTCTGTTGTTCCTTAAAGTCTTAAAGAGCGCCTGCAAACTTAAATGAGTATACTTACAACATTTTTCATTATGTTCTGTTGTGTTATGTGGCACTCGTTACATTCTGTATAATTTTCTGTTTTGGGAATTGCGTTTATTATGTTTGAGATACATGGTTACGTAACACCGTTATCACTGTTTTCGCATACTTTGTTCGCTGTCTCTTAACAAACTTCAACTTCCATCGTACAGAGCATCCCGACGCAGTCTGAAGACCGTGTCGTAAGCAAATCTTCATAGCTTACTGTTTTACATATCGCGTATTGCCCGAAGATTTTGTAGTAAAATGCCTCATGATTGTCGTATCGTTAAATTAGTAACTGAACTAAAGAAATGTTACAAGGCAACAGTTTAAATTTAGTCAAATTTTCTGCTTGATTTGTCGATAAACGTGTTTTCTCCTTGATTTGCCTGTAAGAAATCCGCACAATACCGAAAACAATAAATGTATCGTTACAGTGTTGCTGTTGCGCTGCCGACCAAGAAGCAGCACAGTTATCTTGCCATTTCGATATCGTCACGTTTTCTCTCGACAGATGTTAATCGGATTAGTCGCGCACGAGACGAAAGGTGATATTATCAGTTCTGTTATCAGGTGGGATGTTGTTGTGATTAAGCCACACTGAACGCGAGTTCATGGGCGGCAGTGTTCAAAGCCCAGTTCCACCATTCCGCGGTTTATTTTATATGAGGCGAATGCTGGAATGTAAAAGTAACGGTGGCCGACTTTCCTTGTGTCTGAGCTGGTGATCAGTATCTGTTGACCAAGGGGTCGTTGAGTTCTGTTGTCGGACAGACAATAATTCTAAATGAAAGCGCTTTGCTGCATCATATATCCGTAATACCTTTTGTTCAATAGGCCACACGTCTTATTTTCGCGTTATTTCAAAAGCAGAAATAAATAAACCAAAATAAGCATCGAGGGTAGCTGAAAACGTGCACCGGACGCAGTATGAATAAGCGCGCGCAGCGCGCACACTTGTGTGTGTGTGTGTGTGTGTGTGTGTGTGTGTGTGTGTGTGTGTGTGTGGTTCTTTTTTTTGTGCTTGCGGCATAATAAAGATGATGATCAAATTGACAGTACGATCTTACGCGGAATACCCAGTAATCATTTCGATGAAGATGCTTCAGACCAGACACAATTCAGTCCGTATTAAATGTGTGGCTAGTGTGTATAGGATGGTATTTTCATTAGCTGCATACAAAATAACAAGCTATAAGTGATTTTTAGGCGTCCGCTACCACATAGAGCTCTTGTCGCAGTCTGCAGATGCCTACATTTCACCTTACGATCCCACCTGTGTACATTTCCTGCATGCAGGGTAGAAAAAAAAAAAATGGGCAGCTACTTGTCATTTGACGATTGCTCCCTCTCTCCCCCCTCCCCCCCATCTGTTATGTATGTTGTGTTCTTGTGTCTGAAGACTGGTTTGATGCAGTTCTCTTCTGCTAGTCTATCCTGCGCAAGCCGCTTCATCTGTGCATAACTACTGTAATCTGCATCCATTTGAATCTACTAATTGTAGTCATCCCGTGGTCTCCGTCTACAGTTTTTGCCCCGCACTCTACCCTCTGTCACCACACTGACTATGCCTTGATGTCTCGTGATGTGTCTTACCAACCGATTCCTTATTTTAGCCAAGTTGTGCCAAAAATTTATTTTTTCGTCATTTCCTCGGACAAAACTACCATCTGGTGAGCAAGATGTATGAGACAGGCGAAATACTCTCAGACTTCAAGAAGAATATAATAATTCCAATCCCAAAGAAAGCAGGTGTTGACAGATGTGAAAATTACCGAACTATCAGTTTAATAAGTCACAGCTGCAAAATACTAACGCGAATTCTTTACAGACGAATGGAAAAACTGGTAGACGCCGACCTCGGGGAAGATCAGTTTGGATTCCTTAGAAATGTTGGAACACGTGAGGCAATACTGACATTACGACTTATCTTAGAAGAAAGATTAAGGAAAGGCAAACCTATGTTTCTAGCATTTGTAGATTTAGAGAAAGCTTTTGACAATGTTGACTGGAATACTCTCTTTCAAATTCTGAAGGTGGCAGGGGTAAAATACAGGGAGCGAAAGGCTATTTACAATTTGTACAGAAACCAGATGGCAGTTATGAGTCGAGGGGCATGGAAGGGAAGCAGTGGTTGGGAAGGGAGTGAGACAGGTTTGTAGCCCATCCCCGATGTTATTCAATCTGTATATTGGACAAGCAGTGAAGGAAACAAAAGAAAAATTCGGAGTAGGTATTAAAATCTATGGAGAAGAAATAAAAAACTTTGAGGTTCGCCGATGACATTGTAATTCTGTCAGAGACAGCAAAGGACTTGGAAGAGCAGTTGAACGGAATGCATAGTGTCTTGAAAGGAGGATATAAGATGAACATCAACAAAAGCAAAACGAGGATAATGGAATGTAGTCGAATTAGGTCGGGTGATGCTGAGGGAATTAGATTAGGAAATGAGACACTTAAAGTAGTAAAGGAGTTTTGCTATTTGGGGAGCTAAATAACTGATGATGGTCGAAGTAGAGGATATATAAAATGTAGACTGGCAATAGCAAGGAAAGCGTTTCTGAAGAAGAGAAATTTGTAAACATCGAGTATAGATTTAAGTGTCAGGAAGACATTTCTGAAAGTATTTGTATGGAGTGTAGCCATGTATGGAAGTGAAACATGGACGATAAATAGTTTGGACAAGAAGAGAATAGAAGCTTTCGAAATGTGGTGCTACAGAAGAATGCTGAAGATTAGATGGGTAGATCACATAATTAATGAGGAGGTGTTGAATAGGATTGGGGAGAAGAGAAGTTTGTGGCACAACTTGACCAGAAGAAGAGATCGGTTGGTAGGACATGTTCTGAGGCATCAAGGGATCACCAATTTAGTATTGGAGGGCAGTGTGGAGGGTAAAAATCGTAGAGGGAGACCAAGAGATGATTACACTACGCAGATTCAGAAGGATGTAGGTTGCAGTGGGTACTGGGAGATGAAGAAGCTTGCACAGGATAGAGTAGCATGGAGAGCTGCATCAAACCAGTCTCAGGACTGAAGACAACAACAACATTTCAGCCATCGTCACTTATTTCGCTGCGCAAATAACAAAACTCGTGTACTTCTTTTAGTGCCTAATTTTCAAATCGAATTCCCTAATTATCTCCCTGTTTATTTAGATTACATTCCATTACCCTTGTCTGGGTTTTGTTGGTATTGTCGCAGAAGAAGCCAAATAGCTCCGTGGTGTGATGGTTATGATACTAAACTGTTGCATGGAGGGTCGTGAGTCAAAACTCACCTGCACTGTACGGTTTTAATTTATATATTCGTTTCGAGTACATTCTAGAAGTATCCACAAATGTTCTGGCTGGAGGTAGTTCGCTCCGCACTCTTGTATGTGCAAGTGCTGAATAAACCTTCGTTAAGTGAAGTTAGTCTTCGTCATTCAGCTAATTACACCTTCTTCTACGTGACAATATTAATCTTATAATCTTTTTTCGGGACGCAATCCATTCCGTTCAACTGATCTTCAAACGCTTTTGGAGCCCCCGACACAGTTATAATGCCGTCGGCAAACGTCAGAGATTTAATTTCTTCTCCTCTAACTTTAATTCGCCCTCCATATTTCCCGTTTATATCTTGTACTGCATGCTTAATACATAAATTGAATAAATTGGAGGATATGCTACAACCTTGCCTCACTACCTTCTCAACTGCTCCTTCCCTTTCGTGTCGTTTGACTCTCATAACTGCAGTCTGGTTCTATACAAAATGTAGATAACTTTTTGGATATTGTATTTTATCGTGTATTTTATCGCTGCGGCCTTCAGATTTTCGAAGTACGTAGTACAGTCAACATCGTTGAAAGCATTCTGCAAAAATACGAATGCTATTAAACTGGGAAGAAAATTATCGCTTTACTGCCGTAGTGGCCGTAGTGGCCGAGCGGTTCGAGGCGCTTCAGCCTTGAACCGCGCGACCGCTACGGCCGCAGGTTCGAATCCTGCCTCAGGCATGGATGTGTGTGATGTCTTTAGGTTAGTTAGGTTTAAGTAGTTCTAAGTTCTAGGGGACTGATGACCTCAGATGTTAACCCTAGGACGCCTAAGGGGGGGGGGGATTTCGTTGAACCCACAATTTTTTTATGACCCTGCTTTTGCCCAAGTAACTTTCATACTACATATTCCCTTTGAGTTATTGTTTGTTGGCTATTTTATGAAACGTTGGTGTCAATATATTTTATAGAAAATTCCTGCTTTGAAAGAAAAAATAAATAAATTTGTTATGGATCCAACAAACCCCACCCCCTTTAGGCTTCCATGCTATAGAAAATTCCCTTAGTACGATTTCGTATTTCTCATCTCCACAACAATGCAAGTTAGTTTCTTGATGGTTGGTATTCTTGATATTCACAACAATCGGTCTACTTTCAGAGGAAGTGATTTTTGATGTCAGTCAGCTGTTATTTATCTTGTAAACGTGCAGTGAGTTAGTGCAGTTCCCAACACGTAGGCCTCCAGTAACTTTGGTGTCCTACACAGCAAAAACGAAACCAAGTCAAAACTTAATGATGTTGTCAACAACGCACCATGATAAAGGCACTGTTGGAGGAAAGAAGAATAAAACCGAGATAAATGCATATTATAATTCCACTATAGGTGGAATTGATACCATTGATCAAATGGCGCGTGTGTACACCTGTAAGAGGGGAACAAAGAGATGGCCTCTATCTGTATTTTACTCTCTCATTGACATTTGTGCTATCAATGCAACCACCATATTCATCCAGCAACATAAAAGGTAGAATGAAAAAAAAAAAAAACACAACAAACGGAAACTATCTTCTGCAAGCTGGGATGGAACTAGAAAAGTTGCAGGTAGAAGAAAGAAGTGCCAATGCAAGAGGGTTATCTAACCAAATTGTTCAATCAGTGCAGACTATTCTACAAAAGAAAATCAAAGAAGTGACAACAGAAGCACGTCAGCCTCCTGCAGGGAAAGGTCGGTGCATTATTTGTGTAAGAAAAGCTAAAACAAAGAAGCAGAAGTACAAAATCTAAGTAAACCTACACAGTATTGTGGACAGTGTCATAAACAAGTGTTTGAAAAACAGAAAAAAATTGTGAAGTGTGTCTCCTGCCTTGAAGTTGAGGACTCAGAGTAGTCTATTGTATATGAACACATCTGTATTTTGTATTGTAATATCTCAATTTTTTATTCACTCTATCCAATATTTATAACAATTAACAACATTTAAAAACCAATGCCTTAGTTAAAATACATAAATCATTTTGAAGTAATTTTTCGTGAGTAAACTTATTTAATACCTGTGCGCTCGCCGAACCCCTCCCTTAGACATCCAAGTTAGAAAAAAAGGCTTAGGCGTCCTAGGGTTAAGTCCCATAGTGCTCAGAGCCATTTGAACCATCTTGAACCTGCCGCGCACATTTCGCGGGCTCGCCCTCCGCAGCGTAGCCAGCGCTGGCCCGGGTCAGCGGGGGAGACGGCAGCGACCTCGGCGCCGTTGCGACGCGGGCGAGGCGGTTCTTTCACGGCCGGCGGCTGCCCATAATGGTTCGTTATGCGCAGGAAGCGGGAAGGGGCGGGCGGCGCGCCGAGCAGCCACAGAGGCCTGCTCCCGCCTTGGCTCTTGTATCGCACCGCACTCCCACCTCACTACTCCCGCTGCTGCCCAGCCTCCGTAGCTGTCGTCATCGTGTTAAGGATGTCAGTACTTTTGTATCGATACCCGGAGTATTGATCTGACCTTGTGCTTCTTGGTAGGGAGAGCGCAGTAGGTTGTCTTGCATGTAGAGTCATCGGCAAATGTACAAGTAACTTCGACAGTGCGCACGTTGTATGTCAATCACATCACTACCTGTCTAGAGATTGCAGTAACATATGCCAGTAATACACTCAGGTGAAAAATCACTGGATACCTCTTAATAGCCGCGCGCGATTAGCCGAGCGGTCTAAGGCGCTGCAGTCATGGACTGTGCGGCTAATCCCGCAGGAGGTTAGAGTCCTCCCTCGCGCATGGGTGTGTGTGTTTGTCCTTAGGATAATTTAGGTTCATCAGTGTCTGATGAACTTAGCAGTTAAGTCCCATAAGATTTCACACACGAACTGACCTCCCGATTATGCCCCATAAATGTTCGATGGGCTTCATATCGGGGATCTGGGTTCGCTCGAACTGTCCAGAATGTTCTTCAAACCAATCACGAACGATTGTGACCCAGTAACATGGTGGATTGTCATCCATAAAAATTCCATCGTTGTTTGGGTACATGAAGTCCATGAATGTCTGCAAATGGTCTCCACGTAGCCGAATGTAACCATTCCCAGTGAATGATAAGTTCAGTTGGACCAGAGCACCCAATCCATTCCATGTAAACAAAGCCCACACCATCATGGAGCCACCACCAGCTTGCGCAATGCCTTGTTGATAACTTGCGTCCTTGGGTTCGTGGGGTCTGCACCACACTCGAACGCTACCATCAGCTCTAACCAACTCACCTGACTAGGCAACTGTTTAGCAGTAGTCTAGGGTCCAACCAATATGATCACGAGCCGAGGAGAGCCGCTGCAGGCGATACCGTGCTGTTCTCAAAGACACTTACTTCGTTCGTCTGCTCCTATAGAGCCGATTAACGCCAAATTTCGCCTCATTGTCCTAACTGATACGTTCGTCATACGTCCCCATGGATTTCTGCGGTTTTTTCACGCAGTGTTGGGTGTCGGTTAGCACTGACATCTCCGCGCAAACGCCGCTGCTCTCGGTCGCTAAGTGAAGCCCCCCGGCCCTGCGTTTTCTGTGGTGAGAGGTAATGCCCGAAATTTGACCATGTGGATCGCGAAGTGTTTGAAGTCTCTGTTACCGAAGGGGTATGTCCTGTGCGTCCAGCTCCATCTGCCATTCCGCGTCCAAACTCTGTTAATTCCCTTTCTGCGACCATAATCACGTCGGAAACTGTATCACTTGAATCACCTGAGCACAAATGACAGCTTCCCTAATGCACTGCGCTTTTATACGTTGTGTACCCAACACTACAGCCATCTGTATATGTGCATATCGTAATTCCATGACTATCGTCACATCAATGTATTGTGTACCTCCTACACTGGAAAAGTGGTCCATGAGTTGATTTTACACTCGTGTTGCTAATGGTACAGTAGCATGATACTCATGTTTTACCTAGGATTCAAAATAAGTTTCTGGTCTTGAATCTTAGCTTCTGATAAATCGTGTGTGAGGGACATTTCAAATGGAAAGGAGACACACGAAAAAAAACTGTGTAAATTGTTTATTATTTCAGACGTAATCGCCGTAACTGTTGTTACATTTATATCCCACTCTGCGACGAGACGGCCAGTATCTTCACAGAAAAATGTTTGCGATTTTCTGGTTCAAATGGCTCTGAGCACTATGGGACTTAACTTCTTTGGTCATTAGTCCCCTAGAACTTAGAACTACTTAAACCTAACTAACCTAGGACATCACACACATCCATGCCCGAGGCAGGATCCGAACCTGCGACGTAGCGGTCGCGCGGTTCCAGACTGTAGCGCCTAGAACCGCTCGGTCACTTCGGCCGGCCGATTTTCTGCAGAACCGTTATTGTATCCAGGCGTGCACCTCTTCGTCCGCAGTAAATAGTCGGTCACGAATGTCTTTTTTTCAGGGCTACAAAAATATGTAAGTCGCATGTTTGTCTGAAAAGAACGAAGCTCTAAAACAGTCTGCGAACCTCTTATGCACGAGGAATGAAAATATTTTATACCACAGATACCTTCAGAATATCAAGGATTGTATTTTAGGCAACAGAATAAAAATGGTGGGGAGAGATCGGGACTGTATGTAGGATGTGTAAAGCCTTCGCAGCGAAACTTTTGCAGCGTACTGGAAATTGTCGGTCTGTCCAAATGTTGCTGTAGTTATTTCGACTATGCTGCGTAAATTTCGCTGGGGTCTTCTACTCCCGTCCATACAGTCCCAATCTCTCTCCTTGCGATTTTCATATTTCTGGAGACCTGGAGAAAGACATTTGCGGCCGTCAATTTGCTTCGGTCGGAGAGCTGCAAGCCTGGGTACAGTCATGATTCCGTAGCCAACAACAAACAGTTTTCCACGAAGGCGCTGACAACCTTGTCTTACAGTTGGATAAATGTATTAAAAGTTACGGCGTTTACCTTTGAAATAAAGAACACTTTACTTACTTTCTCGTTTTCATTTGACAGTTCCTTATAATAATGGCAGGTGTGGGTAAAACAAAATTATTGTAGGTATTGGTGCAAGGCACCTGGAGTAGACTGCATTTACTCAGAAGTATTAAGATCCTTGGGAAAACTGACCACGAGAAAAGTGTTGCGCCTGGTATGTAGGATATGACACAGGCGGTGTACCCTCAGACTTCAAGGAAAATGTAATAATCATAATACCAAAGCTGACGCTAGGTGTTGTATTGCCGAACCATAAGTTTTAACAAGCCGTGGCTGTGAAATAAACACATGAATTATCTACAGAAGGATGGAATGACTAGTGGCAGAAGTTGATTTCAGAAAGTGGGAAGTGGGTAATGGGCGGGGGGATATGTTACATCAGTTTAGGTTACGGAGAGTTGTAGGGACATCAGAAGAAATACCGGACTTACGACGTGCGCCGGCTTCGCTTCGCGTGGATAGCACTAAATATCTACGGCCGGTTGCCTTGCCTGGCGTAGCTCTCATTTTATTTACAAGTCAGTGAGTAAAAGAACGTCAATAGATAACTGATTATTAACTTCAAATTATAAGTTAAGCGATTTAAGCAGCACTCGCGAGGTGGCACGACTTAATCGACAAACATCGTCGTAGTTCATCCAGTTTGTACGGAATATTTATAAATTACGCATATAGACAAACCTTGCTCGTGAATCAGTCTACGCATTAGTGAAGGCCACATTTAAATCTCTACAGTAGTTACTAATTTTATTCTTCACATACAGACAGAAGAACGCCGGGGAAGACTAAAATTTGGTAATAGGTATCGATGATAAGTTAAAGGAAGTAGCCGGCCAGGGTGGCCGAGCGGTTCTATGCGCTACAGTCTGGAATCGCGCGACTGCTACGGTCGCAGGTTCGAATCGTGCCTCGGGCATGGATGTGTGTGATGTCCTTAGGTTGGTTAGATTTAAGTAGTTCCAAGTTCTAGGGGACTGATGACCTCTGATGTTAAGTGCCATAGTGCTCAGAGCCATTTTTTGAAGGAAGTAAATCCAAAATTACAGCATTTATAGATTTAGCAGAAAAGCTTTTGACTGTGTTTCCTGGAATACATTCCTTTATATTCTAAGTGTAACTAGGATAAAATGTTTTCATTCCCCGTACGTAAGAGCTTGACAACTGTTTTAGAACTTCGTTCTTTTCAGGCAAACATCCCAGCAGACTATGTTTAGTGGCTTCGATTGACAGTATATTAGTTATTACAGTTAATTACATTGCGAGAACAAGAAAAAGGACGAAGGAAGGGAAAGAAAAACAAGTGAATATAATGAACTGTAGCTTCGAATACAGCACTGCACATCGGCTGCAGTTTACTCTCTGTTGAAATGACTGCGCGTTCTGTTAGCACGAGCGGAAGCAGTGTTAAGGAGACAGCGCCGCCGACAAAGTTACCGCTGAGGCAGAGTGTGAAACGAGGGACGCTGCCGTTCGCCATTCATCTGTGCACGTGCGAGCAGACGATTCAGAAAGGCGCAGGTGCGGCGCTGTCGGCAGAAGTGTGGTTTGTCCGGCGCGCTGCTCGTTAGACGCGAGTATGTCGCCGCGGGCGGAATGGGAGCAGGGCAAAGGCAGGGCAGCGCAGGAGGTGCGACGGATCAATGCGGACGGGCAGCTCGGGGCATTCTGCACCCGGACACCCCCCACCCTATTACTACTCAGCGGCATGCTGGCTGCACCGTATCCACTAGGCCCTGCCACAGTGTGTCCACGCTCGTCTCGTAGCAAAACCAGCAGGCTTTCGGTGGCGCAAACCACCTCGTGCACATCGATAAGCCCTCTCTGTGCCCCCACTGTGACGCGTAGCTTTTCATTCGTGATCCTACCGTGCCCTAGGTCCCAATGTCCGCCTGGGCAAAGATACATTTCTAGCAGCAAGGAAAAATGAAGTGGACGTCCACTTCCTACGCGCACAAGAACGTGACGGTATTTTACACTACTGGCCATTAAAATTGCTGCACCAAGGTCACCTGCTACAGACGGGAAATTTAACCGACAGGAAGAAGATGCTGTGATCTGCAAATGATTAGCTTTTCAGAGCATTCACACAAGGTTGGCTCCGGTCGCGACACCTGCAACGTGCTGTCATCAGGAAAGTTTCCAACCGATTTCTCATACACGGACAGCAGTTGACCGGCGTTGCCTGGTGAAACGTTGTTGGTACGCATTTCTCCTCCTTACACGAGGCATCACATTACGTTTCCGCCTTTGATAAAGGTCGGCTTGTAGACTATCGCGATTGCGGTTTATCGTATCGCGACATTGCTGCTCGCGTTGGTCGAGGTCCAATGACTGTTAGCAGAATATGGAATCGGTGGGTTCAGGAGGATAATACGGAACGCCGTGCTGGATCCCAACGGCCTCGTATCACTAGCGGGCGAGATGACAGGCATCTTATCCGCATGACTGTAACAGATCGTGCTGCCACGTCTCGATCCCTGAGTCAACAGATGGGGCGTTTGCAAGACACCAACCATCTGCACGAACAGTCGACGAAGTTTGTTGCAACATGGACTATGATCTCGGAGAGCATGGCTGCGTTTACCCTCGGCGATGCCTCACAGACAGGAGCGCATGCGATAGTGTACTCAACGACGAAACTGGGTTCACCTGTGTCAAAACGTCATATTTTCGGATGAATCCAGGTTCTGTTTACAGCATCATGATGGTCGCATCCGTGTTTGGCGACATCGCGGTGAACGCACATTGGAAGCTTGTATTCGTCATCGCCGTACTGGCGTATCACCCGACGTGATGGTATGGGGTGCCATTGGTTACACGCCTCGGGCACCTCTTGTTCGCATTGACGGCACTTTGAACAGTGGTCGTTACATTTCAGATGTGTTACGACCCGTGGCTCTACTCTTCGATCCCTGCGAAACCCTACATTTCAACAGGGTAATGCACGTCCGCATGTTGCAGGTCCTATACGGGCCTTTCTGAATACAGAAAATGTTCGACTGCTGCCCTGGCCACCACATTCTGCAGATCTGTTAACAACTGAAAACGTCTGTCATTGGTGGCCGAGCAACTGGTTCGTCACAATACGCCAGTCACTACTCTTGAGGAACTGTGGTATCGTGTTGAAGCTGCATGGGCAGCTGTACCTGTACACGCCATCCAAGCTCTGTTTGACTCAGTACCCTGGCGTATCAAGGCCGTTACTACAGCCAGAGGTGGATGTTCTGGGTACTGATTTCTCAGGGTCTATGCACCCAAATTACGTGAAAATGTAATCACATGTCAGTTCCAGTATAATCTATTTGTCCAATGAATACCCGTTTATCATCTGCATTTCTTCTTAGTGTAGCAACTTTAATGGCCAGTAGTGTACATATCGAAATGATCGTCCACATAGCAAAGACAAGCATTGCTGAAGGTCAGTTCTTCACACTGGTTTAAAACCTACGACAGAGAAAAAATGCTTATCGCACCTGGAATCATGAATGGTATGTATCTCACCAACATCAGGGCAGACACCTAGCGACCATACAACCGGACATCTCACTTCAACCATGGTTCGACTGTGTGAAATTGAGGAAATGTCATGTGACATCCATCATTCGTATGTTGGGACACTGATTTTAGCCTACATCCGATAGAAAGTGTAGCTTCTGGACATTGTGATCAGGATCAAACTGAGGTGACAAGTCTAAACCGTGTTGCACTGGCATGCACGAAGTATAAGGAAGCGCAAGAATATTGCTCAGGAGACTGGTTGCAAGGAGTCTCCCCTTACGTACAAGTGTTACCTCCGAACTCAACAGATACAGAGTAAATAAGTACTGTTTATTTAAAAGAAGATTATTTATTGATTTATACTTAGTTTCGTAAGCCCACGTGGCTCAAGTAATCTTATGGAGCCAGCTGGCTACAATAATGTGGTGTATCCTTGTTATACGTATTTCAAATTAAGAGTTTGTATATGAAGACTGAAATTATTGTTCATTTATACATTTTTTCTTAAATAGACGACTAATATATGCCGGCCATAGTGGCCGAGCGGTTCTAGGCGCTACTGTCTGGAACCGTACGACCGCTGCGGTCGCAGGTTCGAATCCTGCCTCGGGCATGGGTGTTTGTGATGTCCTTAGGTTAGTTAGGTGTAAGTAGTTCTAAGTTCTAGGGGACTGATGACCACAGCAGTTAAGTCCCATAGTGCTCAGAGCCATTTTTTTTAATAAAAAAAAAGGCTCTGAGCACTATGGTACTTAACATCTGAGGTCATCAGTCCCCTAGAACTTAGAACTACTTAAACCTAACTAATCTAAGAACATCACACATATCCCTGCCCGACACAGGATTCGAACCTCCGACCGTAGCGGTCGCGCGGTTCTATACTGAAGCGCCTAGAACCGCTCGGTCACACCGGCCGGCGGAAATGTATCAAAAACCTACTGGAAATCTAGGAATATAGAATCGATCGAGATCCCTTGTCGACAGCACTCAAGACTTCATGGGAATAATGAGCTAGCTATGTTGGACAAGAACGATATTCTTTGAACCCGTGTTGGTTATGTATCAATAAGTCATTTTCTTCAATGTGATTCATAATGTTCATGCTGTAAGGCGTTCGCGTCGGTCTTCTGCTATCATAGCCCAGTAACATCAAACTTCGCCGCACAGTCCTAACGAATGCTTTCGTAGTACGTCCCACATTGATTTCTGCGATTATATCACACAGTGTTCGTTGTTTAGCACTGACAACTCTACGCTCCGCTGGTGCTGTCGGTCGTGAAGTGAAGGCCGTAGGCACCTGAGTTCTTCGAGGTGAGGGGTAAGGCTTAAAATGTGGTATTCTCAGCACGGTCTTCACACTGTTAATTCCCGTCGTGCGCCGAGAATGACGCCGAAACCTCAAACGTGAGTACAAATGACATCTCCGCCAATGCACTGCCCTTTTACACCTTGTGTGGGTGATACTACCGCCATCTCTATATGTGAATCCCGTTACTTGTATGTACCCAGAAGATAACGACTTTCCAAGAAGCGTAGGGACGAGGGAATTTAGCTGCGGAGCAGAGAACCTGTGTTCGATTCGTAGTTGCATTCTGCCGTTAGTTTGAAATTGTATTTTTTCCTATTTTAAATTGGTAGGCATAGGCACTGAAGTAAAACAATTAGAAATAATGAGAAGGTAGGCAAATAAATTGGATTTGTAAAGGATTGAAAATTTAACCATGGTATCTTTACAACGGTTCTTTAACTCCGTCTGTTACATGTAAATGCCCTCCAAACGGGATAGTACTTATATAAACATTCGAAGCAAGTATACTCAGGACAGCGAAAACATCTAATGAAAGCAATCTTAGCGCAACTGCATCGTTCCTTCCGAAGATTTGGAGGGACAGAAACTTGGTTTACATGTAAAAAATTCTGCTGTTTTGGGAATTAATTTTGATGCATACCACCCGCATGCTACAAAGTTGTCTGAAAAATTGATGCTGAAAGTTGATCATGAATTATGTGCACCCGCGCAGTTTTGCAATTCCCGCTGGGTTTCCAGAAGCGGGCTACAGTTTTGAAGCCTCGAAATTGAATTTTTAACTTGAGATAAAAATAAACATCGCATGACTGGAACACAGGTGTGCAGTTTGGCGGTATTACTTCTACCGTGCAAGTTGGTTGACCTTCATTGTCTGTAAAGTTGTTACCGTACGTGACGGTATTAGTTTTTCCACCCTAGGATTCCAATATGAGACAGAACTTATTATCGGCAACTTATGGTTTTAAAATGTGCTCGAGATATGTTTTGTAAACTGAATTCTTCAATTTCCTGGATTGAGAGCAAGTGTCGTAAACATTTTCTAACGAATCGGTTAAACGATAGACCTCTACTCTATCACGAAGATCAAATTAACCATTAGTTTCTTATAAATGTGGAGAGACGTTTGAGGCAACAATTTTCAAGACACTGTGATGGAATATTGCGCCATGTACGAATGCGTTATTTTATGTACACTACCAACAAGGGTTAGGTTTTCTCCCTTATGCGATAAGGTGAGTCGAATACCTGTCTTCTTAGTAGTCGTACTCGAAATTGTTTTCATACAACGAGGCTTAACATTTTAATTCTTTGCTTATTCAAGTTGTTAAATTTGCCTACTTTGTTATTATTCCTTATTCATTTACGTACATTGTTATCCCTCCTATTCCTACCAGACCCGATGCGGAAAAAGAAAGGAAGCAACTGGAAATAGAACACAGGTTCTTTGCGTCCCTGCCATATGCCTTAGTTGATACGCCAGCGGCGCTCTCGATTAACAGCACATACAAAAAATGGTTCAAATGACTCTGAGCGCTATGGGACTTAACATCTGAGGTCATCAGTCCCCTAGACTTAGAACTACGTAAACTTAACTAACCTAAGGACATCACACACATCCATGCCCGAGGCAGGTTTCGAACCTGTGACCGTAGCAGCAGCGCGGTTCCGGACTGAAGCGCCTAGAACCGCTCGGCCACAGCGGCCGGCAACAGCCCAGATATGTGGACCTGGGCGGCAGTCGAGAAAGCTTCCTTCCTAAATTTCTAGGGACTTTTGCCTCACATAAATTGGTGATGCTCAGTTTTCGATCGTCTATCGTTTCCGTCAATTCTGAGTCGATTACGCGCCACGAACTTCAGGTTCCATTTTCTCAAAAAGCGGGCGGTGTTCAGCATAAATATTTCAGTCTTTCATTTTAGGCCGTACACAAGCGACTTGGCAAATATGAGCCGAATCAGTCGTGACTGAGGCCTTCCGCTTGTCAGTCTGACAGCTGCGATTTCTTTTATGTGGTCGTTCCCCTTCAATAGCTCGGAACGCATACCATGCAGCTAGATATTTTTGGAGACATGACGCGAATGGCATCTTATCTTACAAGCGTGGTGCAGACATGGCAGGACTTCACGAGTTAATCAGTCTTTAACGTGGGACGCTAAAAGAAGAAAACGCATGGTCGAAGTCTATAAAAGAATTTGGGTTTCAAGGTTAACAGTGTGGATCTTCAACATCTCAGAGACAGTGTTTGCACACGCGGAAACGGCCACGGAGGGCGACCAAAAGTGTCTGACCGAATGGACGTCGCCTCCACAGAGCCGTACCGCGCGATCAACGGTCTTCCGCCAGTCAGATGGCCGCCAATTTTCCACTGTGTAAGAAGTCGCCCTTTGTAGCCCACTCCCCTATATGCGACCATGCGTAGTCGCTACCTCTGTGTGATACGGTATCTATGGACTACTGAACTAACTACGGAAGTAATGATCTCATCGATACATCTGCAGATAACATCTTATCACACGACGCTCGAACTGAATAATGGTCGAATAATCGTTACCAGCTGATAAAGGTCGCACCATTATCATGGACAATTCCCAACAAGAGATAAACTCTTTAACAGTTTTTTTCTTCTCTTTGCCCACATGGTTATTACGAATTGTGCTCGTCGGCGGAAAAAAAGGTGAACTGTTATGGTTACACTAGTAATTGGCTGAATTTCAGTAATTAGTGAAGGGAGTGCCGCGCGGAGTGGCTGCAAGGTTAGAGGCGCCATGTCACGGATTGCGCGGCTGCTCCCGCCGGAGGTTCGAGTCCTCCCTCGGGCATGAGCGTGTGTGTTGTTCTTAGCATCAGTTTAAGTAGTGTGTAAGACTAGGGACCGATGACCTCAGCAATTTGGTCGCTTAGGAATTCACACACTTTTGAACATTTTTGGGAAGGAATGTCTTTGATAGCACTTAGAGCGAATGTAGTTTGAATGGGTTATTTATGTACTACTCTCCTACGACGTACTGCCGCATACTTCAGTGCTTTGACCAAGCGACCTTGTTTCACGAAGACGGTCGTGATGTCATTGAAACAAGACTCGAGCACTACAACCTCTGGAATGGAACAGTTGTCCATGGCAACGCTTTGTTTCTCAGCTGTTCTTCCCCACTTCCACCTCCATTAAACGTTTGCGAGCGAGCTCGGCTAGAGATAATTCAGCCTTCGAGAACCTCGTATAGACAGCACCATCAGAAATAGTAGTATTTGTTCGGGTCACTATCAGGTACAAATTATAATCTGCCAAGAAGTTCCCTTTAAATACACGATCCCCTGCAGAGTGTAAAGTGGGACGAATGGGCAGATGGGTCTGTCTTCACAGTCGGACCGTGAGAGGTTGCTGGATTGCTCAGGTCAACACGGTTCATGTACAAACTTCCACGTGAACAAACAACACAATCACGGGTATTGATAGCACATCTAAAACATATCTCACCTAGTAAGCAATAAGGTCAGCAGTATCTCTGGATGCTGACAAGCAGGACTGGACGTACTAAAAGCAGTCACGTTGTGGCGTACTACGTTGAAATGAAATAGTATGATAGTGTGGCATTATTGGCTAATAGATCTCGTGTGGGGTAGTTCGATCGCGTAGTGCGTTTCCATGATGACGACGGTGGTGGTGGTGATAACGCAACACAAAACACCCAGTCCGTGAGCTGACCGGCTGCTGTGGCCGAGCGGTTCTAGGCGCTTCAGTCCGGTTGGCTCAAATGGCTCTGAGCACTGTGGGACTTAACAGCTGTGGTCATCAGTCCCCTAGAACTTAGAACTACTTAAACCTAACTAACCTAAGGACAACACACACATCCATGCCCGAGGCAGGATTCGAACCTGTGACCGTAGCAGTCGCGCGGTTCCGGACTGCGCGCCTAGAACCGCTAGACCACCGCGGCCGGCTTCAGTCCGGAACCGCGCGACTGTACATTCGCAGGTTCGAATCCTGCCTCGGGCATAGATGTGTGTGATGTCCTTAGATTAGTTACGTTTCAGTATTTCAAGTTCTAGGGGACTGACGACCTCAGATGTTCAGTCCCATGGTGCTCAGAGCTATTTTTGAACCCTGAGCTGAGAAAATCACCGACGCGGCTAGGTTCACGGGAGGCGGCCGTGCCAGTGTAAAAGGAGGGAAGTACCGTGTTGTTAGTAGAGAAACAGAAACAGAGGAATAGGTCAATCAAGAGAACTCAGTGACTTCGAACGTCGACCAGTAATTGGATATCATATGATGGGACGTTTTATCAGCATTTCAACTGTTGGAAAGCTACCCAAGACGACTGTTCGTGACGTTACTGTGAAGTGCAAAGGCGAAGGAAAAACCACAGCTATACCAAACGAAGCAGCAGATATCATATATTGGCGGAAAGAACCTGTGGAGCATTTCGGAAGGTTGTTCTAAAAAAATCACGTGAAATCAGCAGAAGGAATAACTCGTTGCACTTGTTTGTACCGACCAAGATCGTTTGGTATTTTTATTATATTACACAGTGACCGGTTTCGAGAGTGTCTGCTGTGATTCATCGTATCTTCAGTAAAATAAGTGACTCGCATACATGCCACATGAGTACAATGAGAGCACTTTCACTCACAGGAAACGACACCATGTTGGCTTGTCAAACAGATAAAAAAGAACATATAAATTATCACTGCACCACCTGTGTGCCCCGGAGTGGAGGCATGTGTTCACTTCCACTCCTGGGATCACAGATGGTGCAGAGGGTGATTTGCATGTTCTTTTCTGTTTGTCAAGCCAACGTGTTGTCGTTTGCTGTTAGTGGGAAGTGTTATCACTGTAATGGCGGCTTGTTTATATGTTACTTTTTTTTCTGACGATGCGATGACGACAGCGTGACTATCTGGAAACCGGTCATTGTGTAATAGAATAATCAAGCTATCTTGATTGCAGAGGATTTTTCTATTCACGAATAATTAGTTAGTTTCAAAGTGATACCAGCTGTCTAGCTAGCACAATGACCGTGCACAGGAAGTTAAAGAGAATGGGGTACAATGGTTGAGCATGTGCTCATAAGCCACGCGTTTCCGTAGTCAGTGGTAAGCGAGACTAGATGTGATGCAAGAGCGACGCCACTGGTCAGTGGATAACTGGAAATGGATGATCTGGAGTGACGAATCACGCTAAACCCCGTAGCAATCCGTTGGAAGAGTTTGGTATTGGCGAATTTCTGGAGAACGTTACCTGCCATCATGTGTAGTGCCATTAGTGAATACGGAGGACGCGGTGTTACGTCATGAGGGTGTTTCACGTGATTGGGGTGTGGTTCCTTTATTGCGCTTAAAAAGAAACGCTATTTGCGGAAGGATGTAAAAACATTTTACAGCATCGTGCACTGCGTACAGTAATGGAACGTTTCGGAGATAACTATTAGTTGATTAGGTACGCAAATGCACCTTGGAAAAGGAGCATCTGTGAGGCTATGGATTCTGGAAGTGAAATGGCCTGGCGAGCCCAGAGTCCCGACACGAACCCAATGGAACACCTTTGGAATGATATAGAACGGCGACTTCGCTTCAGAACCAAGCGTCGACATTTTTGTCCACTGATAGGTGTCCTGTTACTTTTGATCAGATAATGTACATTGAACTTGATTTTGAGGTTTTAAACTTTGTCCACTGTCTCTGAAAACAGCTGCAACGACACAGTGTCCTTCAATAGAATATTTTTTCCTAGTTTTGTTAGCTATTTCCGCAGTTTTCCTTACTAATGGGGCACTTTATGGGGAAATGCTAAGTTCGGATACAAATACGCAAGTTATTGAAACTTCCTGGCAGATTAAAACTGTGTGCCCGACCGAGACTCGAACTCGGGACCTTTGCCTTTCGCGGGCAAGTGCTCTACCATCTGAGCTACCGAAGCACGACTCACGCCCGGTACTCACAGCTTTACTTCTGCCAGTATCCGTCTCCTACCTTCCAAACTTTACAGAAGCTCTCCTGCGAAACTTGCAGAACTAGCACTCCTGAAAGAAAGGATATTGCGGAGACATGGCTTAGCCACAGCCTGGGGGAAGTTTCATATCAGCGCACACTCCGCTGCAGAGTGAAAATCTCATTCTGGAAACATCCCCCAGGCTGTGGCTAAGCCATGTCTCCGCAATATCCTTTCTTTCAGGAGTGCTAGTTCTGCAAGTTTCGCAGGAGAGCTTCTGTAAAGTTTGGAAGGTAGGAGACGGATACTGGCAGAAGTAAAGCTGTGAGTACCGGGCGTGAGTCGTGCTTCGGTAGCTCAGATGGTACGGTAGCTCAGATGGTAAAGCACTTGCCCGCGAAAGGCAAAGGTCCCGAGTTCGAGTCTCGGTCGGGCACACAGTTTTAATCTGCCAGGAAGTTTCATATCAGCGTACACTCCGCTGCAGAGTGAAAATCTCATTCTGGACGCAAGTTATTACTTTAAATTACTTCTTTCGTGTACTTCATCGTCTACAGTGCATTCGTAAAGTTCATTGTCGTTGTTGTGGTCTTCAGTCCAGAGACTGGTTTGATGGAGCTCTCCATGGTACGCTATCCTGTGCAAGCTTCTTCATCTCCCAGTACGTATTGCAACGTACATCCTTCTGAATCTGCTTAGTGTAATCATCTCTTGGTCTCCCTATACGATTTTTACCCTCCACGCTTCCCTCCAATATTAAATTGGTGATCCCTTGATGCCTCAGAACATGCCCTACCAACCGATCGCTTCTTCTAGTCAAGTTGTGCCACAAATTTCTCTTCTCCCTCCTCATTAGTTATGTGATCTACCCATCTAATCTTCAGGATTCTTCTGTAGCACCACATTTCGAAAGCTTCTATTCTCTTCTTGTCCAAATTATTTATTGTCCACGTTTCACTTCCATACATGGCTACACTCCACACAAATACTTTCAGAAACGACTTCCTGACCCTTAAATCTATACTCGATGTTAACAAATTTCTCTTCTTCAGAAACGCTTTCCTTGCCATTGCCAGGATTGGCCCTTTCATATACAAAGGTTTTCTTGAAACTGCTGCTTCCCTCGTCCAATGCTCTGTGCGTTATTACGAGGGTCACTCCAAAAGAAATGTACGCTATTTTTTAATCCATCTTTTATTCTACATGTTTGAAAGTTTTACAGTGTGTAGATACATCCTTTAGGAACAATATTTTCATTTCTCCACATAATTTCCATCCCTGTCAACTGCCTTACGCCATCTTGGAACCAGCACCTGTGTATCCGCACGGTAAAATTCTAGACCAACCTATTAGAGCCACTGTTTTGCAGTGTGCACAAGGGAGTCATCTTCAAACCCTGTTCCACGAAGAGTCTTTTAGTTTCCCAAAGAGATGATAGTCACATGGAGCAAGGTCAGGACTGTAAGGCGGGTGTTTCAGTGTTGTCCATCCTAGTTTTGTGATCGCTTCCATGGTTTCTTGACACATGTGGCCGCGCATTGTCGTGCAACAGCATAACATCCTGCTTTTGCCGATATGGTCGAACACGACTCAGTCGAGATTGAAGTTTCTTCAGTGTCGTCACACATGCATCAAAATTTATGGTGGTTCCACTTGGCATGATGTCCACAAGCAATAGTCCTTCGGAAATGAAAAACGCAGTAGCCGTAACTTTTTCAGCTGAAGGTGTGGTTTTGAATTCTTTTTTCTTGGGTGAATTTGCATGTTGCCACTCTATTTATAGCCTCTTCGTGTTTGGTGAAAATCGATGGAGCCATGTTGCATTACCTGTCACAATTCTTCCAAGAAATTCATCTCCACCATTCTCGTACTGTTCCAAAAGTTCACTGTATACGTTTGTCTTGTTTCTTTGTAAGCCAATGTCAACATCCTGGGAACCCACCTGGCACAAACCTTTTTTAACGCCAACACTTTCAGTATTCTGCAAACACTTCCTTCCCCTATGCCAACGTAGCGTGACAGCTCATTCACTGTGATGCGTCTGTCAGTAGTCACCAATTCGTTAACTCTCTGCACATTGTCTGGAGTGTGTGCAATACGAGGCCTGCCGCTACGAGGACAATCCTCAATATTGCCGTGCCCGCTTTCATTACGTAACCTGCTTGCCCACCGAATAACTGCACTGCGATCGACAGCCATACACCTTTTTCAACCTCTTGTGGATGTTTTCCACTGTCTCGTTTTCACAGCACAGTAATTCTATGACAGCACATTACTTGTGACGAACGCCAAGTGTAGCAGCCATCTTGAAGACATGCTGTGACGGCACCACTCACCGGAACAGGTTGAACTAAGTTTGAAAACAAGCGGGAAGGATGTATCTACACACTGTAAAACTTTCACACATGCAGAATGAAAACTGTATTTTTACAAAAATAGTGTGCATTTCTTTTGGGATGACCCTCGTAAGTGCAGTTTCGTCCTCTCGACGAAAATCACACTGCACAGTTGTAACTGAATTGCGTCTATTAAAACGGAGAACGCAAAGCGCCTTTTGCTGGTTGTTATTGACTTACTGACTCGACACACACTAGACTGTTGACGAGGGAACCGAGAGACCTACAGACTACTTAACGGGTAGTGCCAAAATAAGCTTTTAAATTCGGTGCGTAAGTTAAAAGTTCGGATGGACCTTTCGCCCACACTGTAAAATGCAGGCAGCCTTAAAATTCCTTGACATGGTCTGTGGCAGCCTGTGAATCCGTAAAGAGCAGAACCGAAGGAAGGACGACTACTGTAGCTGTGAGAGACTGGGTTACTGGCGGCAGATCTAACGGCAGATCCGCCGCGCTCTGTTTGGCTGACAGCTACACCAGCCTCCTATACAGAGCGGCACGACAGTAGCGCGAACCGCTGCGTGCAACAGCACGGCAATTATCGCGTGACCTTCATTTGGAAACGGGGAATACGTCACTCAGGGCTTACTGAGTACCTTATCGCCTCTTACGTACTCGAAGGGAACGTATGCGGCTGAGACATTACTTCTCCCTCTGAGCAATGCAAAGCAGTGTTAAAATCCACGTAGAAAGGACGGTACCTGCTAATGCACCACAACAGTTTTTCGTACGCCGTTTTGTGGTAGGCATAGCGGAGGATATTTCGGGCACCACTACATTCTTCCCTTTCTAGCGCCATTCTCCAATGGGTTGTGGATAGAACTGCTGTGGGTAAACCTCTACATGAGCTTTTTTCTGTTTACTCCGTAGCGGTCATTTCGCGAAATGTGTATTTTTTAGGAACGCTCCCTCCGTAATTTTAACAGTGATTTCCTACTTGATGCACAACGCCTCTCTTGCACTGTTTAATGGGCATCTCCCTTACGTCCTCGCACTTAATAAGCGTGTCGGTGATGAAACGCTTCGTTTTCCATTGGACCTACTATATCTCCTCTTCTACTCTTGATTAGTGAAGGACACACACTGACGAGCAGTAGTCAGGAATCGGTCAAACGAAATTTTTTTTTTTTTGTTGAATTCCTACTTGATGCACAACGCCTCTCTTGCACTGTTTAATGGGCATCTCCCTTACGTTCTCGCACTTAATAAGCGTGTCGGTGATGAAACGCTTCGTTTTCCATTGGACCTACTATATCTCCTCTTCTACTCTTGACTAGTGAAGGGCACACACTGACGAGCAGTAGTCAGGAATTGGTCAAACGAAATTTTTGTTTGTTGAATTGCAGTTATTTAGCAATTTTCCAATGAATCTCAGCCTGCAATCTTTTCCTATAACTAATGTTGTGAGGACATTCCGCTTTCGGTTGCTCTGGACGGTTTCTCCAAGATATTTTGGACTATTTATTATTTTCAGTGATTTATCTGCAGTAGTGTAATCTAACTTTAATGGATATCATCGCCTACTTATGCGTAATATATTACGTTTATTTATGTAGAGGGCCGACGGCCATTTCCTGCACCTAACCTCAACCTTCGGCAGGTCTTATTGCGTTACAAACAGTTTCCGGGAGCTTTCAGCGTTATCGACTAGATTAATTACATATACCATAAATAACAACGGCTTCATAACACACCACTAGGATGATCCCGAAGTAACTTTTACGTTTTCCGCTTTCGTCTCGTTAAGCCCTGGATGCAGTCACGAAGCTGATCTAGTACTCGGTAAAATATTTTGTTCAATAGGTGATAGTGTGAGAAAGGCAGAAAAGCTCAGTACTGAAACGTTGTATATGTGGTGTTACAGAATTGTCCTGAAAAGTGGACTGGTAACGATAAGAAATGAGGAGCTCCGCTATAGAATCAACGACGAAAGAAATTGTACCTAACACTGACTAGAAGAATGAACAGGACGATAGAGCATGTGTTAAGACATCAGGGCTCAGTTTTAGTACTACAAGGTGGAGCTGTAGAGGAAATCCAGACGAACACAGAGATTGGAATGTGTCTAACAAATAATTGAAGACGTTGAGGGTAATTGCCACAATGAGATGAAGCGGACCCCGTCCTTATCGAATGACCACAGTGTCATCCTCCGCCAATAGCATCGTTGGATGCAGTATGGAAGGGCGCGAGGTAAGCACACCGTTCCCAATGCCCGTTGTCAGTTTTCGTGACTTGGTGCCGCTACGTTAACAAGCAAGTCAGAAGATAAAGAACATCCTCACCCTCACCCTCTCCCCCAGAAAAAAAAGTGACCTTGCGCAACTGTACCGAATACGCGATGTACAGAAGTAGTATTTTGCGATGTAGATGCTATAAAGTATCTTTGGTTTTCTAATAGCTTCCATTTCTCAGTATATCTATCGTGTTTTGGGAGGAATACTGTTCTTCTCAACTTCATACAAGGTTAGTCATTATTACCATAATATGGGAGCCGATCATATTTATTAACAACACTGTTGTCGAAAGAGAGGTTCTTTGTGTTGGACGACTGGCAGAGGAATAAAAATGCGCGTTTTTCCGCGACAAATCTGGAGGATGCATGTTACTACCAGTGGAAGTCATTCAGGGATATGTTGCCAGCCATTCTATCACCTTGACTATATCATCATATCCAACACGTTGTAACATTGTAGCGATATTCATATAAGATAGGATTTACGTGTAATTGGTTCATTTTCAAACACAAAACCTCTCCTGAATAATGTTTGTGTCGTTTTACGAAACAATCGCTACCTCTGTTATAACCCGATCTCATTCGTCGCTCCCCCTGTTGGAGGTTCGAGTCCTCCTTCGGGCGTGGGTGTGTGTGTAAGCTTAGGGACCGATAACGTCAGCAGTTTGGTCCCATAAGACCGTACTACAAATTTCCAAATTTTTTTTTCATTCGTCGCCAGGCAAAATAACAATGGTTTTGCCACTGTTGAGACGTTAAGGTGCGTTTACACCTCTGTGTCTTGCGGCTGGTCGCCATGCGGCTGTGCTTGCTTCATACGCAAGTAGAAGCATTTCGCAACCCGCCTGGTATGGGGAGACTCCTGCACTCCCTTGCGTACAGTTTAGAGGCATGCGCGACTTTGCATGCGCCTTGTTGCTTCTTCGTATAACATCTGCACGCGCTTAGTGCACACGAAAACTCGCACAGGTGCAAACACGTCTTTAGAACACGCGAGAGTAAAAGTCACTCACGCTCCTTGAACGGTTTCGGCAGCGACTGTTTCCTACCACAGCCTCAATTCCACTCCTCTAGCGTCTGCTTCTGCCAAGCTACCCAAATTTTTTAAAGTATTTTTTCATTTATTTGAAATAACAACATTAAGTTTTACTTTATCGTCATTTTAGGTGAACTGATTCACCAGGCGATGAAAGCAAGTCTGATTTTTTACTACAGCATGTCTTTGGTGGGGAAACAGTCTGTCCTAAATTCTCTGCGCCAAAGAAATACGCAGAAAAATGTTAGCTTCAGGGGCCGCTCTACATGTCATAAAGCGGAAAACTTTATTTAGTTAGGTTTTAAAAGCAGTAATAACTTAGGTTGCCCTTGTCTTCGTGACAAGTAATTCTGAGTAAATCTCGTCACGAAGTTGGGTTGTATCAGCATAGTCACTACCTATGGGGTAAAACAGAAGTAATATCCGGCGTCCCCCAAGGAAGTGTTATAGGTGCCCTATTGTACCTGATCTATATTAATGACATAGGAGACAATCTGAGTAGCAGTCTTAGATTGTTTGGAGATGATGCTGTCATTTACCGTCTTGTAAAGTCATCAGATGATCAAAACGACTTGAAAAATGATTTAGATAAGATATCTGTATAGAGCGAAAAGTGGCGATTGACCCTGAATAAAGAAAAGTGTGAAGTTATTCACATGAGTACTAAAAGACATCAGCTAAATTTCGATTACGCAATAAGTCACACAAATCTGAAGGCCGTAAATTCAGCTAAATACTTACGGATTACACTTACAAATAACCTAATTGGAACGATCACATAGATAATATTGTGGGTATAGTAAAGCAAAGACCGCGATTCATTGCCAGAACACTTAGAAGGTGCAACAGGTCTGCTAAAGAGACTGCTTACACCACGCTTGTCCGCCCCACTCTGGAGTATTGCTGTGCGTTGTGGGATTCGCATCCGGTGGGACTGACGGATGACATCGAAAAAGTAAAAAGAAGGGCAGCTCGTTTTGTATTATCGCGAAATAGGGGAGATAGTGTCACAGACATGATACGTGAATTGGAGTGGCAATCATTAAAACAAAGGCGTTTTTCGTTGCGACGGAATCTTCTCATGAAATTTCAATCACCAATTTTCTCCTCCTATCGCGAAAACATTCTGTTGCCACCCAACTACATAGGGAGAAATAATCACTATAAAATAAGAGAAATCAGGGCTCGCACAGAAAAATTCAAGCGCTCGTTTTTCCCGCGTGCCGTTCGAAAGTGGAACGGTAGAGAGACAGCTTGAAGTTTGTTCATTGAACCCTCTGCCGGGCACTTTATTGTGAATAGCAGAGTAATCACGTAGATGTAGATGTATGGAAAAACTTGCTACGGCAGTCTGCGGCTCGTGGTCCAGTGGTTAGCACTGCTGTCTCTAGATCCTATGGTCGCGCTTTACAAAGGGGTGTCCGGATACTTTTGATCAGTAGTGTGTTCTTCAGGTCTGCTACACGCAGTACTGGGGCTTGCGGATTACAGGTGTAGGTGTTGCTATTAAAGAGGAGCACGATGTGCATAGGAAACATTGTCCAACCCGAGAGAGGAGGCTCGGTGATGAGATATAATGGACTCGCATTCGGCGGTTCTAATCACGATCCTGCAACCCAGCTTTAGGTTTTCGTGGTTTCCGCTTATCTAGTAACGCAAATGCTAGGAGGGTTCCAGGTCTGTCCAGTAGAATGACTTTCGTAGTACGCCCACGCTCGTCGTTTTAGCAGTGTGACAAACAGCATTCGAGCTGCGCCGTATTGTATAGCTGGCGTCTGCTCCACTGTAGCTACCTCGTGGCTGCGAGTGTGGACAAAGTGGGGACGAGCTTACGAGAGCTTCTGGAGATTGAGATGACCGGTTCCAATCTCTAGTTCTCTGCAGATGGTCTCCCGGTGTAAAAGGATCCAACTCGCGTAGTGACGGGCGGAAACATCTGCGAGCTCGGATCCCTACAGCTGTCGGCATTTGAGTCTGGGTCCGTTATGCGGAGTCCATCTGCTCTACCTGCGGACTCGCAGCTGCTGAGAAGGCTAGCAGCTCACTCTGACTGTGCGGATCGCTGCGCACACATTGCACCGACTACAAGTTGGAGTGACTGTTCCGATACTGGCATTGCGAGGTAAACAAAAAGTTTCGGAAGTCTCCCAGAAAAAATACAGGGCACTTCTGCAGGGTCAAAATAATAAAAGAATTTTGACATTATTTGAAATTATTTAATTAATACTGTATGACACGTTTCGGATGTCAGTTTGTTTTTTAGACTCCCCTAACACCATAATTACATCGCCCAGGCGGACACCAATGCGGATGCTGTAGATCAGTGATTCCAATCATTTCTTGGACCAATACCCCTGAATGCAATTAGACACCAGCTACTGTCCCCGCCCACACACCTCCTGTTGTCTGTAGCCCTCCCCCATGCCCCACCTTATCGACAACTTTAGCCCCCAACTAAACTGTAGTATGAAAGACTTTCCTTGGAACACTTGTGTGTGTGTGTGTGTGTGTGTGTGTGTGTGTGTGTGTGTGTTTGAATGAGAAAGGAATTCGTGGTGCATCGCAAGGACTTCCCACAACTCCTCCTCAGATAAGAAAGCTGACTGTCCTCAGTGAGGGCAGACACTTGTTACAAAACACACTTCCCCTGCACTAATGCTCTCCATTGCGGCACTTTCTTGACCTGCACACTGCTACCCCATTTAAAATAACCAAGTTAAATGTGTGCACTATACTTATTGCTAGTAAACCACTTCATTCTTGCACACATTTCTTCTGAGCCGGCAGAAATTGGAAGACTTCAGTCTTTTAGCGCTTTGTGTCTGACCACAGCCACTAATAGTAACAGTAATAATAATAATAATAATAATAATAATAATAAGTACAGCACGTTAGTAGCCCTTATGGTAGTTACTGCTATGTCGCGCTTTTAATTAACTCATTTATCCGTTTCGAAGCGGGTTATAAAGCAAATTCTTGACTACCACAGGGACTATCTACAACTTGGAGAAGACGTTTTCGTGAGTTATTTAGCATTTGTTACGTATATGTCTCACTTTTCTCATCAGCGAAGTACGGGACAAAGCACAAAATGTGTGTGCAGTGGGTGGTCTGTGTGAGGAACCTGTAACCTCCACCGCATTAATGCCAGTCAGAAAAAGCAATTTTTAATAACTGGCATAATCAGTATTAGTCTTACAAAAGTGTGATAATAGTAATGAGGTTTTGAAAATAATTTAGTTTTGTGAGTGAAACAGAATAGAATTGTTTGATTTTTACCCATCAGAAAATTTCATTTTACCTCTAAGAGGGAGTTACCCCCGGCTGGGAACCACTGTATACATCAAATGGAAACTAAACAGCCGTTAAGATGAGGGTGAACACCTCGAATAGCATCTTCAGGTGTTAGTAAAATAATCTGTGACTATTTATGAATGACGATTGAATTTTTAGTACCTTTCGTCAGCCAGAGTCGCTGAGTTGTATAAAAAGAAGGTTCTTGGATGGGCTGGTCATAGGGCTAAGATCAGTCACTGACTGAAGACTGGTATTGACGTAGATGAAATAAAATGTTCGTATAACATTGATGGCTGTGAGTTTCCAAGTGAGGAAGTTCGGCCGCCGAGTTGCAAGTCTTTTCAGTTGGCGCCACATTGGGCGACATGCGTGTAGATGAACGGAAAGAAGCTCCGACCCTGCCGGGAATCGAACTCGGATCCGCTACATGGTAGTCAGAAGCGCTGACCACTCAGCTAAGGAGTCGGGTATTGACAGAGATGAATATCTGTAATATTTTCTTAGTGTAAGAATAATAGAAAACGATTGGAGCATTTGAAAACAGCACTCAGATCACAGAAAACAAGAGACGAAAGAGGGAGTAAGTTGATGGTTTGGTGTTCCGCCGATGACAATCTGTCCGCAGCTCGTGGTCGTGCGGTAGCGTTCTCGCTTCCCGCGCCCGTGTTTCCGGGTTCGATTCCCGGCGGGGTCAGGGATTTTCTCTGCCTCGTGATGACTGGGTGTTGTGATGTCCTTAGGTTAGTTAGGTTTAAGTAGTTTTAAGTTCTAGGGGACTGATGACCATAGATGTTAAAGTCCCATAGTGCTCAGCCATTTGAACCCATTTGATGACAATCTCGATATGGACAACGAGGAGACGGGGATAGGGCAGCAAAGCGTCCTTGTCCTTTTAAAAAGGAACCATGCCAGCATTCACTTGAACTGATTTAACTACGGGAGATCCGGATGTGGATGGCCGAACAATGACTCGAAACGGGCTTCTCCCGAATAAGAATCCATTGCCTTAACCGACACCACAACTTACTCGGTTAAATCAGAATGAAATGGGGGGTCTGTCACTTTACGGTCCACTGCACATTATCGCGTTGAAGGATACGAAGCTTCAGGATAATTCTGGAAGCTATAGGGCTGAAAATTGTTTTGGATTATTACTGCATAACATCTGTTGGTACCCAGATTTTGTGTCAGTCCTGTGTTCTCCAATGCTAACGTTCGTACGTCTTTTACTCAGTTCTATGACGTATCGGTTCTATGGCAAAAAAAGAAATAGCTTTGCGCAGTCAGCAAGATCTTGGCAGACATAACCCTTTCTTTTGTTTTCATCTAAGCAGAACATATAAATACAGCAGCCACGACTTCCATTATTTTGTCATAATTTATAACCTGAACGGTAAGAAGCAGATAGTAGGACACGTAGATAATGTTTGCCAGTGACCCTTACACAGTTAAACATGTCGTTGTCCATGAGGATGTGAATCGAGTGGAGATGCCTAGCGATGGATCCACCTATGTATTGGCCATGATGTGGGAGATAGTGCAAGTTACGATGGGATAAAACGAAGTGATGCGACGAGAATAGCTATAATTCTAGTTAGAATAGCTATAGCTATGATTCTTGCTATAACGTGAAAACTAGGATTGGTATCGGCGGCGTAAATATTTTCGCCCTTCAAGCCTATTCCACGTGAAACACAAAATAACACGTGTATGAATTTATTAAAATAAATAATTGTAAATACGTTAAGAAATGAATATTTACCTGCCGTCGCTCAACCGAAAAAGGCAGCTGTTCTGAAATGGTTCAGCAGGTGGCCGGCGGAAAAGATTCGGACAGTGACTTAGGGTAAATGACTAAAAGCATTTCGGAAGGGGGCCACATTGAGAAGGGACTCTTGGAACAAGAATAAAGGGACTAATCGGTTTCTCTGAGAAGGAGATGAACAGGAGAAATATGAGTGGCCTGTCGTGGAACGTCTGAAATTCAATAACGTTAATGATAAGCAAAGTCCACCGCTATAGAGCAGGGACGGAAGAGATGGTCGCAGGGGGCGACTGCCCAGCTCGAGATCATGTGACCAGGAGAGCTTTCGGTTCGATTGGCCCGGCCTTACAGCAGTGCGTGGAGTCACGTTACACGATATGGCTGTCGCTAGCAATACGCTCCGTGCCGAAACTCCACCATGACACCTTGCGTTAGAACCAAGGAACGTTGCACTGGTTCCAATACACGAAAATGCCCTGCGAGAAATAAAATACAAAACACGTGTATCAGTTCCTGAGGATCTGGTATACAGGTTCGTACACAGTAGTGCTATTACCTGCAGTAAACCGTAACACCACATCACGCTGCGTGGGTAAATATATATATATGCAGGGTGTTACAAAAAGGTACGACCAAACTTTCAGGAAACATTACTCACACACATCTACATCTACATGATTACTCTGCAATTCACATTTAAGTGCTTGGCAGAGGGTTCATCGAACCACAATCATACTATCTCTCTACCATTCCACTCCCGATCAACGCGCGGGAAAAACGAACACCTACACCTTTCTGTTCGAGCTCTGCTTTCTCTTATTTTATTTTGATGGTCATTCCTACCTATGTAGGTTGGGCTGAACAAAATATTTTGGCATTCTGAAGAGAAAGTTGGTGACTGAAATTTCGTAAATAGATCTCGCCGCGACGAAAAACGTCTATGTTTAAACATTCATGGTGGTGTCTGATTGTCCTATATCGTGTCTCCCTACCACTTTCGCGCAACGACGCACTGAGCGTGTTTTTTAGGGAATTAACTAGTTTGAACCTGGGACCTGTTGCTGGTAAGGAGACGCCAGACAACACATGACATGTAGAATTCAGAAGAGTTCAGTGAGACTAGCGATGATATAACCAAATACTAAATGATCTCAGCGTCAGCTCCACTGCACTCCCTGTAAAAGAATCTTAATACTAACTAAATTTAGTGGAAAGGGTTCAAGGCTTTCCTATTTTTAGTTAGCTGGTAAAATAACGTCGAAAAAGCAGTTAAGTTTACCATTGGAAATTTTATTCTACTCACACAAAAAATCGTTTATAAATTGCACTATTGATAAAAGGAAATGTTTTAATACAGGATGGTAAAAACCAACTGCGTTCAACAAAAATGTGAACGAATATTCCCTAAATGGGTTTCCAAGTTCTACAATCGATCGAAGGATGACCTATGCCATATCACATCTATAATCTAGGTTAAAATTAAGTTTCACAAAAGAGAAAACTATCAGAATGGTCTACAGTGACCCTCAATTATCTTTAATTACTTATCTAACGTGTCGTAAATTACAGTGGCTGATGTGGCTTCTCAATAACTATAAAATAGAAAAATCATCGCGTTTCAGATCTTTACTTCAAGTGGCAAATGTGAACACCATGAGTTTTAATTAACGATCGACACTAGTATTACGCAAAAAGGGGGTGTAACAGATGAGACTTCTGCAGTTCTGAGTGAAGCCTTATGCGCTCAAAAATGCGGCATCGCGTGCGTTCATTACCTTGTCGGTGTTTAGGCAGCGTCAGGGCGACAGCGGCCGGCGCACCAGCCGTCCAGCTCGCCGTCTCGGAACCAACTCTCGAACTTCTCCTTACTACAATTTACCGAAGTTAGTTTAAAAAAGCTATCTGGCTGTGTTTTCATCTGACCAATCAGGGTCTCAATGTTAACCTTACGCTCCGCCTACAAAAATTCTGTCTATCCAATGGGAAACGTTATACTTTTCGTGGTGGGGCAATGTTTTTAAAGTTTGCAACGTAACAGAGACGCTAAAAAGTCTCACGCTAAAACCTGCAGCTAGTGTGGTCCTTTTAGCGTTATCGTGAGATCTATACTGCTCTTCTGGAGGGCTCTATCTTTTAACATGGGCTGGGGAGTGATCCTAATGTAACAGACACGCGAAAAAGTCTCACGCTAAAACTTGCGGGTGGTAGTGGCCCTTTTTGTGTTATCGTAAGATCTATACTGCTTTTCTGGAGGGCTCTAGCTTTTAACATGGGCTGGGGGTTGTCCTTGACATACCTGAGACGCGAAAAAGCCTGACGCTAAAACGTGCGGGTTGTATAGTTGTACAGGTAGGCTCGCGGCGTGGGTGCCCAGCCCCTCTCTTTCCTAGCTTACCACGGTTCTGCTCTCGGCTTCTGTCCTCGTTTCTCCCCTCGGAACTGCGTCTGCCTCACGGTCTGGAGGTACGACATGCGTTTAGGCATTCTTGTGTTAGTCTGTGGTATTCCATTTGCTCACTCGTTACTCGTATTACTTTGGTTAATTTAATGTCACGATTTATTCGGAGCTATGTGACATACTACTGGATTTGCTTATCATGTCAGGGTTTTCATGTAAGGTGTTGGATTTGCCTGACACCTTACATATGCTTTAATGACTTCCATCCCAACTCGCGTATCATATCTGCCACACTCTCTCCCCTGTTACGTGATAATACAAAACGAGCTGCCCTTTTTTGCACCCTGTCGATGTCCGCCGTCAATCCCACCTGGTAAGGATCCCACACCGCGCGCAGCAATATTCTAACAGAGGACGAACGAGTGTAGTGTAAGCTGTCTCTTTAGTGGACTTGTTGCATCTTCTAAGTGTCTTGCCAATGAAACGCAACCTTTGGCTCGCCTTCCCCACAATATTATCTATGTGGTCTTTCCAACTGAAGTTCTTCGTAATTTTTACACCCAGGTACTTAGTTGAATTGACAGCCTAGAGAATTGTACTATTTATCGAGTAATACACACAAATAGAGAAAATATGGTATGTGGACATGTGTCCGGAAACGCTTAATTTCCATGTTAGAGCTCATATTAGTTTCGTCAGTATGTACTGTACTTTCTCGATTCACCGCCAGTTGGCCCAATTGAAAGAAGGTAATGTTGTCTTCGGTGCTTGTGTTGACATGTGACTCACTGCTCTACAGTAGTAGCATTGTTGGTGATGTCTTGATTGGGCCCCATGTTCTTCCACCGACGCTCAATGGGGCATTTGAAAGCTCTTATCTACGCAACCCCGGTACCACATGTAGAGACTCTTCGTGATCGTATTGTGGACGGCTGTGATACAATACGCCATTCTCCAGGGCTGCATCAGCGCATCAGGGATTCCATGCGACGGAGGGTGGATGCATGTATCCTCGCTAACGGAGGACATTTTGAACATTTCCTGTATCAAAGTGTTTGAAGTCACTCTGGTACGTTCGGTTGCTGTGTGTTTCCATTCCATGAGTAATGTGATTTGAAGAGAAGTAATAAAATGAGCTCTAACATGGAATTAAGCGTTTCCGGACACATGCCCACATAACATATTTGGCTGTACCTTTTTGTTAAAAATGGTTCAAATGGCTCTGAGCACTATGGGACTCAACTGCTGTGGTCATTAGTCCCCTAGAACTTAGAACTACTTAAACCTTACTAACCTAAGGACATGACACACATCCATGCCCGAGGCAGGATTCGAACCTGCGACCGCAGCGGTCGTACGGTTCCAGACTGTAGCGCCTAGAACCGCTCGGCCACAATGGCCCGCATATATTAGTCGTCCGTTTAAGAAAAATGTATAAATGAACAATAATTTCAGTCATCATATACAAACTCTTAATTTGAAATAGGTATAACAAGGATACACCACATTATTGTAGCCAGCTGGCTCCATAAGATTACTTGAGCCACGTGGGCTTACGAAACTAAGTATAAATCAATAAATAATCTTTTAAATATTCCGCTTTGAAACAGTACTTATTTACTCTGTATCTGTTGAGATCGGAGGTAACATTTGTACGTAAGGGGAGACTCCTTGCAACCAGTCTCCTGTGCAATATTCTTGCGCTTCCTTACACTTCGTGCATGCCAGTGCAACACGGTTTAGACCTCTCACGTCAGTTTGATCCTGATCACAATGTCCAGAAGCTACACTTTCTATCGGATGTAGGCTAAAATCAGTGTCCCAACATCATACGAATGATGGATGTCACATGACATTTCCTCAATTTCACACAGTCGAACCATGGTTGAAGTCAGATGTCCGGTTGTATGGTCGCTAGGTGTCTGCCCTGATGTTGGTGAGATACATACCATTCATGATTCCAGGTGCGATAAGCATTTTTCTCTGTCGTAGGTTTTAAACCAGTGTGAAGAACTGACCTTCAGCAATGCTGTCGCACGGTTTCGGACTGCGCGCCTAGAACCGCGAGACCACCGCGGCCGGCACCTTTTTGTAACACTATATATATATATATATATATATATATATATATATATTAGTGGGTCATGTAACGGCCTACTTTTAAATTTGCAAGAGCGGACGCGCGAATAGAATTCTTCAGGAATATTACGTTTTCCATAAGAGTTAATATGGTAAAGAAGTTCTGGTTTATAAAAAGTTGCGGAGTTTCTCTCCTTTAGCAGCATCCACGAATGAAATAGGATAAACTGAAAAAAGACGCTAGTGTACTATATTGACACGTAGAGGAGGGTGTAATCAGATGAATGACGAACACTAACTTCACTTAACGAAGATTTATTCAGCACTTTCACATACAAGAGCGCAGAGCGAACTACCTCCGGCCAGAACACGTACGGTGTATATACAGTTCCAGAACATTCCAGTACAATGGTTCTTGATATTTGTGGATACTTCTATAATGTCTTCGAACCGAATATAGAAATTAAAATTTTACAGTTCAGGTGAATTTTGAAATCACGATCCTCCACGCAACAGTCTAGCAACATAAACGCTACACAACAGTGACGGTGCTAATCAGCTTCGTCTACGACAACATGACTACCACCAAACGCCATATGTAAGTTTGCAGAGCACAGATGCAAACGCATGGATCTGAATGTATGCTGTGCATTGTACAAGGAGCATTCATAAAGTGTAAATTATCGCCGGCAGGGTGGCCGAGCGGTTCTAGGCGCAACAGTCTGGAACCGCGCGACCGCTACGGTCGCAGGTTCGAATCCTGCCTCGGGCATGGATGTGTGTGATGTCCTTACGTTAGTTAGGTTTAAGTAGTTCTAGGGGACTGATGACCTCAGCAGTTAAGTCCCATAGTGCCCAGAGCCATTTGAACCATTTGTTAATTATCACCTCGGAAACTCAGCTACATGGCTTCCACGCTGACTCACTTTGAACTGCATATCGCTAGAGGCGTCCAGACAAAATGGCGCAGCTCATCTCCACTTCATTAATGGGCTTCCATTTTGCTTTGCTACGGTTCCCTAGCACGGATTCCAGTATGTACCAAGACTGTAGAGACATATGTGCAGACATGTAATAATTAATTACTTGACTATTTTTTCGAGGCGAAAATTACCACTTTATCACTTCCTCTCATAAATTATTTGATAAATAGTTAATGTTGGAGTATCTGAAGAGACCTGCATCAGACAAAATTTTGTGAATTCCCGTGGCAGAAGCAATGGCTGCAGTGCTGATCTATTTGGAGTCACACGAGAGTTAGCAGCTTGTCCAACGTACTGAAGAGCGGAAAGTGTCAGTGGCTAGCAGCCGGAATTTGTTCGATGAATTGTGAGCTACTTGTCAATGGAAGACTGGCGTAGGAAGAGAGAGACTCGCGTTTTTTGCTAAGTTACTGTCTTTTGTTTGTTCTGTGGTTATAGAAATTTTGTATGATATAACAGAAGTTTGTTGGCGCAAAGAACCGGCGCCGACGGCGTGCAACATTGACCGTTATTGACAGACCCATCGGCGTGAGTGCTCCAACAAATACGGATATGCCACATAAAACACAGGGATGTGGATGACATTGATCGATCTATAATCGCCGAGAGAGGCCGCAGACGCTGTCATACAGATGGCCTACATATCCCACACCCAGTGTATTGTCTAATACTTAAGCACACAACTAAGATAGTTGTGGGCTCTGCCTAACATGACATGCGAAAACGATAAACTACTGACGCAGCACTGTAGCGTACCGAGCGAGGTGGCGCAGTGGTTAGAACCCTGGACTCGCATTCGGGAGAACGACGGTTCAAACCCGCGTCTGGACATCCTGATTTAGGTTTTCCGTGATTTCCCTAAATCGCTTCAGGCAAATGCTGAGATGGTTCCTTTGAAAGGGCATGGTCCCATCCTCCAAATCAACCAACCAGTTGCAGCGTTTAGCGTTTTGAATCAGGTCGGAACGCGTGGAAACTGGAATCGTTAGTCATTTTAACAAACGGATCTCCGATTTCTAAACAGGCTCTTCTTATCACTCCCTAATTTTAATGTATTATTACTTATGCCTTTGCCAAATTTATTTAAATTAAGAGATTACACATTCAATATATTTCAGATAAATTCCGCCATGAGCCCCAGTATTGCTGATCTACCACTTTCCTCTCTGCCGATTGCAACATCGGAGATCGTTCCTTCCAGTTCGTCCACGGTATTTTTTTTCCAACTGTTTCTTTTGTTGTCGTCAGGGGGACTCGTCAAAGGGTGTCGAATCATACCTTTTTGCAGGCCGTTATTGTAACCTACATGTGTTGTCAAAACGGTGCTTCAAATCCCCATCCGGAGATACAGATTTAGGTTTTCCGCGATTTCCCTGGATCGTTTAAGGTAAATGTCAGCATGAACCCGTGCAAAGGGCACGATCGATTTCCTTCCCCATTCTTCCCCAATTCGCGCGTGACCTCTTTCGCTAATAAACTCGTTGTCGATACGACGGGATGACACTTGGAGAACAGACCATGAAGTCTGTCCACCAACCTCATTTGTGATAAGTTTGAATACAATGAGACATGAAATGTAGTTTCTTCCGCTGAGAATTGGTACTCGCAAATAATTTTGCAACATTTTCGAGCTACGCGTCACCTTTTCTATTGTGCGAAAAAAGGAGGAACAACAGTGGAAAATGACATACCACACTAAACTGTTTTGGTATTCACATTTGCTCAAGTTAGGCATAAATTATTTGTAAAGCAGCTTCACAAATGGTTCAAATGGCTCTGAGCACCATGGGACTTAACATCTGTGGTCATCAGTCCCCTAGAACTTAGAACTACTAAAACCTAACTCACCTAAGGACATCACACACATCCATGCCCGAGGCAGGATTCGAACCTGCGACCGTAGCGGTCATATTTTAATACGCACTGCACATGTCAAGGCACAACTTTTTTTAGGGCCACAGTGGACTGCAGAAGTCTTTAGTTGCGATATCTGTAGTTATCAGCAGACATCAGTAGGCATCTGGAGCCTTTAAAGATGATGCCCTTAGAAATTACATTGTTAGCTAATTAGATAAACTATTGTAAAGACAGTGGACGGCATTCATATTTAATTTTTCATAAACCATAGTATTAGTTCTCCAGGAGCAGCTACTATAGCTGCCATAAAAAGTTATATTTGCTTACATTTTTTGCTCCTTCTCATCGTGAAGCGTAGAATGTTTACCAAACAATTCCCGTCGTTCATCATCCCAGGCGAAACAAACTGTATCCTTGGAAAAATGAAAGATTCCTAAAGTTTTTACGTTCCGCCACCGAGGTCATTAGAGACGGGCACGAGATCGGATTGGGTTAGAAAACTGGCCGTTTTAAGAAACCAACCTGTCATTCGCCTTAAGCGATTTTGAGTAACCTCTGTCAACTGAAATTTTGATGGCCGAACGAGACATTACACGAGTCCTTTTCTGTGTCACAATCCGTCTTCGTGATACCGCCTCTGAACGTAATGTGACTTCGTAGCTTGCAATCAGGGCGGTTCCTACTAAATGATAGGCAGTACCTTCTGCAGGCTGCTCGCAAACTTTTTATTAATAAAATTTTCGAAGTAACCATCGACACACAGGTAACAGAGGATCTCCGGACGGGGTTTTGAACCCAGCTCCTCCCGAAGACGAGTCTAGTTCCTTTCACCGTCCCATCTCACTCGATCAGCTTAGATGACAATTTTTAATTGTTTTGGCATCCATTGTCTATTGGATCCCACTTATACGAATAGTTCTCCATTACCATTGCACACGTACTGCTACACATGTCACAGGAAACCTCGGGACTTGATATGTGTAACCCCATACTTCCAATAAAACCAGCAGAAACATAAAAAACAATGAAATTTCGAAAGTGACGTACCAAACACTTTTGCAGACGGTTCTTGACGCTTACGGAGAAAGGAAGAAGGTCGAATTTATCCAATAAAACTGAAAAGTGGCAGCAGTCGTACACATACTTGCTGAGGATGGCATAGCTCTGTGCTTGCGGAGAAGAGCCGAAAGTTGTAGTAATGAAAAACTTAAGTGTTACGTCAGATAATATGAACACAGAAGAGGGGAGAAAGACACAAGCGAGGTGGCAGAGTGGTTAGCGCAGTGGACTCGCATTCCGGAGTTCGACGGTTCAGACCCGCTTCCGGCCATCTAGGTAGGTATTCCGTGATTTCCCTAAGTCGCTCCAGGCAAATGCTGGGATGGTTCCTTTGAAAGTGCCCGCCCGACTTCCTTCCCCAACCTTGACACAGTCGGAGGCTTGTGTTTCCGTCTCTAATGACCACGATGTCGATGGGATGTTAAACTTAATCTTCGTTTTTTTTCCGAATGCATACTGTCAGCCGTATTTTAAGCAGTAGAAACCACACAATGACCGGGTTCTGGTGCCTTAAGCCATGGGCAGCATAAAACTAACCTAGTTAATCCTCCGTGATCCGTGTGAAGTGTTCTTTGAATAAACCGCGCGCAGATGCAATGGTCGAGCCGGATTTGACACTTACTAGTGTCGTTATGCGATTTGTCGCTGATGTAAAAGTAATGGAAAAAGAGAAGAGTAAATATACCGGAAAAGTACTACAGTGAGTTTATTGCGGCTGTTGCGGAAAACCACATACAAACCCGTTTCATTCTTAATAATGGGAAAGACATTACTATCACAGTTGCTATGTTTTCCACACATGTAGGTTAGGCTTTGCTTTTCGATGCCCCATGGACACCGAGGCGCACTTTCCACTAAATGGTTATAAAAATGCACATTACTATACTACAGCACTATTCAGATGACATTACAACTGAAGCGCCATATACTGGTGAAAATAGTGAAAATAGTGAAAACAGTGGATACCCGCATAGATATCTTTAGAAACTTGTTAGGAAACGCCGGGGTTTTTTGCAGATGGTCATTGTCCACTGCAAAGTTTGACAGCTGATTTGAAATATACGTAAATGTGAAACTTCCTGGCAGATTAAAACTCTATGCCAGACCGAGGCTCGAACTCCCGACATTTGCCTTTCGCGCACAAATGCTCTATCGACTGCTACACAAACATGACTGACTTACGACCCACCGTCACAGCTTTATTTCCGCCAGTACCCCGTCTCCTACCTTCCAAACTTCACACAAGCTCTCCTGCGAAACTTGCAGAACTAGCGCTCGTGGAAGAAAGGATATTGCGGAGACACGGCTTAGCCACAGCCTGGGGGGTGTTTCCAGTACGAAATTTTCACTCTGCAGCGGAGTCTTAGCTGATATGAAACTTCTTGGCAGATTAAAAGCTAAGCCGTGTCTCCGCAATTCCTTTCTTCCAGGACTGCTAGTTCGCAGGAGAGACTGTGAAGTTTGGAAGGTAGGAGACGAGGTACTGATGGAATTGAAGCTGTAACGACGGGATTTGAGTATCTCAGTCAGTAGAGCACTTGCCCGCGAAAGGCAAGGGTCCCGAGTTCGAGTCTCGGCCCGGTCCACAGTTTTAATCTGCGAGGAGGCTTCATATCACGCAAACTCCGCTGTAGAGTGAAAATTTCATCCTGGATACATAAAGTAATGTAATGCACATAAATCATTGTGTGTGTAGTAGAACTGCGAGAGACGAACATCATTTGTGCACTGTATACCTCCTGACGCACACCATACAGTGCCATGTGGATACTGATCTGGATGCAAATAATTAAGGCATTGACAAGGGAAAGGTCGAATTTCATAGAAATTCCAGTTTTGAATTTTTGTGTCGAGAAGTAGTGTGTGGCCATGCCAGTGGCACAGAGAAGGCAGTATGCCTACATATAATCAAACTTGGCTGAAAACGTAGTTGCTTGCTAGCTTAAGTCGTATCTGCAGAGCTGTTAGCGCGGACCAGGTTGTATCTCCTTACACACTGTCTCGGCAACAGAGTGTATCTAGACGTGTTGGTGTTAAGCAGATACATATCTGTGTTTCTAAATGACTTTGCCGCCAAATCTCCTCCATTTAGAAAGGCAAAATGAAATTTGTAGTTTCAGGACATTCCTACATGCCTTGTGATTCGGATTGCGGCATCACTGAGAAAAGAAACACGATACGCCAGAAGAGGTTGCAGAATTGATCCGACGTGCTAAAGATGTGAGGCTTAGTAATGTAATAATGATGGACTCCTTTGACTTTTCTGCAGAATGTGACAAGTTTTTGAACACAACTCCTTTAAAAATCAACTCCGTCACGTATTCTCTATGTTGAACTGCTTTGACGCATTTACGTCTCGCCGGAAATTATCTTTTTCTCGGAAAGAATCTTTGTGGATCGTTATTGCGTTTAGCATAAAAAAGCATCATTCATTTTATATCAAAATCTGTGCATAAAATACAAATAACAGTAATTCTGATGTTGGATAAGGAGTGATATGTTTTATTTACAGAAAGTGAGATTTCATAGACAAAATCGTGCCATATTTTTCAAATGTAATATCTAACACAAAGCAGGAGTGTTGCCTTCCACTTCAAGCAGTTTCTGTAATAATGCCAGTTGGCTTTTCGTTTCCCTGGAAAGTTTTATTTTTGGGAGTCACTACCGTACCTTTCTGATGTCTGTGCTCCAGTTGTATTCATTACACAGTTTTAAGCCGTGCGTGGCTCACGATTGTGACCTGTCCTTCCTGCAATTCTGAAACGGTGAGAATATCTTTTTAATTTTCTGTTAATGTCTTCTGGCGCCACTATCCTTGCTCACCTTCGCTGTCCGTGACTGGCAGCACCAGCGTTATCGATAGTGGGTTCGTGTTACTATCTGTGGAGCGACCGCGAGTATTTCCGGGTTCTGCTCTGACAGGAACAAGGTGGTGTGACGGAGTCGGTGCAGTGAGTCGGCAGAGTCACTCGGAAGGCAGACAGTCGCATGTTAGTCAGTCGCATGTTAGTCAGTCGGCTCTGTCTCACTCTCCTTTGGGTTGTGGACTGAGTCGGGTTCGTCGCTACTCGGCTGTTGGACGAGTTGGCAGTCAGTAGCAGGCAGGTCCGCACGGTGCAGTACGCGCCGGGGCCGTGGTCGACGCAGACGGAAGGCCGTTGGTCAGTCGGTCGGCTGGTCGTCGGATGGCGACATGTGGTCTGCTGAGCACTGACCAGGATCAGTCGGGGAAGAGTTGGCGGCCAGGGACGGTCGGGTCCGCATGGTGTTCGTATTCGCCGGGACCTGTTGGCGGAAGTGGGCTGCCGTTGGTCGTTTGCTCGGCCCGTCGTCTCTCTCGACGACGTCTTGGATCCTCAAAACGAACACCATTTTCCGAGTCGGGATGTGGTTGGACATTGTTGGTTGTCGGAACTGAGCAGCGACGTACTCTCCACAGCGCATAGCCAGGCCGGGGCTTTTGGCGGCGGGCACGCGCTGTTGCATTTGGAGGCGCTAGCTATGTGAGCGACTTTTCGCTTTCCTCGGAAGCAGGATCATTGAGTAATTAGTTGCCTGTTCTTAAAACTAGACTTAAGATTTCTTCGTTTGTGTGGTTTGTTCTTTCTGAAGCCGCCGACGCGTGTGATAACAAGTGGTGTGTATTGTTGCCTAGAACCAGCAGCCTTCTTCCGTAGTGATTTGACAGTTGTCACTTGTGTTTTCTGTATTCTTTTAAACTTGTCTTGAGTGGTGTTTGATACCTTGATCTTGGTGAGGCCGTGTCCGAAGTTATACGTATCTTGGTTTACTCGTCATCGGACGATATTTTCTATTATTTGTAGTTGGATCTGACGGTTGGAAATCGGTCAGATTGTCGGCCGGTCCTGAATCGTCCCGAGGTTGTGCTGCCTTCTTTTTTCTGACCTTTAAGCCTTGGCTGCCTGTCCCACTTCACTACACCCTTAAGGGACCTTCCCAGGCCGATCGTGGAATATTTTCTGAAGACCATTTGTCATTGTTAATTTGTGTTTCCCTCTTTTTTTTAATACTGTACTGTGCTTTCCCTTCTCTAATGTATTAATGCTACTTTAGTTGACTGAAATTAGGCCCTCAGCCGTGTGTTGTTTGAATTTCTTGTTTACTCCGTGTTTAGGCCTTGAGCCGCGTTTGTTTTAAAATGTGGATTCCAGTCGTACTGTCGAAATTGCTGTCTTTAAGGTTTCTCTTTATTATTTATCTTGAGTCCTTAAAATGGCTTTCATCCGTACTGTGTAACGCTTATCTTAAGGTTTGCCTGTAACTATTTTCAATAATTGTTTGGCCCTTCACCCGTGAAGATATTTCAAGTTTTCTTAAGAAGGCTTTCCGTTGTATTGTAAATATGCTTCTCTTTAAAGTTGCCTTTTATTATTTGAAATATTATTGGGCCTTCAGCCGAGGAATTATTTCAATTTTTTCTTAATATCGGCTTTAGCCGAAATTTGTAAATGCTCGCCTTTAAAGAATTCTCCTCTGCTGATCTGAAATATTATTTGGGCCTTTAGCCGAGAAGATGTTTAATTTTACTTAAGGCCTTCAGTCGTTCGTCTAAATTCTTGTGTTTTAAAAGAAATTATTTAAACTTTATCATTGAGAAGTTACTTGGGCCCTCAGCCGTGAATTGATCCTTGTTAAGAGAAAACTGTGCATTGCGTGTTGGAGGAATAAAGTTGTGTATTCTTGTGTACTTAACAGTAACTGATATTGGCAGCTTTCCACAACCTCATCCTGATCCGCTCTGTACTGCGAAACCGGATTTAAAGTTCCATTGAGTACGATCTTATTTCTTGTTCAGTTAGGTATTGGTGTCTTTACAGGTAGGGTGCTTAATCGATTGTATGTAAATTGAAGGGGATTACTTCGGTCAGCTGCATCGTGACATTACGCAGAATCAGCGGCGGCGAGCGAAATTGTGGACCGGACCGGTATCCCAAGGCGGGATATCCTGATGACTAGGCATGTGCGGTAACCACAGCTCTATCTGGCAGACAACGTTGTTACAACTGCACGGACAATCTCGGCACGACTCACGGCCGATTCACACTCCCACCGAGCGCCACCTGTCCGCATATATCTTCATTTATAATTAATCGATTGTGTTGTTTGCTTAACTGGATTCAGCACAATATACAATACATATACAGGGTGTTACAAAAAGGTACAGCCAAACTTTCGGGAAACATTCCTCACACACAAAGAAAGAAAATATGCAACGTGGACATGTGTCCGGGAACGAAGAGTCTCTACATTTGGTACCGCGGTTGCTAGACAAGAGCTTTCGAATGCCACCATAAATGGAAGTCAAGAGGGTTGAGGTCAGGAGAGCGTGGAGGCCATGGAATTGGTCCGCCTCTACCAATCCATCGGTCACTGAATCTGTTGTTGAGAAGCGTACGAACACTTCGACTGAAATGTGCAGGAGCTCCATCGTGCATGAACCACATCTTGTGTCGTACTTGTAAAGGCACTTGTTCTAGCAGCACAGGTAGAGTATCCCGTATGAAATCATGATAACGTGCTCCACTGAGCGTAGGTGGAAGAACATTGGGCCCAATCAAGACATCACCAACAATACCTGCCCAAACGTTCACAGAAAATCTGTGTTGATGACGTGATTGCACAATTGCGTGCGGATTCTCGTCAGCCCACACATGCTGATTGTGAAAATTTACAATTTGATCACTTTGGAATGAAGCCTCATCCATAAAGAGAACATTTGCACTGAAATGAGGATTAACACATTCTTGGATGAACCATTCGCAGAAGTGTACTCGTGGAGGCCAATCAGCTGCTGATAGTGCCTGCACACGCTGTACATGGTACGGAAACAACAGGTTCTCCCGTAGCACTCTCCATACAGTGACGTGGTCAACGTTACCTTGTACAGCAGCAACTTCTCTGACGCCGACATTAGGGTTACCGCCAACTGCACGAAGAATTGCCTCGTCCATTGCAGGTGTCCTCTCAATTTCTTCTAACGTCTTCCTGTCGAACACCTTCGTTCTGCAAATCTGTCTCGATACAAACGTACCGCGCCACGGCTTTTGCCCCGTGCTAATCCATACATCAAATGGGCATCTGCCAATTCCGCATTTTTAAACATTGCACTGACTGCAAAACCACGTTCATGATGAACACTAACCTGTTGATGCTACGTACTGATGTGCCTGATGCTAGTACTGTAGAGCAATGAGTCGCATGTCAACATAAGCACCGAAGTCAACATTACCTTCCTTCAATTGGGCCACCTGGCGGTGAATCGTGGAAGTACAGTACATACTGAAGCAACTAAAATGAGCTCTAACATAGAAATTAAGCGTTTCCGGACACATGTCCACATAACATCTTTTCTTTATATTTGTGTGAGGAATGTTTCCTGAAAGTTTGGCCGTACCTTTTTGTAACACCCTGTATATGTGAGAGAAACTCTCTTTGGTTTTTACTCTGCATACTTTATTTCTATTTGTTTCGTAACATGTGTGTGCATGGACATAAAAACAAATTTCGCGCTAAGTCTAGTGACGACCCACAAAGATTCGTTCCGAGAAAAAGATGATAATTTCCGGCGAGATGTAAATGCGTCACACATCAGACTGCATACCTTTATTCTTGTTATCGAGAAACGCTACTTATCTGTGTAGTTTAACTAATTAAGAGGCACATATCAAGGGGAAAGGTGAAGTCAGCTGCTCTTTATCTCGCGCGCACAGTTTTGTCTGACTGTAAAGGGTCTCCCTCCCTCCCTCCCCACCCTGCCTATCTTTGCGTCGCCCGAGACAGACAGAGAGAGAGAGAGAGAGAGAGAGAGAGAGAGAGAGAGAGAGAGAGAGAGAGACTCTTCTGTTCCTGCGTTGTGCAGGGGTCTGCATTTGCTAATATTGAGCAGTCAGGTACCAAAGCGTCGCCTTATGCTACTGTGTGAGCGTACGAACCGTTTCCTGAGAATGTTTGTAGTCTAAATTTGACGGCGTCGTGTTGCGCAGTAGATCAAATACCATACACTTGATGTAGGTCAGCACCTTCTGTGAGTTTTCATTAGTGGCAACTGACATCCAGTATTTTAGCAGTTCTCTTTTGTAGTGAGAATTCAGTGTTAACTAAAGCAAAAGAAACTAGTCTAACAACTAACAGAGCTATGGTACGATCTTTCACATTATTTGAATGACGACATAACAGGACTACAGTTGACGCGGTTAAGATTACAGGAAGCGAAACGTTGAGCAGAAGGATATGCCCTAGACATGGCGAAACTCCCAAGAAGCAGATGGTAAAGAGGAAATAAACACGGGCTGTGTGGCTCCACTGCACAGCACGAAAGGCTTCAGTGATGTCTCGTACATTATCTGAAGTTTCTTAGATGTGTAACTTCCGTCCGCGTATGAAGTTGGAAGGCTGTTTACCATCACTGTCTGAGTAAACAGTCGGTGGTGATAGGTAAATATTTTCGTCTTGTGCAACTTGAGCGCAGATAGCGACGTGCTCGTATTTTGGCTTTATAGTCCACAAGCGAAACGAATGATGGAAAACAGGAGCATAGTATTGCGACATACCAATTAGGGATGGTCATATAACATATAGTAACACCATTTTTTTTCTTTATAACTCTTCTAAGTTTGCCCATATCATAATGGCAACTTGGGTTCTGAACGCATTGCACCTCAATGTAATCAGAATCATCGTGTGCAGTGATCGTCCCGTCACTGGAATTGGGTCTCTCGCACGGTCAACATTACTCACTTGTTCTTCAGCCACTGATACACATAGTCATAATGAAGAAATGTCTCCGAAATCGTGCCATTAGCGGGCTGATGATGTGGAACATTGATAATTGCCAGCTGTGAGATGTAGGGCTGTTCCTCCAAAATCTTCCTGCGAACTTCTGCTATTTTCTCTGTGACGTTGTGACAGGTAATGGTATATGTTGTGTGAAATACTTCAGACAGTTGTTCTAATTCATCAGGCCGTCGTAGATGATATCGTGACTTATTTGCAGATTTCAAATTTATTCTGGCTACTTGATCCTTGAAACTACTCGCTCCGCTTCGCAAGAGACGGACCTGTGACATCTCGCTTTTAGCGCACTTCTGGATTTGTCGGTCCTCTGCGAATGTAATTGGTGCCATTCCATTGACTGTCTCTTGTTATAAGAGATGCAAGTGGCAGAGGACAGTATGTGATACTTGTGGTCAAACATTATGCATCAAAACTGCTAGGAGTGACGTGAAGAACAAAAAACATATGGAGCAAAACCACCCAACAGTAAATTTATCAGTTTATAGACTTAGTGCTACGTTTACATCGTGAACAGCGTAAAGCTATATTTGTAACAGGTTTGATGCTTTTTTTACTGCCAGTCACAGAAGCCTGTGTCATACGAGTCACATATTAAAACTGGAAAAGGTAATCCAGAAGTCCAACAATCAGAGTGCAAAGTATTCAGAAAAAACTGCGGAAGAATCTAGAGACCCCTTTTTTTAATTATTCGTAATGGCTTTTTAGCCCTCTTTCAGTTGGTTTCATCAAGGCATATTGTTTGCTGAACAGAATGGCAATGCCAGGAAGCGAAATGTGTAAGAATGTTGTAGGATAACATTACAGGTTAAAGCATCTACATGACCGTAGAAGATAAATGGACGTCTAAACCTCATTAAAATTATATGGCCTGTACAGCACATTTCCAACGTTGGATTCTGAGCTCTGAACAAATTTTGATTCACTATTTATCAATGAAGAATTGTCATAACAGTCGTCATTTGGCTAAGTTCATCGTGGAGTTGAGTTTTCCAATAAGATTCTTCGCCTAAGTGTAACCTTAACAATAATTAATATTTTTCTTGTTGGAAATGCAACGACTTTAGCTACTACTTGTAAATCACAGTTAAGCGCGTCCCTAGGGCAGACGATCAAAATCAGAGTGTCTGTCTGAGTTTTTAAACTCCTTGCCACTGCACCATGGCATTTGGTCTCTGGACTGAGTGTAACAACAAAATGTTAAAAATAACGCCAATGGAAGTTGCGACTTTGCACGCGAAAATGTAATTCTGAGGCAAAGGCAACAGCCAGAAAATGAAAGTAGCTTGGCCCCGCCAAGGACTGGAAGAAAGAGCTGACTTGAGCGAAGGCGACGTTGACCTTCGCACGCGGATGGAGAACTGGCGAAAGCTCGCCATAACACTCAAAAAAGAAGAACACAGTTGTTGCCGTAGAGCAGAGGTTCTCAAATGTCTTGTGTGTGTGTGTTTTGAGTGGGAGGTCATCTGAAGGCATTTATATAATTTAGAATTATATTTCTTGAGGCGTTCTTAAAACGCGTTTACTCTGAACTAAAAAGAAAAAAGATAGCCATTTCGAGCATCACACCATGCTAAGCTATCTTCAGAGAATGATATATCCATCTCATTAAAGTTGAATATGGTTACAGAGTAAAACAAACGTAATTCAAATGTTTCATCATGTCATTATGATGTACAGGGATTATTCGCCAAGTTAGTTAAATGTTCCATGGCGCACTTGCACTGTATATCGAAATGACAAGATTCGTCCTTTCTCGAAGCCGGAAAGACGTCGATAAGCTGCACTTGCAAGTTCTGTGGGCACGTTGTGTAGCGATCTGTACTTGAATAGCTGGCCGCTGTGGCCGAGCGGTTCTAGACGCTTCAGTCCGGAACCGCGCTGCTGCTACAGCCGCAGGTTCGAAACTTACCTCGGGCGTGAGTTTGTGTTATGTCCTTAGGTTAGTTAGGTTTAAGTAGTTCTAAGTCTAGGGGAGTGATAACCTCAGATGTTAAGTCCAATAGTGCTCAGAGCCATTTGAACCATTTCTACTTGAATAATCCCGATAACGTTGAACATGCTCTTAGTCATCATGTACATTATTAGTCGTAGAATGTGTACTGAAAATAAACTATCATAATGATGAAATTTCAGTCAATATATCTCACATACTGGAGTATCAGTTTCCTAAAGTTATGTGAAGCTGTTTGCGGTTAATACTTCTACTTCCGTCAGACTATTAGCATTGCCTGTCATCCATTTCCTTCAGAGTATTAACATTGTCTACCGGGTGACTGATACGCCGATAGGAAAAAAAAAATCGCAACATCAAGAAGGAGTTGTGCGACAACGAAAGTTGGTAGGCGTGTTTCTACATCTGAAAGACGATGTCTGTTCAGATTTCGTGCCAGTCGCATGAGAAAGGCTCTAGTTGCGCCAGTGACGATGCAAATCAGGTTTGCTTTAAATACACGCTGTAACGGTCGTGAGCGTTTGTTACCTTTGAGATCGGACGTGATGAGTTGATGTACGTCGAGAAAGTCTTTAAGACGACAAAGACGCCATTGTCAACACCTTTCTGAGTTTGAACGAGGCCGTGTAAGTGGGCTACGAGAAGCTGTACGTTCTTCCTACGATATTGCAGAAAGACATGGCAAGAATGTAGTCACTTTACATGATTGCTGTCAGCGGTGGTCTCGAGAATGTGCGGTTGCAAGATAACTGGGCTACTGACGGCCTCGTGGCACTACCATCGTGTTTGGCGTATGGCTGTGGCGCATCGTACTGCATTTGCAGCAGCAATTTGAGCAGCAGTTGGCACGTAGTGACACAACGAATACTACAAGGACAGCTCCGAGCCAGACGCCCTGTAGCGTGCATTCCACGGGGCAGGGAGGAGGTCTGTTGTGTTTTCTGGTGAAAGCGGGTTCTGCCTCGGTGTCACTGCTGGCCGTGTGTTGGTAAAGCCGTCGGCACACGGACCGTGCTGTCGTACGTTAACGTTGGGCGTGCCAAGTTCAACGTGCTGCTGAACGCTCAGGAAGGATGGGACTTGTGCATACGGTACGTGGGCCCCAGGGTGGTATACGCGATCGCAACGCTCTCCAGCGGCAGTTTGAGGGATGTTTCTAGCTCGTAAATCTTACTGTTTACTCAACGGGTGCGAGTAAAATTCCCACATTAACTCTATTAAAACGCACATTACCTCCATCGTTTACGAAAAGGAAAGTAGGATGTCCAATCAATAAGGACACAAGCTTATTAAAGTTCCATTACAAACAGTGCTGTACATATTTGGAATACTTCGCCGCATAAGATAAACATTATTTCATCATTTCTACATTTTAGTTACACCCCAAGCTCAGTCTTACTTGATCACTGTTCTTGCCCAGTAGGAGAATATTTGCAACATGTGAATTGCGAAGCGTAAAAGAAAAAGGAGCAAAATATCTTTATACAAGTAGCACAAGCTGTCCAGTAGACTGTCAATCGAACAAAGTTAACCCTAAAAAATGTGAACTTATATTTACATGACATCAAATATTATAGTATATAGTTACATTAAACTAATAATAAAGTAATAGAACCTAATAAAACGCGAATGTTAGGAAAAAAATTTCGAAGTGCCAAGACGCGAACCACCGCCCTAACAAACAACTCAATTCAGGTCAATGTCGCTACGAATTACGCTTCTTAACTAATTTTGTTCGCTTTCCTTCGTTGTATCTGCTCGGGGCGGACGTCGTAAGACACCCGTTTAAGTTCGTTGTTGATCCATTAATTCAGTTTTTTTATTACAGAGGGCTGCTAACCCTCTGACCGAACACGCTTTTTTTTATCTCATTTTGTTCTCTGCATCTTCTCGGGGCGGACCTCGTAAGACATCCATTTTTTTCGCTGTTGATCAATTGATTCAGTTTATTTATTACAGAGAGCACGTAACCCTCTGACCGAATACGCTGAGCTACCGTGCCGGCATCACGCTGAGCTACAGTGCCGGCCATTAACCAACAACACATCCCTTGCATCTAATCAGTGTGTTACCCCTTGCTGAAAACCTTAATCGTAGATATGTTACTAATTGCAATATAATTATAACAAATTGTACCACGAACAATGCGTTTTGGGTGGATCTTCAGTGTGTCGCTGCCTTCAAATAGCCTACTCTCATAATACGCAAGTTACAATAATTCTTTTGTCACGAATATGATGTTTCTCATTATTGTTTTGGAACGAGTCACACAGTTAACAACGGGTTTTCCAGTGATTCTCAATTTGCTGGTGCTCAGAAACGGCATATACAGGTTGTTACAAAAAGGTACGGCCAAACTTTCAGGAAACATTCCTCACACACAAATAAAGAAAAGATGTTATGTGGACATGTGTCCGGAAACGCTTAATTTCCATGTTAGAGCTCATTTTAGTTTCGTCCACCTACGATCAATGGAGCACGTTATCATGATTTCATAGGGATACTCTAACTGTGTTGCTAGAACATGTGCCTTTACAAGTACGACACAGCATGTGGTTCATGCACGATGGAGCTCCTCACATTTCAGTCGAAGTGTTCGTACGCTTCTCAACAACAGATTCAGTGACCGATGGATTGGTAGAGGCGGACTAATTCCATGGCCTCCACGCTCTCCTGACCTCAACCCCCTTGACTTTCATTTATGGGGGCATTTGAAAGCTCTTGTCTACGCAACCCCGGTACCAAATGTAGAGACTCTTAGGGCTAGTATTGTGGACGGCTGTGATACAATACGCCATTCTCCAGGGCTGCATCAGGGATTCCATGCGACGGAGGGTGGGTGCATGTATCCTCGCTAACGGAGGACTTTTGAACATTTCCTGTAACAAAGTGTTTGAAGTCGCGCTGGTACGTTCTGTTGCTGTGTGTTTCCATTCCATGATTAATGTGATTTGAAGAGAAGTAATAAAACGAGCTCTGACATGGAAAGTAAGCGTTTCCGGACACATGTCCACATAATATATTTTCTTTCTTTGTGTGTGAGGAATGTTTCCTGAAAGTTTGGCCGTACCTTTTTGTAACACCCTGTATACATATAGGCTTGAAATGAATGCAAATGTGGCGCCTCAAAACTCTCTACTGAAGGGAGACGGCGTGCGTGTGACGTAGGTGGCGTTGTGCCATCTCATTGGTCAACGCTCAGATGCACGCTCAGAATATCTGACATGCCAGATATTGCTCTGCACGTTCGGAAAGGCTCCCGAGCGTGCTATTCCACGCTATGACGTCAGAAACCCGGCAAGCTCAACGCTCAACTTTCGGATGCACGGTCCGTGTGCCCATGGCTTAAGAAGGAGGCCAGTTGGTGGCCTGTAACCAGCCTGAGTGCTAGACATACTGGGCAGACACCTGTAGTTGTGGTATAGGGTGGTATTTCGCATGACAGCTGGAGCACTCTCGTGATAATCTTTTAAAAAATGGTTCAAATGGCTCTGAGCACTATGGGACTCAACTGCTATGGTCATCAGTCCCCTAGAACTTAGAACTACCTAAACCTAACTAACCTAAGGACATCACACACATCCATGCCCGAGGCAGGATTCGAACCTGCGACCGTAGCAGTCGCACGGTTCCGGACTGCGCGCCTAGAACCGCGAGACCACAGCGGCCGGCTCGTGATAATCTCACGCACCCTGAATGCAATGTGGTGATTCGACCTGTTGTGCTGTCGTTTATGAACAGCATACCAGGGGGTGTTTTCAAACAAGATAACGCTCGCGCACATACCGCTTATGTAACCCAGCATGCTCTACGGAGTTTCGACATGTTTTCTTGGCCTGCTTGATCACCAGAGCTGTCTCCGGTCGACTACATATGGGACATCACAGGACGACAACTTCAGCGTCATTCACAGCCAGCATTAACCGTCCCTGTATTGACCGACCAAGTGCAACGGGCATGGAACACCATTGCACAAACTGACGTCCGGCACCTCTACAACACAACTTATGCACGTTTTCATGCTTGCATTCAACATTCTTGTGTTTACACCGGTTGGTTATTAGTGTACTAGCATTCCACATTTGCAATGGCTTATCTCGCGCTATGACCATGCAATGTTAATCACATACATATGTTACCAAGACCAATGTATTCCCGAAATTTCATTACTCTACAAGAATTATTTTTTTCCGTCGGGATATACGTGTTAGTCAGCCTGGTTCGTACAGCCCACTAGCGAGCGTTCCAGCTTTAATGGTATGATGTAGCCGTTCAGGGTGTAAAAATATTTTCGTTAGGTTTTCATGCAATTTTTACAAAGTATTTGGTAAGTAATTACTAGTATACGGTTTAACTTACTGCAACTTAGCTTTTTTAAATTTTATAAACGGTCTAGGGCGTCTTGTCACGGTCCGCGCGGCTCCCTCCGTAGGAGGTTCGAGTCCTCCCTCGGGCATGGGTGTGTGTGTTGTCCTTAGTGTACATTAGTTTAAGTTACATTACATAGTGTGTGTGCTTAGGGACCGATTACGGTAACAATTTGGTCCCATAATATCTTACAACAAATTGCCAAATTTCCAAAGTAACTTCCTCACTTTATAAACCACCATTACTATGAAATTGATGGGCGGTTATGAAATTTTGGCTACTAAGAGAGATAACAAATTAAGCGGTAGATAAAAAAGGTCGTCTACCCCTAATATTCAGCGTGAACAGCAAGGGCTCCAGCATACTTCCCTACGGACACTTCTGAAGCTACTTCCACATCTGCCGATCACTCACCTTGCAAGATGACCCGCTGCGCCCTCCCTTACAAGAAGTACTTGGTATCGATATTGGTACCGTTACTACACGTATCGGAAAAAAAGTATCGATGCTCACTGATATCAACAACATCAGAACGTGCCTAAGCACGGCTACGGAGCCTGACTCAAGTACCTTGTAACATCGAGAGCAAACAGCTGTGATACAATGATGTAAGACGTAATCAGAATAAAATATATGTATGTGACATATGTGTTTTATCATTCTCAATATCTGACGCCATAAGCTGCTTCTGTCATTGCACTCATCCAATTCTCATCCATTCGCCTGTTACTGTCGCCATCGATTGCATTAAATATTAGCGGAAAAAGGAAATGTGTCCCAGGAACCTGTAACGGCTATACCGTAATACAAACTGAATCGAAAGCCATCGAAAATTATAGGTTGCGGGCTGATATTTAGTTGCAGTCGGTTGTAAAAAAACAGTGATATTTTAGTTTGGCTAACCCTGTGGTACTGCTGTAATTTCGGTAGGCTCGTTTGTAACATGTGGTAAGTCCTTGAGCTTGATCAGGCAGGTCTGGTTAAAGATCCTGTGATTTTAGATGAAGATTTAGCGCTTTACCGAAATAAACCTATCACTGTTTGATACGGTTTCATTTTCACATGTGTTTGTAAGACTTATGCCTCTGTTGGTGTGTGTATAATTTTTTATTATTTTTTCTTATGTGTGGTGCATAACGGTCTGTGCGCGAGGGGTGGCTGGATGGGTATTAAACTATTTCGCTATATCACTCGATAGATGATTTATAAATGACGCGTCTAGTATCAAAACCTACCAAGTCACTAAAACCTCTAGAGATTAAACAGTGAGGTTCACAAATGTTCTTCTTTCATAGTTCCATTCTTAATTGCTTAACATTAAAGTTCTTTGAAATCTGATTCATAACAAGCTCATTCTTTGTTAATTTAAGTTTTGCCATGTTTGTCGCTGTTTTATAGTTTATAAAACTATTATCTTTTTAAATCCCAAAATATTGTGTAAAATGCAATTAAATGAAAGTGTGAGGTGGTTGTTACTTTTCTTTATAGTAATAAAAAAATTCATTTCAGCATAATTTGGATAGTAACATAATATCGACAAGAACATGTGTTACTAAAATTTATAGCTTGGGCAAAATCTAACTAAAATGTTACATAAATAATAAAATTTTAATGTAACCATTATTATGATACACACTGCTCACACGTATCGAGTAATAATGTTAAGTCTTGAGTGTGCTCTCATTTAGATTACAATATCAGGCATTTCACGTGAAACGTTAAAGCAGGCATCAGAGCGTGTTTTGGAACTCTCAGTACCAGTCCAGACTGTTCCAATAGGTAATATTATTCTTTAATACAACTGCAATGACAGAATATATTCTCATGTTGGGCAGAAGTGTTTCTGCAGGAGATTTTTTGTGTCTTTTGTTTCAGAGACAGAAAGAAAAATGCCTATGATCACTTTGTGAAGTGACATTTGAGCCAGCGATTTTCCGCTTTCACACAGACTTTGCATTTCCCGGTATCATTATCGTAAAAAATTGTCTTTTTCTTTCGCTTGATCTGGAGGATTTTACCATTTTAATCTCAAATAAGAAAGTGCAGGCACCGTCATGTAATGTCTAGAGACACAGACCTTCTCGCAGAGAGACTGGGAAACTAGCACGCCTTTACAATTGACACAACCACCACAGTGATTAAGTTCAAAAATAGTCAACAATTTGTAATCTTACCCTCCCACACATAACCAGTAAATTTTCAGTCTCTTCATTAGTTTCGAAAGCTTAAAGAGGCGTAAGATATACAATTTTGTTTACCTATCTTCATTTTCTCCTTGTTGGCTCCAGTACGTCTATTGGTAGATTCTTGAGGCTGCAATTGCGACTTGATGAAGTTCTTTCTGTCTCTATGATATTTTTATATTTTATCCCATTCTTCTATATCACACTGACTTCACAATCTCCATTTTCGTAAAGCCGAAAATTACATAATTATTTCCAAAATTAAAAACACCTCCGTTTCAATCAGAGGCATGGCCACTCCTACTGACTCATTCTGCAGTACTAACACATTCCAAAGAGCTTACAAAACAAAACAAAAATTAGAAATTTTCTTGCAAAAGAATAATCACCACCAAATTACATCATTATTTTGTAAATGAATCCAGAAATAAATTTAATGGTTAGCGTTAGATTGTGCAATTAATAATATTAATTTTAAGTATGCCAGATATTTCGTAATTTCAAGTGTTTCTAAAAGAAGAAGAATTTTAGCTATACAAACAGAGCTGGAACATATTGACTGAAAAAAAAATTAATTTCTTTTTGTGCATTTTAGTCTGAAATATAATACATCGTATACAAAATCATATGAAATTATTTTAGTGAACCAGATGAAATAATTTTTACCCATACAAAATTCGAAAATATTCCTGGTATCGGCCATTTTATTAAAAATGTTATAGGAGGGTGTCCCATTACAAAATGTACATAGTATCTGCACATAAACCCTTTCTGATATTAACACTTTTAAGTTACGACCGCATCGGAATTTTTTAAAAAAAATCTGTCATTTGCTCTCCCATGAACTAGCTTACGAGAACTGCAGGCTAATCATTATGTGAATACATTTCCAGAAACTCCATTTCCTGAGGCACGTGCAGGTCATGTGCTTCAGAATCCGGAAGGTTGTGCAAAATGTTTTAATCTCTACCTCAAAAACCCCCTTGACGACATAAATCAGGGACCAGCCTCTATAAACAACGTCCAAATAAATAAATCACAAGCATGTACACGACGTGTATATTTCACACTGAAAGTAATTTTTTCGAAGGACGTTTTCTTTCGAGATCACAAAATGTTTCATAATTGTGTAGATTCCATGATTTCGCTGTACTTCTGGTGATGTTATGCACCTCGTTCACAGAAAAAATTCTGCCGTTAAGTGTTCGGTGGCGTAAAAACTAGTTCATCGGAAAGTAACATTTCAGTTTGTTGCTGGTTCTTTCCGAATAATTGTGTATTTATTTCAAGATCGTAGTGCTCAATAATGTCCAGAATGGAGTAGGCAGATTGTTCTGCTGATCGTTGTTGTTGTTTAGATAGGACACTTCCAAAAAAAATTTGATAGAATTGATTCTTCACACAAATTCAGCCAATTTTCGTTGCCGTATGATTATCCGGTGAGTTAAAATCTAAAAGCATCTAGCACTGTGGCGCCGAGTGAAGCCTCTGGTCTCAAATTCAGAAGGAACGAGGTTCGAATATCCGATCTCCCATCCTGATTTATTTTTTCCACAGCTTGCCGATACCACTTCATGCAAATGTGAGGGCGGTTTCTTCGGTAATTCACGGTCCTTCGTCTGCAGTTCAGTCCCTACATAAACTTTCTTACGCTAGAAGTTAAAAATCTAATCTTCCTTGAACACAATAGCGCACCGTGAAGTACACTATTACCAGACCATAGAGTGGTGATGTAGTTTCAGGTACATTGTCATCAGTTAGCGTTGATAAGACAACATTAAAAGTAACAAACGCTGCTACGGTAGCCTTGCAGTCAACGTCTTCAGGCCGTACCCGACGTAATCTCAGGTTTTTTCCTGCTTTCAGAAAAATGTCGACTCCGCCGCACACTTACTCCTCCATCCGAAGACCGAGGTCGTTACAAAATCACAACCTGGAAACAGCTGCTGTCCCGTCAATAATACCCCTCCCTCCCCCACCCCTCCCTTTCCCATTCACTTCCCATGTTTCCCCAACCCCCAAGCGGCGTGTTATCGACTGTCGCGGTGGGCTGCGGAAGTTCGAAGAGTAGTTCTGTTGACTTCGGTGTAGAATTACGGTAGTCTTCCTATATTACTTGTAACAAAATTAGTGCAATTGTCAAAACACTGGTTGGCCGAGCGCTGCATGTGATTGTCTTTCATTAGCAAAATTTGAAGGTTCAGATGACAGCTGGTGCTATTTCTTCTAGTAAGACGTGTAAATCGTCTCAAAAATTTCGTATGCCGTTAAGTTACCTATGATTCTGACTGCTGCCATTCGTGACAGGACAAAACAACCAGACAAAAATGTTTCCCATTTGTAAGATAAATTTAAACTGACAACCAAGCAGATATAATTTATATTGTACCACTATTTTATTTTTTAATCTATTGTCACCGCTCTAGGCACGCAAAGTGGCCAAAATAGGTTTTATCAAAACATGAGTGTTTTCTTCAATATAAGATATCATGTGAAACAGCCATCAACCACTACATTCGTTACACAATTAAATGTGTTTATTTTTGCTTGCTATTACCTATTCCACCAGAGGATGGCAGTGCATTCATGATATGAGTGTTATGGTGCTCTACAATATTAAAAATGTCATATTATAAAGATTGAAAAATGTAAATGAGGATTATGGCTCAACTCAATGTAAGAACAACAGGATAAAATCATAGCTCAAGTACTTGCAGTGAAACCTATCTATTTTTTCGAAAAATTATGTTTCCAGGTAGCAGAAAAGTAGGTCACCGTACAAATTTTACCAGTCCTCCTCAAGAGCACACTGGACGCTTCCTGGAGCTGTAGACGGTACCAGTTGGCCATAGGACTATGCTTGTTTCGTTGAAATAAGTCAAATCATTTAAAACATGATGCCAAAACACTGATATTTGAAAAAAGCTCTTTCGTGGCATTAAAACGGGAAGGACCTGCCCTGGGTTAGGGAGTCTGTTGTTGATGGGAAAACGGTTGGCCGATGATGAGGGTAGTAATGCGGTAGTATAAGGATGGAGAAATGATGGATAGTATCGAGGGGAAAGAAGAGGGGGTGGAGTAGTGGAGGATATTGGTGAGGCAAAAAATTGATGGGGAAAGGGGGTTAGGAAATAAGGGAGGAGAGGAAGAGGTACCCCTGATGAGATTAAATGGATGGAGTGGAGCTGGTAGAATGCGTAAATGTCGGGGGCGGGGTTCATGATCTGGAAGAGGAGGTGGCTAAAGTTTCTTTGGGGGAGTAAGTGGAGGCTGTGTAGATGTAGGGTTGGTGGGATGTATTGATAGAGGCGCAGCAGCATACGAGGACTGGAAAGTAGAGGGGAGACTATAGCATTGGAAGAGTCGAGTTCGTGGATGGTGTAGAGGTGTTCAGTGTCAGTGAGTAGATGCGACTAAATCATGACAGAGAAGTGGTGTGTATGCACCAGTCCGTTGAATGGAATCATTCCTGTAGGGTGGGTCAGCATCGAGAAGTGACAGAATGGCAGAAACGAGATCGTGTTGCAATATTTCCATGGTCACATCATGATAGAAGCTGCCGGGTGACATCGTGATTGAAGTTGTCCGATTTGTTGGTACATCGCTGGCCGGTGTGGCCGAGCCGTTCTAGGCGTTTCAGTCTGGAACCGCGCGACGGTCGCAGGTCCGAATCCTGCCTCGGGCATGGATGTCTGTGATGTCCTTAGGTTAGTTAGGTTTAAGTAGTTCTAAGTTCTAGGGGACTGATGACCTCAGATGTTAAGTCCCATAGTGCTCAGAGCCATTTGAATCATTTTTTGTTGGTACATCAGCGCAAACTATCCGCTGTGTCTTCAAAAAATGGTGTGCCAGTCACAGCCATGTAACACGGCGGAAGAAAGTGCTGCTATAGATAGCCTACCACACAGCGACCGGACATGAGTGTCACGACCTATTAATGACAGGTGGTTTCAGATCCCACAGAGCTTTCAACCAGTCTCCGAGTGAACGTAGGGAGCGAAATTTCATGCAGTGGACTTTTGAAGTCGCGTTCCTCGCAGAATGCCATTACTCGTAACGGCATATAAAACAGCACATCTTCAGTGGACGCAGAAACTCGACATTAACTGGCTGGTGGCGTGTAGTATGTATGTCTCCTTTTTTTGGCTCTCTTTCTTAGTTGAGGCGAAAGTGGATCTGCGATTTGTAGGACGTTTTTCGTGCCGTGACTTGGGGCAGCTCATTCAAGTTAGCGTGAACATGAACCAAGTGATCCCCGTTCTTGTACGCCATGACGAGTGTACTGTGGACGCTACCATCACACGATCGCTGTTTCCGGAATCCATGTTGATTCCTACAGAGTAGATTCTGGGTTTCCAAAAACGACATGCTACTCGAGCAAAAAACATGTTCTAAAATTCTACAACAGATCGACGTCAGAAATATAGACCTATATCTCTGACGTCGATCTGTTGTACAATTTTAGAACATTGCTCGAGTATCATGTCGTTTTTGGAAACCCAGAATCTACTCTGTAGGAGTCAACATGGAATCCGGAAACACCGATCGTGTGAGACCCAACTCGCTTTATTTATTAATGAGACCCAGAAAATATTAGATACAGGCTCCCAGGTAGATGCTATTTTCCTTGTCTTCCGGAAGACGTTCGACACAGGTCCGCACTGACACCTGATAAACAAAGTAAGAGCCTACGGAATATCAGACTAGCTGTGTGGCTGGATTGAAGAACACAGCATGTTGTTATCAATGGACAGACGTCTACAGACGTTAAAGTAACCTCTGGTGTGCCACTGGGGAGTGTTATGGGACCATATATATAAATGACCAAGTAGATAGTGTCGGAAGTTCCATGCGGCTTTTCGCGGAAGATGCTGTAGTATACAGAGAAGTTTCTGCATTAGAAAATTGTAGCGAAATGCAGGAAGATCTGCAGCGGATAGGCACTTGGTGCAGGGAGTGGCAACTGACCCTTAACATAGACAAATGTAATGTATTGCGAATACATAGAAAGAAAGATCATTTGTTGTACGATTATATGATAGCAGAATAAACACTGCTAGCAGTTACTTCTGTAAAATATCTGGGAGCATGCGTACGGAACGATTTGAAGTGGAATGATCATATAAAATTTATTGCTGGTAAGGCGGGTGCCAGATTGAGATTCAGTGATTCATTGGGAGAGTCCTTAGAAAATGTAGTCCATCAACAAAGGAGGTGGCTTACAAAACACTCGTTCGACCTATATTTGAGTATTGCTCATCAGTGTGGGATCCTTACCAGGTCGGGTTGACGGAGGAGATAGAGAAGATCCAAAGAAGAGCGGCGCGTTTCGTTACAGGGCTATTTGGTAAGCGTGATAGCGTCACGGAGATGCCTAGCAAACTCAAGTGACAGACTGCAAGAGAGGCGCTCTGCATCGCCGTGTAGCTTGCTGTCCAGGTTTCGAGAGGATTGTTTCTGGATGAGGTATCGAATATATTGCTTCCCCCTCCTTATACCTCCCGAGGAGATCACGAATGTAAAATTAGAGAGATTACAGCGCGCGCGGAGGCTTTCAGACAGTCGTTCTTCCCGCGAACCATACGAGACTGGAACAGGAAAGGGAGGTAATGACAGTGGCACGTAAAGTGCCCTCCGCCACACACCGTTGGGTGGCTTGCGGAGTATAAGTGTAGATGTAGATGTTCCAAGATGACAACAGTCGTGTTCTCAGTGTTGTATGCGCACGTAGCTGGTTGGACGAACACTTTGGCATCCTATCGCACCTCGACTGGTGCGTTAGAATTATCCGAACGGGAGGAAGCGGCTGGGACAAGGTGTGAAACGCCGCAGTCAATATCCCTGCAGTTGAGTAGCTCCACGGGAAATTTATTAAGGAGCTTACGCTGGGTATGGCGTATGTGAAGAAACTTGGATCTCTTTTCCTCGCCGACTTGAGGCCGTTATCAGGGCTAGAGGCAGTGTTAGCCGGTATTAGCTTGATTTAGACTGGGGCAACTACTTTCCGTGCGGTGCGTTTATTTTCAATGGGCAGTGAGGTGAGAGAGTAGAGGCTGCCATTGTAAATTCCTGCGTCGATAACATTTGTCCTCCGTTTACACGAGATAAGTAGTATTACGATCAGCTTGTGTCATCATCACCGCCACCAAGGAAACAGTTTTTCAAAATTAATTGATTCGTATTCACAGTAATACGGAGGACGTTCAATGAGTAATAATAAATAAATAAATAAAAGATCACGATCACCATTCTGACTAACTCTCGAACTGTCATTCGTCGTGCATTCTAGTCACCTATCTTAGTAGTATCTCCACGATGGGTCTTGCCGCTATAATTTGTTCTAGGGATCTCAGTTAGTCAGGTAACGTGATTTATTTAGCTTACTGCGCATTTAATTGCTAATTATTTTTCTTCCTGGAATGTTACGCTGTTGTTTTTAACCCGATTTATCCGTTGTTCTAATATAAAAACGGGGTAGAAATGCTTGTTTCCAACCCACTTATATCATTATGGTCTCTAATAACCAAATATTTTCTTTTGTCCTGGGTTCTGAGTCAAGTAATATAAGTAGAAGGGCAAGATTTTTGCCTCCGACTGTTTTGGCTTTGCGTAAAAGTTATCTAAATTTTTATACAGTCATACAAATCGTGTGATAACTCTGATTACAAATGTTCAAATACGGTGATAGGATTTAACACTATATTCTCCTCCGTTTCACTAATCAGTCTAATTATAAGCAGAGATGTGGCTTCTTGTCGTCGCAAGTCTTTAGTTTCTCGAGTATCGATTGCACCCGCGGCTCACGAGATAAATGTCAAGTGGCTGTTCGAGCAGCGCTTGATACAGTGTGGATCTCGCGGCACATGGGGAACTTTCAAACGCGAGCATTGTTTGCCCTGTCCTAGAGATGGCGAGGGAGTGGACTGGGGGGGGGGGGGGGCGGCTTTGTGTTTCCCTGAGGGGGCGACCGCAGATTTTTGCCCGAGGCCCCCGGGCGCTAACACAGAGCACGAATTATTTATCGCCCCGGAGAGCACACCGCGCCTAACAGCTGTTCACTCCTCTTTTATTCCGGAAGGCCAGAGGCTGTGTGCCCTCAGCGCCCTCATCAATTTTGACGTACTTCCCCTCCCTAGCTCCCAGAAACTTTGTTTCCTTGTGGGTACCACTTGGTGCATTTTACATGTTACGATAAACTTAAATGCGCATTAAAATTGGGAAAGGAAATGAGTACACCTCTAGTCATAGAGAACCACAGTTATAGACGGTTGCAAAGTACGGATGATGTTACTTTGCTATCTTGTTATTTATGCATTTATTTCACCTGACAAGATTAGGGTGTTCAGGGGCTCTGTCACATACCAGGCGTTTCAGAAATAAGTACAGAATTTTTGTGGGATGATAGGTTGGAGCCGGCCGGCGTGGCGGAGCGGTTCTAGGCGTTACAGTCTGGAACCGCGCGACCGCTACGGTCGCAGGTTCGAATCCTGCCTCGGGCATGGATGTGTGTGATGTCGTTAGGTTAGTTAGGTTTAAGTAGCTCTAAGTTCTAGGGGACTGATGACCACAGCAGTTAAGTCCCATAGTGCTCAGAGCCATTTGAACCGTTTTTTTTAATTGACAACCTTAAAAAATTCGCCTTCATGCAATGTCTTGCGAAGCTTACCTGATGTAAGCCGACCTCTGATTATGATAACTATATAAATGAAGCATCTTGTGCGGAAATATCCAGTATTGTTTGGCTAGTGCTTTGTATGAAACGCGTGTATTTCGTTAGCATCTTTGTGTGTATGTGTGTGGGAAGGGGGGTTATCATGTTTGTTGAAATACGAAATAAAGGTTCAGACCCAGATTTTGGGATCAAACAAATCAGGAAAGAAAACCGGACAAGAAATTGGAAGTGAACTAATTGTCCTGGCAGTTCGGCAATGACGAATAGTTCGGGCGTGGGCATTGAGCACTCTGGAGGAAACCAGCTGCTGCGCTTAAAGTGTCAGCTATCAAGTAATTTTAATCGGATTATAGAGTTGGAATTCTCCCTGACAGGTATAACGATAACCAGAGTGGATTAGTGTTAGTCATGTTAATATTGTAATCAGGACTAGTACGGTATATACGAAATACGAACAGCGTCATACGGTGCGTGATCACTGTAAAGGACACAGAGACGCCGCGTACTCCTGTGATATAGCGTTATGGCACCGTACATAGCCTCATTATCAGTCTCCATCTGTCCAGCTGTTCGAATCGTGCAACATACAGATTTGTGGGGGCGTTGGACTGCATTGGAATGTGAAGCCAAGCATACTCGCCTTCAAATGGTTCAAATGGCTCTGAGCACTATGGGACTTAACATCAGAGGTCATCGGTCCCCTATAACTTAGAACTACCTAAACCTAACTAACCTAAGGACATAACACACATCCATGCCCGAGGCAGGATTCGAACCTGCGACCGTAGCAGTCCCGCGATTCCGGACTGCAGCGTCTAGAACTGCACGGCCACCGCGGCCGGCTCGCCTTAAAAGTTCCGGTCGGCAACGTCTGACCATCACAAGCGGGGACCGCCCTATTGTGCACTAAGCACATCGTAACCCATGCACATCAGCACCTGGCATCCGAGAACAGCTTACGGACTCTCTGCAACGCTCTGCATCATCTTGCAGCATTATCAGACAGTAGCAACAGCAGCAGGGCTAGGGAATTACTTCGCTGTCAATACACAACACAAACGGTTGCGTGTAGATAAGGACCGGGGAACGTAGGCTGCTGATGAATGACACTGCATTGTATGATGATGATGGTTTTACACCACCCAGGATGGCCAGGTTCCGTGAGTATGGCGGGGACATGGGGAGATGGTCCAATCTTCCAATGTTCTGAAGTGGCAGAGTTGTGTTGCTATTTGAGTCATGGTGCGAGTGAGCCACAGCTATGACTACAAGTCACGTGTGGTAGTGACTGAGAGCGCAGCGGTACGTCACGGACATTCTGCGTCGTCATGTGTTAACTCTCAAGCGACAGTAGACGCTGGCCTACACACGGCACGTGTCTTTACAAACTGTCTGCGTATGCAGAATATCGAGGACCAGATACAACAGTTATTTTGCCTCAGAGGATGCAAAGGGTTGATGACACCATTTCCAACCGAATCAGTTCGTGCATCCGGGCTACAGGGGGTGAAACGGTTCACCCTGCCAAGTTCTTTGTAAATTTTATCCGACTGTAATTATTGCAATAACGTCACACACCCTCTCAAGCATGAAGTTTCATCCTGTTTCCTCCTCTCCTACATCTACATGGTTACTCTGCAATTCACGCTGCAAGTGCCTGGCATACTACTTCCCTACTATTCCACTCTTGAATTGTGCGTGGGAAAAAGGAACACCTGAATCTTTCCGCTCGAGCTCTGATTTCTCTTGTTGTTGTTGTTGTCTTCAGTCGTGAGACTGGTTTGATGCAGCTCTCCATGCTACTCTATCCTGTGCAAGCTGCTTCATCTCCCAGTACCTACTGCATCCTACATCCTTCTGAATCTGCTTAGTGTACTCATCTCTCGGTCTCCCTCTACGATTTTTACCCTCCACGCTGCCCTCCAATGCTAAATTTGTGATCCCTTGGTGTCTCAAAACATGTCCTACCAACCGATCCCTTCTTCTAGTCAAGTTGTGCCACAAACTTCTCTTCTCCCCAATCCTATTCAATACCTCCTCATTAGTTACGTGATCTATCCACCTTATCTTCAGTATTCTTCTGTAGCACCACATTTCGAAAGCTTCTATTCTCTTCTTGTCCAAACTAGTTATCGTCCATGTTTCACTTCCATACATGGCTACACTCCAAACAAATACTTTCAGAAACGACTTCCTGATACATAAATCTATATTCGATGTTAGCAAATTTCTCTTCTTCAGAAACGCTTTGCTTGCCATTGCCAGTCTACATCTTATATCCTCTCTACTTCGACCATCATCAGTTATTTTACTTCCTAAATAGCAAAACTCCTTTACTACTTTAGGTGTCTCATTTCCTAATCTAATTCCCTCAGCATCACCCGATTTAATTTGACTACATTCCATTATCCTCGTTTTGCTCTTGTTGATGTTCATCTTATATCCCCCTTTCAAGACACTGTCCATTCCGTTCAACTGCACTTCCAAGTCCTTTGCCGTCTCTGACAGAATTACAATGTCATCGGCGAACCTCAAAGTTTTTACTTCGTCTCCATGAATTTTAATACCTACTCCAAATTTTTCTTTTGTTTCCTTTACTGCTTGCTCAATATACAGATTGAATAACATCGGGGAGAGGCTACAACCCTGTCTCACTCCTTTCCCAACCACTGCTTCCCTTTCATGCCCCTCGACTCTTATTACTGCCATCTGGTTTCTGTACAAATTATAAATAGCCTTTCGCTCCCTGTATTTTACCCCTGCCACCTTTAGAATTTGAAAAAGAGTATTCCAATCAACATTGTCAAAAGCTTTCTCTAAGTCTACAAATGCTAGAAACGTAGGTTTGCCTTTTCTTAATCTTTCTTCTAAGATAAGTCGTAAGGTCAGTATTGCCTCACGTGTTCCAACATTTCGACGGAATCCAAACTGATCCTCCCCGAGGTCTGCATCTACCAGTTTTTCCATTCGTCTGTAAAGAATTCGCGTTAGTATTTTGCAGCCGTGGCTTATTAAACTGATAGTTCGGTAATTTTCACATCTGTCAGCACCTGCTTTCTTTGGGATTGGAATTATTATATTCTTCTTGAAGTCTGAGGGTATTTCGCCTGTCTCATACATCTTGCTCACCAGCTGGTAGAGTTTTGTCATGACTGGCTCTCCCAAAGCCGTCAGTAGTTCTAATGGAATGTTGTCTACTCCGGGGGCCTTGTTTCGACTCAGGTCTTTCAGTGCTCTGTCAAACTCTTCACGCAGTATCGTATCTCCCATTTCGTCTTCATCTACATCCTCTTCTATTTCCATAATATTGTCCTCAAGTACATCGCCCTTGTATAAACCTTCTATATACTCCTTCCACCTTTCTGCCTTCCCTTCTTTGCTTAGAACTGGGCTGCCATCTGAGCTCTTGATATTCATACACGTGGTTCTCTTCTCTCCAAAGGTCTCTTTAATTTTCCTGTAGGCAGTATCTATCTTACCCCTAGTGAGATAAGCTTCTACATCCTTACATTTGTGATGAATCATTTCTCCCTACATAGGTGGGTGTCAACAAAATATTTACGCATTCGGAAGAGAAAGTTGGTGATTGACATTTCGTAAGTAGATCTCGCCGCAAAGAAAACCGCCTTTGTTTCAATGACTGCCACCCTAAGTCCTGTATCAGTGACACTCTCACCACTATTGCGCGATAACACAAAATGGGCTGTCCTTCTTTGCAGTTTTTCGATGTCCTCCGTCAATCCTACCTGGTAAGGATTTCTCACCGCACAGCAATATTCCAGCAGAGGACAGACAAGTGTAGTGTAGGCTGTCTCTTTAGTGGGTTTGTCGCATCTTCTAAATTTAATGATGGTGAATTGGCTATGAACCACTTATTGTCAGTAAAAATGTGATTAGCTGCCCTTTCTAAATTTATATTTGATTTACTATGTATTGCAATGTTTGTATCATCTGCAAATAAGACAAAAGTGTCATTGGTAATGTAACAGATGACAGGTCACTGATATACACTAGAATAAGCAGTGGACCTAGTACGGAACATTGAGGAACACCACATGTAATTTCTTCCCAGTCAGATGATGTCCGATTGCGTACTGCTGAAGCTACATAATGACACCCCTTGTTTTCTATTAGTAAGATATGACTGAAACCTCTTTGCAGCACTAACAGTGATGCCATATATTTTAATTTACTTAAAAGAATGCTGTGATTTATACAATCAAAAGCCTTTGGCAGGTAACAGAACATGCCAGTTGCCTCTAATTTGTTGTGTAATTAATTAAGGACTTTTCACTGTAAGTGTAAATAGCCTCCTCAATATCACAACCCTTAAGAAACCCAAACTGTGACTTTGTAGGTGCTTCACTGGTGTCTTTTTTTCTGCTGTGTACTTCGTTGCTTTGCATCACAGTGTCTTTGGTCATAATATTATTGTTAATCAGTAATAATAGTAGAATAGTTAGATATCTTTCCTGGTATGTAACTGCCTTTACTGTTACCAGTGATCTTTAGGTGTGTGCTCAGCCGTTAAAGTGTGACGACTGAGATGAGGTCTCAGTAACTTTGGAACAACTATAAAGAAGCCATCCTTTGACAAGTTGTGACGTGTGCTTCGTGTCATTATCTTGGAAAAAATTGAATGTGGATCTAATTCTCCGCTTTTCCGCTCTCGTCAGCAAATCTGACATCATTCCACTAATCTCACAATGTGTGGTATCTTGCGAACTGGATCCTTTTGTCTCAGTTCACTTTGTTAACATGTGGCTTTTTCCTTCTCATCATTTCGTTGTACTAGTTTTCTCTGATAACTCTCCGACCATGTAATTGACTTACTTGCTTACTGCGTTCCTGCAACAAAGAATTGCAATTCTGAGTTGAGGTACAGAATCCGTGCAATCCTCCTCCTCTTATCATACAAACGGTGAAAATCTATTTTCAGTGATATGTTTGTTAATATTTTACAGTAATTCAGTGACGCTTTCTTATGTAACTGCTGTGTCTGTATTGGTCCGTAGCATTTTTGTATACATTCGACGTGTACGACACGTAGTTATTCAATTATTATATACAGCCCCTAACCGAATACTAATAACAACTTATGTATGTTTTCAGTGATACAGCAGAAAATTTCCGTCGGTAACGACCGAGTACGTGTCATCAGAGATAATTTCATGTCACGTGTTTCTCGACTTCTCCGATAACTTGTGCACCCTACGCATTTGTAGAACGCGATGGTACGAATATAAACAATAACTTTGCCAAACCTCAAAACCTGAACATTGCAGGTAACCTGACATGTACATTGCTCATAGAATATTTATTTTAACATTCTACTGTCGGGCCTGATGGCCTTGTGCTAACGCACGTGCTTGGAAACGGAGAGGTCGCGTTATTGAATCTGGGTCGGATCACGAAAATTCGTCCGGATTCCACGTAAAACTGTAGGTCCCATTTGTGTGGTTGTATATTAGGGAAAAGCAAGTCGCCGAAGTGGTGTTAATTTTGTTGAGTTTTTGAATTTGTTCTTTAATAATTACTGCTAGAGGTCAGTTTATTTAAGTTCTTATCATTCAATTTTTTTAATAAACCCTTGCGATTAATACATCCTTTAATTAAAATGATTAACAACTCTTTAGTTGATTTTAGGGACAAGCAAGTCGCCGAAGTGGCGTTCAGTTGACAGACTTGCACCCGGCCACTAAGCAACATGAAATTGTTATCATTATTATTACTAACTCAACCCGTTATCCTAGAATGTGGATTAAATATCTGATGTCTTGCAGTCTGCTGTAAGAGTACTTTTAGATTTTGGAAAATCATATGGTCGATATATGCTACGAAATGACGACATTCTAACTGAAAATTACTGTTGCTGTTAATAAATCACTAATAAATTCCTACATGCTGTATGATGACTGACACAGTGTGGTATGCAGGTCATACGACGCTACAAGTATACACTCGAAGGCACTGTACCTTCGGTAAAGTTGGGACAGCTTTCGGTTACTGAGGCAAACATGCACTATCCTCATTTATTGCCGGCCTGTGTGGCCGAGCGGTTCTAGGCGCTACAGTCTGGAACCGCGCGACCGCTACGGTCGCAGGTTCGAATCCTGCCTCGGGCATGGATGTGTGTGATGTCCTTAGGTTAGTTAGATTTAAGTAGTTCTAAGTTCCAGGGGACTGATGACCTCAAATGTTAAGTCCCATAGTGCTCAGAGCCATTTGAACCTCATTTATTAATTGATAGATACTGAACGAAGATGTGTTATAAATTGACTATATAACCCTATTAGGAACTGTCCAGAAATAATTTGAAGAAAGTGCTTCATGCCAGACTGTTAAATGTATAGCTGTAATATAGTAGTTTATAGGAACAGCATATGCTATAGTTCCATATCAAATACCAAGATATAAGTGGTGCTTTGATGTCAGCAAATACATCTCGTATAGTCTGTAGGTGACAACATTCAAACTTGTGACGCTACCTAATTGCACATCCCGGGCCTAGTCTGGAAAAAATATTGGCCACCTGACGATTGTCGTCGTGCCTCCTCCCCCCCCCCCCTCTCTCTCTCTCGTGTGTGTGTGTGTGTGTGTGTGTGTGTGTGTGTGTGTGTGTGTGTAAGCTCTACTTTATGTTAGAGACAGAGGCGGCAACTGAGTGTAGTATATTACGCACCCTGTTCAGCCGCAAGCACCTATAAATTTTATCCTGTGTTCTTCCGACTATATTGTAGAAGCAGAATTTCGATGTTTTCTGCCATTCCTGGTGTTGCAATTTTAATGGTCATTAGTGTATACGCCTTTTGCACGCTAATTGCAAATTCCTACATTCCTCGCCACCTGCTTGCTGTTTTCCGGCAAGTTACGCGGAGCAGCATTCAGAGCATTGCATCCGCTTGTACTGCAAGCCCGCATACCATGGCGCAGGTGTTACATACACGCGCGAGGCCTTCATATCCCAATACCAATGCCCGGAGCCGTGCCCGTACATAGCTTCTGACACTGTATGTCGTGTGTGATTATAACGAATAAATAAGGGACGGTAGAATGAAATAAACGTCTTCTGCGACTTGAGCTTTTACAAGCTCTGTTCTGAATTAAAGACACACTTTTGCCTTATATAACAGCACCCATAGTACGACAAAATGCTGAACACTGGATTTTGCAACACATCCTCCTATAACAGCATTTACCATTACGGCCAGAGAGGCTCTGCCTGGGGTAATCCCCCCCCCCCCCCAAAAAAAAAAAAAAAAAAAACACACACACACACACACACACACACTTAGAAATTTCGTTACACGGAAATGTAAACCACCTGCGTATTGAAATAGCTTATTGCTATAACCGAATATTCCCTGTCTTGTTTAAGATGTACTTCCCTGGGTCTGTGAAAACATGGTCTGAATGCTTTAAGCACTAGATAGGTTCCTGACCGAGCCTCACATGCGGTTTAAGCTGACATGCGTGACCGCAGTCGTGACGAATGAATTGCGGTCGGTATGTTAATTTCGATGGTCTAAATCCCAAGAGTGGTTGCATTTCCGACTCCAAATGAACGGCGAACAATAGGCGCAATTGGTTATTCGGACTACGCCCGCACAGTGCGTTCTTTTGTTAGACGTGTTATTTCGACCTTCCATTTCCTTTCGCTTGCCGCTTATGTCAAGCATGCTTGACATTTGCAGAGTTCCGGTTCAGTGCGTCGTTATCCGTGTTACGTTGCATTCGTCTGTGCAAGGTATTTTGTCCCCTCTCTTGGATATCTGTTGACTATTTTTCCCCCTCTCCTAAACGGCAGAAAACTTTACATTAGGATGTAAAGCAAACAACGAACCTGTAGGAAACCATACTGGACTCGCATTCGTGAGGACAACGGTTCAAACCCGCGTGCATCCATCCGGATTTCGGTTTTCCGTGATTTCCCAAAATCGCTTAAGTCAAATGTTGGAATGGTTCTTTCGAAAAGGCACTGCCACTTTCCTTGTCCATACTTCCCTAATTCGAGCTTGTGCTCAGTCTCTAATGAGCTCATTGTCGATGGGACGTTAAACACTAATGTCCTCCGCATCCTCCTTGAACGAGACGTTGTAATTGCTGGGTCAAAATTAACATCACTACTTGTCCTCTAAATGCATTGCTTTATGGAGTTTCTTCTGTGTTTTTTTTTTTTTCGTTTTCTTCTACTTCTTCCTTCTTTTCATACTGATCGTCAACAGCAATAGAATTTCCTGAAGCTGCTAATCATTTTGACATTCTTTGAACACCTCCAATGTCATCCATTTATGCAGTATGTGGTCGATAAGCATGTAGTCTCTTTTTTCCTGCAAGTAAATTTGTTTTGCAGATACGTATATTTCTTTAGTACACATATTCCTTCGTGTCATTGTTTTTATCTGCAGCCCAGAAAAATTTGCAGATGCCGAATTTGCTTTTCGTTGCGAGGAGGGTGCTAATTTCCCGTCTGTAATGGACTCTAGCACCTGGCGGAAACATTTCTCATCATTGACCGACATTTCATTTCTCCGTCGAGCGGGGGCTGCATCGTAATTTCTCGTAACAGTTCCGGCGTTAAAACCGAGAAGAATATTGCGTTCACCGATGACGAACAACACATCTCTTAATAACTTAATTCCAAAGCGTATTTAGACAATAGGTATGTAATTTTGCTACTAGTAGGCGAAGTTGAAAATCTGGGGAATATTTATCCACCAGCTTTCATTCGAAATAATGTTATTGTAATTTTTCTTTTCAACGTGTGAATGGTGTCTTACAGTGATGGCACATGACGCAGAAGAATGATACATAACGTTTGGTAATCCCTGTCTTCAATTGTTATTTCTTTTTATCTGTTAAACTGAAGGCTAGATCGAACACCACATTGCTCCAAAAGCCATGATCTTACTTTAGATGGAATGTCCTTGCTCACTCCGACTTTCGGATTGACTTATCCTGATACACATAGGCCGATCCACAGTTCAATATAGACTCCAAACAGTGGTGCAGCTCGGCATTTTTCACATTTGCAAATCGTTCGCCACAGGCGAAAAGAAACGTGACAGAAAAAATCCTAGGATCAACCGAGAATTGAACTCGAGACATTTTGATTCGTAGTCTGGTACTCAGATACCTAGCTTGTTAGAATCCTGTTGGTGTAAGAAATTTTCGCCGTCAGCATTCGGTCGATAAGAGGATGAGGTGGCGTAAAGATCCAGATTATCAGAATTAGCGCCAGAGTCAGGGATTAAAATATAAACGCTCTTCGCAATATTGTAATTTCTGAATGAGACCAATCTGCCGCTCCAGCTGCCATTAGTTGGATTAAAGTGCCCTTTTGTTTTGAATTCTTCTCTGCAGGAGGCTTGAGGCTACATCTACGTCACTACTGTGCAGTCCTCACTTAAATGTCGCGCAGAGGGCTCATCCAACTACATTCAGACAATTTCCCGACCTTTCCACTCTCGGACTGCGCGCAGGAAAAACGAACACTTACACCTTTCCATGCGAGGTCTGATTTCCCGTGTTGTATTAAGACGATCGTTTCTCCCTATATACGTCGGCGTAAACAAAACATATTCGCATTCGAAGGAGAAAGTTGGTGATTGAAATTTGGAAAGACCCCGCCGCAACGGAAAACGCCTTTGTTTCAATGATTTCCACCCCAAATTCTGTATCATATCCGTGACACACTCTCCCCTATTTCGCGACAATACGAAAAGAGCTGCGCTTTCTCCGAACTTTTTCGATATCCTCCGTCATTCCTATGTAGTAGGGATGCCAGACCACGCTGCAATACTCCAGAACACGATAGGCGGGCATAGTGTTGGCAGTCTCTTTAGTGGACCTGTTACATCTAATAAGTATTCTGCCAATGAAACGCAGTCTTTGGGCTGACATCCTCACAACGCTGTCTGTGCGATCGTTTCAATTTAAGTTGTTGGTAAATGTAACTCCTAGGTATTTAGTTGAATTTACGCCTTTGAGATGTGTGTGATTTATCGTGTAACAGAAATTTAATGGATACCTCTTAGTACTCATGTGGATGACGTCGCACTTTTCGTTATTTAGGGTCAATTGTCAGTTTTCGCAGTCTACAAATCGCTTCTGGGCATACAAATGTCTTGTCTGAATCTTGCGCTCTTCTGATGACTTTACTAGACCGTAAACGGCGACATCATCATCAACAACAACATCTGCAAAGAATCTAATACGGCTGAAATTGTTTATATAGATTAGGAGCTGTAGAGAGCCTATAGCACTACCTTGGAAAACGCAAGACATTTTGTTTTACTCGATGACTTTCCATCAGTTACTACGAGCTGTGATCTTTCTGACAGGAAATCATGAATCCAGTCGCAAGGCTGAAGCGATGCATCACAGGAACGCAATTCAACTAAAAGCTGCGTGTGAGATTTTGGAAATCTGGAAATATGGAATCAATTTGAGATCCGCTGTCGACAGCAATCATTACTTCATGTGAATAAGGAGCTGCATATGTTTAACAAGAACGATATGTTGTGAACCCATGCTCACTAGGTCAGTGCAGGTAATTCGTTATGTTCGAACATTGCTCCAAACTACTGCAAATCGATGCCATTGGTATGGATCTGTATTTCAGCGGATTACTCCTATTTTCTATTCAGTATTGGTGTGACCTGTGCAACTTTCCAGTGTTCAGGTACGGATGTGACACGGATGACTGTGTGGTCATGTTAGAATGAATATAGTACACTACTGGCCATTAAAATTGCTACACCACGAAGATGACGTGTTAAAGACGCGAAGTTTAACCGACAGGAAGAAGATGCTTTGATATGCAAATGATTAGCCTTTCAGAGCATTCACACAAGGTTGGCGCCGGTGGCGACACCTACAACGTGCTGACACGAGGAAAATAGCCAACCGATTTCTCATACACAAACAGTAGTTGATCGGCGTTGCCTGGTGAAACGTTATTGTGATACCTCGTGTAAGCATGAGAAATGCGTACCATCACGTTTCCGGCTTTGATAAAGGTCGGATTGTAGCCTATCGCGATTGCGGTTTAACGTATCGTGACATCGCTGGTCGCGTTGGTCGAGATCCAATCACTGTTAGCAGAATATGGAATCGGTGGGCTCAGGAGGGTAATACGGAACGCCGTGCTGGATCCCAACGGCTCCGTATCACTAGCAGTCGAGATGACAAGCATCTTATCCGCATGGCTGTAACGGATCGTGCAGCCACGTCTCGATCGCTGAGTCAACAGATGGGGACGTTTGCAAGACAACAACCATCTGCACGAACAGTTCGACGACGTTTGCTGCAGCATGGACTATCAGCTCGGAGACCATGGCTGCGGTTACCCTTGACGCTGCATCACAGACAGGAGCGAATGCGATGGTGTACTCAACGACAAACCTGGATGCACGAATGGCAAAACGCCATTTTTTCGGATGAATCCAGGTTCTGTTTACAGCATCATGGTGGTCGCATCCGTATTTAGCAACATCGCGGTGAACCCACATTGGAATCGTGTGTTCGTCATCGCCATACTGGCGTATCACCCGGCGTGATGGTATGGGGTGCCATAGGTTACACGTCTCGGTCACCTATTGGCACTGACGGCACTTTGAACAGTGGGCGTTACATTTCAGATGTGTTACGACCCGTCGCTCTGCCCTTCATTCAATCCCTGCGAAACCCTACATTTGAGCAGGATAATGCAAGACTGCATGTTATAGGTCCTGTATGGGCCTATCTGGACACAGAATGTTCGACTGCTGCCCAGGGCAGCACATTCTCCAGATCTCTCACCAACTTAAAATGTCTGGTCAGTGGTGGCCAAGCAACTGACTCGTCACAATACGCCAGTCACTATTCTTGATGAACTGTGGTATCGTGTTGAAGCTGCATGGGCAGCTGTACCTGTACACGCCATCCAAGCTCTGTTTGACTCAATGGCCATACGTATCAAGGCCGTTATTACGGACAGAGATGGTTGTTCTGGGTGCTGATTTCTCAGGATCTGTGCACCCAAATTGTGTGAAAATGTAATCACATGTGAGTTCTAGTTTAAAATTTTTGTCCAATGAATACCCGTTTATCGTCTGCATGTATTCTTGGTGTAGCAATTTTAATGGCCAGTAGTGTATAACCCATTAAACTGACAGATATGGGTTACGTTACGGGCAAAGCGTTTGTACAGTCCCACATTTTTAAAATGTGGTGTATTGCTCGCGCTTTAAAATTAACAATATGACTTGAAGTATTTCCTGAACAGCAGTGATGTTCTTACATTTGGACGCTAGAGTAAAAAAGTGGACTATCTCTAATTTTGCCATTTTCGAGTTAGATAACAATACTGAGGACGTCTCCTTGTAAGTGCGTACTACAGTTGTGTGAAAAATGGCGAACTTGTTAACCCGGTGAACCTATGCTTCCTTAGAAAGTAGAAAGTTTTCTCAAAATTTGTGAATTCTGAAACAAAAGAGTAATTCCTGCTCATTGCTCCTAGCAATAATTTCAGTGACGAAATGCAAATTTCACGTGGTACTGTATTCATTCTTAAAGCGAGCTTGTTCTTGTGTTTGTCCACAATCCCATTTTGTGTGTATGCGTTTTATAGTGATTTTAGTGATTATATTGTACAGTACACAGATGATATTCATAGGGCCATAGTTTGTATGTCTTGCTTGTAGCCTTTTGTAGATGGTGCCACACGGAAATAAACTATTAACTACACTAATATGTTACCCCTTTGCTGCTTCCTGTACAATAAGACACTGTAGAACAGTGTTTTCATAGTATCCACGGCCCGAGCTGTTTGTTATCGTGACCTTGGGGGTATTGCCCGAGAAGGCCGTGCCTTATCGGTTTGCTGACGGTCACATTTACGAACATTGACGTTTCGATGCCGTCTGTCAACAAATGGTTGGGTGTTCAAAACATAACGCAACATTATAGGAAATAAAGTTAAAAAGGTTGTTCAATATGACCTCTCTTAAGCGGTTCAGATAGCTGAATACGACGATGCATATTCGTAGCATAGTTGAAATATTGCAGCAACATGCCGTTAAATTCTTGTCTGAAATTCGGAAACAGTGTGAAAGTGAGTTCTGTTAAGCGACATCCTTAATGTATCTCCACAAGAAAAAGTCAGGTGGGAATAAACCAGGATCAGAGAACCCAGAAACCCTTCGAAATCACTTGTCGATAAAAAAAAATACTGATCCAAGGATGTCATTGGGTTGGCTATAAGAGCCGTAGCATAGTCGTGCTGAAATAGTGTACAGCAGCTGATCTTGAGCTAGTGTTTACTAAATTTCTGAACCTTCGCTATGTAGTGCTCAGCGTTCACTGTAACGTGAAATATGTGACTATAATTCAGCTACGGGACACAAAAAAAGCATTTTTGTGCGCGCAAAGAGCACTGGTGCAGCAGATGTGGATTTTCATCAGGCTAAATGCGTGAATTCTGTGCGTGAGTATATCCATCAAGAAGGGACAGTGCATTGCCAGACTAAAACCCGTGACTTGGTATCACTGATGAAATGCAGCAATGATAGAATCATACGTTTTCCACTGTGGTATTTAATAACCCATGAACAGCACGAATTACTGCATTAAATTGACCGAGCGGTTCTAGGCGCTGCAGTCTGGAACCGCGCGACCGCTACGGTTCTAAGTAGTAGTTCTAAGTGACTGATGACCTCAGAAGTTAAGTCCCATAGTGCTCAGAGCCATTTGAACCATTTTTGAACTGCATTAAATCATACCTGTGAGAGAAAAGTAACTTTATGGGAGAAAGTTGATTATGAATACCATGTAGTAGAGAAACGCGGTCATCTTACTATATAACAGAGCTGCTTGCTTTTGTAAAGTCTATTTCATTTGAGTCTAGAGAGCATAGTAACGCATCAGCGCAACGCGGAATTTTTATTATTGTTAAGAACGACTTACAATGTAATTCAGTGATTCCCGAGATCAGCCTTCCAGATCACCTGGCTTGTCGCACCCTCTAGTGAGAATAGAATGTTAACCTTTTACATGTGTTACTTCAAAAATCAGTGACATGTTCCGTAGACAGTGACTGTTTAGTAATGATCACAAAATTACCACAAAACGCATCCCTCTCTACTGTGACATTACTTTTTGCATGTAAGTTGCTGTTTGCTCCGGCTTCACTGTACTCGTTATCCTACAATCATTCTCAGTAGTACCTACAACTCTTAGCTGGTCCTCTGCACTGATTTCTGCGGGCTCAATAAGAAAACGACCACGACACGTTGTTTATCTTCTTGGCCGAAGCATGCTCTGCCGCGCGGGATTAGCCGAGCGGTCTGGGGCGCTGCAGTGATGGACTGTGCAGCTGGTCCCGGCGGAGGTTCGAGTCGTCCTTCGGGCATGGGTGTGTGTTTGTCCTTAGGATAATTTAGGTTAAGTAGTGTGTAAGCTTAGGGACTGATGACCTTAGCAGTTAAGTCCCATAAGATTTCACACACATTTGGACATTTTTTGAAGCATGCTCTGTGGTGAAATTGCGCTCGCACTATCACGTGACTCACGACGCGAGTCGAACGGGGCGTTCAAGTTTCCATCACAACACGGTTTGACTCGCAAAAACAACCATCTCCTCATGGGTGCAAAAGCTACAATTTTTGATAGCGCTATGCACTCTCACAACAATAACGTTGATGGCTCAACATCGAAATTTCGTACTTTCCTCTATTGAGGCGATTGTAAGACAGGGCTGGTGAACGTGTGCCCTTTTGAAAAGTCCACAGAAAAACCATGACACGCACTAGCTGCCGGCAAAGATATCGAACGAGTAATCAGTTTAAACTCATTTTCGTTTACAAAAGAATACAATGTCACAGACTTGAGGTACTGTATAGAAACTTAGTTCCTAGACAGTTACAGCCAACCATCTCCAAATGAATAGCGTTTGCCCTCGATTGTACTGACCATGTTACTGTACTTGAGAAATAGCTGAAATAGAACACTACGAATCATTCACGTTCTGTTGGTTCTAAAAAGAAACTTGTCCCTGTACTAGAAAGAGATTGTCACCAGTAAATCCTCCTCCTCAACTGTACTTCATAAGTTCCATGACGTTTTTTTAAAGTTATAACAGATTGATGCTTCTGAATATTGTACACCTTTTTGGAGCAGAACGAGTGCAGTTGAAGTCTTTGTGCAGATTGTTTTTGTTCTTAATATCGTATTTGTGATTCGTGATATTGGTTGAAGTTCAGGATTTATTGTTTACGGCAAATATCATTTAGGAATTAATATCCTGAGGGGCAGTGGTTAGTGTACATGTTTCTTTGAACAAGTTTCTGCAGGACGTTTTTGAACCTACACCCAAATAATACGACCACACTCTCTGGTGGAGAGAACTTTTTCTTAATTAATAAAAAAAATGTGGGCCGAGAACAAGCCTTTCGATTGGACGCCACTTCAGGGACTTGCGTGTCCCTAATCTTCCCCCAGTTACCCAATCGGGGAAAAGGGACTTACAGTTTCACGTTGAATCTGAACCACGTGCCGATGCTGGCGACACTTCACATTATTCAGAAGTGAAGGCTAGATTAAAGGTAGCCTGGAAATTTCCGGAATTCAGTACCGCCAACCATCTGTTTCCAGACACGCGCTAAACCCTTACTCTTTCAGGCCCAGTGGCTTATTCCACTAATGGGTAACCCGCGGGTCGCATACGGCCCGCGATTGGTGTCAACCCGTCCGCGAAAGAAATTTCGGGTGAACATAAAATAAATTTATTTTAAAAAACAAATGTTTTAAGCATAATTTGTTGGTGTCGCATGCCAGCAAAGGGATACCATTGATGTCTGCGTGTTACTTAACAAACATTATGTTACGAATGCTGTGTTTTTGACTTTATGCTCTAGAACAGCGGTCTCCAAACTACGGCCCGCGGGCCGAAACCGGCCCGCGTTAGCTGGCCGGACATCCCCGGTATCCGGCCCGCCAAATATGTGAGGTGGTACCTATACTGCCAATAATTGATTTTCGAGGCCTATCGCGATCAATACTCCGCGATACTGTCGGAGCTGTATCTTTACAAAGCGGAAGGTCATGGTTAAATTTGTAGCTATCCACAATAAACAGACAGACCATTCTCCGTCCACCAATCAAAATTATGTAATTAAATAAAAATCGTAGTTCGTTTCAGTGCTAGCTATTCCCAAAACCTTAGATTTTTGGAATTTCATCTTTCCTTTAGCCTTACATTATTTCCATAACAATACTAATTATACATATTAACCTACCTCCTAGCATGATTAGTGGGCCATTAATTGATACATAAAATTGGGTTCTAATGCAGCTTAATGTTACAGTTATGTTCGTGAAATACTGTTTAAACTACTACAGTGTGTTAATTTTCTACATCAATGGGCAGTTTAATTAACCTACTTGTTAAGTATCTAACCTAGAATAACTACTAACTGCAGCATCACAGGTGTGCCAGTGAAGTACAAACCTACTTAGAATAGCCAGGCTCCACGAGCTAACCCCATGGAGCATGCCCCTGGCACTGGGCTGGCCAAAGTTGGTATTAGCTGCAGTTTCCTAAGTTGATGTCCTAAATCTAAGTCCTACAAATTACTACTTAACCTACGTTATGATTGGTGCTTTAGTCATATTCAGTGGTATTGACCAACCCCCCCCCCCCCCAGTCCTGTACGTGCATTCCACGAACAGGCGGTATGGGAATGGGATCTGGTCTCAATCGGTTGGTCTATGAATTGGTACCTATTCTTGGTCCCCCAGGTATTCTGTTAACACTTTCGTGATACCTCATCTGACAGAGCATTCATAGTGTGAAAAGTGTCTTCTTGTCTAAGTAGATGGTATGTGTCATTGTTCACAAATCTGTCTCGGAATGTTGTCGCGACATCATTGAAGAGAGGGCACTCGGAAACCACATGGAGTTCCCTCTGCCGCGCCACAGTCACACTTAGCCTTACATGACGGTGATCATGGAGTGCTAGGGTGCTTTAATCCCACTAGGTAGATCTTGGCCCTTATGACTTCGTGGAGGAGTCAATGTGGCCCGCGGACTAAAAAGTTCGGAGATTCCTGCTCTAGAAGCGTTGCTGTCGCATCGTGACGAGGCTGTCCGCGAGCTTCAGTAACTATGCGAATCAGGCCCGCGGATCACCAAATAATGCAGATGCCTGCCTTAGTTGATAAAGTACCTCAAAATATGATACCACATGAGATTATGGTACGAAAATGAGCAAAGAAAGCCGACTTCATATTTAATTTTTAGATTATCCCTGCATGAAAATACCCTTCGTAAATATTGATTTGTTTAGGCGATTCCGCAGTAATGTGGCATGTCCCTAACAATCTAAACATAGGTCCGAGCTGTAACCCTAAGAGTGTAACGCCAGCACAATCTTCTAATTGCACATCCTCGTATCTTATGCTTATGCTGGGTCGAAATCACTAACGGAATCTGGACTGCATACAATGAATACATTCGAAGTGTATTGCGTCAGCGTAAAAGCACACAGTCGCTACCGCTTGGTGGTGTGGCGTACGAATGTGCAGAAGTGCCTAACGGGAGTGTGACGAGGTTGATAGCGCCTCGCATGTTTATGCCAAGAAAATGGTTTAAAAACTGACGAAAGTGTTGACCCCCATAGTATAACTTACCTTCAGATTTGCACTCTCCTACGCACCAACTGTGATTGCAACTGAATTACAAGACTAATGCGGGCGGATTGTTGCAGCTTGCAATTGACTAAGGAAAATATTTAGATAACCACATTACGGAAGTGTGTAATTCGTAGTCCATTAATTATTAAATCGAGTTTGGAAAACTTTTAAAAAATCTGAGTATCCTTTTTTTTCCATTCAGCTGGTCGTTGACGTGATAGTACTAGCGCCACACGTTCGCTCGCCGTTTTGAATTATTAACGGCCAAATGAGCTGCTGAGTAGTGATTAATCTTCATTTTCCGTCCGTTCAGCGAACCATTATCGGAAAACAGGGGCACATTACAGAATTGGGTTATGCGACAACATCCTAATTTTGCAAGAGAAGCATTTCAAAGGCGTTACTTTCACAGAGAGCACTGTCGTATGTAGCAGTATACGTTCGAAAAGGTAACGTTTACACTTTCTTACAAAATTGATTGATTTATTATTTTCGATCAGTACAAACGTATTTTGAAATACCAAATTGCGTTGAGTGTTTTGCATTTGTCGAAAGGTTTTGTGTGCTATGCAAGTTTCTGACTTAACTAAACGATAGGGACATCACTTATTTCTGTTGTTTTTCCTCTTGTTCCTTCTCTGCAGCCCTGCATCTACATCTCCCCTATAGTTTCATTTCTCGTGTATTCGTATAATGTACTCAATTTTGGACAAATTGTTTGTAACTTCGTCTTTTCCGATGAACACCGGAAAGATTTCGGAAGACTACCAGCGCATATCCTTTTATTTGGCAGAAAGTGCAGTATAAACGCAACTGATAAGTGCATTAGTACACTAGATATATCCCATTAGAAATGTGTCTGTGCTTGTAACGATGAACGCATCGCCTTAAAACATTAGATTGTGCGGCAGACAACACCTCACCTGAAAATGGTTTTTAGAACCTTAAAGTTACTTGTACGACTCTTATTATCGAACTATTTTCTCAAGTGTCTTAATTTCGCATTATTTACCCAAGTAACATAAATGTTGCTAGAGGTATGCGATTCAACATGCTCAAGTCAATTTTGAACTGACTTATAAAAAAAGTATGAAAATAGAACAATGGCAAAGTGCCAAATAAAGGAGCTAAAGGCCTGGGGTTCGATATCTGATCAGTCTTAAGATTTTTATTTGTCATTTCCACCTCTTTCATTTGTAATTTTATTTTATTTACCATTGCCTAATTTCTCTTTGACGAGCATTATCAAGCTACACCTTACTTTGTTTGATTTGATTCAGAGCTGTTGCTTAGCAGCTGCGGTGCAATTCTTCTTCAAAAAAAAAAAAAAATCATTCGGCAACTCCGCAAAAATTTCATTAATTTCACTTTACGTGTTACAACAAATTAATGTGCCATCTTCAGAAGTTCGATACAGGCTTAAATCATCGGTAAGTCGAAGTCAAAAAAGGATCCGAAGTTCTTGTAAGAAATTCATTTTGAATCCCTTGTCAACTATAAGCTGCATCACCACATTGAATAAAGAGGACGGAGGGAGTGTGTGTTTTTCAATTTTGATATATTTTGCGAAAGTTGACTTACACAAATTTTCGCTGTGTTTACTGAGCAAGTGCTAAACGAAACCGGGTTTTGAATACCTTCACTGTTTATCCTATACAAAAAGTCTGACATCCATTAAATTGAATTTTATGCAGAATGTTTAACAATTCATGTTACACACTACTACAGGTTGTAGAGGGGACTTTTTAGACCACGTTTTACACAGGAACCCCTGTCCGGAAACATAATCCATGGACGCTACAGAGCGTCAAAGTTATAGGAGCCGGCGCCAGTTAATGTATGCATATACAAGGTGCTTTCGTGATGATGATGATGATGATGATGTTCATCTTGGCTGCTTTGAAACACATCTCTATTGAACAACTGTTCATAACTCTTAAGGCACACATTTTAGAGCCCGTGTATACTAGCCATTTTGTCTTGTTTTGGATCTTACTACCACTTCTGAAAGTTGCCTACTATACAGTCTTAGCAATAAAAGCACCAGTACATGTATTCCACTGTCAGAGGTAGCTGAACAGTTTTCGCTTGTCCCTTTCGAGTCATTCCTTTCCGGTGCATGGGCCCTCACCTCACACCATTTATCCTTTCCTATCATCCTAGAAAGTTTGTAACATCATCACGGAATCATCCTGTATACAGGGGAAGTCATCTGAAACTTGCACCTCAGATATTGCGGAAAAGGAAACTGCTATTAATGTGTGCTGTTCAAAGAAGGAATTAGTCGTCAGGGATTCGTATTGTTAGCGAATAGGCAGATTGTAATAAGACTTAGAATGTGTATTTTTTGTGCCAAAATACAAATTTTTTAAATGGAACAATGTCTGTTGACAATGACACGGTGAAAGTATGGTAAATTAGAATGTCAGTGGGGTTTGTGGCAGGATTCTAGTGCGAGTCGTTTACAAGATTCCGTATCTTGAAAAAGTTCCCACACCAACACTTGTTCGTCCCATTCAGCGTGCGTAGTTGCTAGGCATGATGTGGTTATGTTCGCTTGCAGTATGCTTGTGAGGAAAACGATGTATGCTGCGCGTACTGTGTTGTGATCTGCACTTTCAGAACGTTAGACAAATCCGGGGAATTACGAGGCTGAGTCAAATGAAAACCTTAAATATTTTTTAAAATATTGTTTATTGTGCAGAAGTGCTACAAAGCTGTATCATTTTTCAACATAATCTCGTTCAAAGCGCCGAATAAGTTCTTCACAAGCATCAACACGTCGTCCTCCCATTTCAGGAGTCAGCTGCCGTGGCACCCATCTTGCAGACACTTTGTGAAACTAGTGCTGACCCATGACTAACCTGTAAACATGCTGCAATGTCATTCAGTGTCAAAAAACTGTAGAAATGTGTGTGAAATCTTACGGGACTTAACTGCTAAGGGCATCAATCGCTAAGCTTACACCCTAATTAACCTAAATTATCTTAAGACACACACACACACACACACACACACACCCATGCCCGAGGGAGGATTCGAACCTCCACCGGGACCAGCCGCATAGTCCATGACTGCAGGGCCCCAGACCGCTCGGCTAATCCCGCGCGGGATTTCAATGTCACTCGGAGGTTTTCCTTCACTGTGGCCTCAGCTGCTGCAATGTTCTGTGGAGTCACAACTCGTTGTGCCTGACCTGGACGAGGAGCATCTTCCACTGAAGTCACACCATTTGCGAACTTCCTACTCCATTCGCACACGTGCTGCTGTGAGAAACATGCATCATCGTACTGAACCTTCATTCGTCGATGAATTTCAGTAGGTTTCACACCTTCACTACGCAAAAACGGAATAACAGAACGCTGTTCTTCCCTGGTGCAAGTTGCAAGTGGGGCTGCCATCTTTATACTGTTACTGCGACGGCATGTATGCATCTGCACTATGCTGCCATTTACAGGCCATTCTGCATGCTCACCAACTTACAGGATAACAGCGCGAAATTTCGATTTGTTATTACAAATTTAAGGTTTTTATTTGACTCACCCTAGTATTATATCCGAAAGATGATTAGTAGTCAAACTACTCAACATCTGCAGAAATGGCTCTTTTGTGTACTGGAAATAAGCTCACATAAGGATGAAATTTTAATCCATATATTGTATAAGAGTATCATTTTGGTATCGTTCGGTCAGTGTGTCCGTAGTGTAACGTTTTCTATTCCGTTAGTGTATTTTAATAATCTGTTTGGAAATTTGACATATTAAAAGGCTTTTCGATTACGAAGTAGTGAGGCAAGCACATGTGGGTTTGTCATAAAGGAATGGAGTCAGTTGCGTGGCGCGGCGACATGATCTTTCGCTTTCTGCGAGGCGGAGACAAACTGGTAGTGTGAGTCAGGTTTTGGAGATCACGTCCGCCCGCGTGTACGCTGCAGCCGCTGTGGGGGCGAAACCGGAACGATCTGTCGCCCACTCCGGCCGCTTACCACACGAGGCGAGCCAGTGGATAGGCCTCCGGACTCGTACTCTCGGCGTCCGGGTTCCCACGTCTGGACACCTCGCATTAAATCGTCTCCACGTCATTTCAGGCGTATGCTTCAACGAGGAGAGCGGATTCCCTGCTTCATGGTTGTTCACGTTATCTGGTGTTTCGCCATGTCGACGGGGCGATAACATCTAACGTTTCCGAGTGACGTAACGTATGAGTAAGGCACAGGACTCGTACGCGTGATGAACGCGGCTAATTTCATTTCCGGCCTCTAGAAATCAGAAACGGAGCGGGGAAGAGCCTAATATTGTGGACTTCATACTTTAGAAATCAAGCCGCCGCTCTTACGTCAATGTTCTGTTATCTTCCTTCCTTCCTTCCTTCCCTCCTTCCTACCGTAGTTCGTGAGTACGACGAGTCTGAGAACCTCTGTGCTGCGATCGCTTCCCACTCGTCGACTCGTTCTAGCAATAGTGGTTATCGCTGAAGCAAAGGGTGTTCTGTTATATCGATTTCTGATATAACAGATTTTCGGTTTTTGTTGCTATTATTTCAACTAGTAACTGTAGACGTCTAACAGAGACTGAAAAATTCCAGCACTCCCTGAGACTCTTGCATTATACGTTTCAAATAAACGAAAGCTTAATCCATATAGTGTTGTAATGAGATGACTAGTGCTGCAAAAAGTTAGCACTGTTAACCTACTGATTCTAGCTTTTTGAAACTCTGTTCCAAAGTCATGTTCTGAGAGAGGATCATACAAGTATCTGGGTATTACGAATAGCCAGTGCTAAAGGGTGAAAACTGAGGTTGGAGAACTCTTATTTTCCGTTGTATGCAAATTGAAGATGTAGGGGAAAGAAAGGAAAGAAAGGGATTATTGATGTCAGCTGCATGGGGACATTACGTGGAATCAGTGGCGGCGAGTGAAAATATGTGCCGGACTGGGATTCGAACCCGTGATCTCCTGATTACTAGGCAGGTGCGTTAACCACTGCGCCATATGGGACACAGTGTTGACACAACAGCATGGAATATCTCGGTAAGCCTCACGGCCGACACACACTCCCACCGATCGCCACATATTTTTCGTGCTAGATTGTCTGTTCCCAAGGGTTATACAAACAGATAAAGGCATGCTATATAGACATAGGCAGCAGAACAGCTACTCTCTATGCGCACTATAAAGAGCGAATCAACAGTTAAGTTTTTAAATTATTACTGTTGACGTAGTTGTTGTCTCGTGTATTATTTCATAGAAATGGCAGACAAATAGTAAGATTTGTAACTTTCTCTAAATATTTCGAATGAAAACCCGTTTTCTAATCAAACATATTTATTTACTTTTTAACAAGAATTTGATAACAATTGATCTTTTGATGACTACACATTCTTTTTCAGAAAATTCAAATGAGCACTTTAGATAGTAGGGAAAATAGAACGTTTAACAGGACTACTTCCTTAACAATAGTTAAAATTTCAGTAATGAATAAAACAATTGGCTAATATTTATTGTCCAATATGTGAATAATTGCTCGCTCTATAATATGTTGATGTTTAAGTTTTTTCCTTTCATCAGAAGCAGTATCATTCATAGATGGTACCAATGCTTCAGAAGCCACAGTGCTTCCTACCGGCGATATATATTTTTCTGCTATTAAAGACAAGCCTGACATACACCTTCTACTCCGCTCTGCCCACCCTCCCTATTCCCCGCCCCCTAAAAAAACCGAATGGTTTAAAAAAAAATCTTATTGTTTTTAATTTGGCCTTCGAGTGTGTACTCAATTTAGCCATCGGCAACACATAGTGACAATGTACGCATAATTGAATAAACAAATACAGAAATGCATATTTACAAGAATAAAAAGCTTAACTGTTACAGGTTTGTACATAATGTTTTAAAAATTGAATTTAATTGAATTGGAAAATAATTAAAAGTGCCTTGGCTTACAATTCACACCAATTCTGAAATAGCTTCATCAGCAAGACATATTTATAATTTACGTACACCATTAAAACCTACAGATTGTGACCAGTACTCTTGATGAAATTAACTATCACTTTATATAGACGAACGTCGTTAGTACACAAAAGAGAAGAAGCTGATTGAGGAAGATGGTAGCCCATACTCAGCAACGTCTTCAGAAAGACCAACCGTTCACGGTCAAATTTGGGGCACATAAATAAGATGTGGTTGACATCAGCTTCCGACTCAGGATCACACTCACAAGCTGGTACACTGCTTCTGATCACTAAAGGACAACAGGTACATTGTTGTCTCAGCATTGCTGTACCGATTCTTATGTGAAATGTTTGTTGCTTGTTTCTGTTGGCGTGTTATTAAAATGGCACTGATCGCTTTTCCTACTTTATATAGTAACCCAACATTTCAAACCAAAGAAAATTTTATGAATAAACATTATTCATTTTTAATGAACTTTTATTTAAAAACCAAAAATTTTAGCACTGCTACGACATAAGATTAGTAACCTGGTTGTTACCCATTTATTAGTAAAAAAATAAGGAAGAGGCCTGTTATAACTGGATCCAACAAATACTGAAAAATACCGGTATCGGTTTTAACCGGTCGGTTTTCCCCATCCTTGACTCTTTCTTTCTTATTGGAGCATGAGGCAAGCATAGAGGCAAATCGTGATTTGGAACGGAAGTTGAGAGTATGATATTGTAACCTAGGACTCGCAGGACGAAATAACTGAGTGCCGTGATCAAATGGTCTATATAGAGGCTTTGTTTTGTGACGTTGTGGAGGATGCAAGACGAAAATTAGGTGCACACAATAGCACATGTGCTCCATTACAGGAAAAGTGATGTCTGCAAAATATTAGACGCCGTAGTCCGTCATTCAGACGGAAAACATATAGAGTTCGGCCAATGCGAGCAAAATGGTTGTATTATTGTTTGACAACGTATGCGCTCCGTCAAACTAAGTACAGAGCAACGTCACTGTTGTGTCCGTGCGACCAAAAAGCGCGCCATTAATATATTCTTTTAGTGATATCAACTTGCGTTTTATGGACTAATAGCGAGTTTGTACCTTATCATTCATGTGGCAACTCTCTCGAAAACTGTTGTAAATTTATGTTAATAATTAATCAACAGAGAATTTACCTCATCCTCATGTCCTGTGTTGTTGCCGACTGCGGTGGTCTCGCGGTTCTAGGCGCGCAGTCCGGAACCGTGCGACTGCTACAGTCGCAGGTTCCAATCCTGCCTGGGGCATGGATGTGTGTGATGTCCTTAGGTTAGTTAGGTATAAGTAGTTCTAAGTTCTAGGGGACTAATGACCACAGCAGTTGAGTCCCATAGTGCTCAGATACATTTAAACCATTTTTTTTCCTGTGTTGTTATACAGTCGTCACAGACTCTGTAGATAACAACTCAAAACCATACCCTGGATCAACCAGGTCAAAAAGGCTTTAGAAAAGACTCACATAAGTCCATCAGTCTTTTTCAACGGGAACTCATACAGGCAAAAATTAGCAACTCAGAAGTAATGCAAGAAGTCAGCATTATAGTAGGGACAAAATAGCCTGAAGAGCGAAAAAGAATCCACAGAGTAAAGTAAAATTAGAAACTTGCTTGGGATCTATGAAGATTGAAACATTTTAAAACAATATTCACTGCTAACCAACCAGTCATTGTATTGGTATATAATAACCGACATGCGCAACGATTGCTGATATAACGGCACTTCCCCGAGCCCTCGGTCGTACTGGCGAACACGTGCACTCGCTCAGCTTTCTACGCTGGTAGAGTTTACTTGAACCCAACAAGACTCAGGCGACTAGTTTCGGTTATAATTAAGCAGTGGCGCAGACTCACGAGTCTAGCCCCGAGGGTACGGGGACGGCCAGTTCGTACATGACGTCATAGGAGCAGCTAGCGAGTTCAGAGCGAGTATACGCAGCTCACTTTTGATACCTACCGGCCACCCGGACATAGGCTATCCACGGTTTCCGTAAACTGCTTAAGGCAAATTCTGAAATGCTTCCTGTAAAAAGTGCTGTGCTGTCTTCGTGGTACTTCCTTACCCAGTCTGAGCTCACGTCCTCCGCCTGTAATGATCTCGTTGTCAACGGACGTAGAGTCATAATCTTCCTTCCTTCCTTCAACCGAAATTTATACTTGCCCGAAAAGACGACGGGTTGCAAGATGATAGAGACTTACTTACACGGTCTAGTCACATTAATTTTGACTACAGTCTCTATTCGACATCAGCGTGCAACAACCACTCACGGATGGCATGTGGCAGCACTAGCAGTGGAGTTTATACAGGGTGTTACAAAAAGGTACAGCCAAACTTTCAGGAAATATTCCTCACACACACAAAGAAAGAAAATATGTCATGTGGACATGTGTCCGGAAACGCTTGCTTTCCATGTTGAAGCTCATTTTATTACTTCTCTTCAAATCACATTGGTCATGGAATGGAAACACGCAGCAACAGAACGTACCAGCGTGACTTCAAACACTTTGTTACAGGAAATGTTCAACATGTCCTCCGTTAGCGAGGATACCTGCATCCACCCTCCGTCGCATGGAATCCCTGATGCGCTGATGAAGCCCTGGAGAATGACGTATTGTATTACAGCCGTCCACAATACGAGCACGAAGAATCTCTACATTTGGTACAGGGGTTGCGTAGACAAGAGCTTTCAAATGCCCCCAAAAATGAAAGTCAATCCATCGGTCACCGAATCTGTTGTTGAGAAGCGTACGAACACTTAGACTGAAATGTGCAGGAGCTCCATCGTGCATGAACCACATGTTGTCGTACTTGTAAAGGCAAATGTTGTAGCAGCACAGGTAGAGTATCCTGTATGAAATCATGATAACGTGCTCCATTGAGCGTAGGTGGACGACGAAACTAAAATGAGCTCTAACATGGAAAGTAAGCGTTTCCGGACACATGTCCACATGACATATTTTCTTTCTTTGTGTGTGAGGAATGTTTCCTGAAAGTTTGGCCGTACCTTTTTGTGACACCCAGTATAAAGGGTGACGAGGAGGGGACGCTGAAAACAGTGCAGTCGTATTGCGGGAACGGAGCGATTTATCTGACATCCGAAAGGGCATGACCATTAGCTTTTGGTCCAAGGGTAGAGGCATTTCCAAAACGGCCAAGTTTGTGAACTGTTCGCGTACAGCCTTGCTTAAAGTATACGGTGCATGCAAAATGTCGCCGACGCAGCTGTGGTCCACCACGGGCCATAGAGGACTGAGGTGAACAACGGCTGGAGAGATGTGTATGGGCGAATAAACTGTTCAGCAACTGACTGCCAATATCAACCAGGGGCTATCGACAGTGTGTCCTCGACGACCTCTCACCTATCTTTGCTGACTTTGGGACTCCGCAGCCGGCGCCTGCTTCATGAACCCATGCTGACTGCTGTTCATCGGCGATGGAGGCTGTAATTTACACTCCAGTACCGCAACTGTACCTCCACTGATGTGGCGATAGGTGGCCTTATCAGATGTTCACGTTTTATGCTCCATCGGACAGATGGCCGTTGGCGAACACTGAGTGAAATTTCTAAAAGCAAACACACTGCAACCAGGAGGTAGCATTATGGTCTGGAGAATGTATTCGTGGCACGCCCTGGTTGAAATCCTCATTCTGGAAAGCGCATTGGATCAGCACAAGTATGCATGTATCCTCTGGGACCACGTGGACCCGTACATGCAGTTTGTTTTTCCTCGGCAGCATGGCATCTACCAGAAGAACAATGCGACGCGTCACATAGCTCGCAGTGTAGACGCATGGTTCGAAGAGCGCCAGAATTACTTTACCGTGATCCCTTGTCCACAAAACTCCCCAGATTTAAACTGTGTGACCACGTTTGCACCATCGATCCTGAACCGAGAAACCTAGCACAGCTTGCCACGCCACTGGAGTCGACGTGGCTTCACATCCCAGTCGATACCTTCCAGAACCTCATTGGCTCTCCTTTTACACGTCTCGCGCAGTCCGCACAGCAAGAGTTGGTTATGCAGGCTCTTGACAGGTGGTCACATAAACGTGAGTTGATAGTGTAGTTCCTCCAATGCTAGGTAGCGTATCTGGTAACAAGTTTCCTCCAGCGAACTCGATCACCTGCCAGGTTTTCAGCTATCTCACAGCTCATGCCCAATGATTAAAGATATTTTGCAAAAGTTTGTTTTCAGGTGTGTTTTGAGGTCGTACTCTACTTCTGTTCCCACCCGTTGGTTTCTACAACAGAACTGCTTCCTGGATTCTATCATTCAAGCGCTGAATATGCCCCGCAAGTTTGTCTTCTTTCAGCAACGATTGTGTGCAGGTTACGTTGACCACCTTTTCTCCCCACTTCATCATGTGAAGCGTGGCCGAGTTGGCTGGTATTGAAAATTAGGCTTCATCATCATGGACAGGAAGGCTGTAGAAGCTCTCCCAATTCTGTTGGCGATTTCTACATCTACGTCCCGTTATTGTAGATACGGCTGCCGAGATACGTAAGTCGTTTAATATCTTGTAGTACCTTCTGTTACACTACAGTATGAGTAGACTAATTCTCACTTTCTATGCCCATTGTTTTTGTCTCGTAACCATTTATTTTTAGCCCTACAGAACTGGCCATTCCATCCAACTTAGTAGTCATTAGTTGTAAACTTTGGGACATTTATGCCAGTAGATAGATATCGGGCAAAACCCAGATTCGTAAGACTAGTTTGCTCATTCAAAAGTGTGCCCATGTTGGAGTTTTCCGCACTTTTTCTCATTTTGAAATCAACGACTAATATGACAGAGAACCTTTATTTCGGCGTCGTGAATTATTTTTCTACAAAAGCAGTGAAGTTGCGGATCTGTTTTCATATACCAAAATGGGTATCTGCTCTTCATCGTCCGAAAGTAGCAAGTGTCTATGGTTTGGTCGACAGCAAATTAGCTCAGCAAAGGTGGAGAGGAAATATAGTGAATTTGACCTATTTAAGGAACCATATATTCTTGTTCCTTCATAATCCGCAAACCATTTTGTTATAAATGGCGGATGGTAGTTCGTTCTACTACATTCAGACTACTTTTCCCCTACACCTCTTTAGATATTAGACCGATATTTTCTACGTTGTGCTACATCGTTCGATGTCTAAGACACATACTTTGAGTATCTGTCAGTAATTAGCAAATAAATTCAGAGTAAGTGAAGTAATTTCTGTTAACAAGAAGCCGTGAAAAAATGAAAATTTTAATTCTTTGTTACAACAAGCACATAAAAATAATTTTTATCGTTTGCTGAAGTAGAACGGTACTCTCCATGTCAGCTCATTTCAGAGCAAAACGCCTTCAAGTTCCGTTCTTTGTTTCCTTATCACCCACTGCGGAGAATCTAAACACACAGATCTGCGCGTGACTTGATAAATACGTGTTTTAAATGATTACTGTTCCAAGGTTGGCGTATTGCTTTCATTTTTATTTATTTTTTTAATCATGTGCTTCGTAAGTGCGTAATGACAGCGCCTTTTCGTGTTTTCCGATCTGATGAAACATTCGAACGCACGTCGCGTAAACTCAGATCTAAGTATTTGCGAACTTCATTGATTCTCGTTGTCGATGATAAGATTTTCATACCGTTTCTCATTCTCTGAAGTACGCTTGTTTTACTCTGTTAGTGATGCACTTGAGCTTGTTTTTAACTGTGCGTTCACGATCAAAGACCTACGCGCACACATACTTTTTGAATTTCTTAGGCACACTAACGACAGCAAAGGGAATAGCTTATAAAGAAAGTGCGCCACGCAATATAATCCGCCTGTTCCTTACATGTGTGGGTCTCGAAAGCTTTGGAGCCGGCAGTGACTGAATGGAATGTATCAGGATTCAGCAACAGCATTGGCGAAAAGAGATTGAACGGCTTGTGGTGCAGCTCACAGTGCCTTCACACTAATTTATTTTTGGTTGCAGTTCATTGTCTTAGTAGTATGTGCATTTTATCTTACAAAATTTTTGATTCTGTTTGGGTTTGAAAATCAGTCAGCTAGAAATCAAAGACTATTAATTTAGTAGTGTATGCAACACAAAATTTTCCATTAAGAATGTGTTCCGATTTTATGGTAATGTGAATGTCCTCTTTAGCGTGGGCGTGAGACCATCTTCTGTTTGAGTTAGTGATTAAAACCGGCGGAGTTTCGTTCTGCCCATTTAATGAAAAATTGTGCTGTTTGTGCACGAGGAACTTTAGTCGCACAAGAAAGTATGTGTTGTGAGTTCATAGCTCAACCATAACAACATAATTTATTTCAGGGAAATATTAAATTGATTCGGCCCATACCCCTTAGTTAATAGTTTTTAATAATTTTTAGGCCATTGCTGCCTTTTATGTAACCCAACAGGAAAAAATTCTCTGGCGCGCGCTATAAATCTCTTCTTACCAGGATACGCCCTCGTTCTATAGTAATAGGCATTTTCTAAAACTCGTTTCAATATAAGCAAAATATGTAGTTCCCACAAGAAACCAAAGTTGTGGCTAGGATTAGTGCGGGAGGAGTTTGAATTTCCCCCGTTTCAATCTCTGCCGGTTACTACTGCACTATGAAAGTAAGTGATGTCCTAAAAGATGCATTATGGTGACCTCTACACAATATGTTTTCGTTGGCTCTCATTTGATGAGTAATAATCTCCCCTTGTTGATAGGCACTCTTTGAGCTATCGACGCAAAAATTCACCGCTGTTTTAGCAAATGCTGTAGATCCTTTGATTTTAATTTTATGTCGCTGTACGTGAAATCGATACCTTTCTTTGCGTTAGAGATCACCGGACGGATTGTTGCGAAACAAAAATGACTCCTTCACTCGCCTCTCGTTTTACAATTACATGATGTGATACTGTTACCCCCAATTTGCAGCTTGTTCGTCTTGTAAATTATCTGCCTATTATAGCATCAAGGTTTTTTTTTAATACCCGTAAGTATCCAGTGTCTGCCGTAGGTCTGACTGAAACGCTTCTGGCCGGCCACGGTGGTCTCGCGGTTCTAGGCGCGCAGTCCGGAGCCGCGCGACTGCTACGGTCGCAGGTTCGAATCCTGCCTCGGGCATGGATGTGTGTGATGTCCTTAGGTTAGTTAGGTTTAAGTAGTTCTAAGTTCTAGGAGACTAATGACCACAGATGTTAAGTCCCATAGTGCTCAGAGCCATTTGAAGCATCTGAAACCCTTCTGGTATAACGGTCTCACCAACACCATAAGTTCTTTATCGATTGTATTTTCCTTTTCTTACATCCGGTAGAACCAAGTTTTCAGCTCTGCTATTTTTATTGACCATGGGACACGGATGGCGAAAGAAAACCAGAAATGCGTGGATTTCATGTGAAAATTTTGCTTTTATGGCAAACATGTGTGCACGTGTTGCGTTGGAATGGTCATTAAACTACTTTTTACTTTTACAGCTGATAAACTTCACTTAATTCTGAAGAGAGATATATGCTAAACAGACGAAAAGTCGTCTAAAAGTTGGCAGATATACGTAAGTGAACAGAAAAGTTGAAACAGTCGAGACAGGCTTTTGCAGTAGAATCTTGCTATAGTAAGGAAATGAATATGACTGATATTCAATTCTATAGTGCCGAATAATGAACTTTTGCTTGAAGGAATTTAGAATAACGTCGCATCTGCGTTACTAAAAACAATATTACGACTACAAAGATTGTGAAAAACCAAGCGCATATTTTCAGTTAGGTAACGGATTTTAGAATAGAGAATAGAGCTTCTTAAAGAATATCAATGAGTTTTTGTGCCTCCTTGTTAGTCACGATGCTTTATACTGGCACTACAGTCGGAAACTTGCTGGTTCCGGGTATGAATTGAAGATAGTAAAGGAGAACGTTGCAGCTGGCATGGTCTTATCTGTTTGGCATCCTGTATCATGATACACCACTTTTCTCTTGATAACTTCCTGCGTACATTTGATTCTAAAGCGCTTATTTCGGCAAGTAATCTGTCTTTGTACTTGTCTTGCGTCTTATTGCGACCTTACCCACGGTAGTTTACAATGAATATTTTGTGGACGCAGTTCTCGTAATACTTAGGAGGGTACGAAAAAGGACGGCATCTGAATGTAAAAAAAAAAGTAAAAAAAAAAGTTTCTAGTTGGAATCTCGATCCAGCACACTGTTTTAATCTGTCAAGAAGTTTCAAGTAAACCTGAGTGTGAGGAAAATGTTCTTGTATTATGTGATAAGTGTTTGAATTTGTGTGATAATATTGGTAATTTGTCATCGTGTTCTTTCAGGTTCTCAGTATTTTAGTATTTTTGTAGCAAAACGTAAGTTACAGGTCCGGCGAGCCATAGTATTTAAGCCAAAGCCTTCATCACAAGCGTGCAGCCTGAACGAACACAGAGGCGGTAACTAGCGCTGTGAATAGTAGTTGCGAAACTTGGCCCGGGACCAATACTCGCCGCCCCGCGGAGCCCAGTTGCGAATGTTCAGCCGTGCATCATTTAATGGCTCAGCGAAGTCTAGAGTTTGTTCGGAGTTCGCGATCGCCTGTATAGCGCAGACACCCCGCTCTATGCGGAGTTCAGAGGAGCGCCAGCGAGCCGAGAAATTGTGGCGCCGCTGTTAGAACAGCTTGTTGAGCGGACTTTCAGCTGCCTTTGTAGTACAGACGCCAGACGGGAATGGAGCAGACAATCGCTTCTCGGCGAAGCACTTTACTAAGATCCGTCGCAATAATCGCTTAGTGAAGAACAAAAGCAACTTACAGGAATATTCGCTGCTACTCGTCCGTGACTATTCGTTAAAACTGATTTCACGAAGACCACTACCAGTCAACTCTTTGTTCTCTTGCTAAATTACTATATTTTGCAACATTTTCGAGGTACGGCATGATCAGGCAAATAAGGCAATGCTAAAATATTTAACTTAATTCCACGTAGATGTCTATGGTTGTCGATGTTAGTAATTTCTCTATTTTCACAACTGTTTCGTTTTTATTTTATAATAACTATACACTTGGCGTTAGAAGTAATAGTTTATATTCTCTCTGATCATCACGCTATTCGCCTACTAATATCAAAGATACTTCGTCTAAGTGTGGATAAGGCATTATCAGCCCCTACACATCGATAGTGTGATGTAACCAAGCTTTGTCTTGATCGCCATCTTGATTCAAGAGGATAGTGGTGTTGTAGGAAATAAACAGATGGTCGTCTGCAAGTCGTGCTGTACTACTTGATTAAAGAGCGTTTTGATATAAAATCATCACCTACCTAGCTTGCATGTATCATGAATCTCTCGCCGAGCACAAAGTTTCACGAGACTGGAAAAAGCCCAGGTTACTCCAGTATACAGGGTGTTACAAAAAGGTGCGGCCAAACTTTCAGAAAACATTCCTCACACACAAACTAAGAAATTATGTTATGTGGACATGTGTCCGGAAACGCTTACTTTCCATATTAGAGCTCATTTTATTACTTCTCTTCAAATCACATTAATCATGGAATGGAAACACACAGCAACAGAACGTACCAGCGTGACTTCAAACACTTTGTTACAGGAAATGTTCAAAATGTCCTCCGTTAGCGAGGATACATTTATCCACCCTCCGTCGCATGGAATCGCTGATGCAGCCCTGGAGAACGGCGTATTGTGTCACACCCGTCCACAATACGAGCACGAAGAGTCTCTACATTTGGTACCGGGGTTGCGTAGACAAGAGCTTTCAAATGCTCCCACAAATGAAAGTCAAGACGGTACTTGTAAAGGCACATGTTCTAGCAGCACAGTTAGAGTATCCCGTATGAAATCATGGCGGTGAATCGAGGAAGTACAGTACATACTGACGATACTAAAATGAGCTCTAACATGGAAATTAAGGGTTTCCGGACACATGTCCACATAACATCTTTTCTTTATTTGTGTGTGAGGAATGTTCCTGAAAGTTTGGCAGTACTTTTTTGTAACTCTCTGTATAACAAGGGTAAAAGAACGGAACCATAAAATTACAGACCAATACCCCTAACTTTGGTGTGGTGCAGAATTCTTGAACATGGCCAGTCCGAATACAGGGTGGTCAGTTGATCGTGACTAGGCCAAATATCTCACGAAATAAGCGTCAAACGAAAAAACTACAAAGAACGAAACTTGTCTAGCTTGAAGGGGGAAACCAGATGGCGCTATGGTTAGTCCGCTGGATGGCGCTCCCATAGGTCAAACGGATATCAACAGCGTTTTTTAAAAATAGGAACCCCCATTTTTTATTGCATATTCGTGTAGTATGTAAAGAAATATGAATGTTTCAGTTGGATCACTTTTTTCGCTTTGTGAAAGATGGCGCCGTAATAGTCACAAACATATGGCTCACAATTTTAGACGAACCGTTGGTAACAGGTAGGTTTTTTAAATTAAAATGCAGAATGTAGATACGTATGAACGTTTATTTCGGTTGTTTCAATGTGTTACACGTACCTTTTGGAACTTCTGAGAACGCGTGCTGTTACAGCGTGATTACCTGTAAATACCACATTAATGCAATAAATGATCAAAATGATGTCCGTCAATCTCAGTGCACTTGGCAATACGTGTAACGCACATTCCTCTCAACAGCGAGTAGTTCGCCTTCCGTAATGTTCGCACAGGCACTGACAATCCACTGACGCATGTTGTCAGGCGTTGTCGGTGGATCACGATAGCGAATATCCTTCAACTTTCCCCACAGAAAGAAATCCGGGGACGTCAGATCCGGTGAACGTGCTTCCACAACCAATCCACGTGTCATGAAATATGGTATTCAATACCGCTTCAACAGCACGCGAGCTATGTGCCGGACATCCATCATGTTGGAAGTACATCGCCATTCTGTCATGCAGTAAAACATCTTGTAGTAACATCGGTCGGCAGAACATTACGCAGGGAAACAGCATACATTGCACCGTTCAGATGGCCATCGATAAAATGGCGGCCAATTATCCTTCCTCCCATAATGCCGCACCATACATAAACCCGCCAAGGTCGCTGATGCTCCACTTGCAGGCATCGTGGATTTTCCGTTGCCCAACAGTGCATATTATGCCGGTTTATGTTAGCGCTGTTGGTGAATGACTCTTCGTCGCGAAATAGGACGCGTGCAACAAATCTGTCATCGTTCCGTAATTTCTCTTTTGCCTAGTGGCAGAACTGTTCACGAAGTTCAAAGTCGTCGCCATGCAATTCCTGGTACATAGAAATATGGCACGGGTGCAATCGATGTTGATGAAGCATTGTGAACACCGACGTTTTTGAGATTCCCGATTCTAGCGCAATTTGACTGTTACTGATGTGCGGATTTGTCGCGACAGCAGCTAAAACACCTACTTGGGCATCATCATGTTTTGCAGGACGTGGTTGACGTTTCACATATGGCTGAACACTTCCTGTTTCCTTAAATAACGTAACTATCCGGCGAACGGTCCGGACACTTGACTGATGTCGTCCAGTATACCGAGCTGCATATAGGCCCGTTGGGCATTTTGATCACAATAGCCATACATCAACACGATATCGACATTTTCCGCAATTGGGAAACGGTCCATTTTAACACGGGTAATGTATCACGAAGCAAATACCGTCCGCACTGACGGAATGTTATGTGATACCACGTACTTACACGTTTGTGACTATAACAGCGTCATCTATCACAAAGCGAAAAAAGTGGTCCAACTAAAACCTTCATATTTCTTTACGTACTACACGAATATGTAAGAAAATACGGGGTTCCTATTTTTAAAAAAACGCAGATGATTTCCGTTTGACCTTTGGCAGCGCCATCTAGCGGGCCAACCATAGCGCCATCTGGTTTCCCCCTTCAAGCTGGACGAGTTTCGTTCTTTGTAGTTTTTTCGTTTGATGCTTATTTCGTGAGATATTTGGCCCGCTCACTGTCAATTGACACCCTCCATATTAAGCTTCCTAGAGACAGAGGAACTTACGTCCAGGAATCAGCATGATTTTTTGAAAGCATCGCTCGAGTGAAACTCATCTTGCCCTTTTCTTACATGATATACAATATGTGATTAAAACCATACGGACACCCCCAAAGACGTACGTTTTTCATATTACTTGCATTATGATGCCACATACTGCCAGGTACTCCATATCGGCGACCTCAGTAGTCATTAGACATCGTGAGAGACCAGAATGCGGCGCTCCGCAGAACTCAAGGACTTCGATCACGGTCAGGTGATTGGGCGTCACTTGTGTGATACGTCGGTGTGCGAGATTTACACACTACTAAACATCCCTAGGTTCTCTGTTTCCAATGTGATAGTGAAGTTGAAACGTGAAGGGACACGTACAGCGCAAAAGCGTACAGGCCTATCTCGTCTGTTGGCTGACAGAGACCGCCGACTGTTGAAGAGTGTCGTAATGTGTAATAGGCAGACATCTATCCAGACCAGCCCACAGGAATTCCAATGTGCATCAGTATCCACTGCAAGTACAATGACAGTTGGGCGGGAGGTGAGAAAACTTGTATTTCATGGTCGAGCGGCTGCTCATAAGCCAAACATCACGCCGGTACATGCCAAACGGCGCCTCGCTTGGTATAAGGAACGTAAACATTGAACGATTCCACAGTGAATAAACGTTGTGTGGAGTGACGAATCACGGTACACAATATGGCGGTCCGATGGCAGGGTGTGGTTATAGCGAATGCCTGGTGAAAGTCATCTGCCGGCGTGTGTAGTGCCATTAGTAAAGTACGGAGGCGGCGCTGTTATGGTGTGGTCGTGTTTTTCACGGAGGGGGCTTGCACCCCTTGTTGCTTTGCGTGGCACTACCACAGCACAGGCCTACATTGATATTTTAAGCACCTTCTTGCTTCCCACTTTGAAGAGCAATTCGGGTATGCCGATTGCATCTTTCACCGCGATCGAGCACCTGTAGATAATGCACGGCCTGTGGCGGAGTGTTTGCACGACAATAACATCCCTGTAATGGACTTGCCTGCACAGAGTCCTGACCTGAATCCTTTGGATCACCTTTGGGATGTTTTGGAACGTTGACTTCGTGCCAGGTCTCACCGACCGACGTCGATACGCCTCCTCAGTGCAGCACTCCATGAAGAATGGGCTGCCATTCCCCAAGAAACCTTCCAGCACCTGACTGAACCTATGCCTGCGAGGGTGGAACCTGTCATTAAGGCTAAGGGTGGGCCAACACCATAATGAATTCCAAAATTACCCATGGAGGGCGCCACGAACTTGTATGTCATTTTCAGCCAGGCTTCCGGATACATTTGATCACATAGTGTATTGCAAACTGTGGATGTAGGGCAACAGGCAAATTCCATATTTCTAGATTCGCGGAAAGCGTTTGACACGATGGCGCATTTTAGGCTGTTAACGAAGGTACGAGGATGCGGAATAAGACCCACAGGTATGTGAGAGACTCGAAGACATCTTAAGTATAGAATCCAGTAGGTCGTTCTGCCCAAGGGAAATGTGATAAGACAGTTGTTGTTCTCTATAGACACAAATAATTTGGCAAACAGGATGGGTAGCAGTGTGCGGTTATTTGCTGATGATGTTATGACTGGCACATAGCTGTAAATGTGTAAAAATGTAAGTTAATGCGAATGAGTAGAAAGAACAAACCTTTAATGTTGGGGAGCAGCACTACTAGTAATGTGCTCAAGTCTTTTAAATCTCTGGGACGAGCCTGTGAGAACTATGGCAGGGAAGGCGAATGGTCGACTTCGGTTTATTGGGAGAATTTTAGGAAAGAGCGGTTCTCCTGTAAAGCAGACCGCATATAGGACAATGATGCGACCTGTTCTTGAGTACTGCTCGTGTGTTTGGGATTCGTACCAGGTCGGATTGAAGGAAGACATCGAATCAATTCAGAGGCAGGCTGCTACATGTGTTACCAGTGGGTTCGAACAATGAGTAAGTGTTGCGGAGATGCATCGGGAACTCAAATGGGAATCCCTGGAGGGAAGACTACTTTCTGTTGAGAAACACTATTGAGAAAATTTAGAGAACCGGCGTTTGAAGCTGACTGCTGATTGATTCTACTGCCGCCAACACACATTGTGCTCAAAGAAGAAAAGATACGAGAAATTAGGGCTCATACGGAGGCATATAGGCAGTCGTTTTTCCCTCGCTCTGTTTGCAGGTGGAGCAGGAAAGGGAATGACCAGTAGTAATAGTACAGGCTGCCCTCCGCCGCATACCTTATGGTGGTTGCGGAGTATTTGTGTGGATGTAGGTATAGACGTAGAAAAACTGTTAAAACTTTTATTTTTCTGAAGATAACTACTAACATCGAAACTTATTCCAGACAACAAACATTTTTAGTTGCTTCTGTTTTTACATCAAAATATCAAAAAACAAGAGAAGATTATTATAATGCGGTCTCTACAAACGCGAAAGTCTGCCGTGGATGTAATCAAACGAGTACTGAAACCGCTTCAGCGAGCGGTGCAGCGCGGGTGAACAAGTTCCTGCCTCCCTCCCGCAGAGTAGCTGGCCTAGACTGCGAATCTCCGAAAGCGGAACCGGCACATGCTGGGAGTCCTCCTTGGACTCTGTGGTGGAAAATTTCGTTAAAGAAAACAACGAGCAGAGACTAAGGAAAAAAGTGGATTACGCAAAGCATTTGGTTCAAATGGCTCTAAGCACTATGGGACTTAACAGCTGAGGTCATCAGTCCCCTAGACTTAGAACTACTTAAACCTACTAACCTAAGGTCATCACACACATCCATGCCCGAGGCAGGATTCGAACCTGCGACCGTTGTAGCAGCGTGGTTCCGGACTGAAGCGCCTAGAACCGCTCGATCACAACGGCCGGCAAAGCATTTGGTAATGGCTACTGCAATTTCTTTCTTAAGTTGATAGTGTCATAAACAAGGTAGTACTGGCCCGACCTCTACCGGTATCTTTCACAACCATTGTTGAAAAAATTGCACAATCACCGTAAGTCAGTACTCACGATATGGATAAATGGTTGACATTCACAAGTTTCAGCAGGAAGGCAACGACAAACCATCTACAAACCGTTCTTTCCGCAAAATACCACCGAATATTCTATGACTTGTATGTCTTGTATCTTTACTACATAGACCGACAAACGACTAAACAATAACTAAAAAATTACTACATTCCACAGAAGCTGGAAGCATTAAGGAAATGAAATTTTGTACGTACTTAAACTAGACCTTATTTTTGTTTCAGGTAAGCCACCATGGATAATCAGCGCGGCTGTCTACTAGACCAACGTGCAGTGATGGAATTCCTCTACAGATTCGTGCTTAACTCAGCAACATAGGTTCACAGTAAGCTGTTGTCAGTCTTCGAGACAACTAAACGATTCTAAATAGTGTTTCTCGATGGCTTCAGGCGACGAACGTTATGGACTGATGACCAAGTAACTAACGTAGTTTAGCATGCTACTCGTGTGCTACTAATCCAAGGCAGAAATCATGCATTTTTGTTAATCCGATTAAGTATTGGCGTTCGCATGGGAGTAGTTTTTTATGTAGCTTTACAGTGCTTGATTTGTGACGGTACGGAAAGGTATACCATACCTGTGCCTCTGACGAAAAAAGAAAAAAAATCAAAACCACAGATTTTGCTCCGGTTGAACCGATGTAAAAAAAAATTTTGTGTCAACACTTTTAAAAATGCTCAGAAAAGCGTTAAAATAACATTTTAAGAACTCTAACAACCATCTCCCCCCTCCCGGAAGGTCATAGTACCGGAACCTCCTTCTTTTTTTATTTTTTTTATTTTTACACAAATCAAGCACTATAGCGTTAGACAATCGTTTGCCGTCGGTGCCAGAAGCCTTCTCAGCTTTGCGAAAAGTTGGCGGTAGTATTAACCATTCCAACATATTCCTACCTAAAGAAGTGTAGGAAAGCAACAGAAAATATATCTCAGACCGGGATTTGTTCACCTGCGCCCGAAAATAGGTGTTCAGCGCTACAACACCAACCACAAATCGATGCTCATATCGGGTGTGACCATACATACACGGAGCATGTGAATAGAATAGTGGCTTTTCAGAGGCCGCTTACGAAAGAGTCGTAGCGAGGTAGACTTCATTATGCCTCAAACCCATGTCGCTAAGTTGTATTTGAGCCATATTTTGCAAATATAGCTAAGATTCTTCCGTGAGACATGCAGAAAAAAAGATAAGAGTATTTTGTTGCCTAAGATACCGATTAACACCAGTTTGCGCGTATCAGACCATTGTGTTTGATACGTAAAAGCAACGCTGGAATGTCGACATATTTTCATTTTCTCGAGTCTACTGCCATGTTACTTTAAAGACCGTACTTAAGACAGAGCCAGGATAGCAAGTTCTTGTGGGGAAGCAGATGTTTGGGTAAAAACTGGTCACACAAAATACAGCCGTTCGAAGTGAAGCCTTACGACGTATCCAGCAGCGTGTGATGCTTAGCGATGTCTTTGTTTCTCCTAGTGAAATCCTACCCGACTTTCCGTAGTACGTCGGATGCCTGCGATGTGCCACAAACACTGCCTTAATGTGAATCCGTTTTATCTTGCTGTCAAAGAGTGATGGAATGTTGGCGCGTCGTTTATTGCCGTCTTCTAGTATGAGATTTCATAGCCTCATTGGCTCTCATTGATTGTATGCTGTACTGTTTTATTCTTTGTGATGCGGTTTCATTGGAACCATTAGTCATTAAAGTTATATTACATTGTTTATATACACCTACAGTGCACGATCGATATGAACGCGGATTCTACGGAAAAGATTAATTGCAACTGCTATCAAAAATTATTGTTTGCAGAGAAGAGGATATTAAGATGTAATACCGAACAAAGTAATTGACATATTTTCTGTTAGAGAAGAAGGGCAGTTATAGAAGTCATATGAAGATTTGAAAGTGGCGCTTGTTTCCACGTGAGTTGATTTATGTAAGAACACAGTTTCATTCAATAACTGTGATAATGACGAAAATATCGCAACCTTTTCGGGAAATTGTTATTGCTGTTTACATCTATTCTTTGGCGAGCAGTGATGGGACTGGCAAAAGGGACAGAAGTGGGCGATTCTAAAGTAAGACAAGGCCTTTTTGCACAACTTACTGTATATTATGAGGAGTCCTCCGTTTGTATCACCAGCTTTTGTTGAAGGGATTGTACATTGAAAGCGTATTGATGAAACCCTGACTTTCGTTTCGCAGCGCTGTTTTTTGTGAACATTGCTTTGCGCTCTTACTGTTAGATAGATCCATTACTGTTCGATGAAGCTGTCGGCGATAAAAAAAAACTATGTACTAGTACTGGGCTTAGAGAACAAAAGTTATATGACAACATAAAACTACCTGTAGTAAATGTGATGACAAGCAAGGAAGAACCAGCTCAAAACCCTTGTTCGTCTGATTCTGGTTGTTCATCACTTTTTTACCCTGAGGATGGATGATAAGACCTAACGAAGAGCGCGAATTGTCACTTGATCATTCAGCAAGTGCTCTGGCAGACGCTACAAGAGAGGCGTTGTGCATCGCCAAAAGGTTCAATTCACTGTTGAAGTTCTGAAAGCGTACGTTCTAAGAAGAGTCGAGTGAGAATTTACTTCCTGCCATACACGTCCTTCGAAATCACCTTGTCGAGGAAATCAGAGAAACTAGAATACGTACGGAGCTTGTCGACAATCGTTCTCCCCATGTATCCGTCGGCGAGTGGCACGGGGCACGGAGAACGGACAAAAAAATGTTAAAATGTGTGTGAAATGTTATGGGACTTGACTGCTAAGGTCATCAGTCCCTAAGTTTTTTTTTTTTCCCCATCAGTCTACTGACTGGTTTGATCCGGCCCGCCACGAATTCCTTTCCTGCGCTAACCTCTTCATCTCAGAGTAGCACTTTCAACCTACGTCCTCAATTATTTGCTTGACGTATTCCAATCTCTGTCTTCCTCTACAGTTTTTGCCCTCTACAGCTCCCTCTAGTACCATGGAAGTCATTCCCTCATGTCTTAGCAGATGTCCTATCATCCTGTCCCTTCTTCTTATAAGTGTTTTCCACATTTCCTTTCCTCTCCGATTCTGCGTAGAACCTCCTCATTCCTTACCTTATCAGTCCACCTAATTTTCAACATTCGTCTATAGCACCACATCTCAAATGCTTCGATTCTCTTCTGTTCCGGTTTTCCCACAGTCCATGTTTCACTACCATACAATGCTGTACTCCAGACGTACATCCTCAGAAATTTATTCCTCAAATTAAGGCCGGTATTTGATATTAGTAAACTTCTCTTGGCCAGAAATGCCTTTTTTGCCATAGCGAGTCTGCTTATGATGTCCTCCTTGCTCCGTCCGTCATTGGTTATTTTACTGCCTAGGTAGCAGAATTCCTTAACTTCATTGACTTCGTTACCATCAATCCTGATCTTAAGTTTCTCGCTGTTCTCATTTCTACTACTTCTCATTATCTTCGTCTTTCTCCGATTTACTCTCAAACCATACTGTGTACTCATTAGACTGTTCATTCCGTTCAGCAGATCATTTAATTCTTCTTCACTTTCACTCAGGATAGCAATGTCATCAGCGAATCGTATCATTGATATCCTTTCACCTTGTATTTTAATTCCACTCCTGAACCTTTCTTTTATTTCCATCATTGCTTCCTCGATATACAGATTGAAGAGTAGGGGCGAAAGGCTACAGCCTTGTCTTACTCCCTTCTTAATACGAGCACTTCGTTCTTGATCGTCCACTCTTATTATTCCCTCTTGGTTGTTGTGCATATTGTATATGACCCATCTCTCCCTATAGCTTACCCCTACTTTTTTCAGAATCTTGAACAGCTTACACCATTTTATATTGTGGAACGCTTTTTCCAGGTCGACAAATCCTATGAACGTGTCTTGATTTTTCTTGAGCCTTGCTTCTATTATTAGCCGTAACGTCAGAATTGCCTCTCTCGTGCCTTTACTTTTCCTAAAGCCAAACTGATCGTCACCTAGCGCATTCTCAATTTTCTTTTCCATTCTTCTGTATATTATTCTTGTAAGCAGCTTCGATGCATGAGCTGTTAAGCTGATTGTGCAATAATTCTCGCACTTGTCAGCTCTTGCCGTCTTCGGAATTGGGTGGTTGATGCTTTTCCGAAAGTCAGATGGTATGTCGCCAAACTCATATATTCTACACACCAACGTGAATAGTCGTTTTGTTGCCACTTCCCCTAATGATTTTAGAAATTCTGATGGTATGTTATCTATCCCTTCTGCCTTATTTGACCATAAGTCCTCCAAAGCTCTTTTAAATTCCGATTCTAATACTGGATCCCCTATCTCTTCTAAATCGACTTCTGTTTCTTCTTCTATCACATCAGACAAATCTTCGCCCTCATAGAGGCTTTCAATGTATTCTTTCCACCTATCTGCTCTCTCCTCTGCATTTAACAGTGGAATTCCCGTTGCACTCTTAATGTTACCACCGTTGCTTTTAATGTCACCAAAGGTTGTTTTGACTTTCCTGTATGCTGAGTCTGTCCTTCCGACAATCATATCTTTTTCGATGTCTTCACGTTTTTCCTGCAGCCATTTCGTCTTAGCTTCCCTGCACGTCCTATTTATTTCATTCCTGAGCGACTTGTATTTCTGTATTCCTGATTTTCCCCGGAACATGTTTGTACTTCCTCCTGTCATCAATCAACTGAAGTATTTCTTTTGTTACCCATGGTTTCTTCGCAGCTACCTTCTTTGTACCTATGTTTTCCTTCCCAACTTCTGTGATGGCCCTTTTTAGAGACGTCCATTCCTCTTCAACTGTGTTGCCTACTGCGCTATTCCTTATTGCTGTATGTATAGCGTTAGAGAACTTCAAACGTATCTCGTCATTACTTAGAACTACCGTATCCCACTTCTTAGCGCATTGATTCTTCCTGGCTAATGTCTTGAACTTCAGCCTGCTCTTCATCACTACTATATTGATTTATGAGTCTATGTCTGCTCCTGGGTACGCCTTACAATCCAGTATCTGATTTCGTAATCTCTGTCTAACCATGATGTAATCTAATTGAAATCTTCCCGTATCTCCCGGCCTTTTCCAAGTATACCTCCTCCTCTTGTGATTCTTGAACAGGGTATTCGCTATTACTAGCTGAAACTTGTTACAGAACTCAATTAGTCTTTCTCCTCTTTCATTCCTTGTCTCAAGCCCATATTCTCCTGTAACCTTTTCTTCTACTCCTTCCCCTACAACTGCATTCCAGTCGCCCATGACTATTAGATTTTCGTCCCCCTTTACATACTGCATTACCCTTTCAATATCCTCATACACTTTCTCTATCTGTTCATCTTCAGCTTGCGACGTCGGCATGTATACCTGAACTATCGTTGTCGGTGTTCGTCTGCTGTCGATTCTGATTAGAACAACCCGGTCACTGAACTGTTCACAGTAACACACCCTCTGCCCTACCTTCATAACGAATCCTACACCTGTTATACCATTTTCTGCTGCTGTTGATATTACCCGATACTCATCTGACCAGAAACCCTTGTCTTCCTTCCACTTCACTTCACTGACCCCTACTATATCTAGATTGAGCCTTTGCATTTCCCTTTTCAGATTTTCTAGTTTCCCTACCACGTTCAAGCTTCTATTCCACGCCCCAACTCGTAGAACATTATACTTTCTTTGATTATTCAATCTTTTTCTCATGGTAACCTCCCCCTTGGCAGTCCCCTCCCAGCGATCCGGAATCTTTTGCCAATGGAGAGATCATCATGACACTTCTTCAACTACAGGCCACATGTCCTGTGGATACACGTTACGTGTCTTTAATGCAGTGGTTTCCATTGCCTTCTGCATCCTCATGTCGTTGATCATTGCTGATTCTTCCGCCTTTAGGGGCAATTTCTGACCCCTAGGACAAGAGAGTGCCCTGAACCTCTATCCGCTCCTCCGCCCTCTTTGGCAAGGCCGTTGGCAGAATGAGGCTGACTTCTTATGCCGGAAGTCTTCTGCCGCTAATGCTGATTATTTATCAAAATTTAGGCAGTGGCGGGGATCGAACCCGGTACCGAAGACGTTTTGATTATGAATCAAAGACGCTACCCCTAGACCACGGGTTAGTCCTTAAGCTTACACAGTACGTAACGTAAATTATCCTAAGGACAAACATACACACCCATGGCCGAGGGAGGACTCGAACCTCCGCCGGGACCAAGTAGATAGCGTCGGAAGTTCCATGCGACTTCCCGCGGATGATGATGTAGTATACAGAGAAGTTGCAGGATTAGAAAATTGCAACTAAATGCAGGCAGATCTGCAGCGGATAGGCACTTGGTGCAAGGAGTGGCAACTGACCCATAACATAGACAAATGTAATGTATCGCAAATAAATAGAAAGAAGGATCCTTTACTGTATGATTATATGATAGCGGAACAAACACTGGTAGCAGTTACTTCTGTAAAATATCTGGGGGTATGCGTGCGGAACGATTTGAAGTGGAATGATCATATAAAATTTATTGGTGGTAAGGCGGGTGCCAGGTTGAGATTCAGTGATTCATTGGGAGAGTCCTTAGAAAATGTAGTCCATCAACAAAGGAAGTGGCTTACAAAACACTCGTTCGACCTATGCTTGAGTATTGATGATGAGTGTGGGATCCGTACTAGGTCGGGTTGACGGAGGAGATAGAGAAGATCCAAAGAAGAGCGGTGTGTTTCGTCACAGGGTTATTTGGTAAGCGTGGTAGCGTCACGGAGATGCTTAGCAAACTCAAGTGGCAGACTCTGCAAGAGAGGTGCTCTGCATTGCGGTGTAGCTTGCTGTCCAGATTTCGAGGGGGTGCGTTTCTGGATGAGGTATCGAATATTTTGCTTCCTCCTACTTATACCTCCCGAGGAGATCACGGATGTGAAAATTAGAGAGACTCGAGCGCGCACGGAGGCTTTCCGGCAGTCGTTCTTCCCGCGAACCATACGCGACTGGAACAGGAAAGGGAGGTAATGACAGTGGCACGTAGAGCGCCCTCCGCCACACACCGTTGGATGGCTTGCGGAGTATAAATGTAGATGTAGACCAGGCGCACAGTCCATGACTGCAGCGCCTCACACCGCTTGGCTAATCCCGCGCGGCGAGAGGATGGAAGAAATTGTATCAGGAGTATACTGTGTCATACACCGTCAGGTGGCTTACGCAATATACTTATAGATGTTTGAATGTTTGAAATAGTCGGGGCCTTAAATGCCAAATGCCAACTAATTTACATCAAAGTTTCGACGTTGTCGAGACAAGTACGGTCTGAAGGTAGCGAACACAACACTGCACTCCATGGTGACAGAAAATCGCTTTCAAGTCTGTCTCGAATGAAAAGCAAGTAACTAACTCTGAAATTCACTTGTAGTATAGATCTCTATAGTGTTTCCACGCACGTCAAAAATTTATTCTTAATTGTTATCAGAACTAGAGCCATTTTAATGTTTTGTAAGCAGATGAAATTTACCCGTCCAGAAACAGCTGCGAACTTACGTCATGCCTTATAAACTACTGAAATACGTGTTTTCGTTGATAAAGAAAATATTTTATATTGTAGGTCCCTCGGTATGCAACTCGTAACAATTATGAAGTTATTATCTGTATGCTCCTACAAAAGCCATGTAAACACTCTGAAATTCTTAACTATATTATAGTTACAGTCCGCTGCTCGTGGTCTCGCGGTAGCGTTTTCACTTCCCGAGCACGGGGTCCCGGGTTCGATTCCCGGCGGGGTCAAGGATTTTTCCTGCCCCGAGATGACTGGGTGTTGTTGTGTCGTCCTCATCATCATCATTCATCCCCATTACGGTCGGAGGAAAGCAATGGCAAACCACCTGCACTAGGAAATTGCTTAGTCGGCGGTGCGGGTCTCCCGCATCGTTCCCCTACGCTCCGTCACGGAGTGTGGGACTTAATCATCATTATAGTTCCAGTCTTGGATCGATGTCTGTTTATAATCAGGTAATTAATTTCGGCTGTTGATGACCTCCTTCGGCCCTCAGTAAAAAGTGTTTCACTATACGGTCGCTCCATTACATATGATGGTGTTGTCAAAATCATTTGAAATTTCGGTAGTCTACACATTGCTCGCGAAGAGAGACACAGTTTGATTATAACTGCCTCTCACTTCATGTGCAGTATGTACTCCTTAATGATGCTCTTAAGTACCACAATTTTATTTGTTAGACAAAGCCCAAATTGCTAATGATTTCGATTGCATCATCGCATGTAATGGGGCTATATTTACGAGGGGTGAAACTTTAATAGTGGCAACTATCTATTTACAGGTCGTACAAAATAGATACGTGTTTCAAAGTTTTAATGACCCTTAAAGCAGTCACCAGCATTGTGTGTAACCCGTGGTCAGCGATGTGGAAGTCGTAGGGTACTCTCAGCAGTGCCAGTTGCGTTGACCGTTCGAGCGCCGTGGTCTATTCCCCAACGAATTTGTAGCAGTTCTGAAGCGAATGCTGTGAAGTGTTTCCTTCAGTTTATAAATCGAGTTGAACTTACGAGGGCAAAGTCAGGGGAGTGCAGTAGGTGGTATAGCACTTAGCATGTAGGATGAGAATCTGGTACAGTCCGTGGTTCAAATCTCGCTTTGGTCTTTCTTTTTTCGTTCAGATTGCAATATCTACATCTTTTAAATGTAAAATCAGAGTTTTGCCAATTAACGCATATCGTATAGGTTTTTTATAAAAAAAAATGCGCCGGCCGCGGTTCTAGGCGCTTCAGTCTGGAACCGCGCGACCGCTACGGCCGCAGGTTCGAATCCTGCCTCGGGCATGGATGTGTGTGATGTCCTTAGGTTAGTTAGGTTTAAGTAGTTCTAAGTTCTAGGGGACTGATGACCTCAGAAGTTAAGTCCCATAGTACTCACGACCATTTTTCTACGTTTGTCATCGTACCGTTGCAGTATGAACCCAGTAGAATTGATCTAGAGCAAGTTAAAGGATTTGTCGCGAGGAGTATGGAGATATTTTAGCTGCCAGATGTTCTGGAACCAATGCTCGAAGCTTTGTCATACGTTACTGCCGAGAGCTGACGAGATACAGAACGATAGACTATGTCAAAAGGAGAGTAGAAATCTTGGTGCTTGGCTGTCATTATGGATACTGTTAATAGACTCGTTATCAACTTCGCAGATGACAGTTTCAGTACTGAAATGTATTTCTCGGATTCGGATATGGAAGGAGTTCAGAGATTACCAGACGACTAACTGTAATACGTTCAGTGGCTTCAGTATTTAACTATACGGTAAAATCAGTACGTTTTCGTGTCGCTCAGAAAAATTACCCTGTGTTTAACTGAGGAATTTCCATCACTCGTCTTTTTAATTTCAGTACTATGTTAGCTGAGAACGAGAGCATGTTATGTTTTCCGTTTGACCCCGTAAGAAGCGTGCGGTATCACTGGAGTTTTGTCGAATATTATTTCGTTCTGTTCAAAAATTAAATGTTGTTCGATGCTATATCGTTTCTCTACTAGTCTCCTTCTACGTCTTAACTGCAGGTTAGTTGCACCAGGTGGCTGGCCAGAGCTCCGGTAAAGCTGTCGCTCATTGAATGTGCGCGTAACCCACCCTTCGCATCGTACTTGACTTCACTCGAAACAGCTTGGCGGAAGCTCACCGTGAAACGGAATCCAATGAGAGTCCAGCAAACGCGTGAGAATACATGGTGTAGTATTTATATCACAGTACGGCGATGAACACAGTGTACTGCTATTCTTCAGAACTGTATCATCGGGGGTTACGTCTTGCGTCCGGAGCATTCTAGTCCCGTCGAGAGTCTTCATGCTGAAGCTGCCGAATTACCATTGAGCTACCGTCGCGACGTACTGCTTTGTCGGTATGCCTGCCGCCTGTTGTCAATGCCCGACCACCCCTCTTATCAGTCCTCCTTCGACGATTCTCTCGACCGTCACTATGGGTTGTATGTGTCTGCCCTGCTGCCCCCTGGAGTCCGCTTTCGTCGCCTGCTTCGACAATTGGATTTTGCCCTCCTTACCACCTTCAGAGAGGGTGAGAGCCCGACACCACCTTGGCTCCATCTCCGGTTCACATTCATCTTGACCTCTGCTCGCTCTCGAAGGAGGGTACTCCGGATGCAGTGTATTGCTCACGGTTTGTCGAACTTCGTGCGCGACTCGCCCGTAACACCTTAATTTACACTGATGGCTCCAAAACTGACGATGGTGTCGGCAGTGCCTTTGTCGTCGGGGACGTCTCCTTTAAATACCAGCTCCTCGACCAGTGTTCCAGCTTTACAGCCGAGCTTTTTGCTCTCCATCAGGCCGTTCAGTATGTCCTCCGCCACCGCCATTCTCCGTATTGTCTCTGCTCTGATTCACGCAGTGCTCTTCAGAGCCTTGGAGCTCCATATCCAGTCCATCCCTTGGTGCAACAGATCCAGCAATCCCTCCATTCTTTTGCTTATGATGGCTCTCCTGTTAGCTTTAAGTGGGTTCCAGGCCATGTAGGAGTGAGATAGGCGTTGAAACTCAGTGAGTTCGATTATGAGGTAATACACAAGCCAGGTGTGAAACATCCCATTGAGCACGAAAGTTTCAGTATTATAAGTAACAGGGGTGACTGAAGATGAGTGGAAAAGATCACAAGCCGTGGATAGTGATTGCCAAGCAACCGCAGTTCCTAGTACGGGACGGGTTACTTTACAGGTCGACGAAATGCGGCCCGCGCGTCGCCGTACCAGCAGCGTTAAGATCTGAAGTTTTGCAACAGGCGCATGACCATTTTCTTTCAGGACATGGCGGGAGAAGAGCTACGGATAGGCGGATAGCGGAGAAGGCTGCTGATGCTGCGGCCAAGGCTGCAGTCCTCCTGCCTCGGGCAGCCTCCCTTTGTGCCCCATCGTCTAACTTTGGTGGGGTTTTTTGTAAGAGGTTTGTGTCATTATGGTGGGATACTTGGTCGTCACTTCAAGAAATTAAGCTCCGGACCATAAAACCGTTCCCAACAGCTTGGACAACCTCCTCCCGACCATCTCGTCGAGAGGAGGTCATTCTGGCCAGGTTGCGGATTGGGCATTGCCAGTTTAGCCACCGCTACCTGCTGTCCGGTGACCCAGCCCCGCAGTGCCCTTGTGGTCATGCATTGACAGTGCGCCATGTTTTATTGTCGTGTCCCCGTTTCAATCAATGTCGTGTTGTCCTGTCTCTGACATCTGCCTTACAGTAAATTTTAGCTGATGACGCTGGAGCAGCTTCTCGTGTTCTTCGTTTTATTACTTTGACGGACTTGTCCAAAGACATCTAACCCTTTTAATTATTTTATCTGCGTCTTTGTAAGAACTTTCTGGTGTCCCCCCCCCCCCCCCCCCCTTGAGTTTCACCAAATTAAATGTGCACTTACATTTGTGACTGGACGCTAATGACCTAAGTAGTTGAGCGCCCTAAAACCCCACAAAAAAAACTTCAGAACAGTCGTGAACTCCTTTTATTTGTGGGGAGCAGAGACGCCGTATAATGACGCAAGGTCCTTGTTACTGCGATCCAGTACGTGAGGGAAGTGCATGTAGTGGTGCAACATGACTGGACACGGAGGCACGACGCCTGCCCGGGGCGAAACAAAGCAGGGAAGCCGGCCGCGTGTCCGGCGCTCGCGTGCCCGCCGCCCCCGCCACCCACCGCCGCCCCCGCCACGTGGCCGATAATGGCCGCCGCTCACGGAACCTGCCCAAGGGGCGCGCGCTTCACTTCCTCGAAATTCTGTTGCCTGTCGATGCTTTGGACGGTGTCCCACGTTCCATCTGTGAAACAGGAGCAACTGGGAAATCCGGAAAAATTCCGGGACTTTTTTTTTTAGTTTTCAGTTAAATTTTTGTAACTTTGACAGGTAAGAACTGATACTCTAACAAAGAATTTTACTTTAGTCTGTTACTGTAGAAAAATATTGCAGCAATAAAACATAAGCCAGAGAATAACACCAAAATAAAACACAAGTTTCAAAGAAAATGAGCCTTTTACAAGAACGAAACGCAATACTGACAGCAAAATGCATGAAAGGCCTTAGGACGAAGGCTATGCAATACTTCGTAACAGACTGTTTTCGATGAGCGTGAAGTCACGACCGTTAACATTTCTAAAACGTTGCAGGAAAAAAATGCAAATGGTGGTTTGAGAATCGTTACTTTCAAAACAAATTTCCTTTTACGCAGTATGAAATATGTTACGTGCAAGAATGTGCAGTGAATTTCTTAAGACACGGAGCGTTTCACTGTCTTTCAAAACTTATTTCGAGGACCAGCTATATTGAAAAATTTCGGGCACAAAAGACCCATTTGTGCCATTATTTGAAATTTTACTGGTACATTTGTGTTTGATACATCGTCATGGATAACAAACGTTAAAAAAAGATCAAGCTTCAAGGTTAGATTTCATGTTTATTTTAATTCTTTCATTGATTACAAAAAAATGGCGATCTCAAAAAGTATAAAGTAAAGTTGTCAAAAGTATATTTATCATTAAAAAAAAATGCTAGGTGAATTCTTCAGATATTTCATACGTAGCTGGCTTTTCCATGGAAAAGTCAAAGTGGTCGACGGAACATGTATTCAGCCAGGTAACCCACGAAATGTTGGGTGCACAGCAGTGAAATTTATAATCGAGATTGTCAGAAATATTCAGCTGCTGCAATTTAAGCTGTTCTTTTTGCACCCTGCCTAACTTTTCGTGTTTGAGTGTTCGCGCTAATTAACAGTCATGTTGCTATTTGCTGACTACATCACGGGCCCTATCCTCTGAATATCTGCTGTTATCGGCGGGCGAGATTACGCTATTTAATATTTAACTGGCTGTCAGAAGCACAGCCCGCAACACAATCTCGATTTTAGTACTTCGGAAGCTACCGTACTGCATTTGGCACAATTCGTATTTACACTCTCGTAATACGAAAATACGCAGTGTATGTGTTGCCGCGCATCAAAGATGTTTCCAAACCGCTACGTTTTCTGCTCTATTTCGTGTCGTGAAATACGGGGAGTTTTTGATGCCTTTGTATAAAACCTTTACTAATCAAAGGAAAGTTTTATAACTCCGACGAAAAGTGTATTGCCACTTAACATGGAAAAAGTATATTTTCACCCGGGGAAAAAGTGTATTTATAACCGGGAAAATCCCGGGGATGTTCTTTCTTGTCCGTGTATACACCCTCTGGTTGCAAGCAGTTGCAGAGTAATGATAGTATTTCAAGATTTTACGAAAATGCTTCTTGCCCTCGTTCTTTCTATTAATGATGAAGATGTGCCAATCATTGAATTCCAACTGCGAGATTTCCACAGTCCTAGACCTCCCTAGGTCGACTGTTTCCGATATGATGGTGATGTGAAAACCTGAAGGGACACGTACAGCACAAAAGCGTACATGCCGACAGCGTCTGTTGGGTGACAGAGACCGCCGACAGTTGAAGAGGGTCGTATATGTGTTATAGGCAGACATCTATCCAAACCATCACACAGGAATTCCAAACTGCATCAGGATCCACTGCAAGTGCTATGACAGTTAGGCGGGTGTAAGGTGTAAGGAGCGTAAACATTGGACGATTGAACAGTGGAAGAAAGTTGTGTGGAGTGACGAATCACGGTACACAATGTGGCGGTCCGAGGGCAGGGTGTGGGTGGTGAATTCCCGGTGAACGTCATCTGTCAGCGTGTGTAGTGCGTGTGTAGTGCGGAGGAGGTGGTGTTATGGTGTGGTCGTGTTTTTTATGGAGGGGCTTGCGCCCCTTGTTTTGCGTGGTACTATCACAGAATAGGCCTACATTGATGTTTTAAACACCTTCTTGCTTCCCGTTGTTGAAGAGCAATTCGGGGATAGCGATTGCATCTTTCAACGCGATCGAGCACCTGTTCATATTGCACAGCCTGTGGCGGAGTGGTTACACAACAAAAACATCCTCGTAATGGACTGGCCTGCACAGAGTACTATTATGAATCCTATAGAACACCTTTGGGATATTTTGGAACGTCGACTTCGTGCCAGGCCTCTCCGACCCCTTATCGATACCTCTCCTCAGTGCAGCACTCCGTGAAGATAGGGCTGCCACTCCCCAAGAAACCTTCCAGTACCTGACTGAACGTATGCCTGAGAGAATGAAAGCTGTTGTCAAGGCTAAGGGTAGGCCAACACCATGTTGAATTCCAGCATTACCGATGGAGGGCACCACGAACTTGTAACTCATTTTCAGCCAGGTGTCCTGATACTTTTTATCACATAATGTATATCGGCCGATTTTTCGTCATCAAATTTTTCCGTACTGCTGTGTATCACTGTTAGGATAACTAGCACAGCCGGAAAAACGGACGCAAGACAGAGTAGTTCTGGATGCAAGTTTGAGGACAAAGAGTGAAGAAGCCTTATTGTTGTCAACAACAAGAACCGTGAGTGAATGTAACATGTTTTTGTTTCTAAGCATGACACAGCGCATACCTTAGACATTCGCATTGGTGTGCAGATATTTCATTACCGATAGAAGCGGGTAAGAAATCAAACGAAGTGTAATTACTCTCTAACGAGCCACCGGAGACCGCAGCTCCATTATACCAAAATACATGGAAAATGTCTCTGAACAACCTCCGAGGTTTTGTCGGGGGAATTCTGGGTAGCTCTTATAAAGGAAAAAATAACTGCAAGAGAAAATTCTTTACTAGAAACAGTGCTAGAATAATGGTGTGATGAGTGATGTGATACTGTTGGGAAAATTTCATGCAGCATTAAAGGTCCCGAGACAATGTGCATAAAGTAAGGTACATTCCTTATTGTGCAGCAATGTGGATGTTACCAAACCATCAGTTTGATAGCAGTGGTCGCAAAACCATAACACAAATTATCTGGAGAAGAACAGAACGACTGGTAGAGGCCAACCTGGGAAAGATCACTTCGGGTCCCGGAGAAACACGCAGAACAATACTTGACGCTACTTCTTAGCTAGAAGATAGGTTTGTTGGAGGTGGCTGCGCTAGGCTGCCTTCTGCAAGCTTTTCTTCAGTCTGTCTTGGGACTGGAGACCGTAATAACAACGACGACGACGAAAAAAGTCAGTGTCCTCTTTCTCCTACTTACCAATATATCGTAACTCATGGGAAGCATATTGCATTGGTGATCTGGCGGAAATATGCGCGAAGTTCAATGTATTTGCTTATGACGACGATGTGAAGTTCCCATTCCTTATGCGTTTGGACTCTGTAAACTGATGGCAGGTATACATCAGCCCACAAGTGTTGGTGATTGGTCGGAGTAACCATATGGGCTGACTAGGACTCAGGTCATACGACCTCATGGATTCGGGAAATATTCTTATGACCTTGCAGTGTCTTTCGAACTACTCTAGGGAACGTCTCCCCAGCGGTTTGCTAAACGCAATCAAACGGGATCACATGACCGTACATAGTTCGCCCGTGTAGGTAGATGGTCAAGGTACCGAGCAGACAAAAATCACAATGAAAGACTGAAATGTAATAAGCTCAGCTGTTCCACGATACGCACGATGGTGACACTGAGGAATAAAAGGAAAACACTCGTTCCTTGTGTCATAGCTTTAAAGAAAATCGATGACATAGTAGTCTTAATTTTTTCTGCTTTCAGGGATTGAATTTTTTGCTTACATGGCATATTTTTCATTTTTTACCGGAACTTTGCTTGTAAAGAAAAACGAGTTGACTCTTTAACAAACCACTCCTCCTGTTCTACAAAAGGTGTTATAAACACAGAACAAATAACAACTTTAAGAGTTTTGTAATTTCAGTACTTTGTGTTCTAACTGTAAACTTTCCAGTATGAGATGACTGATGTTTATGATTACAGTTCCCAGATGCCAGCCGGGGTGGCCGAGCGGTTCTAGGCGCTACAGTCTGGAACCGCGCGATCGCTACGGTCGCAGGTTCAAATCCTGCCTCGGGCATGGATGTGTGTGATGTCCTTAGGTTAGTTAGGTTGAAGTAGTTCTACGTTCTAGGGGACTGATGACCTCAGAAGTTAAGTCCCATAGTGCTCATAGCCATTTGAACCAGTTCCCAGGTATCTATTTTTCTGAACTCTGCTGCTGAAGTATTTGTAGCTTTCACTATAATTTGTCACAATTGAGGGCCTATATATAAGACGATAAACTCTACTGCCGCTCTGAAAGTAATCAGATTGACGTTGCTTGTACGACTGCCCGAGAACGCATAGCCTTCTTCTGTCGTTCTCATTGAAAAGAAGTGATCAGTGAAACGTTTATCAATATAGTGCGACTGAATTTCTTGATTATAATATCGATGAAACGGTTCTTATTTACATAAACTACACTTCTTAACTTTGACGTATGCAGTACTACTCCAATATCTGCGACTTGCATTTAGAGTATAGTAGTAGTAGATTAAAAATCAGTGTACCCATCAATTCATGTTTTAAGATAGCGTACTTGTTTTACGAATGAATACCAAGCTTTGAAGAAAGAGCCATTAAAAATTTGTTTTTCTCTCCGTGGCAACTCTATAATGCCCACTGTAACGTTGGGAGGACTCTTTTTCGCAAAAAGAAAGGAAAAATAAAACTGAAGAGATAAAGGCATTAAAAAGTCAGTGTCCTGACAGCGAAGAGAGAATTGGAAGCGTTATAAATTTTCCTTTGTTTTAGCGTAAAAGGAGCGAGCCGCAAGTAATTAGAGAAAATCGGATGACTTAGATCGTGTTGTCTAGTGTATTTTTGTATTAATTAATTATTTAGAAAACAATAATAAAATGACCTTGTCTTTTGTATTTCAGCCATTTTCTTGTTACTAGAGGTTCAAAGATTGAATAGTGCGTACGGTTAAAAGTTTCGAAAAGAGACATTTAACAGCCAGACGAGCGTTTCAGAGGCCGTAGTAGATTGCAAGTAGCTTCAGATTTTGGTTAAACGACCTCTTCAAACGAAAACATACTTCATACCAAAACTCTTACGAACGCACAGTAGCAGTCGCGTACACTAGACTTGGCCACTGTTTCTATGTTTCGGTACAGTGTATCGATACGTTGAACTGTTTCAGTGTTTCGGAACGGCTGTGGTTCACTGTTTCGAAACAGTGATGTTTCATTCCGCCCCTGTCTCCGACAACCGGACCAGATTCGATCTCGAGCCAGACATAGAAACTGTATCGTTGTTTCAAACTAAGGTTGTTTCAGTCCACCTGTGCTTAGAACGGACTAATTGTATCGAAACAGTGACGTTTCATTCCGCTCTGTGTCGGACGCGATTCTGGTTCGGCACAGGTACTGAAACACAACATACCACTTCATGAAACACTTCAAGACTGTCGAAATCTTTTTGGCAAGCAATAGCATGAAACTTAAGATATACGAAAATAAAGCGTCGTTTCTGACTGACTGTCCTATTCCGAAACGGCGTAACACCTGCTATAAACACTAACCAAACAATAAAACAACGCACATTATTCACATTCAAAATAATAAATATGTGAAAATCATTCAGTCAAATTACATTTTTTTATAACATACGTTTCTCTATTCATGCACAGTAATCATATTAAGAAACGCAAGTATGCCTACAACATGTTGAATAAAATAAGGCGTAGAGTGGCAGTTATTAGACTTGTACATAAATCTGATGTAGGTATAATTGCAAGCAATCTGTTTGTCATATCACTGATAGTGTAATGGTGAACGGGAAGGGCTGGGAAGCATGGTGAATTTATAATAATGGTTCGAAACACCTTGCAAAACTGAATTTTTTCTGTTATATTTTGTTATATATTCGAATTATTTCGCGTTATTTGTGAGTCTATAGTCACTGTGCGTATTATCCACAATGATTCCCTTTGTGTGCATGGAAATTAGCAGGATGGGTATATTACCCATACTAACGGAATGTGGGAATCACCGTGGCATATTCATTGTTCCCCAGTGGCATATTCATTGTTTCTGCAGTTTGCTCCCATCTCCTGTTCCGCTCGTGGTGGTTCTTCTGTCTTCCAACTATGGCTGTCCTCAGCTAATTGAAAAGTATGAAAGTCACACGACACGAAAGCAGCGCATTTGCTGCAGGAAATACGAAACTGCCAAGACGCCTAAGTGATAGTTTCATACTTTCTGCGATATGATTAGCACTCTCGCACCTCATTTGTGTTTATTTGGACATACTTATACAGTAGACACTCATGATGATAAAATGTGTAGGTTTATTAGATTACAAAACACAAACTGTTTCACTGTTTCGAAAGAGCGCATCGAAACATTACATTGTACTGTTTCATTTGTTTCGAAACAGTTACGTGTTTCAGTTTGTCCATCTCTAGCGTACACTAAAAGCTGTGTGGGTGGGAGACGAGAGCCCAAGTTGTAAACAGCAGACGAACCTTACGTTGTCTGCACACACAAGAGACGCAGGGCCGAGTAACCAATCCTGTAAATATGATAGTAGAACGTGTGTTACTAAATAAACACGCAGGTGCAAAAGACGTAGCGAGCTGATTCAGTTTCGACAGAGATCTCGTTGCACTGTAAATGGTTCATACGTTGCGTGAAATACGCTACCCAGTACACGGCAGCGAAGACGTGTGATCAGCCTTGAGCCGGGTGAACAGCCGCTCGGGGTGACCCACAGACGCGTGGGGGAACAGAGGGCGCTAGGTCGTCCTCGTGACGTCATCCAGTGAATCACTGTTACAGCTGCCGACCACTCACCGGGACACGTGTCTCTTGTAAGCGACGCACTGCCACTTTTTTTTTTTGGTTCTGTGATGACTAGGGAGGGTAGAAACCAACTGTTGCCTAATACTTTATTCTTTTATTGCTTGTCGCAGCCTCAGACTTCGTGAATAGTATCATGGCCGGTTTCGACTTCTTATTAAGACATCAATAGAAGACTTGAATACGCTATGTCGTAACTCGTCCGCCAAATAAGCCAGGGGAGGCGCTCACGCTGTCAACGTATCTGCCCTTTGCGTGACCCGAGACAGAAACACGATAAGAGAATTTAGTTTACACAACTGTTACTGCGGTCCCCCAAGGCGTAATTCGTGGCCCTTGCAAAACTATACTTTTCATGTATTGGCTTAACCTAATCGTATTAGAACCTGCGGAGTGTGGACTCTTTTATCGAGACAATATTTTACACAAGCAAAACTTTTCTATCACAGTTTAATACCTAATAGTAACTCCAATAAAATTTGAAACTTCCTTTCAGATTAAAACTGTTTGCCGAGCCAGTTCTTTAACATGTAACCTCTTTCTTTCGCTGACAAGTGCTGTGCTGTCTGAGCTACTTTTTTAATGAATTTTTTTGTTGTGTTGAAATACGAGAATTATACCGTCTTACAAGTGTTGAGGTTTAGCTTAATCATGACTGTTTATGCTTCAAACTATTTGCATTAAACAAGGAATAATAATAATAATAATAATAATAGTTATATCAACAGATACAAAGAAAGTAAATTGGAAGAAGAAAACACTACATGGCAAGCACCCGTATCATCTAACACAGCCACATATCGATCAAGAGGCATCCAACACATGGCTAAGAAAAGGCAATATATACAGTGAGACGGAAGGATTCATGATTGCAATACAGGATCAAACAGTAAACACCAGATATTACAGCAAGCATATTATTAAAGATCCCAATACCACAACAGATAAATGCAGACTTTGCAAACAGAAAATAGAAACAGTAGATCACATCACAAGCGGATGTACAATACTAGCAAATACAGAATACACCAGAAGGCATGACAATGTAGCAAAAATAATACATCAACTACTTTCCATACAACATAAACTAATAAAACAACTCGTTTTCACATACAAGTATGCACCACAAAATGTACTGGAGAATGATGAATACAAATTATACTGGAACAGAACCATTACAACAGATAAAACAACACCACATAACAAACCTGACATCATACTCACCAATAAAAAGAAGAAATTAACACAATTAATCAAAATATCCATACCCAATACAACAAATACACAGAAGATAACAGGAGAAAAAAATTGAAAAATACATCAAACTGGCTGTGGAAGTCAAGGACATGTGGCATCAGGATAAAGTTGACATTGTACCAATTATACTATCAACTACAGGAGTCATACCACACAATATCCACCAGTACATCACCGCAATAAAGCTACATTCAAACGTGTAATACAACTACAGAAATCTGTAATTATTGATACATGTTCAATTACCCGAAAGTTTCTAAATGCAATGTAACATATACCGTACAGTTAAAAGGAAGTCACACTTGATCAAGGTCCGCGTCACTTTCCATTTTTAACCAAACAAAACGTCTGATAAAGGAAAGAAATAATAATAATAATGCGATGATGGTTATGATAAAAGGCCGATTATGGCCTTTTGTAACCACAGCAACATATTTTTTAATTCACGTTGCAGAACATTTTCTTTATGCTATGTTATGTTTCCTTTTTTGTAAATTAGAAAATTTAAACAGTGGATTCGCAACAGTTACTGCAGGATTTAAGGTTTTTTAAGCTTTTTCCTCAGATAAATATTTCACGGTTATTCGAAGAAAATGAGGAAGCGATATTTATATTAATGTTGGGAATGACTTTTCCTCGATTTTCCTAAATCGCTTCAAAGATATGATGGGATAATTCCTTTGAAAGGCCACGGCCAACTATCTTCTCTATGCTTCCCTAATCCGACGGGACCATGACCTCGCTGTTTGGTTGCCTCCCTCCAACCAACCACCAAATTAACTGTTGCTTTAACTGTATAGAGCTGTAATAGTTTCAAGTTAATCTTCACGAGAACAATAGCCAGAAGAACAATAGTCAGAACAGTTAATATTCTAGATAACAACAAAAATTATACATAAATCAGATATGATAGTATTGTTCATATCTGGTGCAAGATTGTAGCGTCTTTTATTAATTCCTACATACATCGCACAGTGTCATTTTACCAATAAAATTGTTCGTAATAAATTATGAAATTATGCAAATGCTAATTTTAGCGTCTTTCAGGTTTTGTTTGCCTGTGAAGATTCGGGTATGTTTAATTTTGTTGTTTAGCCCTGTTTGCTTTCGTAGCAACTTTCTAACACGGCAGTCGATCTTCGGCGGGTGTTACCTATCCCTAAGAATTTTACTCGGCACATACCTTCGGCGTCTTGTATAATGCCCTTGAACTTCATCCATTGATGTTAAACATTGTCAGTGCTGGAGGTAAAATTTGTGTGTTGATCGCTCAGGTAAACTGAAATCCTTGTCTTCTTGCTAAGCATGATAGGAACCACCTTGCTAAGGAAAAGTCCTTTTGCAAGCTCAGAGGAGTGGATTTCCGCGAAAAGCGGTGAGTGGGCTCAGCTTTCGAGTTGGAGTCGCCAGTAAAGTACGGCAGAAACGCTCGGCGCTACAAGGGCAGACAGCTGCTGGTGAATGCCGTGTTAGCGAAAGTGCGCACAGGGCCTCTAGAAAGCTGTACTGCCCGCGGAAGTCTTTCTGCCACTCTCACTGCTAGCCAGTTCGTTCCGCACTGCGCCGCAATTTGTAGAAACAGCCGCGCCATGGAAAGAGCGCAGGCCCCAGTACACTGTATTCTCGTCTTCAGCCCCGAGGATTGTTTGCAGCAATCTGGCCGCTTGCTATGTGTGCTGCATTGTACCTCAGCAAAAATTTGTCTTACGAATCCATATCATCAAGTCGTGCCTCTTTATCTCTGCCACAGCTTTCAGCAACGAATCGTGTCTTAGTATCCTCGTTGACAATAATGTTACTCAGCCTCTTAAAAAAGCGCTCTGGTCGCTTTGAAGCTCTATAGTAGACATTAGAAATGAGCTCCATATACTCGCTTTAATCCTTTCAGACCTCAGTTTTGTATGGAGGAATGAACATTTTTTAATGCTCTAATGCTATAAGGAGGTGGTCTAATGATTTTACTAGCAATAGTTATTCAAATGTATGCTCCAGTTTTCAAAATATACCTCGGACACAATTATGTACACTGGTCTCAGTCAACACTGAAACCATTGTAGACCAAAAAACTTTATTTACATCGCCCAGCTCACTTATTCCACATATAAATCTTGCTTGTATTTACGTAACTTTGCAGCGGTGTTTCAAACACCGAGAAGCCATTTGCAATACAGCTCTTCACAATCCAAATTGATGTATAGGATTTCGAATGTCATGCAGGCTGTGCTGACATCCAGCATAGGACGCACAAACTGCGTGGAATGGAACTTTTCCCTCCTTACAGCTGCAACGGGCTCTTGAGTTTCAGAATTCCACACAGAATCTGCCGGTCCCAAGCACGACTCACGCCCCGTCCTCACAGCTTTACTGCTACCAGTACCTCGTCTCCTACCTACCTTCCAAACTTCACAGAACCTCTCTTGGTTCGCAGGAGAGCTTCTGTGAAGTTTGGAAGGTAGGTAGGAGACGAGGTACTGGTAGCAGTAAAGCTGTGAGGACGGAGCGTGAGTCATGCTTGGGTAGCTCAGATGGGAGAGAACTTTCCCGCGAAAGGCAAAGCTCCCGAGTTCGAGTCTCCGTCCGGCACATACTTTTACTCTGCCAGGACGTTTCATATCAGCGCACACTCCACTGAAGTGTGAACATCTCATCCTGGATACAGGAAACTGCCTACAATTACAAAGCTTCTAAAATGTTTAGTATGGTAGCGTTATTGAGCTGCAAATGGTTTTAGGTGTAGTACGATTTTCATTAACGAAGGACTATCTGACAGTGTACTAACTCAAGAGGACATGCGTGGAGAGAAGTAGATCTAATGTAGAACTACTCTTTAGGAATCAAAAAACCGCACACTTTTATTTCGAACATACGAATTTCGGTGGTTTATAAGATTGCAGTAGCAAACTGTCCGCTATTCTGTGCGGCCTTAGTGACTATTCGTCAAAGTGAAAACGAGGACGGTAAATAGTACAGATAAAAAGAAAATAGAAGCTTTCGAGATGGGGTTCTGTAGAATAATGCTGAAATTAAACAGGTAAACCGGATTACTAATGGAGAGGTACTGAATCGGCTAAGAGAGAAAACAAATTTATGGCTAACTGGACTGAAAGAAGGGATTCGTTGATTGGGCATGCCTGTAGGCATCAAAGGATAGTTGTAGCCAGTGCGGTAATGGAGGGAAGTGTGCAGGGCTATGCACTGTACAGGGGAACGGAGGTTTGGCTTCAGTAAGCAAGGTCTTTTGGGCGTAGGCTGCAGTAGTTTTGCAGAAGTGACGGTTGCTACGCAGACAACGACGACATCTTTCACCTGTTTCACTCTCACCCGCATTTGGCTTCTGTTCGGAAAACAACTCCCGGGAATTCATCAGATTATCAGTAACTTTGGCGTATCGCAGTATATTTAAAGTAAACTAGCGGTTTCATCGTCAATGCGGAATTCCAGGAAGCGACGCTACCCCGAGTGAAGAGACGCCAGCTGTTCAAAGTTCCCTCGATTCCTTTTGTACTCTGTGGCTCCGTCTGAAGTGGTGCGAAAGCTCCGCCGGTGGGAAAACCGATCCGTGGCCAGGAACACTACACTAGACTTCTCTTCGGGAGGAGAGCCGTTAAAATCCTCGCCTGGCCATCCAAGTTTTGGTTTTCCATGGTTCCTTGAAAGGGCATGCGCGATTTCCTTCTCTGCCAAACTGTGTGTCCTCCGCCGCTAATCACCTCGTCGTCGACGACGCGTAAATCCTAAACTTCCGTCCCTTCGTGGCACAGATGCTTTTCGTTACTGCTCGCCATTTGCGAATGGAATAGTGCACAGACGTACAGGTGGAAGTGACTCCTTTGGAGATGCCGTTAGCCTTCATTCTATCATCGCAAAGTTATAACTTCAGTGTAACTTAGGTTCAAATGGCTCTGTGCACTATGGGACTTAACTTCTGAGGTCATCAGTCCCCTAGAACTTAGAACTGCTTAAACCTAACTAACCTAAGGACATCACACACATCCATGCCCGAGGCAGGATTCGAACCTGCGACTGTAGCGGTCGCGCGGTTCCAGACTGTAGCGCCTAGAACCGCTCGGCTACTCCGGCCGGCTGTAACTCAGGATAAAGAAGTTGCTGGGACGCCAACCTTTGGGTTCGGACAACATAGATCGATGATGTTGACTAAATGCCGGGAAGACATACAACCCGCCGTGTGTACACGTGACGCACGCCTCCGCGCCTCGACTTGTTTGTTTACATTTGTGCTTTGTTCCTGCGTGTGAACCTATGCGTCATCTCTTTCGTTGTCAAGGACTTGGCCCATGGGTTTCCGGGAGTTGTTTTCCTAAGAGAAATCAAATACGATCAGTCACAAAGAGTGCGGAATAGATGAGGTGTGTTGTAGTGGTTGTTGTTGTTTTCAAACTTGTGACTTACGGTACATCAATCTACGCTAATGTATCTCGTGCAAGGTTTTTCAACTCTGCGTAACTAGTGAAACCTGTAACTAATAAAAACCTGCTTCCTGCAGTCATACCGTGGTCTCTCTCTACAATTTTATCTCCCCTTTCCCACACTTCGCTGCATTACCAGATTGACTAATCTTTGCTACCTAAGGATGTGTCATATTAACCAGTCACTTCTTTTAGTCAGCTTTTGCCCAGAATTTCTTTTTCCCCGATTCGATTCAGTACCAGTTCATTTCTTACCCCGACTACCCGGTTTAATTTCAGCATTCTTGTGTAGAACCACATTTCGAAAGGTATTCTCTTAAATTTTCGTCTGCCCTTAATCTAATTTTCGCCACCTAATAATGTAAGAATTACCCGCCTTGGCTAGCCGCGTGGTCTAACGCCCTGCTTCCCGAGCGGGAAGGCGTGCTGGTCCCCGGCACGAATCCGCCTGGCGGATTAGTGTCGATGTCCGTTGTGCCGGCCAGCCTGTAGATGGTTTTTAAGGCGGTTTTCCCATCTGCCTCGGCGAATGCTGGATGGTTCCCCTTATTCCGCCTCAGTTACACTATGTCGGCAATTGCTGCGCAGACTCTGTGAAACCTCCCCTAGAAAAATTTATGAACGATTGTGCTGATAAACCCCTTAGTTATTTGAGGAAAACAACGTACTCAGACATTTCTCTCTTTACTTATTCTGATCATCAGTAAACTGACACACAATATTTTTAGCTCAATGCAATTTGACTTTCAGTAATCCCTACAAAAGAATGGCCCTGCCTAACAAAAACCTATACCTTTCACGAATCACTTACCTCACAAAAATCTTTGTTACTCGAACTACTGCAATACTGCGAGAGCCAATACTGCCAGCTAAATAAGTATAACTACTGACGTCACTAACTACTGATAGGCATAGTTAGCAAATGAAAGATTTTGATAGAGAACAAACAATGCATTTACCTTAATAGTGTTATATCAGTTCATGACATCCAGTCTTACAAATTTACTGTCTCTGATGGACACACGTCCAGATCATCCGCTCTCAAAACTCTGCCATCTCTCTCCCCACACCCACCACTGCTGGCAGCTCACATCCAACTGCGCAACGGTACGCGCTGTTCACATCCTACAATAGCGAATATTTCAACAATGGCAACCAGCCACAGACTGCACACAGCACAGCCAGTGATTTTCATACAGAGCGCTACGTGGCGTTACCAATATAAAAACCTAAACAGCCAACTGTCTCCACCGATGCGTACCCCGTAATTACTCTACCACGCAAACATTTGGGGTTACACTCGTCTGGTATGAGACGTTGCCGAGGAGGTGGGGGGTCTACTGGAGGCCGAACCGCACAATAACTCTGGGTTGGATGTGGGGCGGCGGTGGGGTGGGTGGACTGCTGTGTCCTGTTGTGGGGTTGTGAACCACAGAGGGCTACAACGGGACGAAGGCTCTCCGTCGTTTCTAGGTCCCCAGGTCAATACACAATACACACAATGTAAGGATTTGCCAGGAACACAAAGCGTTGAAATTGCACGTAAAACTGTAGATCCACTTTACCCGGTTGTACAAGTGGGGCAGACTAAGATCTTGCAAGTTACCGAAGTGGCGTTCAAAAATGGTTCAAATGGCTGTGAGCACTATGGGACTTGACATCTGAGCTCATCAGACCCTTAGAACTCAGAACTACTTAAACCTAACTAACCTAATGACATGACACACACCCATGCCTGAGGCAGGATTCGAACCTGCGACCGTAGCGGTCGCGCGGCTCCAGACTGAAGCGCCTAGAGCCGCTCAGCCACACCGGCCGGCGAAGTGGCGTCCATTTGAAGGACTTGCACCTGGACGTTCAGCGACACGCAGTTGCGCGCTCCTGTCACGTTAATGTGACCACCGCCCATATCCGACTTAAGCGTGCTATAACCACTAACAGCACTGGTAGCACTAGCAGTGGAGGGTACATAAAGCGCGTGGGGGGACGCCCGAAACAGTGCAGTCGTTGTAGAGCGAAAACGCAGTGATTTATCTGACGTCCGAAGGGGCATGAACATTGTCTTTTGGGCCGAGGATGGAGGTATTTCCGGAATGGTAAAGTGTTCGCTTGCCGCCGTGGTTAAAGGCGCATGTCCAAATGGGGCTATCCAAAACCGGCGCCGAGACAATTGTGGTTCACTACAGGCCATAAATTACAAGGGTGAACGACGGTTGTGGGGATGTGTACGGGCGGATACATGTGAAACTGTTGAGCAACCGACCGCTCAAATGAATCAACACCAACAGCGCATCCTCAGCTACCGTTCAGCGAACATTGCAGCATGTTCCTGGTTCACGAATCCGTGCTGATTGCTAATCATCCGTGTTGAAGGCTGCAATTAGCACGCCAGCACCGCAGCTGGACATCCATTGCGTGGCGACAGGTAGCATTTTCAGATGAATAGTGTGAAACCTTCCCGTCTATAATAATTGAAGTAATTTAACTTACTTTTCGTCTAATGAAAGAAAGAAAGAGAATTGAACTTTTTGCGCCTTGCAGCTTTTCTGTCCGGACTTATTTTTGACAACGTGTCTGATCTGATAGTCTTTAGCGTACTCAATGTTGTACGCCGTGTGCGTCTATTGGTAGCAATATTAATGTGACTGATCAAAAGAAGATTATTCCGAGGTGAACACATAAATTTAGGCCGTGGCGCTTAGTACTGGTTGTCTATGAGTGACCACATTATTGTGGCCAAGATAAGACACGAAGCCCACGCCTACTACAGTAGTACAAGTTTATATGCCAACTAGCTCTGCAGATGATGAAGAAATTAATGCAATGTATGATGAGATAAAAGAAATTATTCAGGTAGTGAAGGGAGATGAAAATTTAATAGCCATGGGTGACTGGAATTCGACAGTAGGAAAACGGAGAGAAGGAAACATAGTAGGTGAATATGGATTGGGGGTGAGAAATGAAAGAGGAAGCCGACTGGTAGAATTTTGTGCAGAGCATAACTTAATCATAGCTAACACTTGGTTCAAGAATCATGAAAGAAGGCTGTATACATGGAAGAACCCTGGAGATACTAAAAGGTATCAGATAGATTATATTATGGTAGAACAGAGATTTAGGAACCAGGTGTTAAATTGTAAGACATTTCCAGGGGCAGATGTGGAATCTGACAACAATCTATTGGTTATGAGCTGTAGATTAAAACTGAAGAAACTACGAAAATATGCGAATTTAAGGAGATGGGACCTGGATAAACTGAAAGAACCAGAGGTTGTACAGAGTTTCAGGGAGAGCATAAGGGAACAATTGACAGGAATGGGGGAAAGAAATACAGTAGAAGAGGAATGGGTAGCTTTGAGGAATGAAATAGTGACGGCAGCGGAGGATCAAACAGGTAAAAAGAAGAGGGCTGGTAGAAACCCTTGGGTAACAGAAGAAATATTCAATTTAATTGATGACAGGAGAAAATATAAAAATGCAGTAAATGAAGCAGGCAAAAAGGAATGCAAACGTCTCAAAAATGATATCGACAGGAAGTGCAAAATGGCTAAGCAGGCGTGGCTAGAGGACAAATGTAAGGATGTAGAGGCTTATCTCACTAGGGGTAAGATAGATACTGCCTACAGGAAAATTAAGAGACCTTTGGAGAAAGGAGAACCACTTGCATGGATATCAAGAGCTTTGATGCAAACCCAGTTCTAAGCAAAGAAGGGAAAGCAGAAAGGTGGAAGGAGTATATAGAGGACCTATGCAGGGGCGACGTACTTGAGGATAATATGGAAGAGGACGTAGATGAAATGGGAGATATGATACTGCGTGAAGAGTTTGTCAGAGCACTGAAAGACCTGAGTTGACACAAGACCCCCAGAGTAGACAACATTCCATTAGAACTACTGACAGCCTCGGGAGAGCCAGCACTGACAAAACTCAACCATCTGGTGAGCAAGATGTATGAGACAGGCGAAATTCCCTCAGACTTCAAGAAGAATATAATAATTCCAATTCCAAAGAAAGCAGTGTTGACAGATGTGAAAATTACCGATCTATCAATTTAATAAGTCACAGCTGCAAAATACTATTGCAAATACTTCACAGACGAATGGAAAAACTGATAGAAGCCGACCTCGGAGAAGATCAGTTTGGATTCCGTAGAAATATTGGAACACGTTAGGCAACACTGACTCTACGACTTACCTTAGAAGAAAGATTAAGGAAAGGCAAACCTACGTTTCTAGCATTTGTAGACTTGCAGAAAGCTTCTGACAATGTTGATTGGAATACTCTCTTTCAAATTCTGAAGGTGGCAGGGGTTAAATATAGGGAGCGAAAGGCTATTTACAATTTGTATAGAAACCAAATGGCAGTTATGAGTCGAGGGACATGAAAGGGAAGCAGTGGTTGGGAAGGAAGTGAGACAGGGTTGTAGCCTCTCCCCGATGTTATACAATCTGTATATTGAGCAACCAGTGAAGGAAACAAAAGAAAAATTCGGAATAGGTATTAAAATCCATGGAGAAGAAATAAAAAAAACTGAGGTTCGCCGATGACATTGTAATTCTGTCAGAGACAGCAAAGGACTTGGAAGAGCAGCTGAACGGAATGGACAGTGTCTTGAAAGGAAGATATAAGATGAACATCAACAAAAGCAAAACGAGGATAATGGAATGTAGTCGAATTAGGTCGGGTGATGCTGAGGGAATTAGATTAGGAAATGAAACACTTAAAGTAGTAAAGGAGTTTCCCTATTTGGGGAGGAAAATAACTGATGATGGTCGAAATAGAGGATATATAATGTAGACTGGAAATGGCAAGGAAAGCGTTTCTGAAGAAGAAAAATTTGTTAACATCGAGTGTAGATTTAAATGTCAGGAAGTCGTTTCTGAAAGTGTATGTATGGAGTGTAGCCATGTATTGAAGTGAAACGTGGACAATAAATAGTCTGGACAAGAAGAGAATAGAAGCTTTCGAAATGTGGTGCTACAGAAGATTGCTGAAGATTAATGGGTAGATCACATAACTAATGAGGAGGTATTGAATAGAGTTGGGGACAAGAGGATCTTGTGGCACAACTTGACCAGAAGAAGGGATCAGTTGGTAGGATATGTTCTGAGGCACCGAGGGATCACCAATTTAGTATTGGAGGGCAGCGTGGAGGGTAAAAATCGTAGAGGGAGACCAAGAGATGAATACACTAAGCAGATTCAAAAGAATGTAGGCTGCAGTAGGTACTGGAAGATGAAGCTTGCACAGGATAGAGTAGCATGGAGAGCTGCATCAAACCAGTCTCAGGACTGGAGGTAACAACAACAACAACAACAACAACAACAACAATGTGAAACTTTCCCGTCTATAATAAATTAACTTACATTCTGTCTAATGAAAAAAAGAAAGAGAATTGAACTTTTTGTGCCTTGCAGCTTTTCTGTCCGGACTTATTTTTGACAACGTGTCTGATCTGATAGTCTTTAGCGTACTCAATGGTGTACGCCTTGTGCCTTTATTGGTAACAATATTAATGTGACTGATCAAAAAAAGATTATTTCGACGTGAACACGTAAGCTTACGCCGTGGCCCTTGGTACTGTTTGTCTATGCAGTGAACCTGAAAACATACATATAGATTTTGCTTAGTTTTTATTTTACTGGGTCGTCTCTGGATAACGTCATCTGACTGCATGTCTGAATATACTCACTCTGATCTATTGTTAATTCAAAATGGTTCAAATGGCTCTGAGTACTATGGGACTTAACATCTTAGGTCATCAGTCCCCTAGAACTTAGAACTACTTAAACCTAACTAACCTAAGGACATCGCACACATCCATGCCCGAGGCAGGATTCGAACCTGCGACCGTAGCAGTCGCGCGGTTCCGGACTGAGCGCCTAGAACCGCGAGACCACCGCGGCCGGCAGTTGATAATTATTTCGAGTGGCATTCATTTACTGGGATTGCAAATATGTGAGCTAAAACTGTACTCATTAGTCATTTGCTTTTTTGATTACTGGTGAAAAATTCAATGCCATTATGAAATAAAAAAAATTGAGAGAACTCAACAAAAGTTAAAAAATCTTGTTGTTACTGGGTTCAAAACGATATTGACTGAGATAAACTAATCTATTCTAAAAATGACTGAATATAAATTTTCAACTCTTTATAATGATTCAGTTTGTAAAACTTTAGTTTGGGTATCGTTTACATAAAACAGATTAAAAATGTAACAATGAACTTACAATATGCAGTTAGCGCTTAAATACCTTTGATGTCTTCATGACGTCGATTTTTAATAATTCATGAATAATTATCAATTATATAATTATAATATTCCTTAAGTAATATACAGCTGATGGCGAACAGGCAAACTGCTCTGTCTCTACACACAACTCCACTGCCCAAAGGTGGACTAGAGACTTTTCTATCGACAATGCTGCACGCTTCTCTCCACGTTCCCTATGTATCAATGCGCGGGCTGTCCCGCCAACAAAGAGCTTGTGCGGATACTTCATTGTCATCATCGATATGCAAAGAACTTCAATAAATTTTACAAAACATTTTTTCAAATTGTCGAAAGGGTCAAAAACGGAGGAGGGAGAGTTATGGTCTGGGGAATGCTGTCGTGCCATTCCATGGGTGATCTCGTGGAAGGCACAGTGGATCAACACAAGTATGCGTCTGTGCCTAGGAACTATGTCCACCCTTACATGCAGTTGGATTTTCGTCGGGACGATGGTATCAAACAGCAGGGTAATGGAATGTATCACACAGCTCTGGAAGGCACAGTTGGATCAGCACAAGTATGCATCTATGCTTAGGGACCTTGTCCACCTCTACATGCTGTTCGTTTTTCTTCAGCACGATGGTATCTAACAACAGGACAATGCAATGTATCATACAGCTCGCGCTGTACGGGCGTGGTTCGAAGAGGATCAGGATGAGTTTCCGCCGGCCGTGGTGGTCTCGCGGTTCTAGGCGCGCAGTCCGGAACCGTGCGACTGCTACGGTCGCAGGTTCGAATCCTGCCTCGGGCATGGATGTGTGTGATGTCCTTAGGTTAGTTAGGTTTAAGTAGTTCTAAGTTCTAGGAGACTGATGACCTCAGGTGTTAAGTCCCATAGTGCTCAGAGCCATTTGAACCATTTCTTTTCGAAACACAGTGCAACTAGTCTCGGCAGTGGAGTCGGCTTGGCTCCACATCCCTCTCGGTACCTTCTAGAACGTCACTGATTTTCTTCCTGCACGTCTCACAGGCATTTGATAGGTGATCACATGAATGTGACTGGGCCATGTATTACCGTCTTCGTTTCACTCCCTTATAAGGCTACACTCAAGACAACTACTTTCAGAAAACAGTTCCTAACACTTAAATTTAAATTAGATGTTGAATTATTTCCTTTTTCAGACTCGCTGCCTTTGATATTTGCCGATTGGGCTTTGTCTTCCTTACTCTGATCGTCGGCAGTTACTTTAATGCCAAAGTATTGAAACTCAGCTACTACTTGTAGTCTCTTATTTCCTAACTAATCCTTCAGCATCGTCTCACTTCCGACTATCTTCTGAGATACATCTTAGGGACAGCACTCCCTCGCGTGTTCCTAAATTTATTTGGAACCCAAACGTATCTTCCCCGCGGTCTGTTTCCACCAGTTGTTACGGTCTTCTGTAGGTATTTCGTTATAGTTTTTTGCAACCATGATTTACTAAGGTGATGGTTCGATAAATATTCACACCTGCCAATACCTGCCTTTTTTGGAGTTGGGATGATTACAGTCCTTTGAAATTTGAGAGTATTTCGCGTGCCTTATAATTCTTGAATACGTGACTGAATAGTTTGGTCTTTACTCGTCCTCGCAAGGATCTCAACGTAGGACTGTCAGCTGGTCCAGGTGCCCGGCTTCGACGTACCGTAGTTATTTTAGAGCTTTGTCAAATTCTTCTTGCAGTATTACATCTCCTGTCTCATCTAAAACTGCTTCCTGTTTGCTTTCTGTAATATTGGCTTGAAATTCATTTCCTTTGTGCAGCTTCGTATTTCTCCTCTAGCCACTCCTGCTTTGTCATATTACATTTCCGCCAATCTCGTTTTTAGATGTATACATTTCCTTTTGTCTGATTCACTTATCGTGTTCTAATGTTTTCTTTTTACGTCAAATAGATTTGATATCTCGTGTATTATCCAAGTATTTCTGCTGGGCCATGTCTTTTTGCCTGTTTGTTCCTCTGCTGCCTTCAGTCTGTCAGTATGCACAGTATTTTGTCTTCTTCTGTAGTCCTTTTAATTGTTGCAGTCGGTCGTTGCCTGTTACTTACTCCCGAGGAAACTATCAACAACCTGTGCCTCTTTAATTTTATCAAAGTCATATCTCCTCAGCTTCCTACCTTTATGAAGTCTTCACTTTTAATATGCATTTCATAACCAGTAAATTATGATAGCAGTCCACATCTGCTCATGGAAGGATTATGCAGCTTTAAACACTGGTTTCTAAATCTGTTGTACAGTTAAACAATCTTTCTAAAAAAATCTTTCGATGTCTCTAACTGCCTTACCGCGTACAGTCTTCTTTCATATTTCTTAGTCCATGTTCTACTACTACTGTTTCATATTTTCTTTTTCCTGCTATGGAGATTGGGCCCCATCATAATTAACTATGTGAATAACATGTTTAATCTCATAATACAGGCTTTCTCCTCTTTATTGTCGTTTTCCATACAATATATCGAATTGTATAAAAGTCTCAGGACACCTCTTTCAGACTCGGAGAACAATTAGCAGCCATTAACACCTAGTAACGCGAAGAAAATAAGATATGAATTCTGGCTGTGTGCCAGTACGAGTAATGTACCCGCGGAGAGTTCTTAGCGACATGGAATATCCAGAATTACGCTGCAACTAATCACCGCAAGTGAAATCTCCACTGCAAGCAGAACAAAAGGGACCAAGAACGGGTTGCGTACGTGACAACGCTCAGAGGTGGATCAAACGTCAAGAAAAGCTACCTGGCGTGCGAGAGGGGTATCGGAAACAGGGAGAGCTATCAACTGAATGAAATCGCCATTGGGGTTCTTTCCAGTTGACAGCAACAGTGTGTGAGAGTGGGGCTATGCCTAAACTGCAGCACGTCTCCCTCATTGCCCTTGAAGCCCTACTTGCTAAACTAGTGAGCTAGTAGCAGGAAATGTAAATGCACATAACTTGATCAAATAGTGGGCTGATATTGTCTAAACTTTCTGCGTTTAATAAACTTGTTTTAATGTGCTCTGTGTGCTTTATATTTATTTAAATGTATTTCTATTTATATCGTAATTTTACTTTTTCTTGAAACTAAATAAATAAATATTAGAGGACATTGAGGGAATAGTGCTCACGTAGACAAAAAATATTTTGACACATTCATAATGAGTAGCGTAAAACAAAATGTATGTAATATTTCTACAGTTTCTCTATTTTTACTACATTAAATCAATTAAAGAAACAGTACAACGAAGTTAAACTGTAAAAATTACAAAGAAACGATGGCACACGATTACTCAACTCGTGGGGTAATTATCCGCAGTGGTTGAGGAACTGTATGCTTGACACGGGAAGCTTGTATTAAATGTAAATGAATGAAATAATCGCTACTTCACTTAAGTTGTATGTCAGTTTCTGTAGGAAATTAAGAATATTGTAATGTATTTAAAAGCGCTCATCACAGGCGTAGTCTGGGGGTGTGTCTTCTCTATTGCTCTGAAGATGTAACATATATCATTAGGTTCTTGAGTACGTGTCGGTAATTATACCAGTGCCCCAGTAAGTCAGTTACAGTAATCATCATCATCATCATCATCGCAAATGCTAGAAACATGCGATACCTCCGATAACTGATGTTTTCTTCTTTCTTATGAGTTTCTTTATCTTATTTTCAGGCTGCTCAGTGAACCACATCCTTACAGCTTTTCCATTCTTGTTCTGTAACCTAACGTGTTGCTTCCTTTCAGTCTTTACTTTATTATTCACCTTCTTCCCGTTTGCTTTCACGAGGGTACCCATCTGTTCTTTCAGCGCACCATTGCCCCAGTCGGCAAACTGTTATATTAGAGATAAAATCAGTGCAGAGATACAACAAATAACCGGTTTTAACAGTATTTGCGGAAAAATGGGTAATAACTTTAAACTTACCTTTTAACTTTTTTTCTCCTGAAAATAACAAGAAATTGGCATGTTTTATTTTCCTCACACTCGTTCATTCCACAGCTCAAATGACTTCTGTTTTGTAGTTCGTTTGTTACTTGCAGGAATCGGTGGAGGACAGCAGTCGTCGCAGATCATGATTTTCGCAAGCTTCATATATCGAGTACGACCTATTACCCTGTGCATACAAGTACTCAACTCGCACTTATGCAGTCACTTTAATTTGAAATACGGCCCGCTGATTGTCAGACTACAAATCCAAAGGTTCAGGATTCAATCATCACTCAGTCCTATAAATTTTTCTGCCACGTAACAGCTCCTTTCACTTACAGCACTGATTTGGATACGTCAGAAACGCCAATTTGCGCTGTTATTCGGAGTCCATTTGAAACTGTAGGTGCCCATGTAACTGATTTGGTACGTCAATTCAAACAGGGGCAGGATGGGACATACGAGGGTGACTCCAAAAGAAAGGCACACTATTTTTTTAATCCAACTTCTATTCTACATGTTTGAGAGTTTTACAGTGTGTAGATACATCCTTTAGGAACAATATTTTCATTTATCCCCATAATTTCCATCCCTCTCAACTGCCTTACGCCATCTTGGAATATATCATCTTCAAACCCTGTTCCACGAAGAGAGTCTTTCAGTTTCCCAAAGACATGATAGTAACATGGAGCCACGCCAGGACTGTAAGGCGGGTGTTGCAGTGTTGTCCATCCGAGTTTTGTGATCGCTTCCATAGTTTTTTGACTGACATGTGGCCGTGCATTGTCGTGCAACAGCAAAAAATCCTGCTTTTGTCGATGTGGTCGAACACGACTCAGTCGAGCTTGAAGTTTATTCAGTGTCGTCACGTATGCATCAGAATTTATGGTGGTTCCACTTTGCATGATGTCCATAAGCAAGAGTCCTTCGGAATCGAAAAACACCGTAGCCATAACTTATCCAGCAGAAGGTGTGGTTTTGAATTTTTTTTTTCCTTGGATGAATTTTCATGATGCCACTCCATTGATTGTCTCTTCGTCTCTGGTGAAAAATGATGGAGCCCTGTTTCATGACCTGTTCACGGGAATTCTATGACAGCACGTTGCTTCTGACAAACGTCAAGTGTAGCAGCCATCTTGAAGACATGCTCTGACGGCGCCAGAAAACAAGCGGGAAGGATGTATCTACACACGTAAAACTTTCACACATACAGAATGAAAACTGTATTTTACAAAAATAGTGTGCATTTCTTTTGGAGTGACCCTCGCGCAACTTCCAGAAGCACTGCTCCTGCCAGAAGGATCGCTGTTACTCTGATGATGGAGACGAAAGCGCGCCTTCGTTCAGCTACTGTCGTTTCCCCAAATAACTTGGGCTAGTGCTGAGATGGTGACGTCTACACGACCAGAGCGGGTGCCGGGTCTTTTTATTTTCCTGATGACGGTAGTGGGACGCCTAACCGTAACATAGCCAGTACATCAGGGATACTACCGCAGATAATGTATCGTGGCACTACTGAGGATGAATAATAAAAGGAAGAAAAAAGACGAAGGTGTAACACCCTGTCAGTGATAAGGTCATTAGACACGGAGCACAAGAATGGAAAGAAAACCAGCCATTTTTTTTAAAAAAATAAACCATCGTGGGATATAACTTCAGCGATTTAGGGAAACAAAAGAAAACATAAATCTAGATGGCAGAGAAGGAATTTCAGCTGCTACCATCTCGAATGCAAGTCCAGTATCTTACCATTGTCTCTCCTCGCTTGGTGAGAATAGAGTACACTGGTATCCAAAATTAAAGCAACGAACGGAAATTTTGCAAGGCTGCGTTTATTTTGCCACAAAACAGTATAAACAGATGATAGTAAAGTAAAAAGAATGTAAAGAATACAGACCATAAACAACTGCAATGTGACGGATTTGCACACGCATTCCGCCAACTGGTTAATGTGCTCAGTATGGGGCGTAAGTATATCTTGACAACAATATAGACCAGAGAAAGACTTGGCATGCTGTGAATGATGTCATCAATCTTGTGTTGAGGCAATAGCGCCCATTCTTCCTGCAGAGCTGCTCTCAAGTCTTGAAGAGATGTTGGTGGATACTGACGTGATACAACCCATTTCTTTAGTTCATCCCAGACTTTCTCCGTGGGATTGAAATCGGGAGAGCGAGCAACCAGCTTTATGCGTGCAGCATCTTCCGTTTCCAAGAAAACATCAACCACCCGTGCTCTATGACGTCGATCATTATTGTCTATAAATACGAAGTCTGTTCGGACAACACCTCATAGCAACCACGCATGTGGTCTCAGCATCTCATCACGATACCTGAACCTTGCTGGTTTACCCGTACAGTTTCATGAAGAGCTGTTCGAGTGGGCAATATAATCTCTGACCACACCATTAGGGATCCTCCTCGATGTCGCTCTTTTTCCACAATGTTTGGGCCTCGAAATCGTGCTCCACGTTCCCTCCAGATGCATATCCGTCGAGAATCACTCTCCAGACCAAATCAGGGCTCATCTGTAAAACGAACATGAGCCACTGTCCCACCATCCAGGTGGCATGTGGAAGATTCCACTCTAGACGTTTCCTTATGTGAAGACGCGTCAAAGGTAAACGTACAACAGGTCTCTGACAGTAAGGTCCACTCTGCCTAACTTTCTGTACGTCGTTTGCCTCGATACAGCACGCCCTGTGGATGCTGCGAGGTCAGATGCCTGTTGTCTTGCAGTACTAAGGCTGTACTGTCGTCTCTTGCCTCCAAACAACGGCCCCTCTTTCTGCTCTGGTCTTCAGGATACAGTTTATGTCTCTATAAATTGTCGCCACATCCGAGAAACAACAGTACGATTCGCATTAAGCCATCGGGCCACATCAGTTTGCGACGGTCCTGCATCCGTTCTTCCTATGATCCCCCACCGCACAGAGTATGGTAGGCTTTTTTTCTGTGCCATATGTGACGTCCCTTCCCTCCTCCTTCACTCGCCGGGAAGAGACGCGACTCTTAACGATGTTCGTCCCCGTCGGCGTGACGTGGAACAGCACCTGTAACTCTCGTAAGAACACAATTCCTCGCGCGGTTTAGAAATATTCTGTTATCTGTCCGCAACAGTCTTCTCAGTTTGTGCGAACTGGTAAACTGTAATCTCTTGTTTTTATTCTTTTTATGCCCAGTCAGTTCAGTGATGAAATAAAATCTTGATTTCATCATTACGGTTGTTTTTCACATCATACATAGCGAGGATGAAAATTTGCTGTCTACTATTGCGTTGCTACGTCCCTTTATTAACAACGGTTCGACGCAACTCCAGAGATAACTTATGTTGGAGTAAATGGTGTTTTTGTTTGTTTAAACTAATCACTTTTCACAGTCCATTATTCATGTACTCACTTAGTAACTTAAAATGTTTAAAGAGTTAGGCGACACGTAAGATTTACCTTTTGACTCAGATTATATTGGTCTTTCTGTAATTAATTGTTTGTCCCTACAACACACGCACACGATATGTCATTCAAGATTAACTTCAGTTCAGTAATCGTGATGCTGACGACAACTTTTGACTAATCGACGTACTTATCTTTCTTCGTGTCTTCGTTTTGTTGTGTCCTACTCATGATTACTAATTGTTTTTCTGTCGTTGATCCATTGCTCTCAAGGTTTGTAACTGTTCATCAGTACAAAGGCTAAGTCCGACAAACCAATATAACTCAATCGAAGTCTAACACCCATCTTACTATACCGACGCGTCATGAGCGGTAAAGATTAACTTTTATCAGTCGAATGACTGAGCAATACTTCAGTCTCTACCTCACGATTAATCAAACTTCCAAAACTGAAACAATCAAATAGCGTTAGCGTTCAGACAACTATCGTAAAAGTACTGTAGAGCGACTCAAGAGCAACTAGCTGAACATTTCCATATCCGAGTTGCATTGTAGTCACATGGAATTTCCTTTTCGATGCGGCTACAACTCTCTTCCATGGTAAATATTATCTTTGACTGAATTACTTTCTTGGATTTAACCTTCGTTCATATGATTTTGAATTTATTCTATACATGTTTGATAAAGAATCTGTATCTCCCCATTTTGTATGCTATTCTCAGTATTTGAATAATATAGGTGTTAATTAAAATATTACCAGTGTAGATTTTATCGTCAATACTTGCCGTCACTGTCAAGATGACTCACTTCCCTAGTGAGTCTCCACAAAGTTTGTTTCTTGGGGTTTTCTGTCCTTGGGTCATTACACATACTGCAGCATCTGCGACTGTGTAAACAGCGATTGTGGATGTGGGACACTCGGCAAACACTACCGCGTTTGATAGGTACCCAGACGTCGTCGTTGGCGTGATTGTCAGTTGACTGGAATGCCATCTTCCAAGCAGAACACGATTGTACGGACATCTGCTGCCAGTTTGTATGATTATATTGTGAATCAGACATGGGGAAATAGCGGCCTGTTCTAGTGTAACTACAGTCTTGTGGGTTATATAACATCGCAAGCAGAAGGGAGTACGTCTGCTGCTCTGCCGTTGTGTACCCGAGTAAAGTGCGTGTCGCACGTGCAGAGCCGTGTGGGTGGGTGGGCGGGGGTGGCCTCGGCGGGGGCGGATGTGCGGGCGCTTCTCCCACGGGCCTTCCCCCACGGGCCTTCCCTCCCTTCCCTTCACGCTGTTGCCATCTCCAGTCGGCTAAAGCACAAAACCATGCAAGCGTCCCGAAACACGGCCGCATTCCTTGGGTTGCAGTGGTGCAAGCCGCTCAAGATGGACGAAACCACGCTATACTACACGATAAACTGGCATCATGTCGACTGCAGTTCCTTTCCTCCGCTCCAACCTTCTGCATCTACACTACCTGATCAGAAGTATCCGGACACGCCTATTTAATGCCGAATTGATCGCAAGATATCACGAGAGGCGGACCCACCAGTATAAAAGGAGACGGGGAGTATTCTGGTGTATGTGGGGAAACAGAAGGATCGGGGCAGGTCAGGAGAGCTCGTTGACTTCGAACGTGAACTAGCCATTGCGTGTCACCCGAATAGCAATCCATCTAAAGCTTGCCATGTCGACCTGATTGTGGAGTGAAAACGCGAAGGAACAGCCAAGCTAAGCAAAGATCAGACAAACTTGTACTGATGGACAGGGACCGTCGAGTATTGCGGAACATGGTTATAAAAAGTAGGATCAAATAATCGGAAGGGATCACTCGTGAATTTCTAAGTGCCACCAGCAGTCCAGTTAGCACAATGACTGCGTACGAAGGTAAAAAGACTGGAGTACAATGGTCCATAAGTCACACGGTTCTGTAGTCAGTTCTAAGGGACGCTTAAGATGATATAAAGAAGAATGGCACTGGGCTGTAGACGACGGGAAACCAGTGATATGGAGCGATGACTCGTGCTGTACTGTGTGGCAATCCGATGGAATGATTTGGGTTTAGCCAATTCTTGGAGAACGTTACTTGCCATCCTGTGTAGGCCAACAGTGAGGTATGGAAGATGTAGCGTTGCGTGCGCTATGGAATGTTTTTCGTGGCTAGGGTGCGGTCCCCTTTTTGCGCTTAAGAGAACGCTTAATGCAGAAGGACACGGACACTGTTTACAGCATTAGCAGAGGAACAGTTCGGAGACGACGATTGTTCGTATCAGCATGACAGTGCATCTAGTCAGAAAGCAGTAGCTATGAAGCAGTGGTATGCCGATAGTAACATCCCGGAAATGGACTGGCCTGCGGAGAATCCCGGTCTGAACCCAGTGGAATGGGATGAGTTAAAACGTCGACATCGCTCCAGGCGCCAACATCCATCACTACCTTCTTCAGGTGTAGGCTGTTGAGAAAGAATGGGCGCCATTCGTCCACAGACATTTATATTCCTCATTGGAAGTGTCGCCAGCAGAGTTGAAGCAGTTGTACTCGCAGAGGGTGGACATACTCCATATTAATGTCCACTAATAGATGTCCGCCGGTTCTTTTCGGATCACCGAAGTTAAGCGCTGTCGGGCTGGGCTAGCACTTGCATGGGTGACCATCCGGTTTGCCGAGCGCTGTTGGCCTTTGTGAGGCGAACTGAGGAGCTACTTGACTGAGAAGTAGCGGCTCCGCTCTCTGAAACTTACATACGGTCGAGAGCGGTGTGCTGACCACATGCCCCTCCATATCCGCATCCAGTGACGCCTGTGGCCTGAGGATGACGCGGCGCGCGGCGGCCGGTCGGTACCTTTGGGCCTTCATGGCCTGTTCGGGAGGAATAGCTGTCCGCATACTTTTGGTCAAATAGTATACATTCATACTCTGGAAGCCATTGTACACTGCATCGCAGAGGATACTGTTCATTTCTATTGCTCTTCCACTCCACACGGGACGAAGGAAAGATAATTGTCTCTACGCCTCTGTACGAGTCCCAGTCTGTCGTATCTTGCCCTTATGCTAGGTTACTAGAGGCATCAGAACCATTCTGCAGTCTGTTACAGAGAGTGGTTCTGTGAATTTTCTCAATATCGCTGTCATTAGAACGAGCGTTTCCCTCCTAGAATTGCATATTAGGTTCACGGATCAAGCCGGTACTTCATCATACCAGCAACAAAACTAACAGCACCTTTCTTAATTGTCCCGATCTTGTGCATTTGTACTCCGAAGTGCTCTATATACACTCCGCGATACATCGCAGGGTTTCATGAGGAATACAGGTGTATCACACGTATCCCCGTTGCCATGACAGACGTGGCGTCGAACCCTGGCCTTGACGCCTTGCCGACGTCTTGTTTGAGCAGTGATTCAGGGAGAACTGGAGAGGCGTAAGCGCCGTGTACCGCGGGCATTGATAGGCGGCGCCTCCAGAGAACAGAGGCGGCCTGTGTGCCCAGCGATAAGCGGCTAGCGGCTGCCGCCTGTTGACCCAGGGGATCAAGCGTCGCCGACAGCTGCAGCCCTGGTGTACCGGGCACCCAGCCACCTGATGGCTTGCAGAGCCGAGAAACGTGCTAATGCCACAGCTTATGAGAAGATGTATATGCTACGTATAAACCGAATCAACCGCATATTCCTCACGCTACTGGTTAGGCATCGTTCTATGTTAACGTCTATAATTCAAAAGCCACAGTGTATGGTGTAAGTAACAACGATTGGCCCACTTTCAGTTTCCGTTGGCAAATAGCGTGCTAAAAGAACGACAGATGGCTGATAGTAAGCCACCGTTGTTTTCTCCGAGTTCCGATCGGTCGTTAAAAGGAAACCACCGTGGAAATAAAAAATGTTTTATTTGCAACATTTAATTACACCTTCCAGCTACTTCTCTACAGTCACTGCTCCGTGTTAGACACTTGTCGTGGTGTGGAACCAACTTTCCAAGACTCTCGTCATAGAAGGAAGCCGTCTGTGATTTCCACCAGTTCCGTACGCTGGTCTGCAACTTGGTGCTCATATCGGTGCCTATATCTCTACATCGATCTGTTGTAGAAATTTGGAACATGTTTTTTGCTCGCGTATCATGTCATTTCTGGAAACCCAGAATCTACTCTGTAGGAATCAATATGGATTCCGGAAACAGCGATCTTGTGAGACCCAACTCGCTTTATTTATTCATGAGACCCAGAAAATATTAGATACAGGCTCCCAAGGTAGATGCTGTTTTCCTCGACTTCCGGAAGGCGTTCGATACAGTTCCGCACTGTCGCCTGATAAACAGAGTAAGAGCATACGGAATATCAGACCAGCTGTGTGGCTGGATTGAAGAGTTTTTAGCAAACAGAACACAGCATGTTGTTCTCAATGGAGAGACGTCTACAGACGTTAAAAGTAGCCTCTGGCGTGCCACAGGGGAGTGCTATGGGACCAATGCTTTTCACAATATGTACAAATGACCTAGTAGATAGTGTCGGAAGTTCCATGCGTCTTTTCGCGAATGATGCTGTAGTATACAGAGAAGTTGGAGCATTAGAAAATTGCAGCGAAATGCAGGAAGATCTGCAGCGAATAGGCACTTTATGCAGGGAGTGGCAACTGACCCTTAACATAGACAAATGTAATGTATTGCGAATACATAGAAAGAAAGATTCTTTGTTGTATGATTATATGATAGCAGCATAAACACTGCTAGCAGTTACTTCTGTAAAATATCTGGGAGCATGCGTACAGAACGATTTGAAGTGGAATGATCATATAAAATTTATTGCTGGTAAGGCGGGTGCCAGATTGAGATTCAGTGATTCATTGGGAGAGTCCTTAGAAAATGTAGTCCATCAACAAAGAAGGTGGCTTACAAAACACTCGTTCGATCTATATTTGAGTATTGCTCATCAGTGTGGGATCCGTACCAGGTCGGGTTGACGGAGGAGATAGAGAAGATCCAAAGAAGAGCGGCGCGTTTCGTCACAGGGCTATTTGGTAAGCGTGATAGCGTCACGGAGATGCTTAGCAAACTCAAGTGACAGACTCTGCAAGAGAGGCGCTCTGCATCGCCGTGTAGCTTGCTGTCCAGGTTTCGAGAGGATTGTTTCTGGATGAGGTATCGAATATATTGCTTCCCCCTCCTTATACCTCCCGAGGAGATCACGGATGTGAAAATTAGAGAGACTCGAGCGCGCACGGAGGCTTTCCGGCAGTCGTTCTTCCCGCGAACCATACGCGACTGGAACAGGAAAGGGAGGTAATGACAGTGGCACGTAAAGTGCCCTCCGCCACACACCGTTGGGTGGCTTGCGGAGTATGAATGTAGATGTAGATGTAGGTGTCTGTGTGCCAAAATGCTGTAATATCCATCGATTCGTGCGATCAAAGAGTTGAAATCAGAGGGGGGCCAAGTCCGGGCCGTTTGGTGCGTGATGAAAACCTTTCCGTCGAAACCGTTGCAGGAGAGTCTTTAAACAGCTGCTGTGTGAGTCCGTGCATTGTCATAAAGGATGACAGTGCCTGAAGACAACATTCCTCTTCGCTTGTTCTGAACTGGCATTCGTAGACGATTTTCTCGAATCGCGTGATGTACTCGCTCGTCAAGATCATCGGTTTACACTCTCTTCCTTTGCTGACCGCCTGCATCAACGTCTGTACGTCCTGCTTCAAAGTTCCTACATCATTCCCGCACATTGCTGTCACGCATGACAATTACGTTATGTGGGCTGCATGAAATCAGGCGGAAGCCCTCACCGTGAAGAAAACTAATGACAGGAGGCAATTCGATCTTGGCAGGAGAATCTGTTGTTGTAGGCATGCTAACGTGCTCACTGCGTGCTCAGAACTGCAATGTGCAACGTGAAGCTGTCGATAGACATACTAAAGACACTGCGCTACACATCTGTGCGAAACTTCACCGGATTGTTACAATGAACCTTACCGCAATGTACTGCCTTTCTCGTGTAGTACCTGCCACTGCAATTTGATGAGAATCTTTGTGACCTCCTTACGAACGCTGAACAAACCCATATGTCTTCTCTGGATTTTCTCTGTTAATCCTACACTGGTTAGGGTACTGACGAGTAGTACTCAACAATAGGTCGCACGAGAGTTTTGCAAGTTAAAAGGTTCCTTAGGATTCTTCACTATACAGCTGACTGGTCGACGTGTCTGACTGCCAAGCAGGGAATCCGGCATCAATACCCGGCGCCGAATTCAGGCTCCTGATAGAAATTATGCTGTTTCTTCAATGAGAACCAGCTGATCCAGGAATCCCAAAACTGTCAACGGCCAGATGGGCGGTGTGCTGGCCCCATGTCGCTCTATACTGACTCCATATGACGTCGTATAGGACGGACATGGCGACCATTTTGCAACGACTGTACCTTTGTATCCGATCACGAAATCGTAATGTATACTAGCTATAAATTAATCCTCTGTCGCATTTATCTGTCTGCATGTGAAGCTTAATCTCAGAAACTACTGTACGGATTCTGATAACATTTTCGCTAATAGACGGACTGATTTACAAGGAATATTTATGTATTATCAAAAAAAATGGTTCAAATGGCTCTGAGCACTATGGGACTTAACTTTTGCGGTCTACAGTCCCCTAGAACTTAGAACTACTTAAACCTAACTAACCTAAGGACATTACACACATCCATGCCCGAGGCAGGATTCGGACCTGCGACCTTAGCGGTCGCTCAGTGCCAGACTGTAGCGCCTAGAACCGCTCGGCCACCCCGGCCGGCCATGTATTATCTCCACGCATTATAACAAGTCGCCCGGCCGTAGATACTTTCTTTTTAGTACTACTGGTGTGAAGCCGGGGGGAATCGCTATTATAATATACAAGGGAGGATCTTGCCAGTGAATCTTGATTGATATTGCATAGCTTTCTGACATGCATTGAGTGTACTGAGAGACTGAGGGTAATGTTCGGAGAGTGAGTGTAATGTTCGGAGACCCGAATGAATGTAAAGAGAAAAATTTCGCGTTAAATGCCACCCTAAATGGAAGAGAATTGTTGCCGTGTATAGATAGAGAAACTGGATCAGCGGCTGAGACGGCGCAGTATTTAGCTCGCTGGACTCGTACTCGGGAGTCCTGATTTAGGCTTTCCATGATTTCCCTAAATCGCCTCAGGCAAATGCCGGGATGGTTCCTTTGAAAGGGCACAGCCAACTTCCTTCCATAATCCGATGGGACCGATGACCGCGCTGTTTGGTCGCCTCACCCAAATCATCAAACCAACCAAGAAACTGGATTGTTAACCCACAGAGGTCACAAGGGCGTCGACAAGAAATTGTACGCACAGTAAAAGCTTAGCAGATGATGATGGCTCGTGTGGAAGAAGTTTCACCATAACTACCTGTCAGCTTGGACGTGAAATGCCCACTTTGAAGAATACTGGTGAAGCAGCAATTACACACTTATCGTAAAGAAATGTTCACCCATTGGGGACCATACACGAGTCTGACCCTAAAGATTTGGGATGCACAGTAGTCTGCTGAGAATTTTGGAATTGAACCCAGGACTGATGCAAGATTTTCTGATATGTAATTGTAAATCACCGCCTTTGGTCCTTTTTATGGCCCAGTAATGGTGTACATTTTTTTTTATCGATACCGGGATTATGAATGGCCAGTTTCACTGCGTCAGCAGCCACTACCCTGTGCTGTGTTGGCGGCGTCACTAGGGGAGTGAGTTAAAATATATCCTGCGTCACAGTGCAGCATCCAACACCATCCTCTCTGCTTCTGCAGTACGTGGCACTCTTATCCTTACAAAGCTGCTGCTCTTTCGAAAAGCCGATTGTGTTTGCGCGAACTTCCAGTAGCGCCGCTCGACTTTATCTGGGAGCGCAGCTTGTTTGCTAGCGTCGGCATAATCCTCACCCCGAGGCCTTATCGCTGGTTCTGTACTGCGACCAAATCCCTTGTGAACTCCTAACGTGAGGTACTTACTGTGGATCAAAACTAGTGAAAATTACCACAGTTTGTGAAAATCGACATTAAGCTAGGGTTGTAAAGGTGCTTTTACAACCTTATTCCGCAAGCTACCGTACGGTGCGTGACCGAGGGCACTTCTGGTCCACTCTTGTTTTCTGTCTTTCCCTCTCCTATTCGCGAATGGCGTGTGGTATGAATGACTGTCCGTAATTTACGTATGAACTCTAATTTATATGATTTTCTCGTCGCGGTTTATGTCGCGAGACGTATACGAGATTGCTTTTCATACTTTGAGATGTGATAGTATGGACCAAAACAATAAAAAAAATCCAAGTAAACATGGGCTCCAAAGTGCATACCGTAAGAGCTATGATCACTTTTTCACATTCTCTACTGTGGGACACACTCTTACCCATTTCAGACGATGTGGTTCCATTTGAAGCTACCTAGGATTTCTCATTTCATAGCATATGCACAGTAGCTACATTTGTGCCATCCTTTACGTCTCCAGCAGGTGCTGCCGTGTAGCGGCTGCTGCTTGAACTACTTCGTATGTAAGTAGTTAGACGAGCAAACGTAGGAGCCATTTTTGTATGTGGTGCACAACTGTCTTTGTTTTCAAATTGAGATTGAATTTGCTTCTATAAGGCAACATTGCGCACTGGTTAGATACAGAAAACTATCCTGTTGAAATTTATACTCAATGTATTACGATAATAATTAAATTTATGTACTTGTTTTCGCAATTATTGTGGTGGTTACTTTTGAAACCACTGCGGCTCTAAGGGCACTAGAGCAGCTGTGGCAAGTTGTATTTCCAGTTTCACACGATGTAATCTCGCAGAGTAAAGGAAGCGGAAATTCTGGTTTGCCTTTTTGGAGGTATATCTCCTGATATCGACTCAGAGGTTGACAACAGCAATGAAAGTGGAGATGATATGGTAGCCGAAGAAAGTGTTCTCGATTTCCAAACAAAAAATCAGTGTTGTTTTGCATTATTTCACAGAGTGAGAGGAAAGATAATATTGATAATGACAGGGATGATAGTTCAGTGCTTACGACAACATATCACTGTCATTCATTGTGAATCCTTCACGGACACGGGATGACAGTGCAGTGAACTTCGTCGAATTTCAGATGAAGTGGGTGTGAAATAAAAATTGAAAAATGACTGTGACTGTACGCAACCAGCAGATTTCTTTCAGTATCAGTTTGTGGATAGTATGCTAGAACAGACAGTTTTCCAGACTAGTCAGAAAGTCCTGGATGTCCGAGTAAATCATCAGAATCATTTGCAAAAAAATATGGAAATATTGTTCCAGCTAAAACACATTCAACTGAAACAGCTACCAATGCATGACACCTCAAGGCACTGTGTATATTGTAGCACAAGGAAGGAACCTGACAGAAGCAGATGGAAGTGTGCTTTCTGTAATGTGACCTTATGCCTAACTGCAGAATGTATGTAATATTTTTTTACGTTGTTCAGTCTCAAAGTATGTCTAATAATATAATAAAAACAAGAAAATTCAAAAAAAAAATTTATGTCTCGAGTCTGGATGTTTTAAGGTACATAAACAGCGTTGAATTAACAACTAAGGAGGAATGACTATAAATATTAACAATTAAAATTAAAGCTGTTATGAAGCCAAAGATTGGTTTGAACAACACAGTGCTTTACAAGACATGATCTTGTTGGGGTTCGTATGCAGTTGCTTTTCTCCGAAATATGAGCTGATTTTTCCAGCATGTTTATAGCGGGACCTACAGTTTAACGTGAACTCCGAACTGCGGCCCCTACCAGAGGTGGAAGAAGTGGGTCAAGACAAGCGACGTAATAGCAATCGTTGTTGTGACTTCACTTCTTGGAGCTGATTTTCACTTGTAGTTCTTTAAAGCGCTATTTGTTTTCATATTTTCGTTGATTATAAGACGAATTACAATTTTAATGGTGGTGGTGGTAAGTTCCTATGGGACCAAACTGCTGAGGTCATCGTTCCCTAGGCTTACACACTACTTAAAGTAACTTACGATAAGGACAACACACACACCCCTGCTCGGACCTCCGACGGTGGCCGGGGGGGGGGGGGGGGGGGTCGAACCGTGGCAAGGCGCCTAAGTCAGCGCGGCTATAATTTTAATCTTTGCTGTGTATGAGACACAAAATATTTTCTTTCTACGACAAATATTTTTTTTAATTTGTGCTGTTCATTTTAGTCCCCACTGCAGCTGAAGTATTTTCTTACAATACCCGGTTCAGTTTCATTCCGCTAAAATACACTGCCGGACAAAAATAGTACACTCGTTTAGAGGATGCCAATTCACTCAGGATTTGTGGCAACAGTGCATATGGATTACATCAAATAATTTCGTTTACCGATGAATAGCACAAGTTGTTCTGAGGTACCAGGTATCGATCCATGCTGAAGCACCCATATTGGTATGTAGTGTAGCCTCCACGGGCGGTAATCCAGTCGATCTTACAGATGGCAGGGTACTTTGTCACGCCTGCTTGACCTGTTCACGTAGTTCTGTAAGAATTGTTGGTTGACGAGTAGTACGAGTCACTTCTCGTCCCATCATATCCCATACATGCTCGATTGGAGATCGTGCTGGCCAGGAAAATTGCTGTACGTCTTTCAGAGCAAATTGAGTTTCACGGGGAGTGTGCGGACCAGCATTATCCTGTTGGGACAACACATCACCTTCCTGTTGCAAGAATGGCTCTAACAACATTCTGCACGCACCGAGTGCTGGTTAGAGCACCATCCAGCAACACTAAAGGTGAACGAGAGTTGTAGCTTATCGCACTACAGATTATAATGCCTGGGATGGGGCCAGTGTGTCCTAGACGAATGTATTCTAGGAGACAGCGCTCATCAGGTGTACGTCGTATTCACAAACGACCATCACTTCCGTACAGACAGAATCTGCTGTCATTGTTGAAGACCACGGCGCGCTATCCCATGTTCCAAGTGATTAGTCGAGCCGTGCACGTCGATGGTGCGGCGCCATTGGAAGATGGGCTTAGAGGTCTGCGTGCCCATAGTCTCATTGTTAATATTCGATCTTCCACTGCTGCCTATACAATACGCCGATCTGCGTGGACCTCCAGAACCGCGTCTACGGGCTTGAGAATGTTCATTTGACCTTTGATACCAGCTCGTTGCACACGTGATGCAGAACGTCCAACTTCTGTTCTCCGAAAGGACCATCCCGCCACTCGGAAGGCTACAATTTTACCCATTCCGAACTCGCTCAGTTGGTTGTAGCAAGTACGAGCGCGTCTCCGTCGCATGGTTACCTGCATGCTTCACACGTTTGCACCTCACTGAGCGTTCTGGTTATGAGCATTCCCTATTAAAGGGTAGATACAGATGTCACTACGCTATCTGTTAGCAGACGACGTTGAAACCATTATCAGCACATGTACTACTCTGCAGGTGGCACATGCCGTCATGGAATCAAAATCGACGCCGTTTGCTTTATCCGGAAATGTGTATGTTAAGACTTTGTGTAATAATCGTTTCGGTTACAGATATACTGCATATTTGTAATTGAATATCGTTGTCTCCACTTGAGCTGCATAGCTAAAATATACTTCTGATTATGTTGTTGATTCATTTACGTTCGCTTTCCGATATGTAGAAAGCTCTTATTGCCAAACCTTTTTCGGTTTTGCTACTGGAAAGTAAGATGTTAGCGGTATAAGTGCAGATATTGTGATCACTGGTACCTTAATATGCACCCACTTCAATGTTTTAGTTGTGTTTTCTCTGCGCCCAACAGACATCCCACAAAGACGTCACATAATTTACTATCAGATGTTTTCTACATGGTCTTAACTGCACCACTAAGTGGACTACGCCTGTCAGTAGGGACTAACCGTTTTGCATCGACGTGTCCACACTTCAACATTGAGCTGCTGCCCAGGGGTAAATAAACATTAATCGTTTGATTTTGTCACGTCCATTGGAGGTACAAACCAACCCAAAAAGCGTACTACTCCTAACAGCTATGAATATCAGTCTGAAAATTAAGTAAATACTGATGTAATGTTGTACAGAACACTGTCCTCAGTCACCAATAAAAAATATTTGCCCTTATACCCCTAAAAAATTGTATATTCGAAACTGTTTGTCGCAGTCACTTTTTGAGATGTGTAGATAAAGTGTGATTTCCGACAGTAGCTACCTTTCATTTGCCACAAATATTTTTTTCTGGTTTGTACTGTGTGTCATGAATTCCATTACAGCTGTAGAAATTGTTTTTACGATACTCAAATCGTTTTAGTTCCAAGAAATGGTTCTCCTATTTACGTGTGATTGGCCATTTTCGCGATGTAGTAAGCCTGTTTTTCTAACATTTAAAAAAAATCGCCGTTAGTATGGTCTTGTACTGGTTATGTTAACACCCTTTGTCGAATGTTTACAATGTCACTGCTCAAGGGCGACGACTAATATCACAAATTACTGTTTATCGGAAGAGGTGATTAGTGACAGACCAGTATCTCTTACTGGCCGGATACCGGACGCGAGACTTTTGGATTCTTAGACAGCCACTTTACCATTGAGCCACCGAGCCACGCATATTAACGGAATTCCCAGATTATTGGTCGCAGTAGTAATTAACAAAACAAATTACGAAGTATATCAAATGTGCTCATGGTAATGCCAATCACTAGATTGCCACCCGCGAGGCAGCTATGTGTTAAAGCGGTGGAGTCTAGGGTTAGAAATGTGTGAAATCTTACGGGACTTAATTTCTAAGGTCAGCAGTCACATTACTCGACCTAAATTATCCTAAGGACAAGCACACACACCCATGCCCGAGGGAGAACTCGAACCTCCGCCGGGACCAGCCGCGCAGTCCATGACTGTAGCGCCCTAGACCGCTCGGCTAATCCCGCGTGGCGAGTCTAGGGTTACCATATTCTGAAACTCTAAAATGCGAACACACTTAGTTGGATTGATCAGGACGGTTCTAGTCCGGACCTCGATAAGAAGGTAGAAAAAGGTAAACATTGCTGATGTATATATAGCAGTGGTAGATATTTAAATTTTTTTGAGAGGTCCGGAAGATCCTTGTTGTAATTTCGAATGAAATATTGTTAGTTCCATTTTCCGTAGTCAGATTCCTATATTACATATGAAACAAACAAAATTTTAAAAAATAATACACACGTACGTACGTTACTTTCGAGCCAATGTCCTGTGTGCAGTTTCCACTGGACTAAATCTTGTTTAAAAGCTCTTTCTGTTGACACGAATTAAATTTTACACATTTTACCACTGCAATCCGTTTTACAGTTTCAGCTGCCTGGCTATTTCTCTCGTTTGTCCACTGTACCTCTCAACTTGGGCCGGCACTGCAAGGAACGACTGGACAATGTAATTAATTCACTAAATTGTTTTTCACTCCTACAGAACTCAATGTACTTGCATCATTTCGTCTGGCTTGATTCAGACTTTCCATCATATGTGGCTATGATTTTTTTTTCATTTTTAATCATAAATTTCAGTCCAACAAAAAATTGACGGATTCTTCGACGACATCAGTCCGTATTGATTTAATCCAATAACGGAAGTAAAAAGTATATAATTTGTTGACGACACTAGTTGAAAACAAAATTCACAATATCTTAATTTCCAAAATTAAAAAAAGTGCGGACAGTAGCAGATATCGTAACAATGTATACGGGCGCTACCGTAAAAGTGTAAAACGCAGAGTTGTCAGCGTAAATGCGGACGTACGGCAACACTAGTTGAGGACTGCTCAGTCTCGCAGATGGTTCCACCTCCGGCCGGATCACGCGCCGAGACAGCTTGTTGGGGTGTGGGGAGCGCCTTTGTGCGGCTAGCGCTTTGTCTGCCCTGCAGCCTTCAGCTGGCTCCGCCAAGGGACGCCGCAGCACACACCGACCCGGAATAAACGCGCACTGACATTGCTGCTTCACCACTTATGCTTCCACCGCTCAAGGCTGCATTCGCTCATTAGCCACATAAAGAATTTATTTCGGCCATACTTCCCACAAGTCACTCTGTAATCCGTGGCTTAACAACTTCGCGATCGCGACAACACGGGAGAAGTGCCAGCTGTGAAATTGGGAGCGTCAGTTTTGACAGCGGTGCCATCTAAATAGCATCAATGGCGAGTCGGCATTGCACAACACCGAAAGTATCTTCGCACCTCAGTCCCCTTTGCAAGGAATTTCGACACAAAATTCTAGAGATGCAAACTGGTAGCTGGTAAAAGGAAATCCACCTCATTTTCCAAAATTGTCGTCCATGCAAGATGCTGTTTCTGACAAAGACTTTCGACGTTATTTACATATTTTAGCACCCCTTAAGGAAGAATTTCAGCAACGTTTTCAATATTTAACGTATTAGAAAGTGATTTTGATCTGTTCTCCTTTCTCCGAACAATTTCAGCAACGTTTTAAACATTTGACGCATTAGAAAGTGATTTTGACCTGTTCCCCTCTCCATATTCGGCGAATATTGTCGAGATTCATCTCCGAATGGGTCACGGGTGTTATCGTTCACACCTTTGTAGGATGAAAAATGGTTCAAATGGCTCTGAGCACTGTTGGATTTAACATCTGAGGTCATCAGTTCCCTAGACTTAGACCGGCTTAAACCTAACTAACCTAAGGACGTCACACACATCGATGCCCGAGGCAGGATTCGAACCTGCGACCGTAGCAGCAGCGCGGTTCCGGACTGAACTGCTCGGTCACAGCGGCCGTGTAGAATGAAAGGTCATTCATCTCCATACTGCGACGTCCTTCCAGCTGATATTGCAGACCTCAAATTTGTCATTCTAGAGTGTTCATGCTATGACAGATAACGCCTTAAGTTTCTTCAGGCCCTGATCTGAGCAGGAATTCCCCAACCTAAAATGTGACTGATCTGTTTTGACAGCTGACCACAGCGGACTGTTTCAGTATTGCCCGGTTTCTGCAACAAGCGGATATCCAGTTATAGGTCAGATACAAAGACTATGAACTGTGTGTGTGTGTGTGTGTGTGTGTGTGTGTGTGTGTGTGTGTGTGTGTGTGTGTGTTCCTGAAGAGACCAAACTGCTGAGGTCATCGGTCGCTAGACTTACACACCATTTAAACTAACTTATGCTAAGAACAAAACACACACACACACACACACACACACACACACACACACACGCCCGAGGGAGGACTCGAATCTCTGGCGGGAGGGGCCGCGCAATCCGTGACATGGCGTCTCTAACCGCGCGGCTTGTGTGTGTGAATCTACACAGTGTACCATGGAGTTTCCCTGGAATTAATGTAATTTCTAATACCTATGCTGAATATATTATATTGTGTTCCAGATCTGTATTTACTCACTTTTCTAGCTAAATGGTTAATGCCACAGGCCAATAGATAAATAAATAAAAGAACTCCGTCCTGAACTACAACTAGAAGTTATTGACCTGTAGTGTGGCAGAGATTATAAAGACAAATGTCAGTAAAAAAAAAATAATCTTGGAAGTCTATAGACACGTCCCTCGGGATAGACTTCCTCGGACACGGAATCAGCTGTATAAGAGAACCGAGACTTTCACACTTCAATTACGTCATTTTTGTATAACAGCAAGCAGAGTAAATTAAGAAAAATGTGACAGTGTACGTTAGTTTTGTTTATTTGTTAAGTTGTAGCTGTAGTATTTCCTGTGGTGCATTCCTTGCAGCTGGTCATGGATTTAAATTGACTGACGAACATGTGACGGCAGCTGTTGTAGTCCGCCACAAGTGTTGCTATCGCTCCCGATAAATCGGGGTCGACATCGTTATGGATCTTGTCCCAACATCCTAACAAGACCCAATTTCGTCCTGATTTTGGAAAATACTGTTACTAACTTGGCTCAAGTACTAAAGTAACGCCATCTGTTGGCGCAACACGTAAATGCAGCCACTGTTAGTTTTACAAGTTTATGTAGACAAGGTCGTCTCACAGATGGCGTTGCATGTTGCGTATCCTGTATCGTCGATGCAAGCACCTTCAATATCTAGCGCCATCATGCGAGAAAATACAAGACTTCTCCAGTAGTACAGGGTGGGATTAATTAAGCAGCGCCACGCGAAAGAATCGGGCAGTTCCCATTTGAATAGCGATCTGATAAGACGACTCTTTCTAAACGTGGTACGAACAACGAGTGCAAGTTAGTGATGTTGGATGTGTTCACTGCCAGTATGTAGGCCCATCAAGTACTGCGATGACTAAAGTGTTATTGTCGACTGTTTGCCGTCTAATAAAGTTCTCATACCTCAGTGCCTAAGAGTCAAAAGAAAAAATGTCACTTTGTCTTTTGTCAAGAAAGGATATACGGATCAGGAACCGTCGTGTGAGATTTGTAGCTGTTTCACCTCAGTAACTCAGGGAGGTAAGGCATATGCATCTTATTTCAAAAATGTTTCAAATGGCTCTGAGCACTATGGGACTCAACTGCGGTGGTCATCAGTCCCCTAGAACTTAGAACTACTTAAACCTAACTAACCTAAGGACACCACACACATCCATTCCCGAGGCAGCATTCGAACCTGCGACCGTAGCAGTCGCACGGTTCCGGACTGCGCGTCTTATTTCTACGAAGAATCATACAAATGGATTCGCTGTAGCATAGACACCAAAGCCTGTACCTACATTCAGGTTGATTTCCTTTCGTAAGAAAATCAGGAACGCAAATGCCAACTGCTAAAATTATGCGAGTATTTATTTTCTATTACAGCACACAACGCCAGTGTTCAAAATGGCCGGCCGCGGAGGTCTCGCGGTTCTAGGCGCTCAGTCCGGAACCGCGCGACTGCTACGGTCGCAGGTTCGAATCCTGCCTCGGGCATGGATGTGTGTGATGTCCTTAGGTTAGTTAGGTTTAATTAGTTCTAAGTTCTAGGCGACTGATGACCACAGATGTGAAGTCGCATAGTGCTCAGAGCCATTTTTTGTTCAAAATGGCTGAAATGGCTCTGAGAACTTCTGAGGTAAACTTCTGAGGTCGTCAGTCCCCTAGAACTTAGAACTACTTAACTAACCTAAGGACATCACACACATCCGTGCCCGATTCAGGATTCGAACCTGCGACCGTAGTGGTCGCGCGGTTCCAGACTGAAGCGCCTAGAACCGCTTGGCCACATCGGCCGGCGGGGAAATATGACTGGCGCGAATTGTGCCCTCCACCACACAACGCTTGGTGACCGGTGGAGTATATATGTATATGTATATGTATAAGACTTGACGTTGTGTTGTTTCATTCATCCTTTTGGAACCACTTTAAATTCAAGATTTGCCCCCCCTCCCCACCTGCCCGCCCTACAGCCGGCCCTATAAATGTGGGATGGCAGAATTCGTCCCCTCCACGAGCTCCCCCTGTGATAGGTGATGGAGCTGTATGCAGAGTCCTGGCCAGTGTGAGACGCAGACTTCGAAGCTCGGCGCTCCGGTTTGCTCCTCCATTGTTCGGCACGCCCTTCGCTATAATTGCTTCCGCCAGCACCCTGCCCAGCTTACGTCGTAGAGGGCCCTAACTTCCGGGTAAAGCTTTTAAGCCTCGCAGCTAGGTGGGCCGCGTCTCCCAGTTTTTTACACGGCGTTCCTCCCTCCGACTCATTACCTTAAACAGCCGCTTAGGGGAGGTAATTTATACGTGGCAATTAAGCGTAACGATGGCGAACGCTCGTTATGACGGGAAGCACTGCACGTGGGCGGGGTCACTGTCCACGATACGCCCGCACGGGACGCGGAAGAGAACGCGGCTGATTCAAAAACTCAACATCAAATCTACTTTTCTGAACTAAATGGTTCAATGAGAAATAAGAAATCATGACATTTCACGATCTGGTCACCTTCCTTCTCAGTACATTTCACATCGTTGCTCCAAATTCATTATCAGCAAATTATAAATTCAGCAAAAATGTACCGATATTTTTTTTCATCAATTTCTAACTGTCAAAACCTTGAAGCGTAATTTCTATGTGTACCAGTACTCTTCAAACAACTGAAGGCCCTCGGAACAGTGTACTTCCGGTTCCATTCTCTTACGAAGCGCGGAAATATTTGCTACTAAAATGCCTTACTGCACGGTGTCATTAGGCTGATACTCTCTTCCTGATCTCTGCGAGGCCGATACTTAGGATTGAGTATCTTCCTACACTACTGGCCATTAAAATTGCTACACCACGAAGATGACGTGCTACAGACGCGAAATTTAACCGACAGGAAGAAGATGCTGTGATGTGCAAATGATTAGCTTTTCAGAGCATTCACACAAGGTTGGCGCGGGTGGCGACACCTACAACGTGCTGACATGAGGAAAGTTTCCAACCGATTTCTCATACACAAACAGCAGTTGACCGGCGTTGCCTGGTAAAACGTTGTTGTGATGCCTCGTGTAAGGAGAAGAATTGCGGTTTATCGTATCGCGACATTGCTGCTCGCGTTGGTCGAAATCAAATGACTGTTAGCAGAATATGGAATCGGTGGGCTCAGTAGAGTAATACGGAACGCCGTGCTGGATCCAAACGGCCCCGTATCACTAGCAGTCGAGATGGCATGCATCTTATCCGCGTGGCTGTAACGGATCGTGCAGCCACGTCTCGATCCCTGAGTCAACAGATGGGGTCGTTTGCAAGACAAAAACCATCTGCACGAACTGTTCGACGACGTTTGCAGCAGCATGGACTATCAGCTCGGAGACCATGGCTGCGGTTACCCTTGACGCTGCATCACAGACAGGAGCGCCTGCGATAGTGTACTCAACGATGAACCTGGGTGCACGTATGGCAGAACGTCAGTTTTTCGGATGAATCCAGGTTCTGTTTACAGCATCATGATGGTCGCATCCGTGTTTGGCGTTATCGCGGTGAACGCATATTAGAAGCGTGTATTCATCAACGTCATACTGGCGAATCACCCGGCGTGATGGTATGGGGTGCCATTGGTTACACGTCTCGGTCACCTCTTGTTCGCACTGACGGCACTTTGGAGAGTGGACGTTACATTTCAGATGTGTTACGAGCCGTGGCTCTACCCTTCATTCGATCGCTGTGAGACACTACATTTCAGCAGGATAATGCACGACCGTATGTTGCAGGTCCTGTACGGGCCTTTCTAGGATACAAAAAATGTTCGACTGCTGCCCTGGCCACGAGCAACTGGCTCGTCACGATACGCCAGTCACTAATCTTGAGGAACTGTCGTATCGTGTTGAAACTGCATGGTCAGCTGTACCTGTACACGCCTTACAAGCTCTGTTTGATTCAATGCCCAGGCGTATCAAGGCCGTTCTTACGGCTAGAGGTGGTTGTTCTGGGTATTGATTTTTCAAATTGCGTGATAATATAATCACATGCGCGTTCTAGTATAATATATTTGTCCAATGAATACCCGTTTATCATCTGCATTTCTTCTTGGTGTAGCAATTTTAATGGCCAGTATTGTACTACTTAAATGCCTTACTGCACGATGTCATTAGGCAAATAATCTCTTCCCGATCCCTACGAGGGCGATACTTAGGATTGAGTATCTTCCTATTGATTGTTGAAACCTTACCGCTCCGTTATAGGCAACACACAAACACGGTGCGTCACTTAACATATACTGTTAATGTGTAACGTGTGGTGGAAGCGGCCGCCACGAGGTACGACGGAAATAGGAGATGCCCTGTCGACAGCTAAGTTCGGCCGGAGTGGCCGTGCGGTTCTAGGCGCTACAGTCTGGAACCGAGCGACAGCTGCGGTCACAGGTTCGAATGCTGCCTCGGGCATGGATGCCTGTGATGTCCTTAGGTTAGTTAGGTTTAATTAGTTCTAAGTTCTAGGCGACTGATGACCTCAGAAGTTCAGTCGCATAGTGTTCAGAGCCTGTTGACAGCTGACATTAACTGACCAATGACAGGTAAATACAGAGTGTTTCAAAAGGAATATACGTATTTCGAATGCATAAATTTACTGAACTTTAAGACAAGCGAATACGGAACTTTACACACATACTTACGAACCTATCAAGTTCAGATTACAGTGTTCAATATGACCTTCATCAGCCACACGAACAATATCACATCGATACTCAAATTCCTCCCATACTCAGGCAAGCATCTCCTTCGTCACTGATGTTATGGCAGTCCGGATACGGTTCTTCGTCTCTTCCATGTTCTGTGGGAGTGGTGCTACCTAAACGTTGTCTTAAAATCAAATCCCACAGGAAGAAGTCAGAGGGTGTCAAATCCGGTGATCGTGGAGCCCAGCTCAGACAAGCTAAGTTTCTTCAGGAACACGAGGGCGGCCCGGACTCTTCCCTTTACATGCAGATCCTGTATCTGAAACTGTCGATACCATCTGCGAATGTTCCACCCATTTGGAGGATTAATTTGGTTTCTCGATCTAAACGTCTTTGCACAGTAATCACGGAATTGCACATCGCAAGCCCCAGAACACAAAATGATTTCTGCTGCAGAGTAGCCATTTTAAACATATGACGGTTACCAAGCAAAATAAAGACAACTGATATCTAGCGGCTATTAGTATAAACTCTATTATGCACTCGTTTTTCCAATAGCTGATCTGAGGCGCAGCAATCGATAGTTTGGACAAAATAATACTTTGTAATGCGTGTATTTTTGAAACACACTGTATTTGCCAATCTTCCAGGTCGAATCTGACTCCAAAATTTCACTTCGTATTCTGTTCAAGGTTGGGAGCTGCGGCAGCCGACGCGTTCTGTAACCCTGAATTTAAACTCCTGTTCTGACGTAACCACAGCATCGTGATGTTCAATTTATTCGAGAAAATGGCTATCAGCAATCTTCAGCGGAGCTAAAATCGCGATCACTTTGTTCACGGCTAAAAACCTCTATGAGCAAACTTAAGACAGAAAAAATTCAGTTTCAGCGATAGAAGCAAACTGTAATTTCTCACTGTCATAGGTTACCTGAAATTATCCTTAAACTGGCTTCACTGTTGTCGCGTTACCAACCTATGACCAGTCCTGGTAAGCACGTGGTTCCAGAGCATAGGCGACACAAGCAGACTCCTAACGAAACAAGAATGATAGGTAGAAAATAATATGAAATAAAATAGTCAATACGATGATGAAAATTAGGCGGCAAAATACTACAAATAAAAAAATGCAGTTAAAACAATTAATTGAATAAATATTATAATCAATTTTTGATTAGATTTTAAAAAATCCGTCCTCTCTGCATTTGACGAGTTTCCAACATACGACCTTCCGTACGACATGTTTATGTGCTAACCACTGCGCCAATCAGTACACTGCAGAAGGTTTCTGTATTTATGACTCTGATGACCCAGTCGTGACGATTAACTGCAGCCTTCAGAAACTCGGCTTAACTTAATGTCGTATGAAGCTTACCTGATGTAAGCCCATCTCTGTGATTATAATAACTGTATATGTGACGGTGAATCGCGTCTTGGGCGAAAGAATGCAGTAGTGTTTGGTTAATGCTGTGTGTGAAACGTATTTCGTTAGCATCGTTGTGTGTGTGTTGTTTGTGTTGCTGTTACCATGTGCGATGAAATACGAAATAAAAGGGTCAGATCCAAGATTCGGGAGAGAAACACACAAAGAAACAAATTGAAAGTGAACTAATTGTTGCGGCAGTTTGGCAAAGGCGAACGATTTGGCGTGACTCTGAGCGCTTTGATCGGACGAAACCAGCTACAACGTGTGAAATATCAGCCAGCAAGCAATTTTAATCGGACTACAGCTTAGGAATTTAATTGTCGGCGTTAGTAACAGCCGATACTTGAAGATCATTATCAGAAAACAGTCGCACATGTATGTAGGTGTGCGCTCGCTGATTGCATTATGCCACGTGATATGTGGGACGTGTTTGGAGTTGAAGCGGACTGTTACAGTTGATTGAGTCATGCGCGGCGTCTGTGTGTCACACTTTGCTTCTCAGGCAACTCCCCGGACGTTGCTTGATAAGATCTGGGACGACGGATGAGGTCTGCGGTATGAAATGTGTATGTACGGATTAACACTCTGTACCAAGTGCCCCGTAAGATTTCTCTGTTCGTAAGGTACAAGGTTCTGAAATTTTTGCGTTATTCTGTGTGGGCGGCATGCGAACTACACACAGACTTGTTTACTCTGTACCAAGTGCCCCGTAAGGTGTAAGGTTTCTCTGTTCGTAATGTACAAGGTTCTGAAATGTTTGTGTTATTGTGTGTGGGCAGCATGCGAACTAAGCACAGACTTGGCTCTACATCTGTAGAAGCAAGTTATCTTCTTGGCATGTAGTTGTCAGTAATCCTCGAACAACTATTATTTACTCACCCTTTTTTACATGATATCTTGCGAACTAGGGATGAAGGGTATCAGACGGATGCCATACTCCTAGACTTACGGAAAGCGTTTGACTCGGTGCCCCACTGCAGACTCCTAACTAAGGTACGAGCATATGGGATTGGTTCCCAAATATGTGAGTGACTCGAAGACTTCTTAAGTAATAGAACCCAGTACATTGTCCTCGATGGTGAGTGTTCATCAGAGGTGAGGGTATCATCTGGAGTGCCCTAGGGAAGTGTGGTAGGTCCGCTGATGTTTTCTATCTACGTAAATGATCTTTTGGATAGGGTGGATAGCAGTGTGCAGCTGTTTGCTGTGGTGTACGGGAAGGTGTCGTCGTTGAGTGACTGTAGGAGGATGCAAGATGACTTGGACAGGATTTGTGATCGGTGTAAAGAATGGCAGAAACTCTAAATATACATAAATGTGAATTACTGCAGATGAATAGGAAATAGAATCCCGTAATGTTTGAATACTCCATTAGTAGTGTAGCGCTTGACACAGTCACGTCGATTAAATATTTAGCCGTAACATTGCACAGCGATATGAAGTGGGACAAGCATGTAATGGCAGTCGTGGGGAAGGCGGATAGTCCGTCTTCGGTTCATTGGTAGAATTTTGGGAAGATGTGGTTCATCTATAAAGGAGACCGCTTATAAAACACTGATACGACTTATTCTTGAGTACTGCTCGAGCGTTTGGGATTCCTATCAGGTCGGATTGAGGGAGGACATAGAAGCAATTCAGAGGCGGGTTGCTACATTTGTTACTGGTAGGTTTGATCATCACGCGAGTGTTACGGAAATGCTTGAGGAACGCGGGTGGGAGTCTCTAGAGGAAAGGAGGCTTTCATTTTGTGAATCGCTACTGAGGAAATTTAGAGAACCAGCATTTGAGGCTGACTGCAGTACAGTTTTACTGCCGCCAACTTACATTTCGCGGAAAGACCATAAAGATAAGATAAGAGACATTAGGGCTCGTACAGAGACAGTCATTTTTCCCTCGTTCTGTTTGGGAGTGGAACAGGGAGAGAAGATGCTAGTTGTGGTACGAGGTACCCTCAGCCACGCACCGTATGGTGGATTGAGGAGTATGGATGTAGATGTAAATTTTTTTTTTTTTCTCCTGCTGTTCCATTGGCGAATGGTACGCGAAAAGAACGACTTGTCGGTTACTTCAGATACGAGTTCTAACTTCTCTGATTCTCCCGTCGCGGCCAGTTTGTGATATCTATGTGGGAGGTAGTGATATTGATTTAAATAATGAAGTACTAAACGTGTTACGATTTTTCTTGCGTACCAAGACGCATTTCAAGAATTGATTTTTGGGGTGTTTCTGGATTTCGTAGTACCAAATGGCCAAGACGGTGCACGCTAAGAGTTGCAGGTTGCCCAGCTGACGTCTTGCAGGGGCAACAAAAATTTGATTTTCAATATTTCCTATAATTATTGACAGACTTTATAAAACCCGCCAGGATAGCCGAGAGCGCTAACGCGCTGCTTCCTGGACTCGGGTCGGAGCGCCGGACCCGGATCGAATCCGCCCGGCGGATTAACGACGAGGGCCGGTGTGCCGGCCAGCCTGGATGTGGTTTTTAGTCGGTTTCCCACATCCCGCTAGATGAATACCGGGCCGGTCCCCACTTTCCGCCTAAGTTACACGACTCGCCGACATCTGAACACATTAGCACTATTCCATGAATTACACTCGATGCAAACAGCTGGGATACACTAATTTCGTCCCCGGGGTTATGGGGTGGTGGCAGTAAGGACATCCGGCCACTCCTTCATCCTAACCTTGCCAAATCCGTTCCTAACAATGCCGACCCTGCGTCAGTGCAGGACATGGTACCAGTGAAAGAAAGAAAGAAATTGACAGACTTTACACTACTGAAATCCTGTCGTAAATAACTCTCTAAGAGGTGCAATAGTACGTTAAAGTTTTAGCAGGAGTGACAGCCTTTGGATTTGTGTGATTTATCATATAACTGAAATTTAACAGGTTCCTTATAGTACTCATGTGAATGACCTCACATTTCAAACAATAGCAACTCCAGGTAGGAATATCAACAATGTAGGAAAGGACAGAGTGCTACTTACTGTAAAGAAGACACGCCAAGTTGCAGACAGGTGCAATTAATTAAAAGGCACTCACATATAGCTTTCGACCACAACCTTCGTCAGTAAAACACACACACACACACACACACACACACACACACACGCACACACACACAGGCGCGCGCGCACGCCAACTCCAGCATACTGGGACTGCTGGTCGTGTGTGTGTGTGTGTGTGTGTGTGTGTGTGTGTGTGTGTGTGTGTGTGTGTGTATGTTTCTTTTACTGATTAAGGCTGTGGCTGAAAGCTATGTGTGAGTGTTTTTGAACTGTTCCTGTACGGAGCGTGACGTATCTTTTTTATGGTAAGAAGCATTCTATCTCTTCCTACATTTTCGACCTCACGCTGTATGATTCAGAGTCAACTGCCACTTTTTATACCATACGGATATGGTGTCTAAATCGTCTTAAAATTGATTTTTATCTTCTGATGTCTTTACTAGACATTAAATCACAGCATCATCTACATACAGTCTAAGAAGGATTCTCATATTGTCTCCTCATATTACCATGAACATGGAGTAGGAACAGCAGATGTCCTGAAGCGGCGTAATTCACGGCGCGCAAATTACTTTTATTTTTTTTTATTTTTATTTTTTTCAACCTCCCGCCCTCTCTCTCCTCCACGCTTCCTGCCCCCCCCCCCCCACCACCGACCCACCCACCCACCCACCCACCCAAATAATGAAAGGAGACTAGTTTACCTGTGACTACATTTTCGCTATTCAAGCAGTAAAACTTGAGCATCAGGCAGGCCCGCTTTACGTTTAATCCTTTTTTGCTATTTACTCTATTCGCATCACATTTTACAGACAGTATGCACACATACCGCTGAAGGTACCTATAAAACTATTTCATGGTACGACACACAGTTCGGGAGATAAAGACCTTTTTTACATACAAGTTCAATTCTTTAAAGGATCGGGAGTGGGGTTTATACGTAAATTCCTAAAATCCTTCGTGCTTTTCATGAAAAAAAAGTAAACGGTGCAGTACTTAAAATTATTAATGACGGAGTTGTGGTCTTATCAAAAACATAGTTCATCATGGACGTAATATTAGCAGTTACATACTGCTCAAATTTTCTGGCAACGCACACTCTAAGAGTTTCGCACAACTCCTATCCCACAGCATCAGCACCTGGAGTATTACCATTGATCATCATATACGAGACTCTCTCGCACTTACCAAAGGAGCCATTTGGAGGCATCGTCTCAGATCTGCTGCCGGACCATAAAATCAACATGATTCGATATTTTGGCGACCCACCTGACACTGTTTTCAGAAAAAGTGCTGTTGCTGTGTAATACGTAATTTGTCACACTTAGAAGTAACTGGCGGGATTTCATCTAGCGGAACAGAAGTTATACCTGAAGTCCCCCAAGGAACTATTAAGGCACTCTGTTTTTGCTATTCTATTTAAGCGATGTGGGAGACAGTTTGAGCAGCCCTCTTGTCTTGTTTGCAGATGATGCTCTCATTTTCCGTCCAGTACAGCCACCAGAAGATCAAAACTAACTGCAAATTGATTTAGACAAGTCATGTGTATGCTGCGAAAAGCGGCTGTTCGCTTTAAATAATGAAAAGTAAGGTCATCCACATGAGTGCTAAAAGGAATCCGTCAATTTCACTTACACTGATCAGCCTGAACATTATGAGCACCGACCTACTATCGATATAAAACCTTCCACGTGATAGCAGCGCCCTAGTCAGACACTCGCACTGTGCATGTAGTACCAGTGAGCGTGCTGTTCGTGTGCAGAATGGGAAAGGCTTGCGATCTGTCTGACCGAGGACTCGACCATTTCGGAAACGGCACGACTTGCTGGGTGCCGCGCGGAGGGGCCGTACGGTCTAAGGCGCCATGTCACGGAGTGCGCGGCCTCTCCTGCCGGAGTTTCGAGTCCTCCCTCGGGCTTGGGTGCGTGTGTTCTTCTTAGCATAAATTAGTTTAAGTAGTGTGTAAGTCTAGGGACTGATGACTCCAGCAGTTTGGTCCCTTAGGAATTCACACACATTTGAACTTATTAGCTGTTCGAAAGGTGCTGTGGTGAGTGTCTCCAATACTTAGTGAAACCAAGGCGAAACCACGTCCAGACGTCGTGGCGTTCGGCGGCCAAACCACATTACAGATGTCGGACATCGTAGGCTGGGCAGACTGGTAAAACTGGACCGGCGACGAACTGTGGGGGAACTAACACCAGACTTTGATGCTGGGCAGAGTATAAGTGTGTCTGAGCACACAGTCCTAACGACTGGCCTCCGCAGTTAACGATACGTGCATGTGCCAATATTAATACCAAGACATCGGCAACTGCGACTCAAATGGACCATCGGCATTCGACATTGGCGCAGTGGCAGAGCGTTGCATGGTCTGATGAATCCCGATACTTTCATCATCATCCCGACGGGAGGGCGCGAATCCGCCGTCTTCCAGGGAAACAGCTCCTTGTCGCCTGTACTGTCGGACGGAGACACACTGGCGGCGGCTCCATTATGCTCTGGGGAACCTCCACGTGTGCATCCATTAGCCTAGTGGAGTTCGTGCAAGGCATCATAAGGGCCAAGGAGTATCGTACACTTGTTGCAAATCACATACAGCCCTTCATGACGATCATGTTTCCCGATGGCAGTGGCAGTTTTCAGCAAGATAATGCGCTGCGCCACAAGGGCTGGAGTGTGATGGAGTGGTTCGAGGAACACGATGGCGAGTTCAAATTGATGTACTGCCCCCACTCCCTGCCCCAACTCACCAGATCTCAATCCGATCGAACACATCTGGGATGTGATTGAACGTGTAGTCAAGGCTCATCGGCGCCCCCTCCCCGCAGTTTACAGGAATTAGGTGACTTATGCATGCAGATGGGGTGGCAACTCCCTCGCATGCAGATGGGGTGGCAGCTCCCTCCAGCGACTTACCAAGGTCTCATTCCTTCCATGGCACATTCGGCACAACGCGTCTCGGCTGTTAGCTGTGCCCAAGATAGACATACCGGCTGTTAGGTAGGTGGTATAATATTCTGGCTAATCAGTGTATTTAACGTTATGGTGAAGGGGAGCGAAATACTGCGTTTTATTGGCAGAACACACAGAAGATGCAGATGGAGACGGCCTGCACTTCTCTTGTCCTTCCTCTGCTAGAGTATTGCTACGCGTATGCGATCCTTGCCGGATAGGACACGGCCATGTGTTTAAATTACAATTGGGAGACAGACCGGTAAGGGCGGAAGCGCTTGAATTAGTTTGCAATTTATGACGCTAGCAAGCGGACGATTATACGCCTCAAGCAGCACAGAGCTGAAAGCCATCTGATACGCCCTTGAGCCATAGATAGGAAGTAGCGAGCACCGAGGGAAAACTACACATGAAAAATATGGTACACGGTCTTCATTTGCAGTGTAGCAGAGATCGTTTGTGCTAGTCGTGCGTCTATATAGAAATTAATATATGCCGTTGCTGAGTACATCCTTTGTGTGGATCAGAATGATAGAATTAACGAATGTCAGATTTCATTTCGATGTGTTCTTTCGGTCAAGAATCGGGTATTATTTGGGGCCTGATTGTGGAATGTGTTTTCGCACTGATGATCATATTCAAGGTTTGGATGTACGTACATTCTACAAATCTCTCGAAACCGTGGAGAAATATTAACTAGATTATTTACTAATCTGAACAAAAACGCTGTGAGGATAATATGACCCTGGAAAACTTGCGAGAGGCGGAGGAGTGGCAATAGTAATGGTGTTGCACGTATCGAAAAGGACGGATGTAAGTGTCAAATACACCAATTTTGGCGTCGATGGCCACGTGATAACATGCCTGATACGGCAACAAAGAAAGAATGAATTGATTGCTGATGTTAATAACGATCATCGTCCTTTACCTCCTCTGCGTTACTGCAGATGATGTGTCACTGAGCACATTCGTTGTGAGGCGCCTATTTGTTTCCACTGCACTGTGTGGAATACGAAGGTTCTGTTATACTTCACTGTATCTTGAGGCTGAAACTGACTTTTAGCGAGGTTCTGATCTGAAATAATGTTTCACTTCTTTGGGATGCCACTCGCGTATTTTAATATAGCCACACGAGAAGACTACGTGATCTTAATACAACACCTTCTGATGCAGCAAAGTACATGATCAAACACAATGTTAACGAAAATGTATCTTTACACTATTTGTGACACGTGTTTGTGTCTCATGACTACCGGAGTGAATCTTTTAATACTGAATACTGGCAAACACATCCTGCCACAGACAACATGACTGTACATCTCGACTGCCTAATACAGAGTGACGAACAGCCCGAAACACCTGCAATTTCGTCAGTCTTTTGTTTCTGATTTAAATTGTTTAATAATTCTAAAATGACTGATTGATATTTGTTGAGAGATATTTATATTAAAAAGTGAAGTCATTCCAATGAGTAGTTTAACTAATAACAATAACTGTACTTTAACGTTTTGGCGCTCTTCCTCCGAAGACAGCAGCCAATCACAGAGCAGTAGCATTATGCAGGCGATCTTTCTCACGGGAATGGTACCGAATCTAACATCTGTCACAGGTACCTCACACCACATTTTGTCATCTATATACTTCTTGCATCTCCACTGCTCTGGGAACAGCTTCTTGGAGCCTAATATGATGTCTGACTAAGCCAGATATATTACACTGATGATATTTGTCTCAAAGTTTAGTTGAACAGATTATTGTGTAAATATGTAGAAAGTAACAAACTCTTTGGGGTTTTCTATAAGGAACTGAAATGCAAGACCTTTTTTCACCATATTATGCTCTGAGAAATCATTCTTCTTCCTACACACATGCGAACGTGAATGAATATAATATAATATAATTATTACCTATAACCAAATGCCATACAAATTCCTCGCATATTATCTTCAGCTTGTTTAGAAACACGTATCGGTATGTCTTCGGTGTCCACGTTTAACTGGATGGGTAACTCAGTTCAGAGGTAGGACGGAGGCACAGAGATTCCATCTGCTACAGGAGCTGGTCTAGTAAAGAACTTCATATCAGCATGCGGTTTGAGGAGAGTCATAATTCTTGTCGGATCTATTTCGCTCCAGATTGGCACCCCTAAATATTGACAGCTGTTACGTACACTGATTAGCCAAAACATGATGACCACTTGCTTAATAGCTTGCTTGTCCGTCTTTGGAACGAAATACATAATTGATTCTGCGTTCCAGGGATCCGACAGTTCGTTGATAGGTTCGTGAACATACGTCTACGCACGGGTCATTTAATTCGCTTAAATAACGGATCGCTGATTTGCGTACGCGATGATGGAGCACGATAGCGGCCCAGATGGGTTTTCTAGGATTTACATCAAATGAATTTGGTCGCCGAGACATCAACTTGAGGTCACTACAATGCTACACAAACCACCGTAGTGCGGTTCTAGCTCCGAGCGGGCTGATATACTGCTGAAAGATGACACTGCTGTGAGGGGATCCATGAAGCATAAAGGGTTCGCAGCTATCGGCGAGTCTTCGAGTACTACTACTACGCGTCCCTTTCAAGCTCAGGTGAATGTCTCCCATAGCATAATACCGCTCCCACCAGCCTGCGTCCATAGCGCGCTGCACGTTTCGAGCCGCCGTTCACCTCGATGACGGCGTTTGTGGAGATCGTCGACCTAGTGTAGCAAATAGGTGGTTCACCCAAAGAGCTGACACGTTTCCATTGATCCACGATCGAATCCCAATGGTACCATGCTGACTGCAGTCGTAACTGACGATTTCGTTGGTTCATCATGTCGACACGTATGGGTGGTCTTGCCGCGGAACTCCATGTTCAGCAACGTACGGTGAACTGTGTGCTCCGAAACACTTGTGCGTGCACCTTCATTGTGCCCTATGGGCAGAGGATGCCACAGATCACAATCTATCCTACTTTACAGAGCAGACAAGCCTTCGGATCCCACGCTCGGAGAAGAGTCGTCCAAGCATTTAGCGCCTAGTAGTGTTTTCAATGTCCTTCTACCTCTTTCCGTAGACGCTCATGACATTAGCATGTGAGCATTCGACCAGCTTTGCCGTTTTAGAGATACTCATTCACAGGCTCTGCGTAATCACAATATGCTCTTTGTCAAAGTCGCTTATCTCAATGGATTTGCAGCCCATATCTTCACTAGGGTGATCCCACCGTCCGTGCCTGCTCCGTTGTATACTTTTGCTACCGCGTCTCGCGCCCGCAACTCCATCAGGCGGCATCCAACGTCGCGGTGGGCAGTGGTTATAATGTTTTGGCTTATCAGTGTACTTGTGGCTGATAGTCAATTATATAGCCAAATGATATCGGGCCTTCTAGCGTTGCATTACTTTTTCGTAGGGCCAGCACCCAGTTTTTGCGCCAAGCGCTGATTATCTTGTCTTCCTACATTTCGTAACAAATTAATAACTGCGTGACACGTCTACAAAGACTCAGAGAGGTAATAATATAGCTAGTTCGTTAATATACAGGGTGGTCCATTGATCGTGACCGGGTCAAACATCAAACGAAAAAACTACAAAGCGTGATTACCTGTAAATAACACATTAATTCAATAAATGCTCAAAATGATGTGCGTCAACCTCAATGCATTTGGCAGTAAGTGTAACGACACTCCTCTCAACAGCGAGTACCTCGCCTCCCGCAATGTTGGCACATGCATTGACAATGCGCTGACGCATGTTGTCAGGCGTTGTCGGTGGATCACTATAGCAAATATCCTTCACCTTTCCCCACAGAAAGAAATCCGGGGACATTCATCATGCCATCATGTTGGAAGTACATCGCCATTCTGTCATGCAGTGAAACATCGTGCAGTAACATCGGTTCAACATTACGTAGAAAAGCAGCATACTTGCACCATTTATATTGCCATCGATAAAATGGGGGGCCAATTATCCTTCCTCCTATAATGCCGCACCATACATTAACTTGCCAAGGTCGCTGATGTTCCACTTATCGCAGCCATCGTGATTTTCCGTTGCCCAATAGTGCATGTTATACCTGTTTATGTTACCGCTGTTGGTGAATGACACGTCGTCGCCAAATAGAACGCGTGCAAGAAATCTGTCATATTATGCCCAGTGGCAGAACTGTACACGACGTTCAGAGTCGTCGCCATGCAATTCCTGGTGCATAGGAATATGGCACGGGTGCAATCGATGTTGATGTAGCATTCTCAACACCGACGTTTTTTAGATTCCCGGTTCTCGCGCAATTTGTCTGCTATTGGTGTGCGGATTAGCCGCGACAGCAGCTAAATTATCCACTTGGGCATCATCATGTGTTGCAGGTCGAGATTGACGTTTCACGTGTGGCTGAACACTTCCTGTTTCCTTAAATAACGTAACTATCCGGCGAACCGTTCGGACACTTGGATGATGTCGTCCAGGATACGGAGATGCATATAGGCCCGTTGGCATTTTGATCACAATAGTCATACATCAACACCGATATCGACATTTTCTGCAATTGGTAAATGGTCCATTTTAACACGGGTAATAAATACCGTCCGCACTGGCGGAATGTTATTTGATACCACGTACTTATACGTTTGTAACTATTACAGCGCCATCTTACACAAAGCGAAAAAGTTGTTCCAGCTAAAACAATCATATTTCTTTACGTACTAAACGAATATGTAATAAAAAGTGAGGGTTCCTATTTTAAAAAATGCAGTCGATATCGATGACCTATGGCAGCGCCATCTAGTGGGCCAACCATAGCGCCATCTAGCGGGCCAACCATAGCGCCATCTAGCGGGCCAACCATAGCGCCATCTAGCGGGCCAACCATAGCGCCATCTAGCGGGCCAACCATAGCGCCATCTAGCGGGCCAACCATAGCGCCATCTAGCGGGCCAACCATAGCGCCATCTAGCGGGCCAACCATAGCGCCATCTAGCGGGCCAACCATAGCGCCATCTAGCGGGCCAACCATAGCGCCATCTAGCGGGCCAACCATAGCGCCATCTAGCGGGCCAACCATAGCGCCATCTAGCGGGCCAACCATAGCGCCATCTAGCGGGCCAACCATAGCGCCATCTAGCGGCCCAACCATAGCGCCATCTAGCGGCCCAACCATAGCGCCATCTAGCGGCCCAACCATAGCGCCATCTAGCGGCCCAACCATAGCGCCATCTAGCGGGCCAACCATAGCGCCATCTAGCGGGCCAACCATAGCGCCATCTGGTTTCCCCCTTCATGCTAGACAAGTTTCGTTCCTTGTAGTTTTTCCGTTTGATGCTTATTTCGTGAGATATTTGACCCGATCACTATCAATGGACTATCTGTATACGTAGGGTAGTTATAAAATTTTAAATACCACCTGGAAAAAATGATTGACAGTGTGTTTTGTTTTTCCTCCAGGTACGTGTCTGCACCAGAAGCCGTTGGACGCCGCTAAAGGTTCCAAAAGAAAGTGACGCAGCCAGCTGATAACATGGTATTGTGTCGTAATGCGTTTTTTGCATCGTAGATGTTTCAAGTGAAACACAAAATTGTGGTATGCTGTTGAGTTCAAAAATTGTTTACACAGTAGCCAGTACGCACACAAAAAGCACGGGAGCCATAACAAGATAACACTAAATCACAATCCTATACGTGTAAACAAGATAGATACTAAGGGAACCTATAAGTACTCATTAAACACAAAATGTTTATATCTCAGCAGTCAGTTGTTTCTTTTGTACCTTCATAGCTCTCTAAACATGCCTAATACAGACGGTTTTCTTAGCCGTCAAGATTTTACCGAACGCAGCGGCAACATTTCAGATGCTGCCGAAAAAGAATTACCACGCGACACTGAACTTTATCAACTGCCTGCGCCACTTCATTTAGTTTCCTGTAGCTGCGTGCTATGGAACTGTGCTCTGAAAATTTCAGTGTACATCAGGACTGCAGACTTGCATCTGTAGACAAACAGAATAATTACTTGCGTGACTTTCTTTCGACGTGATGATTAAAACTACTGACTTCCCTATTACGGTGACCGTAACGGTTCTTCCATACTTTTATTCAACTGTACTGGACGCTGTTGTCGCTTCTGACGTTGTTCTCCCTTTACACGATTGATGCGTTAGCTTCTGTTGGCAAGGAAGTTCTCAGTCCAGTCGCACACGTCTTTCGATACTAGATAAGCACGTACATAGTTTACTAGCCTACTTGGGCAATTGTTTCAGAGGCTGTCAGAAGCATGGCATACTCTGTGCTCCGCTCCGGTATGGACGTAGACTCTCGTCAGTACAGAAGAGTCCAGCTTTCTATACCGCAATCTTCGTGTACAAAACTGCCCTACTGTGCTACATAATAAGCGTAGCCGCCCCTATGTGTACCTCACGTCTTGGCATTCTGAGTAGTTCCTGACTAAGCCGCGAGGACGATATGAGAGGAGGTTGCAGCTGAAGAGCAGCGTGGACTATGTATGAAATTTTAACTGACAGGGCAACAACCACCGAAGAGTGTTTGGACTGCTAAACCGGTAGAGCAGACCTCACTAAAGGTTCGATTTACACGGAACAATACAGTATCAACGAGTATGAAAACTAGCATAATTTGTTCTTGCCTGTATTTGAAATGAAGTTCAGATAGGAGGGTTAACGTTGTCGAATACAGTAAGTTTTTTTAGAACAGTTCCAAGAGGACTGCCAGTTTTTTTCTCACAGTAATTTGTCGGACTTGAACATTAAACAATGAGATACCAGTTTGTAGTCCGATGCCTTGCTAGGTGTTTCAGAACAAGCTTGCTGAAAATTTACTGCTACACATAGAAACTGACAGGATTCTGGTGAGATGTAAAATCATAAAAGGACTGAAAAATGGAAACTCACCATTAAGAAACAAAAGCCTGTGTGTGTGGGAGAGGGAGGTGGGGGGTTAAAACACTTCTGGTCATATTTTAAGTTTATAAGGATGACTGCTGCACATAGAAAAGAGTCAGAAAATAGGATAGCGGAAAACATTATGCGCTGCATGTCTCTAATATTTCTTGGCTGATGCATGAATTTCAACCCGAGGATCGGTGTAGGAGAAAGTATTGATACTACCATCTTTTCTTGCTTAGGAGTATCTATGGCTCTCTTGGAACGAATTATCCTGCATTACTAAGCTTAATTCGTAATTTGCTTGGTAATGCTACTTTTCTTTCTGGCGTGTTCTTCACAATGTCACGACGTGACTTACAGCTTGCATCATTTGTGGCCTATGGGCTACAGATTAATCACTTGATTTCTTTTTTGCTATTTAAACGAGAATTGTTTATTCAAATTACATTGACGGACAAAAATCGCAACACCAAGGAGAGGGTTTGCGATATAAACGAAAATCGTTCAAATGGCTCTGAGCACTATGGGACTAAACATCTGAGGTCATCAGTCCACAAGACTTAGAACTAATTAAACCTAACTAACCTAAGGACATCACACACATCCATTCCCGAGGTTGGATTCGAACCTGCGACCATAGCAGCAGCGTGGTTCCGGACTGAAGTGCCTAGAACCGCTCGGCCATAGCGGCCGGTGTATAAACGAAAATTGTGGGTGTGTTCCTACATCTTAGAGTGTGAATTCAAATTTCGCGCCAGTCACATTAAGAGTGGCACTAGTAACGCCATTATGACGATGCAAATCAGATCTATTTTAAATTGAAGCAGTAACTGTCGTGAGTGTTAATTTGGATTGGGCGTGGTGGATTGATGTTAGTCAAGAATGAGTTTGAGCGTCAAAGACGCCATTGTCAACATCTCACTGAGTTTGAATGTGGTTGTTTAATTAAGCCACGAGAAGCTGGATGTTCTTTCTGCGATACTGTAGGACATGTTTACTGGCAGTGGTGGTCGCGAGAATGTATGGTCGCAAGAAGACTGGACTCTGGGCGGCCACGTGGCACTACCGAGAGGAAAGGCCATCGTCTTCGGGGTATGGCTTTGGAGCATCATACTGCGTCTGCAGCAGTCGTTTGAGTAGCAGGTGGCACCGCCGTGACACAAAGAGGTGTTACAAATCCGTTATTTCAAGGACAGCCCCGAGTCGGACGCTCTGTAGCGTGCTTTCCAGTGACCCCAAACTACCACCAATTGCAACCTATGTCGTGTCAAGCGAGAGCTCATTGGAGGGAAGGGTCTGAGTGTTTTCTGGTGACATTTGGTTCTGCCTCGGTGTTGTTTAGGAGGAAGTCCAGCTGAGCGCCTGCAACAAATCTGACAGCGTGGTAGACACACTGGACCGACCTACACATAGGATCTGGTATGCGATATCGTGTGACAGCAGAGCACTCTCGCTGTCATCCCAGGCACTCTGATTGCAAAATTGTACTTCAGTATAATTCGACATTATGCCGACATTCATGAACAGCATTTCAAGAGGTATTTTCCAACAGGTTAGCCGCGCCGGGTAGCCGCGCGCTCCCTCCGTCGGAGGTTCGAGTCCTCCCTCGGTGTGTGTGTGTGTGTGTGTGTGTGTGTGTGTGTGTGTGTGTGTGTGTGTGTGTGTGTGTTGTCCTTAGAATAAGTTAGATTCAGTAGTGTGTAGGCTTGTTGTTGTTGTTGTCTTCAGTCCTGAGACTGGTTTGATGCAGCTCTCCATGCTACTCTATCCTGTGCAAGCTGCTTCATCTCCCAGTACCTACTGCAACCTACATCCTTCTGAATCTGCTTAGTGTATTCATCTCTTGGTCTCCCTCTACGATTTTTATCCTCCACGCTGCCCTCCAATACTAAATTTGTGATCCCTTGATGCCTCAAAACATGTCCTACCAACCGATCCCTTCTTCTAGTCAAGTTGTGCCATATACTCCTATTCAATACCTCCTCATTAGTTACGTGATCTACCCATCTAATCTTCAGCATTCTTCTGTAGCACCACATTTCGAAAGCTTCTATTCTCTTCTTGTCCAAACTAGTTATCGTCCATGTTTCACTTCCATACATGGCTACACTCCAAACAAATACTTTCATAAACGACTTCCTGATACATAAATCTATATTCGATGTTAACAAATTTCTCTTCTTGAGAAACGCTTTCCTTGCCATTGCCAGTCTACATTTTATATCCCCTCTACTTCGACCATCATCAGTTATTTTACTTCCTAAATAGCAAAACTCCTTTACTACTTTAAGTGTCTCATTTCCTAATCTAATTCCCTCAGCATCACCCGATTTAATTTGACTACATTCCATTATCCTCGTTTTGCTTTTGTTGATGTTCATCTTATATCCTCCTTTCAAGACACTGTCCATTCCGTTCAACTGTTCTTCCAAGTCCTTTGCCGTCTCTGACAGAATTACAATGTCATCGGCGAACCTCAAAGTTTTTATTTCTTCTCCATGAATTTTAATACCTACTCCAAATTTTTCTTTTGTTTCCTTTACTGCTTGCTCAATATACAGATTGAATTACATCGGGGAGAGGCTACAACCCTGTCTCACTCCTTTCCCAACTACTGCTTCCTTTTCATGCCCCTCGACTCTTATGACTGCCATCTGGTTTCTGTACAAATTGTAAATAGCCTTTCGCTCCCTGTATTTTACCCCTGCCACCTTCAGAATTTGAAAGAGAGTATTCCAGTCAACATTGTCAAAAGCTTTCTCTAAGTCTACAAATGCTAGAAACGTAGGTTTGCCTTTTCTTAATCTTTCTTCTAAGATAAGTCGTAAGGTCAGTATTGCCTCACGTGTTCCAACATTTCGACGGAATCCAAACTGATCCTCGCCGAGGTCCGCATCTACCAGTTTTTCCATTTGTCTGTGTAGGCTTAGGGATCGATTACCTCAGCAGTTTGGTCCCATAATGTCTTACCAAAAATGTCCAAAATTTTCCAACAGGATAATGCTCGCCCACATACCGCTGTTGTAACCCAACATGCTCTACAGAGTGCCGACATGTTGCCTTGGCCGGTTAGATTACCAGATCTGTCTCCAATCGACCACTTATGAGACATCACGAGACGACAGCTCCAGCGTCATCCACAACCATCATTAACCGATCCTGTATAGACTGAGCAAGTGCAATAGACATGGAACTCCATCCCACGTTTGTTCAACACAATGTATGCACGTTTGCATTCAACACACTCGCGGCTACACCGGTTATTGATGTACCAGCCTTTTATATTTGCAGTCGTTTCCTCGCATTTACATTAACCTGGGATCTTGCAATATTAATCATTATAATATGTTACCTAGACAAATAATTCCCGAAATTTCATTACTCTGCATGAATTATTTTTTGGTGTTGCGGTATTTTTTATTTCGATCGGTGTATTTGCATTAAAAGAGTGGCATCATCTTACTGTAAATTCAGAGATTCCACACCAATCACATAAGCACTAGTTTATACCTGTCACTAGCATCGTGTAATGCAGCAAATCACTACTTCTCCACATGACTGGAGGTTACAGCTGGCCTATCTTCAGGTTTTAGCAGATCTCTATTTTTAAGTGGTAATCCCCAATTTACGCACTGGCTTCAAGTGTGACGTGCGCCAGGAAAACTGCTTTCTTTCTTCAGAATATTGTATATGTTGCCTCAGTCTCGTTGCGGTGGTTTGAATAAACGACTCCCGGGTTCGATTCCCGCCGGGGTCAGGGATTTTCTCTGCCTCGTGATGACGGGGTGTTGTGTGCTGTCCTTTGGTTAGTTAGGTTTAAGTAGTTCTAAGTTCTAGGGGACTGATGACCATAGATTTTAAGTCCCATAGTGCTCCCATTTGAATAAACGACAAATAACAATGGCGAGAACTATTATGTCAGCATTTCGAAAGGGGGAAGGAATTTAAAAGTGCTGTAGTTACCAGTAGGAGCGGGAATAACGTTCTTGGTTCGTAAGGTCAAGTTGAAGTTCTTCTCAGTCTGAAGGTAGGTTTGACTCCCAGTGGTTTTGTGGGCACGGTACTGTTCCAGATGGTATCCTCTTCTCTTAGCCACCGAACGAGGTGGCGCAGTGGTTAGCACACTGGACTCGCATTCGGGAGGACGACGGTTCAATCCCGTCTCCAGCCATCCTGATTTAGGTTTTCCGTGATTTCCCTAAATCGTTTCAGGCAAATGCCGGGATGGTTCCTTTGAAAGGGCACGGCCGATTTCCTTCCCAATCCTTCCCTAACCCGAGCTTGCGCTCCGTCTCTAATGACCTCGTTGTCGACGGGACGTTAAACACTAACCACCACCACCACCATCTTCTCGTAGTCCTTCCTTTTATTTGACTTAACTCGCCAGGCATCCAAGGACCTACAGTTTCAGTGGAGTCTGAATCACTATACTACTCGACATTTCTCTCTCTCTCTCTCTCTCTCTCTCTCTTGAAATATACAGTACAATCACCAACAAATTTTACATATTCACATACACCTTTGCCTTTAACCCAAATGAATACAGATTCGTTAACAGATATTTTCCTCCTATTACGAGTATACAATGACAAAGAAGAAGGAGAAACATATGCAGATTTACCAAAATCCTTATTAGCCAATTCCGAAATATGGTATGTGCGAAAGGCAATAATGCCTCTGTCAACAAAACTTTCAAGTCCAAACAGTCTACAAGACCATCGAGAACATCGAGTTTGCTACAACAGCTGGAGACAAGAAGAATCGTATTCCAGTTAAGTCTGTCGCTGCACAAGCTCTGCTGGATGGTCCTGCTGTTTTCGTCGGTTGTAGACTTAATTTTAGTTTAGATATAAACGATACGTTTGGTCATGGTAACGGATGGTTTACTGTTGCCATTGTTCGAGGAGGTACTGGAGTACCAAGTGTTCCTGGACTTGAAAGTTTTGTTGACAGACACACACACACACACACACACAACTCTTTGTTACAGATGACAGAGAATCGGTTAGTGACAGAAAATATAACCCCACTGCTGACGAGGATAGAACCCGGGGTCTTTGGATGTGTCTTATGGCGCTCATCCATATTGTTTATCAAATCATAAAATGTCGCACAATCATATCATAATACACACATCAAAAAAAGTTTTGCATCACTCCAGTTCCCAGGACTCCTGAAGATAGACGTGGACTGTGAATATAGTATCACAGACACAGTCCTTTTGACTGTTCAGAGATGTCACTATACCCGCCCGTAGATGTAAACAACCAAGCATGAGCAGCGCCTGTTAGACGGGGGAAGGGGGAGGGTGCGACAGCCGATTAGTTCCAGTGATTCCACCAGGAAGGAGCTACACGGCTCGTGCTGTATGTAGCTCAACCATGCCTACACGGTCAGTGCCGCCCTTCGCAGTTCCTTTGCGCCAGGAAGGGCTCTCAACAAGGGAAGTGTCCAGGCTTCTCGGAGTGAACCAAAGCGACGTTGTTCGGACATGGAGGAGATACAGAGAGACAGGAACTGTCGATTATATGCCTCGCTCAGGCCGCCCAAGGGCTGATACAGCAGTGGATGACCGCTGCCTACGGATTATGGCTAGGAGGAACCGTGACAGCAACGCCAACATGTTGAATAATGCTTTTCGTGCTGCCACAGGACGTCGTGTTACGACTCAAACTGTGCGCAATAGGCTGCATGATGCACAACTTCACTCCCGAAGTTCATGGCGAGGTCCATCATTGCAACCACAACACCATGCAGTGCCGTACAGATGGTCCCAACAACATGCCGGATGAACCGCTAAGGATTGGCATCATGTTCTCTTCACCGATGAGTGTCGCATATGCCTTCAACTAGACAATCGTCAGAGACGTGTTTGGAGGCAACCCGGTCAGGCTACACGCCTTAGACACGCTGTCCAGCGAGTGCAGCAAGGTTGAGGCTCCCTGCCGTTTTGAGGTGGCATTAGGTGGGGCCGACGTACGCCGCTGGTGATCATGGAAGACCCTGTACGGTTGTACGATACGTGAATGCCATCCTCTTCCGATAGTGCAACCATATTGGCAGCATATTGGCGAGGCATTCGTCTTCATGGACGACAATTCGCGCTCCCATCATGCACATCTTGTGAATGACTTCGCTCGACTAGTGTGGCCAGCATGTTGTCCAGACGTGTAGCCTTTCGAACATGCCTGGGATAGACTGAAAAGGGCCATTTGTGGACGACTTAACCCGCCAACCACTCTGAGGGATCTACGCCGAATCGCCGTTGCGGAGTGGGACAGTCTGGATCAACAGTGCCTTGATGAGCTTGTGGATAGTATGCCACGACGAATACAGGCATGCATCAATGCAAGAGAACGTGCTACAGGGTATTGGAGGTACCGGTGTGTACAGCAATCTAGACGACCACCTCTGAAGGTCTCGCTGTATGGTTGTACAACATGCAATGTGCGGTTTTCATGAGCAATAAAAAGAGCGGAAATGAAGTTTCTGTTGATCTCTATTCCATTTTTCTGCGCTGGTTCCGGCCGGTTGTACAACGTGCAATGTGTGGTTTTCATGAGCAATAAAAAGAGCGGAAATGAAGTTTCTGTTGATCTCTATTCCATTTTTCTGCGCTGGTTCCGGAACTCTCGGAACCAGCATATAGTGCACTGAAGTGGCGAAAGTCATGAAACAACGTTATGCACATATACAGATAGCGTTAGTATCGCGTACACAAGGTATAAAAGGGCAGAGCGTTGGCAGAGCTGTCAGTTGTACTCGTGTGATTCATGTGAAAACGTTTCCGACATGATTATGGCTGCACGACGGGAATTAAGCACATTTTATGAGTGCCACTTCCTGACACGCGCATTTGATTTTTAATAATGATAGCAAAAAATAAACCTCACTGATATTTAAAACGAATTGCCTTTCTGATAACTGAGGCAAATGGTGCGTAATTCAGCGGACAAAAATATGGAAACACCGCGAGAAGTGCAAGCTTGAACGTTGATTCAGGTGCTAGCCAAGCCTGCAGGTTGTGCTGTTGTTTTTGGCGACTAACGTGACCCGTGGAAAGTCCTCAATGTGCTGCGTCAGTCGTGGTCATAACAGTTTTCTGTGTAGTTGTAAGTGCACTTTGTTGGAGCTAAGTGAATCTGAACGTGCGAAAATGTTGCTGCTCTTATGGTGTGTGCTTCCGCAATCAAGGGTGCCTAGGTGTTTGGTGTTTCAAGAGGCACGATACCGAAAATTTATCCTGCATACAGGGAAAGCGGAAGAGCACCATCTGCCAAGCTACGGTGGATGAAAGTGTATGTTTAGTGGTTGCGACAGATGGTCATTGACGAGGACTGTAACGAAAAACAGGGGACGACAGCTGCAAAAGTCACTGCAGAGCTGAATGTCCCATTCGCGAACCCTGTCAGCGCCAAAACAACACGAAGGAAGTCCCAGAAGCAGGGAATTGCTGGCCGATCAAAAGTCCCAAAAACACTCACCAGTAATGCAAATGCTCATGGTAGGAAAACATGGTGTCGAAGCCGTAAAACTGGACTGTGGAGTGGAAGAATGTCATTTGGTCGGATGGATCTTGGTTGGTAGTTTCCAACTTCTAGCGCTGTTTACGTCCCAAGAGTGAAACATGGCGGGGGTCGGTGATGGTTTAGGCAGCCACATCGTGGTGTTCCTTGGGCCTCATGGTTACTCTATAAGGTCGCATACTGCCAAGGATTATGCGGCCATTTTAGCTGATCAGGTCCATCCCAGGTATAATGTTTGTTCCCCACTGGCGATTCTGTGTTCCCGGATGAAAGAGCCCTCGTTCACACAGCTCTTATCGTTCAGGACTGTTTTGTGAGTTCGAGGACGAATTGTCACAATTCGCCTAGCTACGACAGTCACCAGATCTCGTTATTATTGAATGTCTGTGGTCTACTTTGGAGAAAACAGTGCGTGACCGCTATTCACCTTCATCATAGTTACTTCTACTTGCCTCAGTTTTGCGTTAAATGTGGTATAAGGTTCCGCTGAAAGCCGTACAGGACCTGTATTTATCCGTCCCGGACGACTGGTTGATTTGAATGCCAAAGGTTTTTCTGCTCCGTATTAGGCATGCTAATGTATTCTGTATTTTGGTGTTTCCGTATTTTTGTCCGTGCCCTGTAGCTACGAATGGCGGAGTTGTGAGCAAATGCACTGTCAGGGGGAGAACAGTAACGCTATATTCAAAAGTTTATATTTCTCTCTGGCCCAGGCAACAATATAGAAACCTTAAGAAAACTTTTGACTTGGCTGCGAAGGTTTACATCGGAACGTTGACATAAAGGTGTCGCAATTCGTTATTACACCTCGCCACGAATATTTGACTATGTTTTCCGTCGTCATTGTTGTTATGGGTTCCTTCCTAAGATTCGTTGTAGGGTTACAGATGTTTGGCGAAATATTGAACAAGACATACTCGTATATTTGACGATACTCTCGAACGACGTAGCGGTAAACTCTAGCCTGGCGCCCTCGTAAGATATTCCACAGCCTCGTTGGACTTTGAACGTCGATTTCTGAAAAACGCCTGAGATGCTAGAACAGTATCTGCTACATCTGACAAGGGAACCTCCCCATCGCACCCACCTCAGATTCAGTTATAAGCTGGCACAGTGGATAGGCCTTGAAAAACTGAACACAGATCAATCGAGAAAACAGGAAGAAGTTGTGTGGAACTATGAAACAAATAAGCAAAATATACAAACTGGGTAGTCCATGTGCATGATAGGCAATATCAAGGAAATGTGAGCTCAGGAGCGTCGTGGTCCCGTGGTTAGCGTGAGCAGCTGCGGAACGAGAGGTCCTTGGTTCAAGGCTACCTTCGAGTGAAAAAGTTTAATTTTTTATTTTCAGACAATTATTATCCGTCCGTCCGTCCGATGTGAGGTAACTGCGCCGTCGTATGGGGAAAATTTGAAAACGTTAAAAACATATGTTTTGACAGAGCACAGAGAAAACTGTGCGACTGTGAAACTGTTGCATTCATTTGTTGCACAGTTTATGTGACAAACTCTTATGTTTTCATCACATTTTTGCGAGTGATTATCACATCCACAAGAAAACCTAAATCGGGCAAGGTAGAACAATCTTTTTACCCATTCGCCAAGTGTACATGTTAGATGGGTCGACAACATATTCCTGTCATGTGACGCACATGCCGTCACCAGTGTCGTATAGAATATATCAGACGTGTTTTCCTGTGGAGGAATCGGTTGACCTATGACCTTGCGATCAAATGTTTTCGGTTCCCGATTGGAGAGGCAGGTCCTTTCGTCTACTAATCGCACGGTTTTGCGGTGCGGTCGCAAAACGCAGACACTAAACTTATTATAGTGAACAGAGACGACAATGAACGAACGGACAGATCATAACTTTGCGAAAAATAAAAAAGTAAACTTTTCACTCGAGGGAAGACTTGAACCAAGGACCTCCCGTTCTACCGTTGCACAGGCTAACCACGAGACCACGGCGCTCCTGAGTTCGCATCCTCCTTGATGTTGCTTATTTTGCACATGGGCTACTCAGTTTGTATGTTTTGCTTATTTTTTCCATAGCTCCACACAACTTTTTCCTGTTTTCTCGATTGATCTGTGTTCCGTTTTTCAAGGCCTATCCACTGTGCCAACTTATAACTAAATCTGAGGAGGGTGCGATAGGGAGGTTCCCTTGTGAGTAGGTATTACATTCGTGCAAGAGGTGAGCAAATTCGGGAACCTTTAGAGTACGCTTCCCCTTGTAAGAGAAGAGAACGCAGGCAATCTCGGGAACGTCGTTCGTAGCCATGCAGTGTCATAAAGGCGGTATTTCTGGAGCGTCCCACATGTTTCGCAAGCACTTCTTGGAATTCCCCTCTGTTCAGCCAGTGTGCCCTTTATGGGGCGGGCAGAATGGTGAGGGTGGGGAGAGTGGAAGAAAACCTAACCGGCACACGTGTGCACTTTTGCAGTGCCTGCTGGCAAAAGGAGCCGCGTTCTTTTAGCGACGAAACGCAGTGCCACGTACTTCTAAGTGGCACGAAAGATTCTTCAGGAAGGCTAACTCCTAGACGAGTTTGGCGACAGATTTCTCAGAAATCAGTCAAGAATATTTTATCCATTATCACCTTCCCCAATCTCCAATAACCCTTATCCTCCTCAGCGTGCATCCACTCACTGCTTATTAATAACACAGATATTATCTGGTTTGTTCTCCACCTAATCGAAGACGCGGAGACAAAACTGCCTTGGAACTCTTAAGATACTACCAATGGGACAATTATTAACAGGTCTCATAAGGGCTAGCAGCAACGGTAGAATTTAGATTTCTTCAATGCAATATAGTATCTGCGACCGCAAATAAGGGTGTAGTGAGACGCCAAGTTTGGACAAGAAAGCAGTAGCTGTCATATCCGAGACGTGATTTAAACCAGATACCATTGTACAGAGTTCAGTATGTTAGGTCTACAGGCCATTTAAACGCTCATATAATCATTGTCTGCAGAACTGAGTTCCTTCGTAGTGCTAATTGAAATACGGGAGATGGTAAATGCACACTTCGATTTTATATTGTGTAAATTTCGGTTTGCAAAAAAGTAAGAGCTGGTTACTATTACAGTTCTTAACGAAATTTTTATATGTGTAAATCTCAGATGTATGGACGAATGAAAAATTTTTGTGCATTCTGATTTCATAGAAGTTATGCTAAAGAGATGTGGTAAGCACTCATGTAGACAATTGTATTAAAACATTTAATATATTTTAGCATTAGAGGCGTAGTATTTGTGGCACATTATCTAAAGGGTGACGGCAATTTGGATAGAAGGGGGAGGGGGGGGGGGGAGGGGCCCACAAACGTATGTTACTATCTCCCCCTGCCCATCCGAACAAAACTTTGCATCCGCATCTGCCCACTTGTGTAAATTCGTGTGTAAAATTTGTCTTGTCTTTCTGTAAGAAGCAAGTGAGGCGGCATGTACGAGGTGTGATCAAAAAGTGCAGTGGATAATTTGATTAGAAACAAAGTAATAAGCTTACATGGAATTTAATATAATCTCCTTCAAAGTACACTTGTCTAGCAATGCTGTTATCCTATCATTAAATGGGTGACTGCAAGCCTTTCTGGTAGGCTTCTTTTGGGAGGGCGCTCACCTGCTCTGTTGTGGCACTCTCAGTCTCAGGAATGGCATAAAATGTTTTCATTTAAGCACGGTTTTAATTTTTGGGAAGAGCTAAAAGTCGCATGGTGCTAAATCTGGTGAGTGACACGGATATGAACGCACAGAAACACTTTTTCCGGACAAAAACTTTTTCTTCCCACATCGTTTCGCAAACGTTCCACAGTACTGCATGTCGCCAAGCAGAGAGAGAGAGAGAGAGAGAGAGAGAGAGAGAGAGAGAGAGAGAGAGAGACCTAATACCACTCGAGCAGCACGATCAGTTTGTCTCAGCTAAAACTGTTGATATTTAAAAAAATATCTGGAATCCGACATCGATATTTGACGAATATTTCGAAAAAAGTGCTGATATATCGACGTAAAATACGGCGGCGTACTGGCCTATAAAAATATTGGCTACACATTGTAAACATATACTGCTAGTTTTAGAGCTGTGTGTTAAAGTACTGATTTATTTCTAGTAGTTCTGTATATCAACACGCTAACAACCTGCCTATTCCCCTTAAGCAAGAATTGAAAGGAAAACGTTGCACGTTCACGCTTGTTGATAACCACTTTGTCAACAATGGTAACTGCATGTCAGTGGGACAATAAAAGGTATCTTTTTAGTCCTTCGTTCGGTTTCGCCACATTTCGAATTTGTCCGGAAAGCTTCATGTCGACTTCCCTGTTTTTCCTGCGAACGCCAGCGACCTAGCAGTTGTAGTGTCAAAGTTGCGTGGTGAAGTTAAACATTGAATTTCTGTTGGTAGTGTCGAGCGCCGATTGCAATAGCATTTCCTCTCATACGGGGATAATCCGAAAAGTAAGGTCTCCTATTTTTTTTTTTTTTTATAAGAACAGAACTCCGTTTGTATGGCAGGTGATCACACTATTATGAAGAGTGCTTCACGCGCTGTGTGTAAACATGCGCACGCCGCGCTGAGACGCACAAGCTTGGCAGCCGTCGAGAATGGAGCTCCCGTTGATGCTGCCGCCAAGTGCGAATTGCGCGCAGTTATTCGGTTTTTGAACGCAAAGGGCACTGCGCAGATTTAAATCCATCGCCAATTGACGACGGAAGTGTATGGCGAGTCGTGCATGGATGTCAAAAATGCGGTGTGGAGTGTTTGCAGCTGGTCGGACCGAAATTCACGACGAATAAGGGGGCGGGAGAGCGTCAATTTCTGAGGAGACAGTGTTGAAGGTTGAGCAAAGCATGCGTGAAGATCGGCGGATCACCCTGGATTATCTCTGCACGTTGGTTCCTGAGGTTTCCCGAAGCACCGCTCACAGAATTTTAACGGAAACATTTAACTACCGGAAGGTGAGCGCAAGATGGCTGCCACGCATGCTGACTCGGGACCACACGCGGCAACGAGCTGATGCTTCCAGCGTATTTCTTAACCGCCTTGCAGCCGAACAGGACAACTTTCTGGACTCAATTGTCACTGTTGACGAAACCTGGGCATACCACTTTACATCTGAGACCTTGCAACAATCACGCCAGTTCATAACTTTCTGAACAGTATGGCGGCGACCTAGTATGACATGGGCATACAATAACTGCCACAACGTCTACAAAAATGCATCGACAGAAATGGTGATTATGTCGAAAAATAGCCAAATGAGCAAGCTGTAAACTGATGTAAACCGTCGTAGAAGTAAACAGGTCTATGTACTTATAAAAAAAAAATACGAGAACTTTTGGGATTACCCTCGTACGTCTCCGCCCACTGCAAGGGCCAGTCCTGTCATTTTGATCTTTGATCACCATTTTCAGGAACTGTTTTTGAAGAATGCCGATTTGAAGAAGTAGCACATTAGTTGCGTTAAAGATCGTTTTTTTAACGCAACTGGTGCACTGTTTCATCACATTGGGGATCTTGTTATTCCATTCACACCGCCATCCCCGAGTGTATAATCGGACTACTACTTTGTGCCATCTAAACCTGCTTAACACACCCAAAGATAAAGACTGGTCGTGATGAAAGCTCAGTGAAAGTATGGTTATGTTCAACTACAATTTAAAAAAAAGTTTTAAATACGTATTTACCGAATTAAATTATCGGCTCTCGATATTGCCCTATCAGTATCGATATATGGGAAAAATTATCGCCGGTATTTATCGATACATTTGAAAGAAGTTTCTACATCGATATTTTATCAACAGCTCTACTCACTTCCCTTCTGCACAGTTTTATTTCCGCCAGTACCTTGTCTCCTACCTTCCAAATTGCACAGCAGTTGTCGATTCGCCACACAGTTTTAATCTGCCAGGAAGTTTCGTATCACTACACACGTCGCCACAGAGTGAAAATTTCATTGTGGAACCATTGCTGCTATTTAGGAAATGCTTTAAGCAAAACCCTGTACCCGTCTGTCATTGTATTTTATAACCAATGGGCTGATGAATTGATCTGTACAGCTCCAAGTCAGATTGTCCATGAAACTGAATGTTAGAATGAGCTGATGAGTTGGAATAGGCGACGTATTACGTGTACATGGAAAGGTTTCAGACTATAGACATAGCTATGTTGTAACAGTGTCTAGGGGTTGTCATTGGCAGAGGGAAGTTACTTGCGTAAGAATGTTGAAATTTGATAATTAATTGGATGTTTAATATACAGTGCAAACTTTTATTAAATGTGAGGAATATTACGCGAAATTAGTAGAAGTAGGCCTCCTTATTCCTTGAAGTGGTAGAAACTCTTTGACTCTGAACTTGAGCTTTCACCTAGGGAAGAACTTTCTTCATTACACAGTCAGATATGTCTTAGGGCCAGAAATAGGCAGTGTTAATTAAATATTTGCTGCACATATTCTAGGATTAGAATTAGGCTCCAGTTGTTGGACATTTTACCTTAGTCGGAAATGAGTAATTCTTTGAGTGTTAAGGAACAGGAGTGTAGGAACAGATAGTTAAGCCAGTACCTGTTCCAAAATAGCAGAAACTCTACAAGCTGTATGATGCCTCATTCTGTGTCCATGAAAGACGCATGAAATGCGTACACGGTCTGTGGAATCGCTTTAAAAATTCGTATGAGAAAATTTTTGTTACCTGCTCTAAGACTTCTATCTAGTCCAAACCCCCACCCCACCACCCCTAATGACTATTATCACTTCCAACTTTTCAAAAACTGACTTGTCTAAAAATTTTGAGAAAGAAGAATTGAGAATAGCTAAATAAAATAGCAGGCGGCGGAATTTTATGCAGTAGATTTGAGGCAGGTCTGTTCACGACAGTAGAAATGTTCTAGACATGGTGTTCATCTACAAAAGGACAGTAGACATGCAAATGTCTCTGAACCGTTCATAAATTTATCGTTTTTCTGTTTTCATTTCATCGCTGATCGTCGGTTAATTTATGGCTACAGCTCAGATTTGGTGAAAAAGCCTTTCAGGACTTCATTCATGTTGACGTATATATATATATATATATATATATAAGAGAGAGAGAGAGAGAGAGAGAGAGAGAGAGAGATGACACAAAAAAGCTATGTAGCTGATATTTACTAGCCTTGAAAATACATCCCCACCCTTCCTTAAGTTATTGTAGTTTCGGAGCTATTTCTGCGTACCTTCGTCCTACTGATTTATCGCCTCCGATTGTCATCATCAATTACTTCAACGTCCCTGAAATGAAAGCGTCGACATAGTAAAGAATAGATTCTCGTTAATCACATCAAGATTTTCCGGCCTCGCTGTTCGTATTGCACATTATCACATGATCGGGGCATCCGCACCCACCTGCAAGCCTTTAACACGTCTCTATCAAACATGTGATGGTTTATTTCTCCAGGTGACTGTCTTGACTCATTCATAAAATGAATCATCCCCGACGCGGCCGTATCGATTCTGTTAATCACACCCGGAGAAGAACAGTGACAACTAAAAAAATGCAACACTTGAGAAAAATCGACTTAAAGGATTCTATAAAACTTACTTGAAATTTAAAGAATGCTTATACTATTTCAATATAAGTAAATTTGCCAGTAAATTCAACTATAGTCTGTACAACAGTTCTATGTCCATGTAGTTTCGTTCTCGTCAAATTGCGAGGAGTTATCAGATAATTATTTACTAATTCTTTGAGTTTTCACTTTCCTTATTTGCCACTTTTCCACCACAAATAACTATATATATTTTAGTAACTGTAATACACTGAGGTGATAAGCCTTTTAGTGGAGATGTCATTTGTACTCAGGCGAGTCATGTGACAATGTGCGACGTGATCATGGCCGCACTGCAGGAATTAACAGACTTCGAATGCGAAATGGCAGTTGGAGCGGAAATCTTTAGGGAATTAAGTATTCCGGGATTCATAGTGCCAAGAGTGTGTCGTGAACACCAAATTGCATGCCATGCATGCATGCTCATAGGAACATTGCATCGTAAATCCGAATAACACAGACACTGCAGTATCGTCTGGTGACATTCGTCCGACCTCCTGCTCTCGCTGAGTTACGTCTATCCGTCAGAAGCTCTGTGATTTATAGCTGATAGGAACGACGTATTTCACGCCGAAGGGTGTTATGATATTAGTTAATGCTTCCTCCAATGGTTGGTAACTTTCAAGGTAAAGTGATCTCGGCCAGTTACAACGTGTTCCATTGTTTGTTGCGGTAAGGATACAAATTATGGCTGTCATATCTGAAGAAGAAATCTACTTGAACTGTTTTGAAGCTGGTTAACTACTCCAGATTTAGTTGACAAATAATGAGTAAGAACAGCGACGTTGTCTGCACAATGAGGCAAAATAGAAAGGAGTCCCCAGTTTTCACCAAAAATATAACGCCGAAAGAAGGATGATGGTCAGCACGTTCTATTGCGGTACATTTCAAGACGTAAATATAAAGAATGGCATTGTGCAAAGAACAAGTGTAGTAGTTGCGATACAGCATTTAACAAAAAGCACAAAATTTCCTTTATTTCTTAAAGCTTTTTAACATTTAAATTTCACATTCCTTGTACCACAGTAGAAGCTAATACATACAATCTTAGACAGAAAAATATATTGCTATAGAGTAATAAGTATCAGGCTCAGGGCCTTGTGAGATCGTCCTCTAGTCTAGTCCTTTTTACATCACACGTCTGACATCGTGGTCAGGTGGTGCAAATACCAATGTATGATCAATGAGGTACTTAGATATGTCTGGTCGGCTTTGTCTTGCAGGCTGTGCAAATGTTTGTGGAACGGTAAGCACGAGTAGGTGACCAGTAGTCGCTAAGTCCGATTTCAAGATCACACGTCTCTCCTCCTGTAACATTTAATCAGTCCTGTTCCCACTTGAGCGACGAATAGCGGAAGGGCTAGTGGGGAGGGCTACACTCTGAGTTTTTTCACAAAATATGTAAAAAAAAAAATCTGTAAATTCGTGCTTGTTTAGTGTTAGGCCGCGTGTGAGTCTCTTTCCTCATAAACAAATATTACCAGGGAACTAACGACATAGGAATGTAGTTAAATCGCTAATACTGCTCTTGAAAAGTATAGTAACACTATATATTTCTCAGACAGTTCATCGCCTTCTGTTTTACCTCAGCTGCTGTAGCAATGCAACGAGGTGTGGAGCCCGTCGATGAGATATTTTGGGAAGTCATGGAAACAATACGAGGAAGCGTTAAAAGTGTGGATGATACAAACGATGATAATGAACACTTGATGGAATGGACTGAGATCAGGCATGTCAATACTTGTATTTTAACCGGGAAAGGGGGGGTGGGGGAGGTGAAGAGAAGAAAATCAGTATTTAATATACTAGAACGAGAATAAATAAAAGTAAAATTTGAAAGTAGTTCTGTTGAAAATAGTTACTTTTTCTTCATGATTTGCTACTTTTGTATTAATGTTTTCTGGTTAACAGCATTGAAAAAAAGACAAACAAACAATGAAATGATAGCTGTTTGTTCAAATTCTTTAGGTCCTGCCATAGATGATCGTAAAACTCTGATAATGATCATGATGGTAGTGAAAAGAAATTGACTGGTTGATGGGCTGCCATTAGTCATCATCGCTATAATTCAACAGATGAAACAGCATGCTGTGGAACCAGTTCGAGCTAGTCAAATGTGAACACATAGCTGCCACCGGACTGCAGTTGAGGATTTTTGTTTATTTTTTAAGCGTAGCTGGGAATACGGAGCTTTCATTCAGCAGTGATAGCTGTGGATGAACCCACAGATGATGCACTCACGTAATTGAAAGAGGCTTGTTGGCTTAGGAGGGTTTGGAAGTGAGTACCACATTAGAGATAGGAGGAGACCAGAATTGTTGAGAATTACAAGGAGTTGAGTATACAAAAAATGCAATGTACGGTTGTAGGAAGATCGTGGCGTGCAAACCTCGTAAATAGTCGGGCCTCACACTAACAGCTGATGGAAGGGATGATGAAAAGGAGCAAAGCACAAGTTAGTAGACGGTCACTTGCGGCGGTAGCCGTTGGTGAGGCTGCGCAGCTCCGCCTCGGACACCATGCGGCAGAGGTCCATGCGGATGCGCACGCGCTCCACGCGCGGCAGCTTCTTCACGGTCTTGGCCATGCTCAGGAAGAACATCTCCGTGTCGTCCATGGCCTCCGGGCCGCAGGCGGCAGAGGGGCTGCGCGCCCTGAGCCGCTTGCGGGGGCGTCGGCGCGCCCGCGGGCTCTCGTCGTCGTCTTCGTCGCGGTCCGGCTCGTCGTCGTCGTCGTAGGAGTGGCTGCCGGCGCGCCCGTTGGCCATGACGACGCTGACGAACTCTTGGGCGCCGGTGAATTCTGCGCGCCGGCCCGCGCCGTAAGCGGGGGCGTGCAGCTGGCCGGGTGACGGGGCCGGCTCCTCCGCCTTGAGCGTCGGCGCCGTCTCCGCCTCCACCAGCTCGCCGCCCGGGTCGCCGTCCTCGTTGTCCTCCTCCTCTTCCTCGTTGCTGTGCTCGTGAGACATCGCCCTGTGTCGGCACAAAGCATCCGTCCGTCAGTACACTACACTACACTGAAGCGCCAAACAAACTGGTATAGGCATGCGTATACAGAGATATGCAAACAGGCAGAATACGGCGCTGCGGTCGGCAACGCCTATGCAGGGTGTTACAAAAAGGTACGGCCAAACTTTCAGGAAACATTCCTCACACAAATATAAAGAAAAGATGTTATGTCGACATGTGTCCGGAAACGCTTAATTTCCATGTTAGAGCTCATTTTAGTTTCGTCAGTATGTACTGTACTTCCTCGATTCACAGTCAGTTGGCCCAATTGAAGGAAGGTAATGTTGACTTCGGTGCTTGTGTTGACATGCGACTCATTGCTCTATAGTACTAGCATCAGGCACATCAGTACGTAGCATCAACAGGTTAGTGTTCATCACGAACGTGGTTTTGCAGTCAGTTTACAAATGCGGAGTTGGCAGATGCCCATTTGATGTATGGATTAGCACGGGGCAATAGCCGTGGCGCGGTACGTTTGTATCAAGACAGATTTCCAGAACGAGGGTGTCCCGACAGGAAGACGTTCGAAGCAATTGATCGGCGTCTTAGGGAGCAAGGAACATTCCAGCCTATGACTCGCGACTGGGGAAGACCTACAACGACGAGGACACCTGCAATGGACGATGCAGTTCTTCGTGCAGTTGACGATAACCTTAATGTCAGCGTCAGAGAAGTTGCTGCTGAACAAGGTAACGTTGACCACGTCACTGTATGGAGAGTGCTACGGGAGAACCAGTTGTTTCCGTACCATGTACAGCGTGTGCAGGCACTATCAGCAGCTCATTGGCGTCCACGGGTACACTTCTGCGAATGGTTCATCCGAGAATGTGTAAATCCTCATTTCAGTGCAAATGTTCTCTTTACGGATGAGGCTTCATTCCAACGTGATCAAATTGTAAATTTTCACAATCAACATGTGTCGGCTGACGAGAATCCGCACGTAATTGTGCAATCACGTCATCAACATAGATTTTCTGTGAACTTTTGGGCAGGCATTGTTGGTGAGATTTTGATTGGGCCCCATGTTCTTCCACCTACGCTCAATGGAGCTCGTTATCATGATTTCATACGGGATACTTTACCTGTGCTGCTAGAACTTGTGCCTTTACAAGTACGACACAACATGGGGTTCATGCACGATGGAGCTCCAGCACATTTCGGTCGAAGTGTTCGTACGCTTCTCAACAACAGATTCGGTGACCGATGGATTGGTAGAGGCGGACCAATTCCATGGCCTCCACACTCTCCTCATCTCAACCCTCTTGACTCATTTATGGGGGCATTTGAAAGCTCTTGTCTATGCAACCCCAGTACCAAATGTAGAGACTCTTCGTGCTCGTATTGTGGACGGCTGTGATACAATACGCCATTCTCCAGGGATGCATCAGCGCATCAGGGATTCCATGCGACAGAGGGCGGATGCATGTATCCTCGCTAACGGAGGACATTTTGAATATTTCCTGTAACAAAGTGTTTGAAGTCACGCTGGTACGTTCTGTTGCTGTTCCATGATTAATGTGATTTGAAGAGAAGTAATAAAACGAGCTGTAACATGGAAAGTAAGCGTTTCCGGACACATGTCCACATAACATAATTTCTTTGTGTGTGAGAAATGTTTCCTGAAAGTTTGGCCGTACCTTTTTGTAATACCCTGTATAAGACAGCAAATGTCTGGTGCAGTGGTTGGATCGTTTACTGCTGCTACAATGGGAGGTTATCAAGAGTTGAATGAGTTCAAACGTGGCTAAGTCGGCGCACTAGCGATGGGACACAGCATCTCCGAGGCTGCGATGAAGTGGGGATTTTCCTGCACAACCATTTCACGAGTATACTGTGAATATCAAGAATTCGGTAAAACATCAAATCTCATCTACATCTATACCCATACTCCGCAAGACACCTGACGGTCTGTGGCGGAGGGTACCTTGAGTACCTCTGTCGGTTCTCCCCTTTATTCCAGTTTCGTATTGTTCGTGGAAAGAAGGATTGTCGGTATGCCTCTGTGTTCGCTCTAATCTCTCTGATTTTATCCTCATGGTCTCTTCGCCAGATATACACTCCTGGAAATTGAAATAAGAACACCGTGAATTCATTGTCCCAGGAAGGGGAAACTTTATTGACACATTCCTGGGGTCAGATACATCACATGATCACACTGACAGAACCACAGGCACATAGACACAGGCAACAGAGCATGCACAATATCGGCACTAGTACAGTGTATATCCACATTTCGCAGCAATGCAGGCTGATATTCTCCCATGGAGACGATCGTAGAGATGCTGGATGTAGTCCTGTGGAACGGCTTGCCATGCCATTTCCACCTGGACACCTTCTAGAGCACGTTGGGTGGCACTGGATACATGCGGACGTGCATTGTCCTGTTGGAACAGCAAGTTCCCTTGCCGGTCTAGGAATGGTAGAACGATGGGTTCGATGACGGTATGTACCGTGCACTATTCAGTGTCCCCTCGACGATCACCAGAGGTGTACGGCCAGTGTAGGAGATCGCTCCCCACACCATGATGCCGGGTGTTGACCCTGTGTGCCTCGGTCGTATGCAGTCCTGATTGTGGCGCTCACCTGCACGGCGCCAAACACGCATACGACCATCATTGGCACCAAGGCAGAAGCGACTCTCATCGCTGAAGACGACACGTCTCCATTCGTCCCTCCATGCACGCCTGTCGTGACACCACTGGAGGCGGGCTGCACGATGTTGGGGCGTGAGCCGAAGACGGCCTAACGGTGTGCGGGACCGTAGCCAAGCTTCATGGAGACGGTTGCGAATGGTCCTAGCCGATACCCCAGGAGCAACAGTGTCCCTAATTTGCTGGGAAGTGGCGGTGCGGTCCCCTACGGCACTGCGTAGGATCCTACGGTCTTGGCGTGCATCCGTGCGTCGCTGCGGTCCGGTCCCAGGTCGACGGGCACGTGCACCTTCCGCCGACTACTGGCGACAACATCGATGTACTGTGGAGACCTCACGCCCCACGTGTTGAGCAATTCGGCGGTACGTCCACCCGGCCTCCCGCATGCCCACTATACGCCCTCGCTCAAAGTCCGTCAACTGCCAATACGGTTCACGTCCACGCTGTCGCGGCATGCTACCAGTGTTACAGACTGCGATGGAGCTCCGTATGCCACGGCAAACTGGCTGACACTGACGGCGGCGGTGCACAAATGCTGCGCAGCTAGCGCCATTCGACGGCCAACACCGCGGTTCTTGGTGTGTCCGCTGTGCCGTGCGTGTGATCATAGCTTGTACAGCTCTCTCGCAGTGTCCGGAGCAAGTATGGTGGGTCTGACACACCGGTGTCAATGTGTTCTTTTTTCCATTTCCAGGAGGGAGCAATATACTGCTAGACTCCTCGGTGACGGTATGTTCTCGAAACCTCGACAAAAGCCCGTACCGAGCTACTGAGCGTCTCTCCTGCAGAGTCTTCCACTGGAGTTTATCTATCATCTCCGTAACGCTTTCGCGATTACTAAATGATCCTGTAACGAAGCGCGCTGCTCTCAGTTGGATCTTCTCTCTCTCTCTCTCTCTCTCTCTCTCTCTCTCTCTCTCTCTCTCTCTATCGACCCTATCTGGTACGGATCCCACACTGCTGAGCAGTATTCAAACAGTGGGCGAACAAGCGTACTGTATCCTACTTCATTTGTTTTCGGATTGCATTTCCTTAGGATTCTTCCAATGAATCTGTCTGGCATCTGCTTTACCGACGATCAACTTTATATGATCATTCCATTTTAAATCACTCCTAATGCGTACTCCCAGATAATTCATGAAATTAACTGCTTCCAGTTGCTGACCTGCTATTTTGTAGCTAAATGATAAAGAATCTTTCTTTCTATGTATCCGCAGCACATTACACTTGTCTACATTGAAACTTAATTGCCATTCCCTGCACCATGCGTCAATTCCCTGCAGATCCTCGTGCATTTCAGTACAATTTTCCATTGTTACAACCTCTCGATATACCACAGCATTATCCGCAAAAAGCAGTGAATTTCCGATGTCATCCACAAGGTCATTGATGTATATTGTGAATAGCAACGGTCCTACGACACTCCCCTGCGGCACACCTGAAATCACTCATACTTCGGAAGACTTCTCTCCGTTGAGAATGACACGCTGCATTCTGTTATCTAGGAACTCTTCAATCCAATCACACAATTGGTCTGATAGTCCATATGCTCTTACTTTGTTCATTAAACGACTGTGGGGAACTGTATCGAACGCCTTGCGGAAGTCAAGAAAAACGACATCTACCTGTGAACCCGTGTCTATGGCCCTCTGAGTCTCGTGGACGAATAGCGCGAGCTGGTTTCACACGATCGTCTTTTTCGAAACCCATGTTGATGCCTACAGAGCAGATTTCTAGTCTCCAGGAAAGTCATTATACTCGAACATAATACATGTTCCAAAATACAACAACAGACATCGCTGCGGCCGGCCGGAAAAAGATCGTTCGACGTGACGGAAGTGCAATCCTTCCGCAAATTCCTGCAGATTTCAATGCTGGGCCATCAACGGGTGTCAGCGTGCGAGCTATTCAACGAAACATCGATATGGGCTTTCGGAGCCGAAGGCCCAGTCGTGTGCCCTTGATGACTGCACGACACAAAGGTTTGCGCCTCGCCTGGGCCCGGCAGCTCCACCACCGGAATGTTGATGGCTGGAAACATGTTGCCTGGTCGGTCCAATCTCGTTTCAAATTGTATCGAGCGGGAGGACGTGTACGGATATGGAGACAACCTCATGAATCCATGGACCCTGCATGGCAGCACGGGACTGTTCAAACTTGGAGGCTCTTAATGGTGTGGGACACCTGATACGACTCTATGAGAGGTCTAGATACGACTCTGAGAGGTGACACGCACGTAAGCATTCTGTCTGTTCAACTGCATCCATTTATGTCCATTGTGCATTCCGACGGATTTGGGCAATTCCAGCAGGACAGTGCGACACCCCACACCGAGAATTTCTACAGAGTGGTTCCAGGAACATTCTCCTGAATTTAAAACTTCCACTGGCCCCCAGATTCCCAAGACATGAACATTATTGAGCATATCTGGGATGCCCATAGTCGTTTAATGAACAAAGTAAGAGCATACGGACTATCAGATCAATTGTGTGATTGGATTGAGGAGTTCCTAGATAACAGAGCGCAGCACGTCATTCTCAATGGAGAGAAGTCTTCCGAAGTAAGAGTGATTTCAGGTGTGCCGCAGGGGAGTGTCATAGGACCGTTGCTATTCACAATATACATAAATGACCTGGTGGATGACATCGGAAGTTCACTGAGGCTTTTTGCAGATGATGCTGTGGTGTATCGAGAGGTTGCAACAATGGAAAATTGTACTGAAATGCAGGAGGATCTGCAGCGAATTGACGCATGGTGCACGGAATGGCAATTGAATCTCAATGTAGCGAAGTGTAATGTGATGCGAATACATAAAAAGATAGGTCCCTTATCATTTAGCTACAAAATAGCAGGTCAGCAACTGGAAGCAGTTAATTCCATAAATTATCTGGGAGTACGCATTAGGAGTGATTTAAAATGGAATGATCATATAAAGTTGATCGTCGGTAAAGCAGATGCCAGACTGAGATTCATTGGAAGAATCCTAAGGAAATGCAATCCGACAACAAAGGAAGTAGGTTACAGTACGCTTGTTCGCCCAATGCTTGAATACTGCTCAGCAGTGTGGGATGCGCACCAGGTAGGGTTGATAGAAGAGATAGAGAAGATCCAACGGAGAGCAGCGCGCTTCGTTACAGGATCATTTAGTAATTGCGAAAGCGTTACGGAGATGATAGATAAACTCCAGTGGAAGACTCTGCAGGAGAGACGCTCAGTAGCTCGGTACGGGCTTTTGTTGAAGTTTCGAGAACATACCTTCACCGAAGAGTCAAGCAGTATATTGCTCCCTCCTACGTATATCTCGCGAAGAGACCATGAGGATAAAATCAGAGAGATTAGAGCCCACACAGAAGCATACCGACAATCCTTCTTTCCACGTACAATACGAGACTGGAATAGAAGGGAGAACCGATAGAGGTACTCAGGGTACCCTCCGCCACACACCGTCAGGTGGCTTGCGGAGTACGGATGTAGATGTAGATGTAGATGACTGCTGTCAGAAGACATCTCCACCCCGTCGTACTCGTAATGATTTATAGACTGCAAGCGTTATTCATGGTGTCAGTTCCCTCCAGCACTACTTCAGACATTGGTCGAGTCTACGCCACGTCGTTTTGCGGCGCTTCTGCGTGCTCGCGGCAGCCATACACGATATTAGGCAGGTGTACCAAAGTTTTACAAGTAAAACTGCGACTGCGAACAACATACCTTAAAAATTATTAAATTACTGTATGTGTAAGGGACCTCACTGACAGTCTTGATAGCAACGACTGATCTCATTAATTTTTATTTCAGTATGTGTATTTGACATCAACTGAATAACTAATGTAGTGACGCTGAGTCGCATTGAGGAAAAAAAGAAATGTACAACACTACTGGACTAAAAGAAGGAATCAGTTGGTAGGGAATATCCTGAACCATTGAGGAAATAGCAGTCTGGTGTCAAAAAACCGGCAGAGGGAGACCGAGACTTAACTACAGTAAGCAGGTTTCAATGGGTATTCAGAAATGAAGAGACAGTTGACTAACACGGAGAGCTGCACCGAAACAGTACTCCGGTCCTAGGGTAGTCGGATGCTCCCCCCCCCTCCCCCTTCCCCTCGTAATTTTTTAACATATTCTATAACCGAAAATAATTTTCCTTGAGACAGAAAAGCTTAAGTCCAGAAATCAGCAGGGCAAAACTCAGCTTCCCCTTTTCTCTGGCGACATTTGGCGAACCGTCGATCATGCGACAAAATGTCAATCCTAAGGGCCCGGGTTCGATTCCCGGCTGTAGAGGAGAATTTCTCCGCTCAGGGACTGGGTGTTGTGTTGTCCTAATCATCATCATTTCCTCCTCATCGACGCGCTAGTCGCTGAAGTGGCGTCAAATCGAAAGACTTGCACCCAGCGAACGGTCTACCCGACGGGAGGACATAGTCACACGACATTTACATTTGTTATTAAAAAAATGGCAATCCTAGACTACCAATCTGGTATCCTATCGCTGTCTGGAGCGTCCCACAGGCACGTCTTCGCTGCTCACTGGGGCTCAGTTCGAAGCAGGACTCATCGCTGAAGACAGTTCTACTCCAGTAAGGGAGATAAAAATAGTGGATAATTTAAGTATAGTGACTATACCTGGACCAGAATAAAGATACTATTGACATGTACGGAAAGGGACGATTTTGTCGGTTCACAGTTATCCGCATGCCCTTTTCTTTTCGCGTTAACTTGCCGTACCGAATTTTACCCTTAAGGGACGAAATAGCGTTTTCAGTTTTCTGCTTAGTTCACTCTTAGCTGCAGACTTTTTTGCGTGTTAAAAAATCAGTACAAAGAAGTAAAGCACGTAACGAAAACAAAGCACAACAGTTACGTTAGTGGCTGTAACTGTAACACGCAGAGAGGTATGCCAACGGCAAACAGCAGGCGCGACCAAGCTCTTTCTGTGGCTAGTTGTTGCTGTGGAAGCTCTTCTGTAAACATCTAGCTGTCAATCACTTTGTTACTGTGATCCGACCATTGTAGCAAGTGTACCCAGAACCCTTTGTCGTGACATCTCAAAGCTATTTGATCAATATAAGTTGCCACCCCCACTCCCCGTCACCCCTCCGCAGACTCATCTAAGCAAGACAACTTTATCTTTTGTTTGTACAAGCGTACAGCACGCCATGGTCTGCGCTGTTATTCCTTCTGAATAGTACCAACCCGCAGCGCGCAAATCATATACGACAAAGCCTTCGGCAGCGATGAACATGAAATTCAAATGTCTGTCACGCGAAAGCGCCACGTGCAGCTGAAAACAGGCTCAGTCGGAATCTCTTTGTTATTCAAAGTGCCGCGATTTCCAATACATGCACCTGCCTTCGTGCGTCTCGTTCCTATTCCATCACAGAAAGACGAATTCTTCACCTGGCTGCTATCATTGCTGTCGCATATTTCTTTTCGATTTAGTAATGGTAATTTGAACGTATTTCCATTACTCCCGGTATCTGTATCGATATCTTGAAGGCTAGGCTAGGCTAGGCTAGGCTCTACAGAGTGAGGATGAAAAACCATACACGTATTAGCCACTGACCTCGGGAGGTGACGTATTTTACAACACATGTTTTATTACATCCACTTCCCCAAGACTGGATTCAAATGATCTACGGGCGAAGCAGTCACTTACTGCCAAATTGTTCGGAACCTTTAACGCGTCGTACTGCTAAAATATAGATTCTTCCCAGCGCTAAAATATAGATTCTTCCCAGCGATTCACATTTATTTATTCCACATCCAAGTGACACTTTTAATTGCGCTGTTGGGGCTTTAATATCTGGGATCATAAATCTAGCATAAGTGACTTCCCAGTCCACATGCCTGGGAGCATAGTAAAGGGAATCTGCACAGCGTGCTAAATACAGGACAAACGCCGTTTTGCAGGCGGCGTTTCCTCACGGATGTGCACAGAGCAACAGACTTAACGAAAAGTGAATGTAACAGAAAACCAACAAATGAATAAGTCGAAAAGTACTGTCAGTAGCGTGATGTTTTCATATAAATTCACAGAAAAAGATGAAATGTCGGTATTGTCGATACAATTACATTGGTTGTGTGTAAAGTTGCTATAAGGACAAATAAATTCCCCGTCATGTCGCGCTGAGACTGTGGGGCCACGTTGTTACATTGTAACTCAGTCAGCAAAATCTACAGCCACATCGTAAGTCAGTGTCGTAAGTCAAACAGTGTCGAGGAGCAAACAACTGATAAAAAATTTTATCTGCAGTTTTGACTAACTCACCAATTAAATAAGTAATAGAAGCAGAATAATAAGAAATAAAACCATAGCAAAGGTACGATTCATTGTTTACAGACTTGTAGAAAATAGTGAATGTGTTAAGCCTAAATGCAATGCTCTCCAGGAAAGTTACACTAGGAAGAAGTAGTACAGGATTTGCAGATGTTCCTGGGAGCAGTGCACCTGAGATTTGAGTAAAGCCTCTAAAACGTATCCTAAATAGTTTAGTGTCTTATTACGTTGCGCTTTTTTTCAACGCTTTAGGCAGGTTAAAGTTGAAGATTCTATTGGTGGCAGTTGTACAAAAATGGGGCGATGGCATCGACAGTCGATTCAGTGATACGTTCTCGGCATCAACTGATTCGCTGTCAAATATAGGCTGCATTACTGTATCAAACAGTTGCACTTCAAGGAATCGTGAATATTGACCAGAAGAGCCACGCAGAATTCTTAACGCTTTATTTTATGAGGCGGCTTAATTTGGTCGTGGCCAGTTACCAAAAGCGCAGTATTCTGATATTTAACTGCCAGGTTTGTTAGTTAAGCAGCAAATCTTGTGTGCTGCTGAGGATATGATAATTAATTTCTACGGTATAGTTTTGCACTACCGGACAGGTTTGACTTAATTGCTATTTAACAATTTGCGGTGCTGATAACTTTTCGGAGAAGCCATGTTAACATGTAGTCTTACGAGGAAATACGTCCCGTCTGTTGCATAGAGTTGAAAAAGTGGCTATGCACTCAACGGGTTGCGCCTAGAAGGGTTCATGACACTGCAATACAACTGAGCTCTGCGGGTTGTCCGCTCAGTAGGCGCTCCCGATGACGCTCAACCGTCGCGGCGCTCACCTATAATACCAGCGAGATGTGTACAAAACAGTTTAAACCTTGAAAATACTTCTTTTGGTAACCTTTTTTGTTTTGCTCGCTAAAATTTTATACTGCCGTACTATTCCGTTTCGGCAAATGGCTTACACAAAAACATAATAAAATCCATAAATAGAAAGCATCACTTTATGAGACCATGCAGCATCAGCATTTTCCGAGTACCGTGGTGTCCCAAGGGCATTACATGGAAAACATTTTTCACCTTCAGGTAGCAGCGTTAATGGAAGTTAAAAATCTGATAATTTCAAACGTTGCGAAAGCCGTATTAACTGAAATCTCTGCTTTAACCAAGACTAAAGCGCCAGGCGCACCGCGTGCCCAAGAAAGATTTTGTACCCTGTTCGTTATGTATTTATTAGATCATAAGTTTTCGTTCCCACTATGGTAATACGTAATATAAACGAAGTCGATAGATATTTCAGACAAAAAGAGAACAGAGCTTTTGAAATGTGATGCTACTGAAGAATGCTGAAGGTTAGATGTACTGAATAGAACGAAGGAGACGGGAATTTGGCATAACTTGATTAAAAGAAGGAATCGGTTGATAGGGTTAGAGGGAAGTATGAGGGGAAAAATTGTACAGGAAGACCAAGATACGAACACAATAAGCAGTTTGATGCATGTAGGTGTGGTAGTTATTTGGGATGAAGAAGCTTATACAGCTGGAAGGCTACATCAAAGCAACTCAACATATGGAATGACAAATATATGGTTATGTACTGAGTTTGGGGCGTTTCCATGTGCCTCGCCCTTCCATGTTTCGTTTCGGCATGTGGTGATGCATTTTGCGTTGTGGCGTTTTGTTTTTACACAATATACATTTCTGATTAGTGGCATAGTGATTTGTTTAAAATAGATTCTTAAGTACTTATCTCGTCGCTCGAACTTTGTGTTGGACGTACCAGCATGGGTGCATGCGCGGGTAACGTTATAAATTGGTGTTGCGTGGATACGATTTTAACTAGGAATATTGATTCGGGTGTCAACGCGAAAAACTTGCGGAGCACTACTAGGATAGCTCAGTTACCATTTTATTGTACTTAGAGCTACCATGTTATTGTACTTAGAGCAAAGTTCAGAATACGATCTTAAAAGGTGTCACTGTAGTGTGGACTTTTCGTAAAATGACGGAATATGGTCACTTTGCACTTTGTAATTAAAAGTGATTTGAAAATGACATGAAGTAGAGATATTATAAACGTGCTTGACAATGACGCTTAGTCGACATTTTGGCTAGTCGCACGATTAAATAAACGTAGCATTACAGCCTACTACGAACTATTAGGTTTATTAAGCATCTGGAGGCTGTGAGCCCCCACAAATACAAAATTTTATTTACTGTTTTATTCGTAATGACCTTGGTGGCAACATGGAAGAAACTGGAGCGTAAAGTGTCACAATTTACGTGGAGCGTAAAGTGTCACAATTTACGTAAGGATATTGGGAACTGCGGTGATCGTCTTTCTGTTTCCTCAGCGCACAACCTGCGACCGACATCCGAGCGAGTAAAAGTCGCATTGTTTAAACATTATAACGATTTCCAGAATGAATTTTTCACTCATCGGTGTCCATTGATATGAAACCTCCTGGCAGATTAAAACTGTGTACCGGGCCGTGTCTCAAACCCGGGACCTTTATCTTTCGCGGGCAAGTTCTCTATCGACTGAGCTAATCGAGCACATTTGTAGAGCTCTTGCCCGTGAAAGACAAAGGTCCCAGATTCAAGCCTCAATCCGGCACACGGTTTTAATCTGCGAGGAAGTTTCATTCTAACGAGTTGTAATGTAACAAAACTTCACTCATACTATGTGTATATGCTATTACTTCGCTTTAAAATACTTGGCGCATGTCTTTATATTCAGGTTAAGTGATTGCTGATAGCTTGAGAATGGCCTTGGAGCCAAAACTATGTGAGAAATACGTGCAAATAGGTGTTTATGCACCTGGAACTACTATGCAGTCAGATCCTATAAAAAAGGTATAACAACTAATTTAAGGTCATAAGCGTTACAAAAAAATTCCTTGCGATTGGAATATAAGAACCGGCAGCACCCCTTCTAAAGCGTTGGTGCGATTTGCATCTGAGCTACTTTCTACGAGTCGCGAATGCCAGACAATAGAAATCAAGCATAGTAATACACAGATGACGGTAGGAACACGTGCGATCTCTACAGAAACTTGTAGTTACTTGTATTTCCAATTTACATTTATATTTGGATCATGTTTGTTAGACTATAAGGCACGTTCTCCCTTTGAGAGTCCCTTATATAATCCTTGGAAGACAGCTTCGGCAGAAGAACAGAACGTAAGTTTGGAGAGGCGTAGCACCCTTTCTACATTCGTCTTCTCACATACACGATTTTCATCCAGCAAACGCTGAAATCTGAAGAAATAGCAATCTACGCTAGACTGTGTTACGCAACATTCCAGCTTCTCTTCCACTATTTAGGCGACCATTATCATTCTATCGGCACACTCTTATCCATAAAAGCGAGTTTGGTTCACATCAGGGCTCCATAGTCTTCTGGAAATATGATGATGATGTTTGGTTTGTGGGGTTATCAGCCCCCATACAAATTTCCAACATTTACTCAGTCCAATCTCGCCACTTTCATGAATGATGATGAAACGATGAGGACGGCACAAACACCCAGTCCCCAGGCAGAGAAAATCCCGACCCGGGACCGCGTGATTCAGAGACAGCTACGCTAGCCCCTAGACAACGAGCTGCGGACTTCTTGAAATATATATAGTATATTGACACCTGTAGGAATAGTACAGGCTGCAAGAGTGTAATTAGCAGCGAATTCCTAAAAAAAAAGTTATGCTTGAAGGTACGCTTCATTTTCCCGCACAATGAGGAGGGCAGACTGTTACAGTGTCGTTTCCATTACTTATGGGTCCACAGCATCAATAAATTTGTTAATATATTTTGCTTAGTGTTTTATTTTACGATTGCAATTTCGGTATTATGCAGTTTTCAATGATCTACGAAATTTGCTCATTGCGTTGTATTGTTATTTGTACGTGCTTAAAAACGGATTAATGCCGAAATTGCAATCGTAAAATAAAACACCAATAGCTGAAAGCAAGATGACATTTAAAAATTTCCTTTCCCTTTGAGCCACACTGGTATTGCGTCCACGGAAATTATCTAGGATGGTATTTCTAGATCAAGCATTTACCTTACAATTAAAGACAAGCTCTTGATACACTTGGTCGCTTAAGGAATTAAAGCAAGCTTTTAGTTCTAGATTATTAGGCAGGGGGCTATCCACTTTGCGAATTATCCGTAGACGCCAATTTTGGAAGAAATAATAAACGAAACCTGAAGTATCCTGTAGTAATTAGTACGAATATTATGTTTTGAATATGCATGTCACTCTTGTATCTTTTCAGCGGATATCGTTGTCTTCGGCAGTGTGGTTTCAAGGTTGTAGTAAGGAATGTGATACTGCTACTCATCCGACCAGTCTTATGAAACATATTGTGTGGTAGTGAAGACCCAAATGATGGAAAAAGTCGCGAGGGATTAAATACTGATGCCTGTTAACCGAGACTGGAGCAACTAGGTGACGCGAATATAATGAACAAACTGTGTTGATCAAAGGAAAAGAGCGGAGACTATGTGATCAAGGAACAGTTATAGCGCGCACAAAGACACTGAAATACGTCGATGTAATATTACAGTATCTAGTACAAACGAATTTTCACCTTGTAACTACGTTTTAACTCTCCGGAAAATTAGAACCATTGATAGGGGAAAAGCAATTGGCAGAAAGAAAAGAAGGGGGAAAAAATACTTCCCGAAAGTGATCCGAAATTCAATGTTTTAGGTGTAGTCAGTAATCCTATCCCCGATTCTGTAAAGAATCTAACTCACATGCTTAAATGTTATATCTGCTGGACTATACTGGCGGAAAAAAGAACCGTAACACAAAGAAGCAGTTGTGCGAGATAAACGAAAGTAGATAGGCTTGTTTCCGTGGTACCCGTGCGGTCTCGTCGGGCGCCTTATAACGGTTCGTGCGGCATCCCCCCCCCCCCCCCCTCCCTCCCCAGTTGGTGGTTCGAGTCCTCCCTACGGTGGGTATGTTTTGTCCTTAGCGTTAAGTTAGGTTAAGGTAGATTAAGTAGTGTGTAAGCCTAGGGACCGATGACCTGAGCGGTTTGGTCCCCTTGACCTTACCACAAATTTCGAAAGTTACATCTGAAAGGCCGGCCGCGGTGGTCTCGCGGTTCTAGGCGCGCAGTCCGGAACCGTGCGACTGCTACTGTCGCAGGTTCGTTCGTGCCTCGGGTCGAATCGTGCCTCGGGCATGGATGTGTGTGATGTCCTTAGGTTAGTTAGGTTTAAGTAGTTCTAAGTTCTAGGGAACTAATAACCACAGCAGTTGAGTCCCATAGTGCACAGAGCCATTTGAACCATTTTTTACATCTGAAAGATGTCTATTCAGATTTTGCGCCCACATATGAGTGGCGCTAGTTGCGCCACTATGAGGATGCATATCAGGTTTGCTTTAAATAGACGCTGTAACGGTTGTGATCTTTAGTTACCTTTGAGACTGGACGTGATGAATTGATATAAGTCAAGAATGCCTTTAAGGCAACAGAGACGCCATTACCAACACCTCACTTAGTTTGAATTTGTGATATTCCTGCAATACCTGGCAGGAATGTAGCCACTGCACATGATACCTGGTTGCGGTATCGCGAGAATTAATATGGTCGCAAGAAGACAGGGCTTCAGACGACCACGTAGCACAATCGTCTTAGGCGTAAAACTCCGGCGCATCTTACTGCATCTGCAGCAGCAACTTGAGCAGCAGCTGACACAACGCACTGTAACAAATCGGTTTCTTCAAAGTCGGCTCCGAGCCAAACGCCCTGCAGCTTGCACAGCCTTTTGCGACTTCAGCGGTGTCACGCGAGAGCTCATTGGAGGACAAGGTGGAGGTCTGATGTGTTTTCTGATGATGGACGCCAGTTCTGCGTCGGTGACAGTGGGGGCCGTGTGTTGGGTAGGAGGAGGTTAGGTGAGCGCTTGCAACCAACCTGTCTGCGTGCTGGGCACACTGGACATAGACTTGGAGTTATTGTCTGGAGTGCAATTTCGTATGACAGATTGCTCTACAGAATGTCGACATGTTGCTCTGACCTTCTCGATCACCAGATCTGTCTCCAAACGAGCACATATGGAACATCATCGGATGACCACTTCAGCGTGTCCATGTACTGAGCGACCAAGTGCAACAGGGATAGAACTCTATCCCACAAACTGACATCCGGCACTTACACAACACAATGCAAGCACGTTCACATGTTTGCATAAAGTTAATGACTTAAATGAGTTATCTAGACAAATGTATTCCCGAAATTTTATCGCTTTACTTTAATTATTTTTCGGCGTTGCGACTTTTTTCTGTCGGTGTTATGTTAACCGGCGACCTAGAGGCTCCGTCCCCACCGCAGTCACAACGGTCCGCAACCCCACAACTATCGCAGCCCACTTCACCCCTCCGCCGCTCCACACCGAACCACAGACAAAGACATGTTACTCTATGACCTGTGACCGAACCCAGGGTTATTGTGCGGTTTGGCCCCCGGTGGACCGCAAACACTCCCCCCCCCGCCTCACATCAGACGAGTGTAACCCCTACGTTTGCGTGGTGGACTATAGTGGTGTACAAGTACGTGGAGAACTTGTTTGCGAAGCAATCGCCGACATAGTGTAGCTGAGGCGTAATAAGGGGAACCAGCCCGCATTCGCCGAGGCAGATGGAAAACTGCCTAAAAACCATCCACAGACTGGCCGGTTCACCGGACCTCGACACACATCCGCCGGGCGGATTCGTGCCGCGGACCAGGCGCTCTTTCCCGCTCGGAAAGCCGTGCGTGAGACCGCACTGCCAACCGGGCAGTGCCCGGTGTACTTATTCAATGTTATAATTATGAATTTACATTTAGTGGTATATGTGAATACTGCTTGTAAAGTTAGTAATGAACAAGTAATAAATTAAAACGTCGTGTCTGAAATTTTACTACCTGAACAGCAGAAATTTAGGAAACGATAAAAATGTTTCCCTTTAATTATTTTATGTGTGTGGGCAGAGGGGAGAGGGGGGGGGGGAGGAGGATCAGCGAAAAAACGTTTGGAATTGTGTGTAAAGTTTGCCGCAAGTTGCCAGCTGCACTCTCTTTCAAATACTGTGTGAATATGCTTGGGGTAATTTGGGCACCTTCAGTTACACTGGCTCAAGGCGTACCCACAGTTTCTAATTTTAATACTTGCCTTATGTTAAGCCTTTAACATAAGATTATCTCTCTTAATGAGAAGATTATAACACTATTTAAATTTGGTCACTGTATGAAAATCAAATTTCTGTCCCTGGAAGACGTTACATAGGCAACCTGTAGCTGAAATTTTACAGCATTTAGCGATACAGATTTTTAAAGTAACGATTACCCCTGGCAAAGCTTACGTTTTGCAGTGGTCTCCCAGATGCAATATAAATCACGCTTTGTAGCCACAGTAAAGAATACTGTCCTGTAGGAGCATGTGTATTTTGGATTGTTTTTCGATTTTATCCATGCAGTCTCGGTTTCGCATCAGTCCGTACAATCGTGAGCTTGCTATACCTTTAATTTCTGAGTTAGTATTGTTCCAATTTATTCAAAAATATGTAATGTGTGTGTGTGTGTGTGTGTGTGTGTGTAGCGAGAAAATTGCCGCTGCGTGCAGCAAGCAACAGGCACACTTACCTGCCACTGAGCATGTAGGGCAGCAGGAAGGACATCTCGTCCTCGAACTTCCACTTGGTGTACTTCTTGTTTGTGTGTGCGGCCTTGCTGCTGAACCTCCGCCGCTTGATGGCGTTCATGTAGCAGTTTCGTAGCTTGCGCCACGCTTTGAGGCACTCCGAACCTGCGAACGCCAACGTGCGTCTGATTAGCCACAGCAGACTTGCGAGCTGTAATTGCGCATGCGCTGTTCTACTTACACGACACGCCGCATTGCTGGGGTCAAACCTGCTCAGTTTCAGCTGCTCAATCTGTTACAAATTAATGACAATGTTATAGGGGTTATGCGTTGCAGACGACGTTGTATTCGACGATAAGAAATTTCATTACATAGTGTAGCAGTTACTCTCACCAGCTACTTGTCTCTGGACACTGGAGCAGAGTTCCTGGGTTCAATTCCCGCGCATATCACCTCAGATTTTTCTATTGTGGAAAAATCTGGCAGGATTCTAACAACTTTCTTGTTCCCATATTAAAAATTATTTAACAAAATAAGCAACTAACGCGGTGTCAAATCGAAAGACTTCCACCAAGCTAGAACCCAATCGTTATCATCGTTATTTACCTACTTAGATTGTCAGCTATCTAAGGACGATTATAAACTTATAACTATTGTGGCAGTCGCTCATGGTTTTTTTTTCCCGTTCAAGCCAGATGTTTTCAGTTCATTGTGTAGTTACGGCGTTCATCCGACCAGTTGCATTGTTTCTCATCTCGGAAGGTCCAAAATGTCACTATAGTTGTTCCGTTAATGTTCTGGTTTAGTGTATATCTGGTTGTATGTCCATATCGTTTCCTTTTCGATCTTCGTGCACCAGTATCTTCTTGTTTTAGGTTTCGGATCAAAGGCCCAAAAAATACGTTTCGTCCATTTAGCCACACAAATGGTTCAAATGGCTCTGAGCACTATGGGACTTAACATCTGAGGTCATCAGTCCCCTAGAATTTAGGACTACTTAAACCTAACTAACTTAAGGACATCACACACATCCATGCCCGAGGCAGGATTCCAGACTGAAACGCCTAGAACCGCTCGGCCACACCGGCCGGCCTTTGGAGTCTCACATTCTTCGCATGTTGCTATAAAGTCGAACTCTGTGATTGCATGTTATTCGTCTTTTTTTTTTCAATTTACAATATTTTTGTCGTTGAAGTCCCCGGCCGCCCAGTTATAGGATTACAGTTATTCCTTAAATATCATGAGCCAAATGCTGGAATGCTTCCTTGACCTTTTCGTCGATGGAACATCAAACCTAATCTATTTTTCATTTTTTAAAAAAAAAGATAATTGATTATAAAATTCATATAAACAAGTTTTCTGTTGGTTTTTTATCAGCATAGAGCTAAATAGTTAATTTGTTTCGCAAATAACCACCAAAAACTAACTTTATCACGGAAAATGCGTACACTGGTTATACAAAATAAAGTGAAATTCACCATTTAACATAATGTTGGGTTTCGCCGCCTTAGTAATTCACAGCAATGAGAACCTTTCTCGATTACGGTGCTTGTATCCCCTGATTGGCTCTCACTGATATTCAGAAAGAAAGTGTTTCAGTTCCATAATAGATATGCGGCGATTATAGCGCACCATGATAATTTTTCTGTATACAGGCCAGCATATCACGCTTCTCATCCGTCTTATTTCACATCGCAAGAGAACAGTAATCGTACTGTTGCCATCCGAGCTCATGTTCTAGGCACAAACTGATCGTTGTACAAGCATAGTTTGACCAGTGGTAGGGGAAAATTTTTTGATCTTGCAAACTTGTGGTTGTGTGTGCGCAGCGCCGGTTTGAGAACGAAGAGGGGCTAGCGGCCGCTTTAGGCCGTCAAGTACAAAACTGGTATACATGATGTATCATAATTAGTAGGGAAAACTGACACGGACGAAACAGAAACGAAAACGTTCTAGTAAGCACGGGTTCGGAAATGAACCCTTTGCAAGGTAGTTACGAATATGTCGTTATGAACTACCATTGACTTCAGTATTAAATATTGTCCTAGTTAGAATTTATACACAGTAGGGTAAATAAAAGAGACCTTAGCCTTTTGAAACCATTTGTGGCAGCATTAAAGGGATAGGAAAAGATCTAAACTTACTTCCGACAGGGACTGCCCATACAGCCGGACGAAATTAACAGCACATTTACATAATCTCCACGCGTGGCAGAGTTGTTAGCAGAGGCCAGTCAGGTCGCGGCCCTAGCTGGCCGCCCAGGTCTCCTTATCTCTGTGTGCGCTTACTTTGTCTGGGAAGCCCTCAAGTCTAGGGTGTAGTGCAACAACCCTCATATAGTCTTCAAGAACTGCAGCAGAACATTTCGGATGAGCCTACAGCAATTGTTGCAGTCCAGCTTCGATTTGCTTTCAGCAACTCGCTGCCTGAGCCCAGAAGTGCCAAGAGATGAATGGTGGTCACTTTAAACATCTGTTGAGTCAGGTTAGTACCGTACTTCCTTTCCCCTGCTATATTTCTTTGTTGTCTGGAACGCTGTTGTGCAGGCCACTTTTATTTGCCCCATCCTGTACCAGTAAACCATCACAACCGATTCCTGCAAGAATCATGCATGTCATGGACGCTCTGTTCACTACATGCTGCATAATATGTATAGCTTATGAAAATGGGCAATGTATGACCAAAATATGAAAGTTAATGCAGATGAGTAGGAAAAACGAACCCATAATGTTCGAATACAGTATTACTAGTGTGCTGTTTTAACCAAGTCACGTCAGTCCCTGAGCGGAGAAAATCTCCGATTCAGCCGGGAATCGAACCCGGGGCCCTAGGATTGACATTCTATCCCGCTGACCACTCAGCTACTGGGGCGGACAGGGCATAACTGATATAACTCATTGACTATTCCACGCCGAATTGAGGCTAGGTATTATGTTCCACGGCATGAACATAATATCTGCTGCTTTTTACTGAATTTTTGTCCAGTTTGCTTACTGAATTGTAGTACTTATGGACGAGGAAGACAAGGTTGAGCAGGCGTCGTTAGTACGGGTTGCTGTGACGCTGCGCTGGAACGTGGTGGGTGTAGCGATGGACTAGAAGGCAAGCAGCGGAGCAGTGGTAATCGCGCTCCACAGCGCTGGCGTATGACGTCTGAGCGCGTGGGCGCGACGCTTCGTGCCACGCTCGCGTAAACAGCTGCCCATGCGCCGGTCACCGGGGCACTGCCTGCCCGCCCGCCGCTGGCCGACGGACGTAGCCGCCTCGCGTTGCCCTGCCTGCCTGGCTCCTGGAAACGCAGCTGCTCTCACTGCGTTCACACGGGCTTCCAAACCGATTTCCTAGTAACGCTTCTGGTTGGTCATAATCTACATGGATACTCTGCAAATCATATTTAAGTGCCTGGCAGAGGGTTCAACGAACCACCTTCACAATTCTCTATTATTCCAATCTGGTATAGCACGCGGAGAGAATGAACACACATCTTTCCGTACAAGCTTTTTTCCCTTATTTTATCGTGGTGATCATTCCGCCCTATGTAGGTCGGGTGCCAACAAAATATTTTCGCAGTCGGAGGAGAAAGTTGGTGATTGGAATTTCGTGAGATGATTCCGTCACCGAAAAAGGCATTTCTTTTAATGATTTCCAGTCCAAATCCTGTATCATTTCTGTGACTCTCTCTCCCATATTTCGCGATAATACAACACGTGCTGCCTTTCTTTGAACTTTTTCGATGTACTCCCTCAGTCCTATCTGGTAAGGATCTCACGACGCGCAGCAGTATTCTAAAAAGAGGACGGACAAGCGTAGTGTAGGCACTCTCCTTAGTAGATCTGTGTTACATTTTATAACTGTCCTGCCAATAAAACGCAGCCTGTGGTTAGCCTTCCCCACAACATTTTCTGTGTGTTCTTTCCAATTTAAGTTGTTCGTAATTATAACAATCGGTTATAACAACCGATTTATCGTGCAACCTTAACGAGTTCCTTTTAGCACTCATGTTGATGACCTCACACTTTTCGTTATTTAGGATCAACTGCCACTTTTCGCACCATTCAGATATTTTTTCTAAATCGTTTTGCAGTTTGTTTTGATCTTCTGATGACTTTATTAGTCGATAAACGAGAGCGTCATCCGTAAACAACCGAAGACGGCTGCTCAGATTGTCTCCCAAATCGTTTATACACATCAGGAACAGCAAAGGGCGTATACCACTACCTTGGGGAACGCCTGAAATCACTTCTGTTTTTCTATTATCAATTCTGGAACGCGGGTCAAGCTGTCGTATTTTAGGTTCTACAATCGACATTCCACTTGCGTTAACGCTCTACAGTCGTGGTTGGACTGTCAGTTTGCCACTTACTATTTAACGTTTTGGTGGAGAAGAGGCGCTTCAGGGATGCAATCAACTACAGAGCTATGTTGCTACTAGGGCCCGGTTACAAGGTGCTCTCGCACTAGAGGTGGTGTGGAACAAATATTGGCTGGAGTTTGGTGGTGGACTCCTCTCTCTCTCTCTCTCTCTCTCTCTCTCTCTCTCTCTCTCTCTCTCTTTCCTCTCCTTCTCCCTCCCCCTCCCCCAAAAAATATTGGCTTGGAGTGACAAGTCGCCCCTGACTCAATCCTAAGGTCAACGTTAGGTTCGAACGTGATAATTTAGCGAAGCCAAGTCATGTGAAAGCAAATTAAAGTTTGTGGTAAAAGACTGACTTGTAGTGTGGCCTGAACGTTTGCGCCACATTTAACTCATCTTTCGCAATAAAAGCAAAAAACTAAGAGGTCAATTCAGGAAACCTATATTTGAAAATGGATAATTCTCAGACGATTGCATTGATGCTTATTATATACACATATTTTATGTAAAGTAGGGAAATGCGTGTGGAGTCCATTACGTAACTTTACCCAGATTTTTATTCTGAAACAACTATTAGGCTTTAGGGCCTTTAAGAACAAGATGGCACAAACCTTCGCGGACTTCTCGAAGGTATAAAACTCCATCGACATAAATCCTCTCAGAAGAATCTTGACGAATACACGGCGAAGTTAAGGTTCAGATGAGCACTATCGAAAGACTTTGAGATAAATACCAGTGCTTTGTTGAACGTAGCTCTGGACCAAGTGATCAAACAGTAAAAATGTGTGTGTGTGTCTCCTTAGGATGATTTGGGTTAAGTAGTGTGTAAGCTTAGGGACTGATGACCTTAGCAGTTAAGTCCCATAAGATTTCACACACATTTTTTTTTTAGTAAAAAGCAATAAAAAGAGAAAATGGGATTATGAAGGTCGAACGTGGGGAGACAAAAAGGGCAATAGGGATGAAGTAGACGTTTGCAAACAGCATAGCAATAGCCATTGACACTAACCAAACTCACGGCAGACATTCGGAAAGACAAATTTTATGGCCACATCCACAGGTTACCATCAACAAGTCAAAAATTATGTACAAAGAGCTCAGATTTCCTGAGAAGCTTTAGACGGGAACTCTTTCAGATAAATAACTGACAGGTAGAAATTGCGGCCGGAGAACGAAATTGCGAACAAAACAGGAACAAAATTGACTGAAGAAAGTAAAACTGAATCAAAAGTCCATTCATTACGACTGCTATTCCTCTGCTCGATAGACTGCTGAATGCCGTACGTGATTCCTGAAGGCCAGTTTCCTGGATAACATTCAGGAATAAAAAGGAACATAATCCATTATAAATCTGATTCGCAGCCACCTACTTGCCACTGTGTCTGCCGAAAGGAACCTGAGTAAAGGCTACATCTAATGTATCCTCCGCAACCCACCTTACGGTATTTAGCGGCGCGTACTTTTTGTAGCACTATCACTTCCATCTCTTTCCGTCCCACTCGCGTTTGGTTCTTGGGAACGACTGCACACAATTTTATCTTCATGGTCTTTTCGCGGGATGTACGTATGAGGAAGCAATATATTAGTTGACACTTCTGGGAACGTACTCTTTTGCGTCTGCTACTGGAGTTGACTCAGCACCCCTGTGACGCACTCGCGCTTGCTAAACGAGCCGGTAAGGAATCGTGCTGCTCTTTTCAGATCTTCTCTATTTCCTCTGTCAGTGCTATCTAATGCGGATCTCTGACAATATTAATCGCTCGGTTCGCATACTTCTAGATACACATTCCTAGATATTTCATGGAAGTGACTTCTTCCCGTGACACTTCTGCAATCGTGTAATCATACAGTACAGGGTCTTTCTGTCTATGCGTTGACAACAAAATTACATTTGTTTATGTTGAGGGTGAAGAGTTTGACAGAGCACTGAAAGAACGGAGTCGAAACAAGGCCCCGGGAGTAGACAACATTCCATTAGAACTACTAAGGATGTATGAGACAGGCTAAATACCCTCAGACTTGAAGAAGAATATAATAATTCCAATCCCAAAGAAAGCAGGTGTTGACAGATGTGGAAATTACCGAACTATCAGTTTAATAAGTCACAGCTGCAAAATACTAACGCGAATTCTTTACAGACGAATGGAGTAACTGGTAGAAGCTGATCTCGGGGAAGATCAGTTTGGATTCCGTAGAAATATTGGAACACTTGAGGCAATACTGACCGTACGACTTATCTTAGAAGAAAGATTAAGGAAAGGCAAACCTGCGTTTCTAGCATTTGTAGACTTAGAGAAAGTTTTTGACAATGTTGACAGGAATACTCTCTTTCAAATTCTGAAGGTGGCAGGGGTACAATACAGGGAGCGAAAGGCTATTTACAATTCGTACAGAAACCAGATGGCAGTTACGATAGTCGAGGGGCATGAAAGGGAAGCAATGGTTGGGAAGGGAATTAGACAGGGTTGTAGCAAAGGACTTGGAAGAGCAGTTGAACGGAATGGACAGTGCCTTGAAAGATATAAGATGAACATCAACAAAAGCAAAACAAGGTAATGGAATGTTGTCGAATTAAATCGGGTGATGCTGAGGGAATTAGATTAGGAAATGCGACACTTACAGTAGTAAAGGTGTTTTGCTATTTGGGGAGCAAAATAACTGATGATGGTCGAAGTAGAGAGGATATAAAATGTAGACTTGCAATGGCAAGGAAAGCGTTTCGGAAGAAGAGAAATTTGTTAACATCGAGTATAGAATTGTCAGGAACTCGTTTCTGAAAGTATTTGTATGGTGTGTAGACATGTATGGAAGTGAAACGTGGACGATAAATAGTTCAGACAAGAGGAGAATAGAAGGTTTCGAAATGTGGTGCTACAGAAGAATGCTGAAGATTAGATGGGTAGATCACATAACTAATGAGGAGGTATTGAATAGAATTGGAGAGATGAGGAGTTTGTGGACAACGTTGACAAGAAGAAGGGACTGGTTGGTAGTACATGTTCTGAGGCTAAGCAGATTCAGAAGGATGTAGGATACAGTAAGTATTGGGAGATGAAGAACCTTGCACATGAGAGCATGGAGAGCTGCATCAAACCAGTGTCAGGAGTGAAGACCACCACAACAACAACAACAACAACATGTTGAGCGTAAATTGCCGCTCTGCACCAAGCGTCGATCCTGTGCAAGTCTTCCCACATTTTGCTACAGTTTTCTAGCGTCACGACTGCTCTTTATACAATAGCATTATCCGCGAAAAAGATCACAGAACTGCCGACGTTATCTACTAGAGGTTGTTAATATATACCGGATATCTCTCCTGAGAGTCGTGTGGCGGTTTTTCTCTGGTGTTCCGAAAGATATATGCAGTTTCACTTTTGCAAAGTGTTGCTGGAGTCAGTCCATATATTGCTCATCACGTCTTTCATGCGATGTCCAGTAACGACGGAAACACTAGATTCGTTTCCTATTACAAAGAAAATGGCGTTTAGAACGGTATTTTACGTACCATTTCGATAGAGCGCCATTTCGATAGAGCGATCCCAGATTTGTCTAATGCCATAATTCTTTTATCATTACGTATTAACAGGGACAGTAAAACACGCAGAACTACTACTCTAGAAGCGAGAGAACCGCTTTGGCGGGCGCTGGGCGGGCGCTGGCTGCTACTGCCATGCACAACTTAGTTGCTGCTGAAGTACTGGCTGTTAATCGTGTTTTACTGTTCCTGTTAACACATACCCTTGAAATAAATATTGCACTAGACTAATTTTTGTACCACTCTATCAAATGTAACTGAGCTATCAGCGCGGCGGTCTGTCACACCAAGGCGCCCGGGTTCGATTCCTGGCCGCGTCCGAGATTTTCTCCGCTCAGGGACTTGGTGTTGTGTTGTTCTCATTCTCATTTCATCATCATCATCATCATCATCAGTGGACGGCAACGGGAAAACACCACTGGAATCACTTCCCTAGACGCTCATGCGGTGGACCTCCCTGACGAGGCTTCCCTCATGACAAGACCTCCCGTAAGGCAGAACACAAAGTTAAGTTCTATCAAATGGACACACAGAATTCAGCTTTCAAAACCATTCTGTTTGCAGTGGGAAATAGACAGACACTTCCTGTCGACACTGGACGAGCGTGATGAGAGGTGTTTGCAATTTGTAGCTGCGGTCAGCCCAAACAAACACGGAATTGCAGATATCTGCCGAAACATCAGGGGAAATTGCGCCTGACGACGCGTAAGAAAGAAAAGTAATGGTCCTATGACAATCAATGGAACATGCCCGAAGTGACTTTTACGTCGGACGGAGCGAGGGAGCGTTAGTGGTTAGTACACTGGACTCGCTTTCGGGAGGACGACAGTTCAACCCACCATCCGGCTATCATTATTTAGATTTTCCGTGATTTCCCCAAATGGCTTATGGCAAGACCCAGGATGGCTCCCTTGAAAGGGCATGGCCGATCGAGCTTCCCAAATCCGATCGTTTTTCTCCGTCTCTAAATGACCTCGTTGTCGACGGGACTTTTAAACACCAATCTCCTCCTGCTTTTATGTCGAAAGACTTCGTTCCGTTCAGGAGTCTGCGTTGTTTTCAGCTGTTTTTAGAGTCTAATCGCGGAGTCATTTCAAATAATAATGACACGAATGGTGTAGTTGCAGTTTCTTTCCAGTGATGACATGTTCTTGATTCAGTACAGCTAACTACGTAAAATACGCAAGGACATGGAGTGAAGACGTGGCAAATAAGCACGTAATAACCCACAGTGTTGATTCAGTTCATCGAAATGCAGCGACCATAATTGCAACCTGTCCTGATCTGTGGCTCCGTTGACGAAATGACGCCCAGGAAAGCGCGAGGTCCACCCAGTGGAAGAGAGAGGTTGTAAGGCGGAGCTGGCCGGTGTGTTGCTTGCGAAGGCAGCTGCGAGGTGGCGTGTCAGCGGGTAATTGTCCGCCGGCGCAGCGGTTAGCCTTGGCAACGCTGACCAGCGCGGCAAGTCGCCCAGGCACAGGTATACCTGGCCAGAGCGGGGACTGCCGGGCCCAATCTGACTGCCATGTGAGCCCAGGAACGAAGAGGGCGCACTGCAACACCTGCCGCAGGCAGTGTAATCGCTGCGAAACATCACGCTCAGGCTGCCGGCGCGCGTCGCTTGACGCACAGCCACCACATTTTCACCTCGCGATGTGACGAGACATTTCCAGAGCGGCATGCTGCAGTTACCGCGAGATGTTTACGCCGCTGGGGAACCGCTGACATTTTTTGTTCTCTCTTTAAAGACCGTTCTGAGGAGCGACTTTGGCTTGAGTACACAACCGTGTCCGCGGTTCTTCCGTTGGGTGCTGCTTTTAGAAATTCGATCTCAGAATGGTTCAGTCTTATAATATTTGTAGGCACAAATATTTTTTCCCTCGAATATGTCCAAATTTACGAGATTCTGGTATGTTCGTGACCTAATTGTTAGTTTGCTTAAATTGTTGTTAGTGAAACAAAACACCAGTTAATTTCAAACTACGAGGGTAACTTAATAATTATTTGCAATTTAGATATATTTTATTTATTTTGGTAGTACTGTCGTTCTACGTTGACGCATGCTTTATTTGTTGTTACATCTTTGCAACTTTAAAGCTGCTAGGTTAGTTTCGTTATCGCTGCCGTGCTGTTAATCATGGCTGCTCCGCTGTGTATTGCACCAAAGAAGACCAACGTTCAGTGATCCGTTTTTTTTCTTTTCTTTTTTTTTGTTGGCGGAAGGCGTATCAGGGGCCGAAATTCATCGAAGACTTTCGGTGCAGCACGGGTACAGTGTTTTGCCACAACGGAGTGTGTACGAATGGAGTGAAAAATTAGGTAATGTTCGTACAAGTGCTACGCACGATGAAGGAACCACAAATGAACAAACCATTGAGCGTTGACGTGAAATGATTCTCTTAGACAGACGATTAACTATTGACGAAGTGGCACATCTGCAAATTAGTCACGGTTCTGCCTACGAAATCATCCACAATAGATTTGGGTTTCATAAGTTTGTGCAAGATGGGTCCCAAAACAATTCACACAGTTGCATAAACAAACACGCTTGGACATCTGCAAAAAACATTTAGATCGCTATGGTAACGAAGGGGACAACTTCTTAGACAGGATTATTACTGGTGATGAAACACGGATCCATCATTACGAGCCGGAGAGTAAACGGCAGAGTATGGAATGGGAAAAATCAAATTTGCCATGCAAGAAAAAGTTAAAGACCCAACCGTCCGCAGGTTTTTTGGGACGCATTATGGGGAAAGGGGCACAACAGTAAACAGTGTACGTTACAGTGAGATGGTTACTGCCAGACTAAAGGCTGCAATTAGAAGCAAACGCCGAGGATTGCTGCCAAATGTGTTGTGTTGTTTTGCACAAGGTTCGTCCGCCTACTGCTACCCACACTCCTGAAACGTTCCAGAAACCCAAATTTGAAGTAGTGGATCATCCTCCGTATAGTCCCAATCTTGCCCCTTATGACTATCACTTGTTTGGCCCACTCAAACAGGCTTTAAGGGACCATCGATTTGCCTCGGACGAAGCAGTGAAAGAAGCGGTGCATTCCTGCCTCGCAGCTCAGCCGAGAACCTTCTTTATGAGGGCATCAGGAAGCTTGTCCAACGATGGACCAAGTGCGTTGAAACGCAAGGAGACTATGTCGAAAAATGATATTCTTGTAAGTTTCCTATTTGATTACAATAAAGTTTTATAACTACTTTGCGAATAATAATTGACTTACCCTCAAAGTAACGAGTCTGGATACACTCATCCGACTCACTATCATTTCACGCGCGAATTGTTAAGAATAGCAACGCGGAAAGCAGAAGCTACGGATTCCGCAAGTGACCCCTAATAGAAGTGACCGCATTACACTGAGGTGATGTAAGTCATGAGTTACCTCCTTATATCCAGTGTAATGCAGCAACTCGACGTGGCATGAAGTCGTTGGAAGTCCCCTGCAGAAATATTGAGCCATGCTGCCTCTACAGCTATCCATAATTGCGAAAGTGTTGCCGGTGCAGGATTCTGAGCACGAACTGACCTTTGGATATGCCCCATGTCTGGCAACCTGGATGGCCAGATCATTGGCTATAATTGTCAAGAATGTTCTTCAAATCAATCGCGCACAATTATGGCCCGGTCACATGGTGCATCGTCATCCTTATAAACACAGCAGAACCGTTACGGAACCACCACCAGCTTATATAGTGCCTTGTTGACAACTTGCGTCTATTGGTTCAGGGCCACATGCCAGCTCTTACCATCAGCTCTAACCAACTGAAAGCGGGACTCATCTGACCAGGCCACGCTTCTGCAGTCGTCTAGGGTCCAACTGATGGTCACGACCGCCGGAGAGGTGCTGCAGGTGATGTCCTGCTAGCAGACACACTCGCGACGGTGGTCTGCTGCTGTAGCCCATTAACGCCAAATTTCGGCGCACTGTTCGAACAGGTACATTCGTCGAACGTCCCACATCGATTTCTGCTGTTATTTCACGCAGTTTTACTTGGCTGTTACCACTGACAACTCTAACGCTGTCGGCCACTGCGTTGTCCGTGATGAAGTTTGGTATTCTCGACACAATCTTGACACTGTGGCTTTCGAAATCATGAATTGTCTAACGATTTTTCGAAATGGATTGTCCCATGCATTTAGCTCCAACTACCATTCCTCGTACGAAGCCCATTGATTCCCGTCGTGCTATCATACGCACATAGGAAACCATTTCACATGGAGCTCAGGAGTATGAATGAGATCCTATGTATGCGATACTACCGCCATCTGTACGAATATACGTACATAGCGCTATCCCATGACTTGTCACCTCCGTATAGATCACTTGTGTGTGGTGTCACCTCCGTATACATCGCATGTGTGTGGTGCGGATAGCTGATCACGTGGATATCTGTGGCAATCTCATGAATCACCCGCGATGTTAGGCAGTATGGCAGCCTCGTTACGACCCGTTTGTCTAGTTATTAATCGTGTTTTGGTAGTTTTGTTTCGTTTCGCCTTGCTCACCTTGTTAGAACTTTGCGTTAGAACTTGAAGTTATTCAGGGACCCCGAACGACTTGGTGAAGTGGAGGCCAAGTTGCCATTTATATTGAGAAGTAATACGAAATACACCTCCAATTTTGCATTGATAAGCATTTTGAAAGTTCTGCCGTAGAAGTAGATTTGTTGGGGAGTTCATATAGTAATAGTCACAATATGCTGGGCTCCATCTCGTGATTCCGGTTTATTGATACAATTACACGCATGATTCAAGTTTTTAACTTCCAAACAGAATGACGTACGGTAATATTAAGCGGACAGTAAATGTTCAGGACAAATGTGATACAGCTATTTTCAGACCCTCCTCCATATAATTTATAACAAGAAAATAGTAATTATCAGTGCTGCTATTTACAGTCCTATACACACATCGAGCTTGCAAAATAAATTAAGTAAATACTCGCAGTTTAGCAATAAGCATAATGTGTAAGAAAGGAACTGAAGAGTAATGACGGAAAAAAGAATTGTATTAGCACGCGGGAAACATCTAAACAACCCTCTTTGCTTCAGTGAAAAAGTTTATGTATTCTGAGAAGTAACCTACAGTTCCCAAGACAAGCGTGTAAAAACGAGTTTTATTAACTACAATAGTCTCTCCCCCTCCCCCGTTTTTAAGTATTCGTAGAGCTACGGAGATTAATTAACATTGCTCCGTAACATAGTTAATTTTCCATAGCTGAATCTATACATAGCGGCGTTCGTAACGCTGGTGGAGAGTGCTTGACAAATCGCTCGTGTGTGGCGGGCTCGATGCGACTGACCGATTGGAGCGGTATAGTATGTGAAGGATCGCTGAGACCCGTCGTTCGTGTGTGGTGCCTTATGCTGCACTTTTACCCCGACTTTCTGGCCAAAATCGACTACACGCGTACTTTTGGCGGTGCTGTGTAGACGGAACTGCCACTTGTGACAGGAGACAGCAGAGGAATAAAAAGCCAGGGGCGCTGCAGTAGACTTACGAGTAGTCAATTGAGACAAGTGAGTTGCTATTAAAGCGGCGTTAAGGTGGCCGCTGCTTTATCGAGCGTTTTGTGCAAGCATGCTTGCATACAAACGTCAGTTCGTGCTTCGAATATGTAGAGCTCGCACGATGAGTACTGTTAATTTTGACAGACTTTGCAACCGTGACGCGCAATTAAAAAGAAACATGGTTCTTGAGGTAAATATTGGCCTGTGAAAAGTGTCAGTAGAGGGACGTATTTGAACCCCTTATTACTCCCCACATCTTCGAGTAGAAAGTATGATATCGCCATACATCAAGGACTGAAACAATATTATCATTTGTCGTGTGAATGGACTATGAAGACTTCAGATACTATTCTCTTTACATCTGTAATACATGAGTGCTGGCATATAAACTTCAACTCTTTCTGAGCCAGATTAATTTTTGTTATGTTTTCTCTCCAGCAGTTGGTTCTAGGAGGCTTTAATAACTGTTTGTGACAGAGTCTGTTGCACCGTTAATGAAACCGAGGCTGTCTTTCGTGTAATTCAATAAACATTTCCAGCAATGTGCGCATCATTTGCCAGATGTTGCTGGACAGTGACCCCATGAAGCTTGCGCCAGAACTGACGTTTACTTGTACAAACTTCCATATCGTCGGCACAAGCGCTCAAACATGCTTACACAAGCTCGCACGATTAAAAATTGACTACATGTAAAGCAGCCTAAACCGCCCGAATGCATAATTACCCAGCTGGCGGTCCAGCACGATACCAAACAGTTATTGATCATGCAAGCTGGCTAATAGGTGCTTACGACAAAAACATTCCAGCGGTAGGTATCCTGTGTACACTGCAGCAACAGTAGGCGCAGATTAATAGATAGTTCAGTGAAAGACGGTAGACGTTGTATTACATGATAGACGATGATCAATTAACGATTATACGGAAGATGTTGCGCAAGTAGCCAGCTACTTGACTAGCGTTTGAGAGGGCTGCGGAATTAATCCCCGTCCGGCCATCGAAATTTGTTTTCCGTCGCTTCCCTTCAGCGATCGAGTTTTCTTTTGAGGGGGATGCCGCAGGTTTCCTTTCATCTTTGTCCGATCCATCATACATGTCTTCTCTAAGCGTCTCCCCCCCTCCTCCACCCCGATCTTCATTTAGTGTGTAATATTACTGACGTTCTTCCGAGACCTAGCAGTAAAAATGAGCAATATGAAATCTCGTTCGGATAGTTGGGTGATCACAACGCTGTTGTAATAATTGATCTACTTTGTAGCAAGCAGATAAGGCGGGTGAAAAGTTAGTACGTGCAATAATAAAAATGGCTCTGGTCACTATGGGACTTCACATCTGAGGTCATCAGTCTCCTAGAACTACTTAAACCTAACCAACCCAAGGACATCACAACATCCATGCCCGAGGCAGGATTCGAACCTGCGAAGGTAGTGGTCGCGCGGTTCTAGACTTAAACGCCCTCGAACCGCTCGGCCATTTCGGCCTGCTCATTTAATAATATGTGCATTGAAAGATTATATGTGGGTAGTTAATGTAAATACTTCCATAAATATCTATGTGTATACTATTATTCATAACTTGGCATTAATTATTTTAAAAAAATCTTCCTTCTGAGTTGTAGGATACCGTCCGCTGTGTCTTGTCGACAAGAAAACTCACTGTTTTCGCACACTGTTGTTGGCCCTAACATCTCCCAATGCCAGAAATATTTATAAATTTCAATGCACTCTGATAAGAACGCTTTTTCGTCTTGCTTTGTACTCATAACAAAAAAGCGAACACAAAGATGACCGAAGACTGTAACACACGAGAGACTGACAAGGATGTCAATACTCAAGTTCGATATTCGCAGTCGACAGGTCGTGGGCGTGAAACTATAAATCTTTTTTTTCTCGTGTACTTCAGTTATTAGCGTAGTTAGACGGCTCATTTGAAAAAAGATCGAAATCGGACACTAATTGACAGTCAAAGCTAACGCATCTTTCATAATTCGTGTTTCGGAGCCAGTGAACTAAACGTGTATGTCCTAGTGTGTAGCAATGTCCTACCCGGGGGTGAGTGTATTAGTCATGGCGCGGGAAGTGCGTGATGCCAATACACGGCCACGTGGTCCGTTACTGCCGAAGGGGTGATGCTGGTCTCCACTCCCCCCCCCCCCCCCTCCCTTTTCATTGGTTGCTGCCCTTTGATAGGTACCACTCGCTCGTTACAAAGTCCGTTCCACGTTGGTCCTGACGAAGTATTGTAGCTGACATTGCACGGAACGGCGCCTTCAAATCGTGTGCTATGTTGACACTAGGCGGAATATCAAATACTTTAGTCGTCACAGACATCCATATTGAACTGTGATGGTGAGATTACGAGGCACCTCCTGTCTTAAAGAAGACTGAACATAGGATCAACGGGTATTAGCTAGAAGTTATAGCAGAGTTATTAACGAGCAAAGCAAGGTTTACGCTCTTCACAAAGATCGTATGGTAAATTTTCCAACTTTTGGAAACAAACAGCAGAGAAAATTGTAGTACAATTGTTCCAAAAAACATTTGCTATATATACGTAAAAAAAGTAAAGTCTGTACCCATGCGGCTCTATAAGTAAATTTGCATTTTGATATTAATGCGAAAATTATTAAGTCCTTAACTTTCGCTGTGTGGTAGGGAAACTCTACAAGCAATAAAATTAAGAAGACGCCAAACCACAGAACATTTTGCGTGCAAAGTTCTTCGTTGAAACCCCAGTATAAAATTATAAGTATTTGTATTACAAGGTAATTAATTATCAACCTCCTTAATACAGTGGTTACACAGAGTAGTATAATGGTTACAGAATAGGTAAGTTACTTGTTTGTGCCCTCGCTGACCGCTGTACGTAATCGATTTGCGCCGTTTTTTTCGTTTCCTTTTCGACGTTGCTGTAGCTCTAGTTTTCGCTCGGCACTGGACTTTTAAGGCTTTTGGATTCCTTTCGATGCGACGAGCTTTCCTCTGACTTAAGTTTTTTATAAATCCGATTTACGAGTGATACGCGACGACATCTTTCATTGTTTCGCTATTTTCAATTTGATACCGATTGATATGAAATAGAAGATGGGGAAAGGATGGGTGGGAATTTCGACGTTGCTGTAGCTCTAGTTTTCGCTCGGCACTGGACTTTTAAGGCTTTTGGATTCCTTTCGATGCGACGAGCTTTCCTCTGACTTAAGTTTTTTATAAATCCGATTTACGAGTGATACGCGACGACATCTTTCATTGTTTCGCTATTTTCAATTTGATACCGATTGATATGAAATAGAAGATGGGGAAAGGATGGGTGGGAAAATCTTGGTGACGCAATAGCGAAAGTTAAAAATTTGTGCCGAGCTGTGACTTGAACCCGGGTTTACCCGCTTCTCATTAACGGCTGCCTTAACCGCTTCTCTCATTTCGACCCAATGCAATGCAGTGCCCCTCCTCCATTAACCACCGACTCGCAAAGAAACATGGCAGACGACTTCTGTCTGAAGACGGTCGATCGTTAACTTTCTTACTACAGTATGAGATTCACGAGGGTCTCTACATTAACAAGGACTGTATGAACTTGGGCAGTGTGCTTATATCGTCATGAAATGCTGATTAGGCATCGGGGTGACATACGGAACATTTAGAATCCTAGAGGAAAATTGTTTATTAGTCTGTGGAGAGTTTATGGGAATTGTATCATCTGTTGCTGGCGTCATTAAATCGCGTCCACGCACGTTGGGAGTTGTTAACCACGTCACTAATTAAGTAACTCCTCTAACACCTCCTCAATTTTGCCATTAAATACCGCCAAGGATTTTTTTTTATCAGCTTAATGAACCAAAAACATGACAAATATAAATATTGTAGAGAATCCATTAAGCTGAACGTTATACGTACATCATCTGCCACATAGTCCATTCTGTCTACACATACTCTGCAAGCCACTGTAGTCTGTACAGTCAATAGCGAAGGGTACTCCGTACCTTAATTAACGATTTTTCTGTCATCTTCGAATTGCGTTGTGAACGAGAGAGAAATGACAGTCGATGTGCTTTTACTTTCATTGTTGGTACACGCAATACGCAACGGATGCTGTACATATCTTGCTTCCGGCCTTCTTCCGATACTGGTTTTATAAGTTAGGTCACACTTTTCTGGCGAAGATTTCCAAAGGTTCCCTGAGCATACGTGTAACTCTTTCGTATGGACTGTGGTGCGTTTCTATCCTAAGACTGTGTGTCGAAATTTGTTCGATGTCTGTTGTCATGCTTACTTTATTAGGGCTCAAAACGGTGTAGCACTTCTCTAGAATTTGGACTAGCATCTCGTGTGTAGTTTTCTTCGTAGACGCACCGCACTTTTCTCATAATCCTCCATAATTTTCCATTCCCTTTCAGTAGTAGACCTACTATTTTACGATTTTTCCCCGTTTCATATCGCTTATTAGCATGCATTACCAACACATTCAACGACGTGACAGAGTCTGTAGTTAACCACTGATTTTGTTATCAGACTAAGATTTCTTTCTCTTACTTGTGGGAATCACATGGTATTCATCCACATTTGAAGGGAGCTGCACAGCATCTATTCAGCGATGGTAATATCTATGTTCTAGATAAGATTTTCTGCGAGAGAATTCAAATTTGCTGCACATTCAGTCAAATAAATTGTTTATATATACAGTATAGTCCAGCTATGCTGAACTAGTTGGGACTGAACACTGTTCGGTTTAGCCGGGAATTCGGAATAGATGGTAGTAGGCAAATCAGCGAAACCACGATTGTTCAAAAACATGAACATCAATTCCTGTGTATTACAAAAATCTAAACAATGCTTGGATGGGGCACGGCTTGTTCAAGGAATAGTTACGGCACCGATTTATCCCGATAGTGAACGCGTCCAGTAAAGAAAATGGATTACCTAATCGTGTTCTGCTGTTTATAAACAATGCTCCATACCTCTCAGAAGAAACGAAACTTGTTTGGGTAGACATCAAAGCAGTTTTTCTGGCACTGGGCAGCGTATGGACCAGGGTATGTTGCAGGCCATTAAAGAAAAATACAGAAAAATCCTGCTTCGCACCTTAATGAAAAGACGTAAGAAAATTACAATAAAAAATGTGATTTACTGGTTGGCTGAAGCTTTGGATATACCACCACTAAAGGCCATTACAATCTTGGAACAATGTCGGGCCTGCATTGGAATTTGTTGAAACAACATTTACACCAGTGAAAGACCGAACTATTTCCCCTAGTCAAGAAAATCCCTGTCTGAAGACACAGAAGTGTTGAGGAGGGTGTACTGTTTTGACAACAATGGCCACCAAGAGTACGGAGACGAAGCCATTGTAGCAATGTTTCAGGGCTCATCAGCTCAGATCGAACATCCTCAAATCGATTCTGTGCTCTCAAAAAAAATTACTGTTTTTATTTATAAGTATGTGTAAATTGGTTATTTTTGTGTTTATCAGTGATTAAAAATGATTCTACAGAACTGTATAAATTGATCCGACAAGTATTGTATTTACTGTATTGTAAATAACCAGCTTTCATTCCAATATGGTTTCAGGAGTTTGCATCAAACTTAGGCTCTATGCATACCTCTATTTAACTTCTTTGTATAATAATAATGTGCGTTTTGTTACGAATGTCTTAAATCTCTCTTGTTTTTAAGTTAAAAAAACATTTCTTCTGAACTCAGTTCGGAGTAGGTGAATTTTCGGAATAGCGGGACACGACCCCCAACCACGAAGCTGGTATTCGTTCCCCGCCCTCCATCTCAGATCCTGTATGCGCTGTGGATGAAGTCAGTCACGTCGTACATTGATTACGATCTACATTTATTCCCTCCAAGCCACAGCGAAGTGCATTGCACAGAGTACTTCCCGTTATACTATTCATTAGGTCTTCCTTCCGTTAATCATGTATGGAGGGCGGTAACAATGATTTTTTAAATCCCTGTCTGCGTCGCGCCTTGATTGTTGTGATCTTGTTATAGTTGTGTGCATATAATCCCTCAGCTTCAGATCGCAGTTATAAAATGTAAGCTTCCATTTCCAATGGACTGGGATAATGTTTTATGATAGAGTTAAATACATTAGAGGTTTCTTGAAATTACTGCAACCAGTCATTTGTTTTTCGAACCTCCTAGCGATTCATCATCAGATGGTTCATATTTATTGATTTGCTGCAATCAATAAATATTTACCATCTGATGATGAATCGCTAGGCGGTTCGAAACCGTCAATGCCATTATAAAAATTAAAGAACAAAAGGAAAGGCGACTGGTTGCATTGATTACAAGAAACCTTTATTCATCACTGTCACAGTGGTCCCCATGCATAATGGATAAAAGTTATAAAATACGTGGTTGGAAGAACAACAAATTTTGATATATTTTAGTTTTAGGTGTGTCATATCCACGATAATGCGACGCATTGCCCATCCACATATCCAAAAACATCTTGCCTACGCAGCCTCTGCGAAAACTGTTCGTATCGTAAGCCAGTTAAGCCTGTTAGGAAACAGTTTAGACACGTTTCATTCCTCCTGTTTATTAACACGAGCGGCGCATACACTGAACTAGATTGTTGGTATAAAAAGCACTCGTGCATTGTTGCAAAGAACGACAACGTTACGTGTAAATAATCACGGGAAATGGACAGCGTAATATCATCATTGTTGTAGAATAACAGAAGCTATGTGAGACCTGATTAATATACCGACCTCAAGCACTTTATTGATGTATTTCGCAAATAGCTTTCGAGCTGAACATAGAAAATATTTGACCGACAGGAGGCAGTGTTCGAGTAATATCGTGCTATGTAGTCTGTTATCGACTTATTTTCCTCCATAGAAAGGGAGCAACACAGGAGTGGTACGCTCCCATCTTTGACGGTTTCGACACTGAGCTGTATGATGTAAATGCTCCCCTGAAAAAAAAGTACAATTGTTGTATCTACATGCAATTTCTTTTCGTAACACCCATTTCCTTGCCTATGATAGAAGAGATCTTACTAGGAGAGATGTTGCCATGAGTACAACATAATATCATGCCTGTCTTCAGTTTTCGAAAACGACAGCATTGAATCCCTATGTTGACTGGATTGAGGAGGGTGGACTGTTGTGACGACAATGGCCACCAAGAGACGAAGCCATCGTAGCAATGGTGCAGGGATCATCAGCTCCGATCGACTCGGAGGAAAGCGAGGAGGCGAAAACACGAAAAACTTATTACATGGCTCCTAAGACTGGATGGATACCCACTCAATATATTATACATAGTTTATAATTTATTTATTTACTCGTTCGCCATTTTGAAATGAATAGAAACACTGTACTCCATATTTCAGCGAGGAGGTTTGTCAGTGCCACTTCTTGCCACCGCCCCTCCCCTCTCCCCCCTTTTGCGGATGCCAATGGAGAGAGATGATCTCTGTGTCACCACTGAGATTGCAATGAGCTCTAGGCGCACAGATGGAGTTTCAAAAGAAGCATTTCTTACAATCAAATTACAGTTTTCTGTTGCCAGACAGTATTCGTGCGTCGCAAGGTACAATGCAAACTTCCAAACAGGTTCTTCCTACGCAATTGTAGGTTCTTTAAACTTGGCATGTAACCTTCAACGAGAGGGACGCCCTCTGCCGGTTTGCGGCGCACGCTATTAGCGTTAACGCCTCGCGTGGAGTGGCTGAAGTTTACATAATACGTTCGTCCGCGATCAGCGATGGTTCACTCACTGTCACACTTACGTATCAGCTCTTTCTCCGCTGCTGATCTCCACGTCCTGAAAAGCAAACAAAATTAAACTCCTTGAAGTTACAACAATGAAGCAATGTTATCTTCTATTGTCTTGAGAAATAGTCGAATAAACAATACTAGCTGACGGTTCTGTCTAAATAGTTAATTAACCCCAGTTTTAACAGTATTTTTCCTTTCATTATTAAAATAAACCTTCAAATTTTTGCTAACGCAGCTGTTTCGATTTTCCCGACAGTGCCAAAATCGACGCCCCGTTTTTGACGCATTTTTATTGTAGCTCTGCACTTAAAACAGCTTGTTATGGAACTACATTCACTGGCTTCGACAACTTACAACAAATTCAGTTTCCAATCACGGAGCACGTGTTACGCTCCAAATCAGCCTGCCATCACATATTTAATTTTATCAAAAATTGTACACAATATTGAGTAATTAGTGAATTAAATAAACATTCTCGATGCTCTCTTGTACAGCCAAAATATTTTCGTGCTGAGAGAGACTGATAGAAAGCCGATAAGGTGCCACGTTTATAAGACGTAAATATTGGTGGTTTTCGTATTTAGACTTGAGTATTATTAAAATATGTGTAATTGCAGTGCGACACCGATGTGATTTGTTGTTCAAAAGTATTGTGAAATATCACATAATTTTGATGCAATATTAAGCAAAAATCGTAATGTTAAAACAGCTCTTGAAATACGCTGAAGATTAGATGTGGTTACATTTAATGAAGTTCTGAATCGGATTGGGGAAAGAAAGTGGCACAAGTTTGGCGGGTAAAAATTGTGGAGGGAGACAAAGGTTGAAATGACGTTATACAGGCATGAAGAGGTATGCACAAAATAGAACTTATCGGGTTAGTTATTGATACGGGAAAGATGCATCCCCGTGGTAAGCTTGACAGTTAACCATACACTAAAGCGTAAAGTGCGGACTAAGTACTGTGATAGTTTCACAATAAACATCACAACAGTGCACAGGTTACTGCGTCCAGAATAAGAGTTACGTAGACTGATAAACGGCGTATGTTACCAACATACTCTGAGCACGTTGAATGTACAGCAGGCATATTTGGTTTTCGCTTGCCGTATTGGAGAAACACCGTTACCGGTTCCGAATTCATATTCCTCTTCTGACGTCTATCATGCTTCTATAAAGACACATTGACGTTGGTTTAGATAAAAGCATCTAATTCGTTTGTTGGTTATGATATAAATTCGAACACTTTGACGCTGCTTGTCCAAACAAGTACAACAAAAATCAAATTGTCACAGCTGGCCGCTGTCCACTATGAACACCCACAGCTGTCTAATAGTGTCATTGTTTAACAAAATAACGCTCGTGGGAGATTTGTCTGTTGTGCAACGTGCAAGGCACATTTCTGAATTCATCATGCGGTTTTAGTTATTTGCAGCGAAAAAAAGTTTGATCTTAGGTTGTGCCACTAATCAATCTGGTATCACAACAACCGTTATTTCCTTCCTACTGCCAACAAACCGTCACTTCTCAACCTAGCCCAAACTTCTTCAGGCTATACTGAGGACCTGTCAAAACTTTCACGATCACACTAAGCCGGACGATAAAGCTGCACGCAGATGACGCTAATCTAGCCTATTATTACGTATCATCCGAAAAAAGCTACACAACTATGCACTCAGATACTGATAAGATTTAAAAGCGGTGCAAACATTAATAATTTGTTTTAAATGCTCAGAAATTCGAAATTGTGGGTTTCACGAAGTGCTCAAAGGTTGACAGAGCACTGCATCAGGAGTTTCAACAGGAATCCGTAAACTCTTACAAATATTTGCCCAACAATTTTTAAGGATATGATTCTTAATGGTTACAAAGTTCATTCGCAGGATACGTGGAAAACGCAGTTAATCCAGGAAGAAGAATGCTTACAACTGGTAGGGTACTGGGAGTCGGTCTAGAAGGAGTGTTGGCTCAAATGGTTCCGAGCACTATGGAACTTAACTTCTGAGGTCATCAGTCCCCTAGAACTAACAACTACTTAAACCTAACTAGCCTAAGGACATCAGATACATCCATGCCCGAGCAGGATTCGAACCTGCGACTGTATGAAGGAGTGTGTTCACATATCACATGTTCGGCCACCTCAGAATATTGCTCATGTGTGTGGAAATTACAGGGGACCTCTCAACTCACGAGTTGACTTCTGTAACGCATACTACGAGATGGGCTCTCTAGCACCCCCATGTTTAATCCGAGGATTACGGCGCAAATCATTTAAAATTTTTAAGTTATATAAGTCATTTTACAATTATTTAAGCGCTTTTAAATAATCCTTTTTATTTTATTGCACTAAATATTGGTAATGCCTGCAATATTTTACTTTTTGTCACATACTTTCGTGCTATTTTAGAACAATACACACAAAACGAACTGTTGGAGAACTTAATATCACACCTGGAACATTGTAGTATCTGAGTAGCAAGTAAATGTTCACATAAAATTAAGTACCTGGGTTTAAACTTCATAAAGATTGAACTCTGTAGGTAAAAAAGAATTTCCGCAAAATAGACATTCAGTGCAGGGAGATCAACATTTTCATTTAACACCTTCCAGATTATATTTGATTTTAACAAACACTTTAAGTCCTTTATTGGAGAAACAGCGATTCGTAAGGTTACATTTTATACGATACTGAAGGAAGCACGTACGTAATTCACGCGGGGGTCCGCTATACGCGTCAACAACAAACAAAGAAGGGGATAATGCGACAACGAACAAGAAGACATTATAGGGTTTGCAATATAAGTAGGGGGAGTATAGGAGCATTCTGCTGGAACTGACCTTGGAGGGCGAGTTTGAAAATTTTCGCGCAGTCTGAGACACACGTGAGTTACGAGTTAAGTTATTCAGAAATTGGTGGCCAAATAGTCACAGGTGTGATTCGTGGGAGAGCGCCACAGAAATGCTGAAGAAACTGAATTGGCGCATACATGAAGATAGATGCCAATTATCAGTCTTACGTGAAGAATGTAGCGTTATTCTTCAGCCCTGTAGGGACCCTGAAGGCAAGCTTAGACTAATTACAGCACGCACGAGGCATTAAGGAGTCGGTGTTCCCTCGTTCCATAAGCGAGTTGAACGGAAGAAACCATAACGCGTTGTGCGATTTTAGGTGCTCTGCGACGCACTTCAATGACGTGCGGAATATGTACGCACATGAAGTGGCAGTAGAATGTTTTAACACGTGACTGTCACTCGTGGATGCGGCGTAAACATACCCTCTGATGAAGCGTACAGTACAGATCGAGGCATGCGAATTACAAAAAGTGGCTTGCACTAGCGAGGGGACACGTGTGCGCAGAGCGAGCGATTTAAAGGGAGCTGAGACAAAGGCGGAGGCGTGCTACAGCCGGCGCTGGCCTTGGGCGGCCGGCCGGCTAGGGCCGCGTGACTGCGGCGGCGGCGGCTGCGATGCGCGCCCACTCGCCGGCGCCCCGGCTGCTCACCTGGCACTTTGAGAGCGCGCCCGATCTCCTCCCACGCCTCCATGCGCATCCGCGGGTCCTTGTAGTGGAACGACGTCTTGTCGTAGAGGATGTTGTGCTGGTACACCTGCGCGATGAGCTGCTCCTCGGTGAAGGGCGGCTGCTGCGCGGCCGCGCCGGCCGGCGTGGACGTGGCTGAGGCGGCCGCCATGGTCGGCAATGCGTCGCACACTGGCCGGCCCTGGCAGCCGCGGCGCGCCACGCTACGCAACGCCGGCTTGCGTCACGTGCTCCCCTCGCTTCGCCTCGCCCGCGGCCGGCGACGCCATCGCGCTGCCGTGCCGCCGCCGCCGCCGCCGCCGCCGCAGCGTCGCCTTCTTCCTTTTGGCGCGGCCGTGGCCACAGCCGGCCGGCCCGTGGTTTTCCTGCCGCCGCGCAGCGCCGCTCCCAGGCGTCGCTTTCCAGCCGACGGACGCGGCCGGCCACCGACTGCGCCGCCACCGCCACGTTGCCGCATCTGCCGGCTCTGCGTCGTGGCGCGTTCCACGCTCGTAGACTTGCTAAATATAAACGCAACTAGACAGCTCGCTGGGACTAGTGTAGCGTTCGTGTGTTGGGCAGGGGCGAATCTGTGTAATCATCATTCCTTCGTGTCTTGCTTGCACTTCACAGATTAGCTATTCCTGTCTATTTCGTACTTAGTAGCATTACATTTGCATAATATTTCCTCAGAAATCACATGAAACTGCAAGCTTGACAAGCATGCATGCTGAAGCACTTTACACAAGCATGCTTGAGTATATGGGTTTTATCAACGCTCAATGTGTAAAAGATAGCTAGTTTCGTCAAATATTTAGCATCTGTTTGGCGTGTTTGTCAAACGTAGATAACCGATTGAGGTGTTTGACAGAAATTTTGAATGATGACGGATTTGATATGATGGCGGACGTTGTTTCTGTTGTTTTGCTGCGCATATTTAGGGAGCAAGAGTTTTTCGACTTTATCGTAGTAAGTTCCCGCAATCGCGCGAACTATGATCGAAAGAGTTGTTGTGGTCTTCAGTCCTGAGACCGATTTGTGCAGCTCTCCACGCTACCCTATCATGTGCAAGCTTCTTCATCTCCCAGTATCTACTGCAACCTACATCCTTCTGAATCTGTTTAGTGTATTCATCTCTTGGTCTCCCTCTACGATTTTTACCCTCTAAGCTGCCCTCCAATGGTAAATATGTGATCCCATGATGCCTCAGAACATGTCCTACCAACCGATCCCTTCTAGTGAAGTTGTGCCACAAATTTCTCTTCTCTCCAATTCTATTCAATATCTCCTCATTAGTTATGTGATCTACACATCTGATCTTCAGCATTCTTCTGTAACACCGCATTTCGAAAGCTTCCATTCTCACTTTTCCAAACTATTTATAGTCCATATTTCACTTCCATGGGTGGCTACACTCCATACAAATACTTTTAGAAACGACTTCCTGACACTTAAATCTATACTCGATGTTAACAAATTTCTCTTCTGCAGAAACGCTTTCCTTGCCATTGCCAGTCTACATTTTATATCCTACTTCGACCATCATCAGTTATTTTGCTCCCCAAATAGCAAAACTCCTTTACTACTTTAAGCCTCTCAATTCCTAATCTAATTTCCTCAGCATCACCCGACTTAATTTGACTACATTCCATTATCCTTGTTTTTCTTTTGTTGATGTACATCTTATATCCTCCTTTCAAGACACTGTCCATTCCCTTCAACTGCTCTTCCAAGTCCTTTGCTGTCTGACAGAATTACAATGTCATAGGCGAACCTCAAAGTTTTTATTTCTTCTCCATGGATTTTAATACCTACTCCGAACTTTACATCCATTTCCTTTACTGCTTGCTCAATATACAGATAGAATAGCATCGGGGAGAGGCTACAACCCTGTCTCATTCCCTTCCCAATCACTGCTTCCCTTTCATACCCCTCGACTCTTATAACTGCCATCTGGTTTCTGTACAAATTGTAAATAGCCTTTCGCTCCCTGTATTTTACCCATGCCACCTTCAGAATTTGAAAGAGAGTATTCCAGTCAACATTGTCAAAAGCTTTCTCTAAGTCGACAAGCATTTTATTTGCATAATATTTCCTCACAAATCACATGTAACTGTAAATCTTGACAAACATATATGCCGAAGCACTTTACACAAGCATTCTTGACTCTATAGGTTTTATCAACGTTCAATATGTCAAACGTAGCTATTTTCGTCAAATATTTAGCATCTGTTTGACGTGTTTGAGAGAAATTTTGAATGACGACCGATTTGATATGATGGCGGACGTCGTTTGTGGTGTTTCGCTGCGCATATTTAGCGAGCAAGAGTTTCCGACTGTATCGTAGTAAGTTCCCATAATCGCGCAAACTACGATCGAAAGAGTTACAATGATAATTTAGAGACGCACTTGGAGTTACCGAAACGGCAGAGGTGTTTCGTCTCTTGAGCCACATATCGAGCCTGGTGGTTTAAGGCGTTCCTGGGAACAGAAAGGTCTTGCGAATCGAATCGCGGTCGGACCACGGATCTTTGTCTGCGTTTTACTCTAGCCCTCATCTGTCAACGATGTGAGGAGTCGCCAGAAACGACAAGTGGCTCGGATCCACGTTCAGCTACAGTTTCCCATTCCCTGGTTCGATACAAACAATGGTTCAAATGGCTCTGAGCACTATGGGACTTAACATTTATGGTCATCAGTCGCCTAGAACTTAGAACTACTTAAACCTAACTAACCTAAGGACATCACACACATCCATGCCCGAGGGAGGATTCGAACCTGCGACCGCAGCGGTCGCTCGGCTCCAGACTAGGCGCCTAGAACCGCACGAGCACTCCGGCCGGCCCTGGTTCGATAACTGAGAGTTTAGGCACACCAAGTCGCCAGATGGTGTCCAACTGAAACACTTACGCCAGGCCATTGAGCCTTGAGCCACTTGAAGTTATTGCTATCCGAGCCACATATTACGGAGGAAGACGTAAGAAAGGTAAGGTGATCTGTATTCAACGCACAGCACAAATGCTTCGCGATAGTGTGACGACTGCTTCAAACGTATGATTAAATTTGACAGACTTCTTTAGTACGATCACTTTTGCTTGACTGATCCCTGGATAAGAAACTGAAAATTTGACGTGTTTTGTCGTTACCAGAGGCTCTGATGTAATTTTGTGCAAGCAGTAGGCCTGTTCGAGGGGACTGGAGGCTTGAACAATATTCAGTTATACAAGCTTGTACAAGCATACCGAAGTGTGCATGCTTGACCATCTGTGCTGACAACATCCAGACTCATTCAAAGAATCTTCAGTTTTGCGGAAATCTTCGTATCGGCCCTACAAACACTGTGAAGCAAATTAATCGTAAATTGCAGTTGTTGTTGTTGTGGTCTGCAGTTCTGAGACTGGTTTGATGCAGCTCTGCATGCTACTCTATCCTGTGCAAGCTTCTTCATCTCCCAGTACCTACTGCAGCCTACGTCCTTCTGAATCTGTTCAGTGTATTCATCTCTTGGTCTCCCTCTACGATTTCTACGCTCCACGCTGCCCTCCAATGCTAAATTTGTGATCCCTTGATGCCTCTGCCTCGTGATGACTGGGTGTTGTGTGATGTCCTTAGGTTAGTTAGGTTTAAGTAGTTCTAAGTTCTAGGGGACTGATGACCGTAGATGTTAAGTCCCATAGTGCTCAGAGCCATTTGAACCTTGATGCCTCAGAACATGTCCTACCAACCGATCCCTTCTTCTAGTCAAGTTGTACCGCAAATTTCTCTTCTCTCCAATTCTATTCAATACCTCCTCATTATTTATGTGATCCACCCATCTAATCTTCAGCATTCTTCTGTAGCACCACATTTCGAAAGCTTCTATTCTCTTCTTTCCCAAACTAGTTATCGTCCATGTTTCACTTCCATGCATCGGTATACTCCATACAAATCTATACTCGATGTTAACAAATTTCTCTTCTTCAGAAACACTTTCCTTGCCATAGCCAGTCTACATTTTATTTCCTCTCTACTTCGACCATCATCAGTTATTATGCTCCCCAAATAGCAAAACTCCTTTAAGCCTCTCATTTCCTAATCTTAACTCCCGCAGCATTACCCGATTTAATTCGACTACATTCCATTATCATCGTTTTGCTTCTGTTGGCGTTCACCTTATATCCTCCTTTCAAAACACTGCCCATCCCATTCAGCTGCTGTTCCAGGTCCTTTGCTGTCTCTGACAGAAGTACAATGTCATCGGCGAACCTCAAAAGTTTTTATTTCTTCTGCATGGATTTTAATTCCTACTCCAAATTTTTCTTTTGTTTCCTTTACTGCTTGCTCAATATACAGATTGAATAACATCGGGGATAGTCTACAACCATGTCTCACTCCCTTCCCAACCACTGCTTCCCTTTCATGTCCCTCGACTCTTGTAACTGCCATCTGGTTTCTGAACAAATTGTAAATAGCCTTTCGCTCCCTGTGTTTTACCGCTCTCACCTTCAGAATTTGAAAGAGAGTATTCTAGTCAACATTGACAAAAGCTTTCTCTTAGTCTACAAACATATTTGCATAATGTTTCCTCAGAAACCACATATAACAGCAAGCTTGACAAGCTTGCATGCCGAAGCACTTTACACAAGCATCCTTGACTATATAGGCTTTATCAACGGTCAATATGTCAAACGTAGCTAGTTTCGTCAAATATTTAGCATATGTTTGACGTGTTTGACAGAAATTTTGAATGACGACTGATTTGATATGATGGCGGACGTTGTTTGTGTTGTTTCGCTGCGCATGTTTAACGAGCACGAGCTTTTCTACTGTATCGTAGTTGTTTCGCTGCGCATGTTTAACGAGCACGAGCTTTTCTACTGTATCGTAGTAAGTTCCCACAATCTCGCAAACTACGGTGGAAGCAGTTACAATACTAATAAAAAAACGCACTTGGAGTTACCGAAACGGCAGAGGTGTTCCGTCTCTTGAGCCACATGTCGAGCCTGGTGGTCTAAGGTGCGTGGGAACAGAAAGGTCGCGGGAATCGAATCCCGGTCAGACCACGTATCTTTCGTCTGCGTTTTGCTTTAGCTTTCATCTGTCAACGATGTGAGGAGTCGCCAGAAACGACTTGTTGCTCGGATTCCACGTTCAGCCGCAGTTTCCCCTTCCCTGGTTCGATAACTGGGATAGGTTAGGCACACCAAGTCGCCAAATTCTGTCCAATTGAAAGACTTGCACCAGGCCATTAAGCCACATATTACGGAGGAAGACGTAAGAAAGGTGATCGGCATTCTACGCTCGCCAGGAACAATCATGTCATTATTTAAAAACATAAATTCTCTCAGAAAAGAGAAACGGTGTATGATATTTACTAAGCCATTTTAACCATTTCGTGCGATATTACAGTTTCCGTCACAGTACCCTGCTTTTAAATCGATTATTTTAGTAGTAGTAAGAGATGCACATATGTTTCTTTTTTTATCCTGAAGGAATTACGTCAGTAATGTGGGCTTCTCATCAGCTTGGAGTAAGTTAATGTGAGGAACGTGTTACGTTTCCTCCTTGGCATTTTTTGCGTATCAAAGTCAAAGCTGACCAAAACGAGCAGATCCTTTTCGCCCAAACTTCGTATATTGCAATCACAAATGTGATCTTTGTGGAGGCGAAGAGTATTCGTGTATTTTTGTAACACTATTCTTTTGATCTTGCATGCTTGTAAAGCTGACAGATTCGTGTGTGGCCAACGTTACTCAGCTGACTCTACTAGTATGCTCGTGTTCGTTTCGATTGCATCTAATTATTCAGTTAATAAGAAGTGGATAGCTGTGGCTCTCAGAGATATTAGGTTGGTGCATAAGTACGTAGCGTTTTTGTTTTGTATGTTGGTATTCAGATTGCTATAGGTTTATTTATCGATTGTCTTTTTTATTTGTTGTTCGCATAGTGTCGTTTTGTTATTTGGAGACAGTGAGTGGAGGTGTGAACGCAAGAAAATGGAATGCCAAGAGGAGAAATCTTAACATTTTCGAGATAGCGAGATAGCCTTCCGAGTGACAGTAGCAGAGACAAGCAGAAGCATTTCCGCCTTGTGTGGGGATAATGCCATTTGCCCTGTTGGGCAAAGCAAGATAATGTTTTTTTTTCGTTTTAAGGAGGATCGTTCTGACATTAGTGAAGCCCAACATTCAAAAAGACCTTCGGGATTTGATGGAGATCTCTTAAAAGCTTCACTCCGCAATGGTGCACGTCACTGCACTCGGAAACGGTAAATGTGATAAACTGTGATCCTTCCACGTCATGCGACATTTGAAGGCAATGGGGAAGTTTCAGAAATCGGGTGTATGGGTGTCGCATGCTATAAGCCAAAATCACAAAAATCAACTTGTGGCAATATGTGCATATCCGGTACTAGTCACTTGAAATGGTGTCTTTATGCTAGCATAAGAAAACAAAAAGGAATGGTTGAGTCCATACAAAATAGCAATTCCCCCCGTACAGAGACCTGTGCGCATCCTCGAAAGATAATATTATGCATCAGGTGGGAGAGCGACGGTGTGGCGTATTACGAATTGCTTCTCCAATGCATAACGGTCAGCGCTGACATTTATTGTCAACAATTGAGATGTCTTGCAGTCGCAATCAAAGAACAACGACCAGGAAGACAATGTGACGTGATGTTGTTCCACGATAACGCCCGCCCGCATTCTGCTAGACAGATAAAAAAAAACACTATACAGGAGTTGGGTTGGGAAGTCATTCCGCACCCACCTTATTCGTCTGATCTTGCGCCCAGAGATTTTCACCTTTTCCGCTCTCTACGAAACAACGTCGTTTCCGGGTGCAAACGCGTACCGAACATGGTTCGATGAGTTCTTCGCCCCAAAACCATGTGATTTCTACAATCCCGGAGTCTAAAAAGTTATCCCAGCATTGAACTCGTACACCAGCCCAATAATTTTCGACCTACAACAAATCATTTGGTGTGCTCAGCTCATTTTGAAGGAAGTTGCTACGAAGAAAATCATCCTAATGGACGTTGACGAAAGGAGTTTGCTAAACCTATAATATTTAGATTTCTACCTCATATAAATAAGAGTATGACTTTAGAATCAGTTTCTCGTTTGGCAGTGTAGTGCACTGCACATTGATTTACACTGATTCAGTTAATGTTCGTCTCCTGGGTTACTATTAGTAATTAATTTCCGAATTCTGCATATTGGTAACGCATTTAGTAAAAAAATCAAAACTCTTTTTTGCACTATGCCACACTTAATCTTAAAGGTGCGCTGAGCAGGGCTTGAGTTACTCTCGTCAGAACGCGTGTAGGTGCTACTTGTGACGTACTTGATCAGAGTGGGGACACGACAAAGTGCTCTTCAGTCTGCATCCAGTTAATCACGTATTATATGTCTAAATAACCCAACGTAGTATATATGGTGATCAGCATCACAATTATTACGTCAGTCAGGTCAAAGCCAGTTGAGGAAAATAAAGTACAAAATTGTGGAAACTAAAGCAGACCAAACCGTGCACATAAAATTTTTAAGTTAACGGCAGTGAAAAATTAAGTTCACTAGAGAGACGCATAACATAGGCCGGTTAAAAAATTTCTGCAAGTACTCAAAATGAAAAACTTAGTGAATGATAAAATAATCGCTCATTAACCCTACTTATAGTGATGTTGTTGTTGTTGTTGTTGTTGTTGTTGTTGTTGTTGTCTGCAGTCCTGAGACTGGTTTGTGCAGCTCTCCATGCTACTCTATCCTGTGCAAGGTTCTTCATCTCCCAGTACCTACTGCAACCTACATCCTTCTGAATCTGCTTAGTGTATTCATCTCTTGGTCTCCCTCTACGATTTTTGCCCCCCACGCTTCCCTCCAATACTAAATTGGTGATCCCTTGATGCCTCAGAACATGTCCTACCAACCGATCCCTTCTTCTGGTCAAGTTGTGCCACAAACTTCTCTTCTCCCCAATCCTATTCAATACTTCCTCATTAATAATGTGATCTACCCATCTAATCTTCAGCATTCTTCTGCAGCACCACATTTCGAAAGCTTCTACTCTCTTCTTGTCCAAACTATTTATCGTCCACTTTTCACTTCCATGCATCGCTACACTCCATACAAATACTTTCAGAAACGACTTCCTGATACTTAAATCTATACTCGATGTTAACAAATTTCTCTTCTTCAGAAACGCTTTCCTTGCCATTGCCAGTCTACATTTTATATCCTCTCTACTTCGACCATCATCAGTTATTTTGCTCCCCAAATAGCAAAACTCCTTTACTACTTTAAGTGTCTCATTTCTTAATCTAATTTCCTCAGCATCACCCGACTTAATTCGACTACATTCCATTATCCTCGTTTTGATTTTGTTGATGTTCATCTTATATCCTCCTTTCAAGAAACTTTCCATTCCGTTCAACTGCTCTTCCAAGTCCTTTGCTGTCTCTGACAGAATTACAATGTCATCGTCGAACCTCAAAGTTTTTATTTCTTCTCCATGGATTTTAATACCTACTCCAAATTTTTCTTTTGTTTCCTTTACTGCTTGCTCAATATACAGATTGAATAACATCGGGGAGAGGCTACAACCCTGTCTCAGTCCCTTCCCAACCACTGCTTCCTTTTCATGCCCCTCCACTCTTATAACTGCCATCTGGTTTCTGTACAAATTGGAAATAGCCTTTCGCTCCCTGTATTTTACCCCTGCCACCTTTAGAATTTGAAAGAGAGTATTCCAGTCAACATTGTCAAAAGCTTTCTCTAAGTCTACAAATGCTAGAAAAGTAGGTTTGCCTTTCCTTAATCTTTCTTCTAAGATAAGTCGTAAGGTCAGTATTGCCTCAAGTGTTCCAGTATTTCTACGGAATCCAAACAGATCTTCCCCGCGGTCGGTTTCTACTAGTTTTTCCATTCGTCTGGATAGAATTCGCGTTAGTATTTTGCAGCTGTGACGTATTAAACTGATTGTTCGGTAATTTTCACATCTGTCAACACCTGCTTTCTTTGGGATTGGAATTATTATATTCTTCTTGAAGTCTGAGGGTATTTCACCTGTTTCATACATCTTGCTCACCAGATGGTAGAGTTTTGTCAGGGCTGGCTCTCCCAAGGCCGTCAGTAGTTCCAATGGAATGTTGTCTACTCCGGGGGCCTTGTTTCGACTCAGGTCTTTCAGTGCTCTGTCAAACTCTTCACGCAGTATCGTATCTCCCATTTCATCTTCATCTACATCCTCTTCCATTTCCATAATATTGTCCTCAAGTACATCGTCCTTGTATAGACCCTCTATATACTCTTCCACGTGTCTGCTATCCCTTCTTTGCTTAGAACTGGGTTTCCATAAGAGCTCTTGATGTTCATGCAAGTGGTTCTCTTATCTCCAAAGGTCTCTCTAATTTTCCTATAGGCAGTATCTGTCTTACCCCTAGTGAGATAAGCGTCTACATCCTTACATTTGCCCTCTAGCCATCCCTGCTTAGCCATTATTTTGATAAATTAACAGCTTTCGTTCTCTAGCTGCTTACAGGTATGTTTTCAGTGCATTCATGACTGCAACATGCAGGTACATTACGCAATGGTATAATAGTATTGAAGGTTTGCCGGGAATTGCAGGAGGGAAGTTTGAAAGTACAAAAGGAGCTGAGAAATAAACCCATGACGTGTTTTGTGTATTAATGTTCGATGAAATGTTAATGAATTGTACTGAATAGGATGGAAATTAATTTGTGGGTTATGCCTCACTGCCTCACCAGTGTTAGTGGGAAATGATTGTAAGGAGACTTTGGTTCTTATGTCAGTAGGAGTGAATGTATGTCGAAGATTATATGATTATTACATGACTGATAGCGTTTCTGCCGTAGAAAAAGACAATTATTGAAATGGCCATTACAATTCACATGGTGTAAATGTCACTGTATTAGATGTTACTCAACAAATACTACAATGCGTAAGTCTTAAAGGTGAGTGTTGCCTCGCGCGTTCCTCCATTTCTCCGGAATCCTAATTGATCTTCGACAAGGTTGACTTGTACCTTATTTTCTTATTCTTCTGTAAATAATTGGGAATATTTAGAAAAATTACTTATTCAAATGATAGTTTTGTAACGCGCCTTTCGGCACCAGCCTTCTTTGAAATTGGAATTCCTACATTCTTCCAGAAGCTGGCGGTATTTCCCCCATCTCAAATATCTTTCATCAAACTAGATGGACCATTTATGTCATGGCTGGCTCTCCCAGTCATCACAATAGATCTGACGGAATGTTGTCTTCTCCAGGGGCCTCGTATCGAGTTAGATTTGGTAAACAATGCCCTGTCAAATTCCCCTCACAGTATCATATGTATCTTTACCTACTTCTCTTTCTGCAATACAGTATTACCCTGAAGTTTGTTTCAGTTGTACAGACCGTCTACAAATTTCGTCTTTCCGCTTTACCTTCTGTGCCTAGTACGGGCATGCCATCTGAGCTCCATATCCTCTGGAAAAAATAATGACTTTAGGTTCCCCTTGCTTTCAGCCGCTCGCAGTACCAGCAAAACTATGTTGGCTAATGTTACAAGGCCAGATAAGTCTGTCATCCAGATTGTTGTCCCTATAACTAATGAAAAGACAGCTGTTTCTTTCAAAGAACCACGGATTAATTTGGCTCTGTTACCTCTACGCCGTGGGTGCATTAACAGCACGGCTATGCGTATCGTTGAGACAGGCACGCCTTACCATATTAGCAAAGGCCCATGGTTCACGTGAGGATGTGGTTGTGCATATTAGAACACCGATTCATAAACCTATGATGCCAAGTTAAACTCAAATACTTGCATACTTAGTATAACTGTAGAACCTATTTATTAATCTGATTTGTTAGGGAGAAAAGACAGTGGTCGCTTGGTCATACATTATTATTGTTTGAAGAGAGGCGGAGGAACTAAAGCAGTTGTGAATTTTATCATCTAATAACATAATTCCAAAAGGCATTGTGCTCATTGAAATCGTAAATTTTTTTCCAATGGTGACACAGCGAGATGTAGTCCCTGAACTGAAAGATAATCTATTTGAAAGTAAGTTCCATGAAAATCAGGCTTACATTTTGAAAACTTGTGTGGAACACTATGTTTAATTCGCTGTCACCATGTTGCAAATACGTGCAACGTCATTATACACGGAAATTGTAATTAGGCACGTAATGACCAAAGCTATTGTATTTTGTAATCAGTGATGTGTGTAACATGTAAGATGTATTTATTTATTAAAAATGTTTATACGTGGGAAACATTAATGCTCTTAAACGGTTTCAGGTAGCCAATGAAAATTATCCCACACACACCCCAAAAAACCGACGCCATGACCTTGCTTGCAGATGAAACGGTCTTTGCCTTCTTTGGAGTCGGTTGTCTAATTTGTGTCCATTGTTTCGATTGTTCTTTTGAGTGAACTAGTGGACCTTTGTTTCATCCATGGTTATAAATCAGCGTAAAAAAAATCAGCGTTGTTGCGCGAAACTTCGCGAAACACTCAATTGAAACCTCTTATACGACACTGTTTTTGCTCAAGAGGGTGGAAACGCGGCACAAACCTGTCACACAGTTTTCTCATGCCCAAATTTTCAGATAATATATTATGAAGAGACTGATATTACCGCCATCAGCTGCTTTTAGACGGCGCATCCTGTTGAAAGGCAGCAATACATTCATGGGAGTTCAACTGTACATAAAATTCCTCAAAGATTCGCGTATACACGGCAATGTTTAGGTGCTGTTTAAAAATCATGGGACCCACAATCCAACTTGCTGACACGGCACAGCACACTCCAATTTTTTTCACTGTGAAGAGGTTTCTCATTGATCGCATAGGGATTGTTGTTCACTAGTATCTGGTGTTTTGGGAGTTCACATGACCTGTCAGGTGGTTCAAAATGGTTCAAATGGCTCTGAGCACTATGGGACTAACATCTATGGTCATCAGTCCCCTAGAACTTAGAACTACTTAAACCTAACTAACCTAAGGACCTCACACACATCCATGCCCGAGGCAGGATTCGAACCTGCGACCGTAGCGGTCACACGGTTCCAGACTGAAGCGCCTAGAACCGCACGGTCACACCGGCCGGCCTGTCAGGTGGAACCACGCTTCATCACACATGAATTACAGCAGCCCATCCAGCATTTCTCTTTCGACTGTTTGACGTAATACAGCCACGTACAGTAATTCACGAGTTTTGCCTTATTTTCCTCCTTCCGTTCTTTGACCCATGACATTTTGAAGGGCTTCATCTCTACATGGTATAAAACACGTTGACGAGACCTACTCTGTACGTCAGTTTATTTGCTGACTTCTTTCGACTATGGATCATTCGTGCTCGAATATCCGCGATCATATCAGGTGTACGAAAGGACGAGGCTCGCTTCGTTGGGTTTGCAGCTGGCCGTATAGTACCCAACTTTGCCACCAAACTCTTTATACTGCCCTTTGCTGGTATGGAAGCGACAGCCAGCTACTCTGCAAAAAGTTCTGTATTTCCTTTAATGAAACAGTAGAAACGTACGCCTTCTCTGTTGCGATTCTTTCTTGGAGTGGATACATCTCGCTGAGATATTTAATTCTCCCGTCTTAACCTAGTCGCAATTGGTGTTGACAATGCAAAACGTAGTCGCAACAGCTTCGAAACTTTAGATGACAGTAGGTGGGCGACGACGACTAACCTCCGTACTTTGGGTCGGATTTTCGTGCGCCACCCTGTAGTACCATCTAGCGGGATCCAAAAATGTCAACGTTAAGATTTTCGTAAGAGTGTAGCTTCCCTGCTCAATAACGAACAAAAATACTTGCAGACAGTAATGTTTTAAGATGTGCTTCATTTTAACTAACGTATTAAATTCGACCGTGAACTAAGTAAAGGTGGTCGCTTACACAATGGGTCAAAAGTTTTCAATCACCCACCACAACTATGGATCTGTGGTTAAAACAGAGATATCGTTTTGCACATTCTGTCATACGTCGGTTCCAATAATAAATATATAAATGTAAAGGCTAAGCTCCTCTGTTGTGTATTTGACTGGTTGTTCGCATAGAAAGGTCCTAATGAGCATCCACAACAACACTGACGTGCTTTTGCCTAAGACAGTTCCATTCAAGTTGGCCTCAGAATGTGTTTGATTAGCAATCAGTCCGCAATAATTCACAATACACTGTGTGCATCTACTAGTGTGTTGTAACCTGATCAGGTTCATACCGTATTATGTCCCAATGGGGCGGAAACAAGAGACTGGAAATGGAAAACGTGCTGTAATTGCAGCTCTGCATCGAGAAGGCTATTCTAGTAGGACAATAGCACAATCTACAGAGGCGTATACATTGCAGCGATGCTAGCAACTTGGTGTCAATGCAAGTGTTTCGCGGTCTGGAAGACTCCGTGTAACATCATACAGGAAAGATAAGTTCATATGTGTATAGAGTAAACGTCAGAGGACTCCTACTGCAGCTAAAATTCGCGAGGAAGTAAATAGTACGCAAGTTTCTCAACAGTCAACGCCGTCTTCATGAACAAGGTTTAAAAGGGTGCATAGAGGAAAAACTTTATTATGCAGACAAAATTAGGTAAATCGATTGCATTGCTAGCAGCAAAATACAAACTGGAGCGCGCAGCAGCAGCAGCGGCGAAGGTGGTGTTCAAGTATTTGGAAGCCATCATCCAATAGTTGCTCATCGACTTCTTGGATAACATGTGAAACGTCAGCGTGTGACGCCAACGGTGGAACAGGGTGGAGGGTCGGTCAAGGTGTGGGGATGTTTTGCGGGTGATAAAGTCGGTTACCTAGTGAGAATTAATGGAACATTAAAGAAGGATGGATATGACAGGATACTGATCAAAAATGCAGTTCCATCTGGCAAGAGACTTAATTAATCGGGTTTGTTCTGCTGCAGGACAGTGATCCCACATATGCTTCTAAATTGTGCAGAGGGTGTGCCTATAGAAAAGAGATATATGGGGAATTAAAGAATATGATTTCCAAAGCAGTCACATGACTTAAATCCCATTGACCTTTTATGGGATGAACTGATACGGAAGTCAGAAGACTGCAATTACCTAATGAAGACCCATAATTTATAGACGTGTTACACATTAATACCTGCAAAAACAACACGAAATCCTATCTCCAGAATGCCAAGAGTTTGTGCATCTGTTCTGAGGGTTGGATACTTTGAATAGAGTAAAGTCTAAAAATTTTGTGTTGTACTTAATGATGTGAGAGATAAAATATTTATTTTGTTGGTGTATTTAGCTTGTACGATGTGTTTATACATAGTATAAAGTATATGGATTGTCTACATTATTGTTCATTTGTGTGCTGGAGAAAATCATGCGTGAATGGAACAAGATATGCCCACCATTTGTTAAGATTGGAATAAAGATTCAACTTCATTGCCTTGCATTTGCAGATGATTTGGCGCTGTTAGCCAACAATATTGATGAAGCAAAGGTTCAGATAGAACAAGTAGAACAATTAGCGGCAAAGATCGGATTGCAAATTTCGTTTGAGAAAACAAAAATGATGCCCAGCTTCCCAGTTGACACATCCCATATCATACTCCATAATGATCAAAAAATTAAAGTAGTAAAAAAGTTCAACTATCTTGGTGAGATTATTACCTGGAATGTTATTAAAAGAGTAGAACATTAAAACTTTCAGAGAGCGCAGAGAACTACGTGTCCAACGTACAAAAAAAAAAAATCTCTCAATAAATGCTAAATTTCAATATTACTCCACCGTCGTTAAAGTGGAAGCAACATATGCAAGTGAAACACTATTCAGACTAAATACGGAAGCAACAACTGACAAAGTGCAGAAAGTTGATAGAAGAATACTTCGAACAGTTATCAGTAAGAAACACAGAGTTAACGGGCAGTGGAGACATTTGTCCGATTCGATAGTGTATAAAGAAAGTGAATCCATTATTGGTACAATGCGGAAAAGAAGGATTGCAGTGTTTGGCCACATATCTCGCCTACCAAATCTAGAATCCTGAAACAAATTTTTTGACTACTTCTGGAACAGCAAAACCAAAATCATCTGGTTTAAAGAAGTACAAAGTGATCTGGATGAACTGAACATCACCACTCACCAAATTCAACAAAAGAAAAGAAACTGCTTCTGAAGAACAAATACACACGGCTCACATTCAAACCATCAGAACGGAAGAAGTATGTCATATCTGCAGAAGAACGAGCATCCAGATCACAGCGAATGAAGAAGTTTTGGGAAACGAAGAAATTGCTGACTGCTAAGACCTAAACTTAATTATTGTAGACTCTGTTTATTATGTTTGATTTTAGTGCGCCAATATGGGCGTAAACTATGTAAATAAATAAAAGTATATAGTGTGTAATTCTTATCATGGATGATCGAAAAGTTGTGCCCTGTAGTGGAAATTGATAAAAATTGGCGTAGGTTGGATGTCATAAACACACACGTTATATTTATTTTCACGTAAGCACATATTTTATGCTTTATTTTGTCGTAAATTTTATCCATATAGTGATAAAAAAACAGTTTTATGCAGTGAAGTAACCAACAAGTTTATTTAGAACCAGATTCGCATGTCTTTTATGTGCAGTATGATGACGCAGGCTGTTCATCAGCATTATAGTTAGCTTAAAATTAGTTGCTACTTTTGACGTTTGTGCCACCGGAGGGAACGTGACGCCGTTGCCCAGGTAACACCAGTTGCGAGCCAGCTATCCCTACCATGACACCAGCGGTTCGGTTGGTAAAGCATCCCTGGTGATCTCATTGATAAACATTACCACGTGCTGTCTCGCAGTCGTTGCATCTACGTTCATCTCTCGTTATAGAGTGGTATTTTCTGGCGCTAAAATTTGCCGTCGTCAGGTATTGTGAAAAACTGTTTCGTGCAGGCATCGCGCCCGAACCCACAAGGTTCGCAATAAAAGTGATCGTCCGGAAACCATTCACTGGCAGCGAAGATAATGTTGTGGTGCAAAATATCCCTCCGTACTCGACAGTAATAATGGACAGTATTCCATAACACTGTTGTGATGGACAAAGCTACAACAATGCAGTGGATGAAAGCGGACATAAAGGAATGATCCACTGGTTACAATTTTATCGGAACTCAAGACAGATAGCGATATCCCTCCAACTTTAAACAATAATTTAGTATGTTATGTACATTCCATATGAATTAATAAATAACCTACCATGCACCAAGCGCAAATTCATAGCGATCCTTATTTTTCAAAAAAATGGTTCAAATGACTCTGAGCTAGGGTGACCAAACGTCCCGGAAAACCGGGATTGTCCCGAAAATTTGTTTCGGGACGCTCAAAAGTCCCGGAATTCAGTTTTTAAATACATTTCGTGAAACTTTCTCAAATTTTTGGGATTTCGCTATATTAAAGGAAATACAACACAAGAAATTAATATATTTTAGCTTATTTGTCTAAAACTTCCATTGTCCCATACTAGTAATCACAGTATCAGTATTGATACTCAGGCAATAATTTACTTTGAGTGGCACTTTGGCCAACGTGTAGTAAGTTGTATTATTGTAACAGTGCTATGAAACCGTCCGATTGTCGCGCCACTTACACACGCTCATTGTCAGAACAGTGTAGTAGTTGACGTTTTGTCAGACAAACTGCAATAGTTTTTTCTCATATTAGTGGTCTTATTGCTGCAGTACTGTGAAACGCAATGCCGAAACGTGCCTGCAAGTTCAGAGACTGTTATTCCAAGGAATGGAATTTCATTAAGAAAGGTCGTTTTGATTACGAAGCAGGGTGTTCCGTATGTAGCTGTTTTATTAGTTTGAGTCTTGGTGGACGTTCCGACATAGTTGAACACATCGGCTCAAAGAAACACAATAACAGATACAGTGCACTGAGCTGCAGTAAAACTCTACAAAATTATTTTGTGAAACATCAGTCAAGTGAAGAGACGAAAGTTCGAGCAGCCGAGCTTACACTATCCCACCACAGGGTAAAACATCACCAAACTTATAGATCTAGTGAGTGTACTAATTAGCTTAACAGCATTATGTTTGATGATTCTTCCATTGCAAAAAAAGTTTAGTTCAGCAAGAACTAAAGTGTCAGCCTTAGTGAAAGGAGTTATTTCTCCCCAGAGTGTAAAGGAAAGCCTTGAATACATCAGAAAGTCTTCTTTCTACAGGATATCCACTGATGCCAGCAATCATAAGGCCACTAAAATATTTCCGTTTGTTGTTAAGTTTTTCGATATTAATCAGGGAATTCTGACCAAACTTTAGAAGGAGAGTTCCCTACCTAATGAAACATCTGACGAAATTTTTAGATTTTGTATGAATACTATCGAAATGTTTGATTTTGAGAAAAATAAATGTATGGAATTTTGTGGAGACAACACCAACACAAACTTTGGTGATTTAAAAAGACAAGGCAAATGCAACGAATTTACCAAATTAAAGGCAACATTGAACGAAAACATGGAAGGCATAGGGTGCCCTGCACATGTTTTACACAATAGCGTGCAGACATCTGCTGACAGTTTAAACTGTGATGTTGAAACTATCGTCATGAAGGTATACTCACAATTTTACATATATAATGTTAGAACAGAGAGGCTTAAGGAGTTCTGTGATTATGTGGGAACTGAATATATGAATGTAATGTGTCACTCGAAAAGTCGCTGGTTATCACTGTTTCCAGCAGTTGAAAGAGTAATCCGCCTTTTTGAACTGTTAAAAGCTTTTTTCCTAAATGAAGACAAAGCCCCCAAAATATTGGTTCAGTTTTACAGTAACCCTTTAAGTTCAAAATGGCTCTGTGCACTATGGGACTTAACTTCTGAGGTCATCAGTCCCCTAGAACTTAGAACTACTTAAATCTAACTAACCTAAGGACATCACACACATCCATGCACGAGGCAGGATTCGAACCCGCGACCGTACCAGTCGCGCTGTTCCCGGACTGTAGCGCCTATAACCGTTTGGCCACCGCGGCCGGCCTTATTTTTCACTGCAAACTTTTAATAATTTCTTGCAGTAGTTTACCTAATATCGAAATTCTACAATAACATGAACAGTAAGGAAATGACGGGCAGTTCGTCATGAAGCTGACGGATTCGCGTATGAGATGTGGAAGACTCAAATGTTTCTTTAGAGTCCTTTGAGAAAGATTGCAGATCGGCGAGCTTCCTGTTCACGCAGCCGTGTAGGCCTGGCATTATCGTCAACTGCTGACGCGCCCGGTCTCACGCTGGCAACTACGCTCAGTACTGAATTGTCAAAAGTCGCAACTAATTTTAAACGCACTATAGTTCAACTGAAGTTGTTTCCGCCTAACAATCCAAATAAACTATTATTTACTTCAGCTGCGTTCTTGCTTGAGCCATTTATCGTCATCGTCTGCAGACAAACAAACGGCGATGATTTCTACATCAGAAATCATACGTCAAGCAGTGTCATTTCGGAGCCAGTCATACGTCATTAGCACTTACGTCAGAACATTCTGTGTCTATGAACGCAACACCTTCTTTCTCTTTGATGTCGCTTTGCACTAGCAACAAGCAGGGGCAAAACAGTAGTGTACAGCTCATTTTTAATACGGTAACTGATACTGTGCAGGATCTATTTAGGACGGTCGGCTGAATTTAAGTTTAATTGTTGGCGTCGTCAATTGTTGGCGCTGTTGCATCCAGAGTATCGGATATTGTACTGTTGAAGTGCTACGAAAATAATTAAAGAAAACGGCTTGGATGAACAATCTGGATTACTGAAAGCCGGACAAGAGTTAACCCTGTATGTACAGTCCTCACCTCTCGTAAAATTCAAATTTAGCAGTAAAACTTGCCGGAACAAAGGACCTATAATGCTAGAAAGAGTAAATGGCAGTAATGAAACCTTGTTACCCGAAGGGTTCTTGGTCGTTTGGCTGGGCTGGTTTTGCTTGCTGCATAATCAGGGCAAGCCGCATCGCCTTTATGCTGAACTAGTTTCATTGTGTGCACTGCCCTACCTCCTCCGTCTGTCCACTACGTTCTTGTGCGTCTCCCTCCCTAGTTTCACGATTCAAAAGCTATACCTAATATTATAATGAAATGCCTCGTACATCTACAATTTGACCATTGCGTTGCCACCTGGTGATCACGTGGTCGTAACTCGCAACAATTTGTAGCTCTTTCTTTTTCTTCAATGCCAGACGCATCTGTTACAGGGCCCGCAAATGATGGGAAATCACTGCACCACGATTTGCAAATTACATTGAAGTAAGTAATAATTTTTGTGGTTGGGTACTAAAAATCGGCAGCTGAAGTGAAGGAAGTAAGCTGTTTGTGCCATATATTTGGAATATGTCAGCTTTTTTTCTGTGCCTGTTCCTATCTTCAACAGGCAGTGTGTTAGGCCCGTGAAACAAAAGACGAGGAAAGAGTCAAGCTGTTGTCAAGACAAGCTTGGGAAACCGCTTGAAATCACTCTCATGCCGCCTACCAATATTGGTCAAAATGCATTGATCTAAATAGGGACTTCGACGAAAAGTATGTTGGGGGAGAGAGGGGTAGATCGACAAGTGGAATAAGGTAACTAATTACTTGAAATTAACACTGTCATACGGATGCTACTTGCACTCCACTCGCCGAGACACAAAAAAAACTCCACAGTGAACCAGCTGCCGTCAGTTCAGTGTGCGTTACAGTCCCGGTAAACGATCAAACAATTTGGCAGGAGGGAACTGTATGGCGTGTTTGCAAAAATAGACTGAATCTGACATGTTTGACAGAAATTTTGATCGACGGACGATGTGACTAGACGTCGGACGTTGTGTGTTGATGTTTAGCCGCGCCCGCTCATGTTTAGCGAGATAGTTTTTTAACTGTATCGTGAGTGTGGAAATTAAAAAAAATGGTTCAAATGGCTCTGAGTACTATGGGACTTAACATCTTAGGTCATCAGTCCCCTAGAACTTAGAACTACTTAAACCTAACTAACCTAAGGATATCACACACATCCATGCCCGAGGCAGGATTCGAACCTGCGACCGTAGCAGTCTTGCGGTTCTGGAGTGCAGCGCCTAGAACAGCACGGCCACCGCGGCCGGCTGTGGAAATTACTATCACAATATGGATAAGAACCAAACAGCATCGGCTAGATGTGCTCCGTCTTTCCCAGTTGCGTATTATGCAGGTGAACGCTAAGAAGAAAGTAGGTATACTGTATTGCAGTGAATGGAAAAAAAAAACCCGAAGCTCTCCGGTTCTTCCATGAACGTTGTAATGTTCCCGCATTGTGGTATTATAGTGCACTTTCAGTTCCTTTTCATGTATATATTGATCTCTCAATTTCAGCCATTTTCCTGGACCAGCATCTTGTTTTATTTTTCTTCTTGATGCAAAGTACGAAAGTAACTATTTACATTAGCGTCAAGATCCGTCACATCGTGACAGCTTCTGTAACACATGAATAAATGGACTTCAACATAAGGGGCGGACCGTTAATTATTGTAGTGCGGGCAAAATGCCGTGATAGGTAGAAGCGCAGTTGGCTGGGGGAGTGTGGCAGTGGTAGGTGGTCGGTCACAGCGCTGTAGGGGAGATGCTGAGCGCTGGAGGGGAAGTGCCGTTCTAAACTGAAGCTTACACTTAAATTTTTGCTAAATATTAAGCGGGGCCTCTCCTATGGTCACACTTGCATGGTGACCGTTCAAAGAAATGTCATCTCTTTTTTTTTTTTGTTATTATCTATAAAGAAATCCGCCGAAAATGCAGCGATTTATTTTTGCTTGGTTCGTTAACCATTTGTAACTTTCATACAAGAGTCGCGATTGGGGAATTTTGAGCTAAACCTACACATTTCTATTGTGGCCATATTAAAATTTGTTTCTTTTTCCAAAACACAGTGGAGTTTACACAGTCTCACATCACTAAGATGTTGTGCACACACAATTGCGAGAGAATTCTGAAACAGTGGTTTAACAAGGGAGGAACTGAGGAAAAGTAATGTCAGCATCTTATGAAAACGCACATCATCGGTATTAAATAAACATATAGTGAATTCACGTATGTTCCAAAACTTATAGTGTTTCTAGTTTCACCCGCTGGTCGATGGCCCTTAAAAATTAGATTCTTTCATTGAAAAAGTCGGTAGTTAGTGGAGTAATAAGTAGATAATGAAGTTTGTATAATAACTGTGCAGCAAAATACTCTCCTCTTTGTGTGCTATCATTTGCCAAAATCTCATTTCGATATCGCAAAACGTTTATGAAATACGAGGAATGTTGTGGATATATCACTCTGGCTTTATCGATGGCGCGGTGCGATCGCAAATGAATGCGCTACGTCAGATCAATTTTCTCGAGATTGGTGACAGAGACCACCAACCAAGTCTAAAGAAAAATTCAGTATCTTAGATAAATTTCATGCGCAACAACATAATATGTAATCTGCATGAGACTCAAAATCATAGCGATCCCTATCTTTCATTGCAAACTTTTCGAATTTCGCACAGTATCTCACTTCCACGTAAATATCACAATAACGATGACCCATAACGAAATGATGGGCACAGTGACGTATAAAGCTACAAGTAAAGAAAAAAGAATTTTTTTTACCGAATAGGTTCTGTTAAATCATTTGAAAAAGATTGCAGGGCGTGCGCGTCGATTCTGTCATCGCCAACCGGCCGAAAGGTGACAAACGTGTGTCGGCCTCCCCTGCTGAACAAACGAACGAACTCGCCCCATATCTTTGAACGAAAACTGGTCACTGCACTAGGGCCACCGTATCCTGCACAACCCATACGTTAGACACTTTTGGAGGGGGGAGAGGGGGTCAGCCAGATCTCACGACATCTCACCAAGGGGGAAGGGAGGGGTTGTAAAAACGCCAAAATCGCCTCACGTAATTAATGGGCGCCCCCTAACCGACTGTTGATTGTGGCAACTTCATTACCTCATCTACCGTAGGCAATGTAGCTTCTGTTTTCAGAGAATGTGAGATCGACACTTACGATCCCCTTGTGTTAAATGAACATGATTTGCTGCGGCGAAAACCACACAACGTGCTCTTGTTACGGATGTGCTGGAACTGAAAATGATACCTGCTCAGCCTGCAGCACCTGATGGCAATACCATCGGCACTGCTAATGAATCTTCTGATGAACATCTGGAAACAAAAATGAAGAATCAAGACATTCAACAAATGATGCTCCCCCTAAACCTTAAGTATACATGTGGTGTCTGTACCTTTGGCCGTGCCCGAAAGAGCAGACACCACATATACAGGGTGGTCCATTGATCGTGACCGGGCCAAATATCTCACGAAATAATCGTCAAACGAAAAAACTACGAAGAACGAAACTTGTCTTGCTTAAACGAGGAAACCAGATGGCGCGCTAGATGGCGCCGCCATAGGTCAAACGGATATCAACTGCGTTTTTTAAAAAAATTGGAACCCTAATTTTTTTATTACGTATTCGTGTAGTACGTAAAGAAATTGAATGTTTTAGTTGGACCACTTTTTTCGCTTTGTGATAGATGGTGCTGTAATAGTCACAAACATATGGCTCATAATTTTAGACGAACAGTTGGTAACAGGTAGGTTTTTTTAAGTTAAAATACTTGACGTAGGTATGTTTGAACATTTTATTTCGGTTGTTCCAATGTGATACATGTACCTTTGGGAACTAGATCATTTCTGAGAACGCATGCTGTGCAGCGTGATTACCTGTAAATACCACATTAATGCAATAAATGCTCAAACTGATGTCCGTCAACCTCAATGCATTTGGCAATACGTGTAACGACATTCCTCTCAACAACGAGTAGTTCGCCTTCCATAATGTTCGCACATGCATTGACAATGCGCTGACGCATGTTGCCAGTCGTTGTCGATGGATCACTATAGCAACTATCCTTCAACTTACCCCACAAAAGGAAATCCGGTGAACGTGCGGGCCATGGTACGGTGATTCGACGACCACCTGTCATGAAATATGCTATTCAATACCGCTTCAACCGCACGCGAACTATGTGCCGAACATCCATCATGTTGGAAGTACATCGTCATTCCGTCATAAAACATCTTGTAGTAACATCGGTAGAACATTACGTAGGAAAACAGCATACATTGCGCCATTTAGATTGCCATCGATGAAATGGGGGCCAATTATCCTTACTACCATAATGCTGCACCATACATTAACCCGCCAATGTCACTGATGTTTCACATGTCGCAGCCATCGTGGATTTTCCGGGGCCCAGTAGTGCATATTATGCCGGTTTACATTATCGCTGTTGGCGAATGAAACTTCGTCGCTAAATAGAAAGCGCAAAAATTCTGTCATCGTCCCATAACTTCTTTTGTGCCCAGTGACAGAACTGTACACGACCTTCAAAGTCATCGCCATGCAATTCTTGTTGCACAGAAATATGGTACGGGTGCAATCAATGTTGATGTAGCATTCTCAACACCAACGTTTTTGAGATTCCCCATTCTACATCTACATTCATACTCCGCAAGCCACCCAACGGTGTGTGGCGGAGGGCACTTTACGTGCCACTGTCATTACCTCCCTTTTCTGTTCCAGTCGTGTATGGCTCGCGGGAAGAACGACTGTCTGAAAGCCTCCGTGCGCGCTCGAATCTCTCTAATTTTACATTCGTGATCTCCTCAGGAGGTATAAGTAGGGGGAAGAAATATATTCGATATCTCATCCAGAAACGCACCTTCTCGAAACCTGGTGAGCAAGCTACACCGCGATGCAGAGCGCCTCTCTTGAAGAGTTTGCCACTTGAGTTTGCTAAACATCTCCGTAACGCTATCACGGTTACCAAATAACCCTGCGACGAAAACGCGCCGCTTTCTTTGGATCTTCTCTATCTCCTCCGTCAACCCGACCTGGTACGAAGCCCACACCGATGAGCAATACTCAAGTATAGGTCGAACGAGTGTTTTGTAAGCCACCTCCTTTGTTGATGGACTACATTTTCTAAGGACTCTCCCATTGAATCTTAACCTGGTACCCGCCTTACCAACAATTAATTTTATATGATCATTCCACTTCAAATCGTTCCGCACGCATACTTCTTGGTATTTAACAGAAGTAACTGCTACCAGTGTTTGTTTCGCTATCATATAATCATACAATAAAGGATCCTTCTTTCTATGTATTTGCAATACATTACATTTGTCTATGTTAAGGGTCAGTTGCCACTCACTGCACCAAGTGCTTATCCGCTGCAGATCTTCCTGCATTTCGCTACAATTTTCTAATGCTGCAACTTCTCCGTATACTACAGTATCATCCGCGAAAAGCCGCATGGAACTTCTGACACTATCTACTAGGTCATTTATATATATTGTGAAAAGCAATGGTCCCATAACACTCCCCTGTGGCACGCCAGAGGTTACCTTAACGTCTAGACGTCTCTCCATTGATAACAACATGCTGTGTTCTGTTTGCTGAAAACTCTTCAATCCAGCCACACAGCTAGTTTGATATTCCGTAGGCTCTTACGATCGCTGTTTCCGGAATCCATGTTGATTCCTACAGAGTGGATTCTTGGTTTCCAAAAACGACATGATACTCGAGCAAAAAACATGTTCTAAAATTCTACAACAGGTCGACGTCAGGGATATAGGTCTATAGTTTTGCGCATCTGCTCAACGACTCTTCTTGAATACTGGGACTACCTGTGCTCTTTTCCAGTCATTTGGAACCTTCCGTTCCTCTAGAGACTTGCGGTACACGTCTGTTAGAAGGGGGTCAAGTTCTTTTGCGTACTCTGTGTAGAATCGAATTGGTATTCCGTCAGGTCCAGTGGAGTGATTCCAGTTGCTTTTCTATTCCTTGGACACTTATTTCGATGTCAGTCATTTTTTCGTTTGTGCGAGGTTTTAGAGAAGGAACTGCAGTGCGGTCTTCCTCTGTGAAACAGCTTTGGAAAAAGGTGTTTAGTATTTCAGCTTTACGCGTGTCATCCTCTGTTTCAATGCCATCATCATCCCGGAGTGTCTGGATATGCTGTGTCGAGCCACTTACTGATTTAACGTAAGACCAGAACTTCCTAGGATTTTCTGTGAAGTCGGTACATAGAATTTTACTTTCGAATTCACTGAACGCTTCACGCATAGCCCTCCTTACTCTAACTTTGACGTCGTTTAGCTTCTGTTTGAGAGGTTTTGGCTGCGTTTACACTTGGAGTGAATCTCTCTTTGCTTTTGCAGTAGTTTCCTAACTTTGTTGTTGAACCACGGTGGCGTCCCTCACAGTTTTACTCGGCGCTGAGGTTGGCATGTTTAACACAATAGCCACACATCAACACGATATCGACCTTTTCAGCAATTGGTAAACAGTCTGTTTTAACACAGGTAATGTATCACGAAGCAAATACCGTCCGCATTGGCGGAATGTTCCGTGATACCACGTACTTGTACGTTTGTGACTATTACAGCGCCATCTATCACAAAACGAAAAAAGTGGTCCAACTAAAACATTCGTATTTCTTTACGTTCCTATTAAAAAAAAAAAAAAACAGTTGACACCCGTTTGACCTATGGCAGCGCCATCTAGCGGGCCAACCATAGCGCCATCTGGTTTCCCCCTTCAAGCTAGACGAGTTTCGTTAATTTGTAGTTTCTTCGTTTTATCTTTATTTCGTGAGATATTTGGTCCGTTCACTATCAAAGGACCACCCTGCATATTAAGGCAATTTCTGTCAATGATCCCTTCAGTGCAGACGCACAGCAAGCTCGAACTCTTAAGGGAATCGGCGAAATGCCGCGAATAATGAGGCTAATGAGTACTGTTATAGCGAGAGACTAGGGTTCGAATTCTGGTGCGGGACAAATTTTCATCTTGTCCCGTTGATATAAAGCGATGCCCACTGATAGCTAATGTTATTAATTTCTTTATGTCTTGACCATTGTTTAAAGAAAGGACATGGGTGACAAAGGAGATAAGTCACTTCATGCGAAGCGTAAATTTTAATTAACAAGGTCATGTATAAAACCGATTTGATTGATAAGGAAGCGCACAGCGTGGCACGGAATTCTATAAAACAACATAGGAAAACTTGGAAAGAAGCCATAATGTGGTGTCTTGCAAGTGGTGGCTCACATGGTGGGATGAAAAATGCTCATACTTTTGTGGAAGCAAGCCACGGATGCGACCTCTACTGTGGTTGACGAAACTGATGTGCGAAGATCAGGAAGTAACGCCATCTCCTTCGGCGGGCTATGTTTTGCAAGTGATGGTGAACGGAATCGAGCAGCGAACTGCTAATAAGACGTTCCAGGTTTAATCAGACTTTTATTCATATTGGAAACAGAGTTGTGGCCGCCGCTGGAGAAGAGGCCGACGACACCGGGATGTCGTAATGAGCTGCAGAGCCCGGCGAGCCGTCATCTCTCGTCGGTAGGTAAGCCTTGGCAGCGGCCTTTGTGGCCGAGCGGTTCTCGGCGCTTCAGTCTGGAACCGCATTGCTGCTTCGGTCGCAGGTTCGAATCCTGCCTCGGGCATGGATGTGTCTGCTGTCCTCAGGTTAGTTAGGCTTAAGTAGTTCTAAGTCTAGGGGACTGATGACCTCAGATGTTAAGTCCCATAGTGCTCAGAGCCATTTTAGAGTAGGCTACAGGTTCACGCTGATTGGAAAATTAAGTTCTCTATTATTATTACACAGAAATGATAAAAGAAAATTCTGGGTTCATGCGTACATCCAAAGAAATTTAACTTCAGGCAGCTTTGGAGCTGTAACTGGCAGTTTAGAAATTCATAGTTTTTTATAGAACGACAGGAAAATGCTACAGTGCTTTAAGGCAGTTGATTTCTTCCGCCATAACACAGCATTAGTTTTATTATTAAAATCCAAGTATCTTTAGATTTGTACACATTCAAATGTGGTGATGGTGGTTTGTGTTTGTTGAATCATTTGCATGTGAACAGCATTGTGTTTACAATTTGTGTCTTTTCTGTCGTTTTCTTGGCGCTTTCAATATTTTTTTTGCACTCGACAAACGCTGCTAGTCACACAAAAGAATATCGTACATTCGGAATGATTAACTTTTTTTTTTTAGCGTACTGGAAATTTTGTTTTAGACAAGAGATGTACAGTACATTACACTACACATGTCATATGAAAGTGTTTTCCGCCTACAAACCATGCTCTCTCTACCAAACCTCTCCTGTAATACTAGAGAGCTTATAGCTGTTTAAAATGGGATTTTTTTCGACTTCCTGTACAAAGCTAATATTCACAACCTGTTCGTTCACCTTCAAATAAAACCAGTACAGAGCTCGTATCGCGTGGCAACGCGTACGCCGAGGCGATGGCAATTGGTTGATTACACTTTACAAGCTACTACTTCCGCTTTTCTTCTGGCTGATCTGCTTCAGCTTGGTGGTGCAGGGTTTACTTGTAAGCATTTCCTACATCTCTCAGGGGGGTAGGTTTGTGTTGAACATCTTTATTTGTTTGTGTGTCATGGGTGTGGGCGGGCATGAATCAGTTTCCATCTTGGGTGCAGATTCCGTCGTATTTCGGATTGTTTTCTTTTTACATTTTTACCTTTCAAGGATGGCAATGGGTCGCGCATAGCGTTCCCTTGGCTAAGGCGGTGCTCCAAGGTGTCGTATCAGTGGGTTGGTCGAAGTTTCAGTCCTGGCATAAAATCGTCGTGCAAGCTGCTTATGTCTCTGCGGTACCTCCAATTCTTCGGCTGCGTCATGAATGTATCGGTGAGGAAACTGCGGGGGAACGTGGAAAACACGGCGAAGTATCTTATTCTGGAGCGATTGAAGGCGCTGAAGATGTGTCTTTGCTGCATTGCCCCATACCTCACAGGCATAGTCAAAGATGGGGCGAATGTACATCCTGAATATCAACAGTCCGTTGGCTATCGATAAGTCCGAGCCTTCGTTGATGAAGGGGAAAAGTGCCCCTATCCTTCGTGACACGTTAGCGCGGACGTCGTCGATGTGGCGCTTCCATGTAAGTTGTTTGTCCATGGTCACTCCTAGGTATTTAACAGAGTCCGTCCACTGCAGTTCGGTTCCATAAAGTCGGAGGTTCCGAAGATGTCGAAGTCGGCGAGGGCCAGGTCTCCTCTTGGTGAAGATGATGGTTTGCGTCTTCTGTGGGTTGAACCGGATGCGCCACTTTCCTGCCCATTCCTCCAGGGCATAGCAGGCACTCTGCAGTCGTGGGACAAGGACTTCAAGCCATTTCTCCCTCGTGTATATCATGGTGTCATCGGCGTAAATGGCTTTGTCGACTCTTGGTGGTGTCGGAAGGTCCGATGTAAAGACGGAGTACAGGACTGGTCCGAGGACTGAGCCCTGTGGGACCCCTGCACGGATAGGTCTAGCCGTGGAAAGTGCATCCCCTACTCTGACCGCAAAGGTGCGTTGGTGGAGGTAGGCGGCAACGAGCTTGACGTACGCCCTGGGGAATCCGAAGGCGCTAAGCTTCCAAATGAGGCCCTGATGCCATACACTATCGAACGCCTTCATCACGTCCAGAAGAACAGCACCACAGAACTCTCCATTGTTGAAGGCTGACGTAATATATTCTGTTGCCCTAAGAATCTGCTGTGTCGTGGAATGACCAGATCGGAAGCCAAACTGCTCCGGTGGCAGAACTTGGAGGCGGTCCATGATGGTGTGGAGCCTCTTCAACAGGAGCCTTTCGAAGAGCTTACTGAGGTGTGGTAGCAAGCTTATCGGTCTGTAACTGGTGGGTAGTCGTCGGTTCTTCCCAGGTTTCGGGACAGCCACCACTATAGAATGTTTCCACGCTGCTGGGTACTTGCCCGTAGCAAAAATCCAATTAAAGATGGTTGCCAAGTGCACAATCGCGGTCCACGGGAGTTGTTTTAAAGTCCTTCCCGTGATGTCGTCGCAGCCAGGTGCTTTGCTGGCAGGTAAGGCCCGGATGCCAGCGTCGATTTCAGCAGGCGTTACTGGAGGGATGAGGTCGTCATCGTTGTCGGCGTCGTCGTCGGCTGCACGAAGTATGGTAGTAACTTCGTTTTCAATGTCTGCAACCCGCTGGGGGTCAACTCCGTCGTCCAGCGGTCGAAAGTTCGTTTCGAAAACGTCCGCCAGCATATTGGCCTTGTCTTCCGACTTGTACACAGTGCGGTCATCATTTGTCAACGGCGGTATCCGGCTTCGTCTATTTGTGAAGAACCTGATGGAGTTAAAGTTCATCGGGTCGGGCGTAAACGATCGCAGCTTCGCAGCCCATCGCTGGTTCCGGTGTTCAATTATGGCAGCCCGTATGTCTCGTCTAAGTTGGTTGATGCGTTGTTTCAGTGCTGCGTCGCGCGTGAGGCGCCACTCACGGCAGAGTCTATTCCTGGTGCGTATGGAGTCCAATATGTGCGGTGGCAGATCCGGTGGTGGACGATGAGGTGGCCTTGGAGGTGGTGTGGCCAGTTCCAGGGCGTCCGTGATGGAAGTGGCGAACCGTTCTACGGAGGTCTCGTCGATTTCGTCTGGGTCATGGATGACGTCAAGAGAGAAGGCAACAGAATCACGAAATTGGTCCCAGTTCGTGTGCTTCAGGTTGAGGCGTCCTGCAGAAAGTTCCGGCGCAACCTGAAGCTGGAATAATACCGGCAGATGGTCGGAGTTCAGTCCATGGATCACTTCCGCAGTCATGTATTGGGGAATTCCCTTAGTAATTGCCACATCTAAGATGTCCGGTGCGCCATTGGACGGGTAGCAAGTTGGCTCTTCAGGGCCACAGACGTGTGCCTGGGCTTCAACAGCCTGCAGGAGAAGACGCCCGCTCATGTTTGTGTGTAGCGAGTTCCATGCAGCGTGCTTGGAATTCAGGTCCCCAGCTATAAGGAACTTTCCCGGCATCCGTAATAGCGTTCTGGCGTCGTCGAGGTCGAGTAGGCGACGAGGGCTGCGGTACACCGCAACAAATGTCACAGGTCCAGTCCTTGTTTCCACTACGATCGCTGTTGCTTCGATGGTCCTTGTGGTAGGCGCCTGCACTTCGTAATGTTTGATGGAGCGACGTATGTAGATGGCAGTGCCACCCCCATGGGTAAGGCGGTCCGTGCGATAGCAGCAGTAATTGGCCACGTTGCTTCTGATCCCCGGTTTAAGAAAAGTCTCATTGACAAGACAGATGTCGATATTATGATCACTGAGGAATTGCTGGAGTTCTGCGACGTCATGAGTGAGATTGTCTGCATTGTACTCGAGGATACGAAGGTCGTCGAGAGGAAGGTGTCTAGGCATGGTGGACGTTGCCTTCTCTGAGTGCCTGGATGGCTCTGCTGACCGACACTTCAACAGTGGCGGTGATGGTGGCTGGTAGTTGGGCCAGCGTCTTGGTGACCTCTGCCAGTGACGCCGCGATGGTCGTCAAAAGTGTAAATAGGTCCTTCAGCTCAGTCTGTGATGTTGATGGTGCTGGATGAGTCGGCTGGCTTGAAGGTGGCGGTGCTGCTGGTCCTGGTAGGGCAGTCGACGTGGTCGAGGGTGGTTGTGTCTGCTTCATGGCATCCGTAGCAGTCTGCTGCGAGTGAAGTCGAGCTGCCCTCCGCTCTATCAGCGAGGGCCACGCTTTGGTCACAGCAGGCGTCGGGGGTGCTGGTGGTGGCAGTTGCTGCCAGCGTCTGTGGTTCCTGGGAGGCCTCGGCGGAGCAGGTGGAAGACCTCGCTGACGTCGGCTCTCTTCTTTGTGTTTAACACAGGTGCGGTAGTTAGCTGGGTGGTTACCGCCACAAAGGCCACAGGTAGCGGGTTGTTCGCGGCTCCTGGTGCATTGTCGGCTGTCGTGGTTCCCGCCGCACTTGACGCAGAGCCAAGGCATGGTGCAGAGGCGGGCAACGTGGCGGAAGCCCTGACACCGGAAACATTGAACCGGCCCCCTTGACTTCCTGAGCTTCTCAACTTTGATGTCCAAGTCATACAGCCTGGTCAGCTCAAATATTTTCCTGTGAGCTGGCGTGTCGGGCAGGACAACGACTCTGTGTCCCGTCTTTTCATTAGTGCCCGGCATGCGATGGTGGTCAACGACTGAAGCTGCAAACCCTGCATCTTCAAGGGCGATTTTTAATTCATCATTCGGCAGCGACGGCGGAATGCGTCTGATGAGCGTCTTCAAAGTTGGAGGGCGAACAGCTTGGAACGTGTACATCGGGACGCCCCTCCTCCCAAGCTCGTCGTGGACTTTCACATAGTCATCGATTGAGTTCAGTTGCAACTTCAGCGTGTCGCCGTTTCCGGCTTGACGCACGGTGAACGGCTGTGTACACGTGGAATGGAGCCAGTTTCGGAAGTCCGTATATGATTCCTTGTAGACTAGCACAATCGGCGGGATTCGTCGCTGTGGACCAGGCGGCGGTGCGCGGCTTCCTGCATTCTGGCCCGGCGATGGCGATGCTGGTGCGATGCGTTGGCAGCATGCTGTTGCTCTTCCCTCTGATTCTGCTGCTCGGCGAGGGAACGGCCAGCTTCTTCTAGGGTCGCCCCCTCCCCCTGCAGAGGCTGGTAGCGGTTGCTCACGTCCAGCTCTCGCGCTACAACCGTAAGGTTTTTCGCGCGGGCTTGTTTCTTCGGCGGCGGCTGCTTGAAGCCCTCTGTAGTTGTGTCACGGCGCGTTGCGTGACGCTCTAAAGATCGGTCTCGTCGGCTTCTTCTGTACAGCGCGGACCCCCTCCTTTCCACTCTGTCGTCCTCCGCTGTAGCGGCACTCGAATCCGAACCGTATTCCATATCAGCGTCCATGTATGTCTCCGCGGTCGAGGTACTACTTCTTCCCGGTCCCGCGGGTTGAGTCGTCATAGATGCGCCGGCTGATGGCGGGGCGGCCGGCAGGGCAGGCCCTGCCGGACCGCGGCCGGCCGGCGCGGTTGCGGTTGCCGCATCGTTCGCGAAGCGCGCGAGCGCACTCTCCACGTCTGTTCGCTGCGACATCTCAGTCGCGACTACTTTACAAGCGAATTTACTGGTGAATCACTCTGCAGTCGCGCTTTCTGCGGAGCCCTGTTGAACGACACAGGTAGTTTCGCGATCAACCGGTTACCAACTAGCGCCATTGATGGGCCTCATTTGTATCGCTGCGTGTGCGGAAGGTCTTAAGGTAAGTACACACTTGTATACAAAATAGAGCGATTGCCGATAGACATTGTAGAGGGACAGCCTATAGACGTGTAGCTACACAATGTATATAAACAGTTGAGATACTTTGTCTCGTGTAGACACTTTGACGTCCTTTTCCTCGAGTTTTGCTAAATATGGCCGATGGATCGCTGGTTGTGTAGAGATAATGATGGATAGTGAAACAATTCAAAAGAGGAGACGTTGGTGGAAACGTGAACTGTTTGCGGAAGGCCCTCATTTCGGCTGTAATTTACTTTCGAGTTTGATAGTAGAAGCAGGTTTTCGAAACATCACTCACTGATACTTAATATTTTTTCGCCAGCGTTTTTATAGCCAACTTCTTGTTAAGTGATGTATACCAATAAAAAAATAAAAATAATAAAGAACCGACGAAGTGTTTTCCTCGGTACAAAGGGAATGTGTACCATGTGTACCAACCCATACAAAAAAAATGGCTCTGAGCACTATGGGACTTAACTTCTGAGGTCATCAGTACCCTAGAACTTAGAACTACTTAAACCTAACTAACATAAGGACATCACACACATCCATGCCCGAGGCAGGATTCGAACCTGCGACCGTAGCGGTCGCGTGGTTCCAGACCGTAGCGCCTAGAACCGCTCGCCCACGCCGGCTGGCAACCCATACACACTACGAAAGGTTGCACAACACTTTCTAAAGAATTGTCACATGTCTACCATTTCAAATGCGAGTTCTGCGATTTTGTTGCAAAACAGAGACTAATAGACAAAAAAGGCCTCTTAATTTTCTATGTATGCAAAATCGGTCGATTGCATAAAGACACTGTCTAGATACAAAAATCGCTCGACTTTGTAGTGTGCACAAGGCCTTCCCGACTCTGGGCGCAGATCAGGGACAAGGTGGGCAGCTGCCAGGTAGCCGAGCAGCTACCAGTCCGGATCTGAACATAACGTCGCACGGGGAAGGTGGACGTTCTCAGAATGTCATCCAGTAGGTTACTCGGCGGGCTGAAGACGCATCCAAACTTCTGTTCTACCTCTTCCGGAGCCTATGTCCAGAGCTGGCGACTGTCTGGATCATCATGTAATGCAAACGGTCTTCGATTTGGAGTTAGTCTGGCGCTGGTGGCATGACTCGGCATCATGTTAGAGGTGTGTGAGAAAAATAATGAGACTAATCGTTTATCTACCAAAGTATTTATTTTTTCAAACGACAAAATTGTCCCATACAAAGTAGTCCCCTACGGCACTGGCGGAGTCGTCGTTCCCAGTCTTGGTAGTAACGCTGAATTGGTTCAACTGTTAGGACCATTTAGCACGTCGGTCACCTTCTTTTGAAGGTCTCCAGTGTCCCAAAACGTCTTTTTAAGATATATTTCTATTTCGGAAAAAGAACACGATCAAGTGAATAGGAGGACAGTGGAACAACAGGTATGCCTTTTGAGGTCAAAACTGCCGTGATGGAAGTGGCGGTGTGAGATAGAGCGTTGTCATGATGCACCATCCACTTCTCTGCAATATCTGATCTCACACGATTCTTCCTTTCGTGAGGTCTTCAGGGACATCTTTGTAAATCACTTGGTTGACAGTAGTACAGTAATTCCTAACGCACGATACCCCTACTGTCAAAAACGCAAATTTTTTTAAGTGGAAGGTCTCCCTGACTGAACTTTTGTGTTTTTGGTCTTCCAAAAACTATTTGTCCCAGCGAAAAACTTGTGCTGTTGATAAGAAATGTTCGCCATAGCCATGTTTCAACTTTTCAAAGATCACACTTGGGGATTCTCCAAGTGTAATACAAAACTTGATGGCATAACTCTGCTCTAAATTCCGCTGTTCCATTTTCGTAACACAACAAAAACACAATTTCACTGGTGGCGCTCTCAAAAATCACCTGATGACTGTACGGAGCTGAATCTCGGTCTGGCATCTGGAGGGCATGAACACACTGCTCTACACGAGTAGAACCACACAGCGTTGCCAGATCGCTGGCAGTGTTGTCAGTCTCGTCACTTTTCGCACGCAGCTCGTACATACCTGGAGACTGCCTGAGAACATCTGAGCGGAACTGAGAATGAGCGTCTGATTTGGGGAATAAGAATCTGCTGCCAGCACCCCTCCAACAGCAACACACCTACCCCAGAAACGTCAACAACTGGATTTACCCAATCGTTGTAGATGGCTTCATTCGCTCTGCTCATTTTTTTCAGTCAGCTCCTGAAGGAAACTAGCCAGAGCTGTAATATTACACAGCTTGACAGTTCAAATGGCACTGGTTAGCTCCTTCCGCTTTGTCAGCTTTCTAAATGAGTATATTTGCAGTCGAATAAGTCGTCTTGGTGCCTAGTGCTTGGTCACCATGACAAAACCTCTCTGCGTATGATGTTTTGCTGCATTGGCGCCAGACGGTTCAGTGCCTCCGTCTAGGTCGTTGCTCAGCACTCGTATGTCGCTTCTTGCGTTACGAGGAAAAGCGACTTACGCTGTCCCGGCTACGCTAAATACATAATTTTGCGGGATAACACTTTGAAGGAGGAAAATTTGTGTCCGATTTTTGTTAATTTAAAAGAGTGATCTAGGGTTATATCAATTGTCAACACAATAATCCCTTCATTAAATACTATACAGTAAGAAATACATAGCATTGTTTAATTAATGAATGTAGTTTCTAAGAATAAAAAAGTATTTCTCTGTTATTAGCATTACAAGATGTGGGTTTGGCATTAACTTTCAAAATTAGCAAAAAAATAAATTTATTATCACACACTGCTAACCTCGTCAACATAGCCTGGCATCCTCTACCCCCCCCCCCCCCCTCTCTCTCTCTCTCTCTCTCTCTCTCTCTCTCTCTCTCTCTCTCTCTCTCTCTCTCTCTCTCTCTCTCTCTCTCTCTCTCCATGGCTACCCGGAGAACTTGACACTTCCCAGATGTATGACCGTTTCCCTCCACAACAAGAAAACTACCGTAAAACAACAAACTGGTAGCCAAGATAGCAGGAATTCTTTTTATTCCATGATTACCGGTTTCGCCGAAACTAAATCCGCCATCATCGGATCTTAGGTTTCGCCGAAACCGGTAATCATGGAATAAAAAGAATTCCTGCGATCTTGGCTACCAGTTTATTGTTTCAAACCGTCTAGATCACTCCCACATAAGCACAATGTGCTCCCTACAAGAAAACTACCATTCTACTATGAAGTTTATTTTTCACCATATCCCGCGAGTAATACAGCCGTTCGAAGTGGGAGACGGATGAAGCAGCCGGACGGCCTTATCACTTAACGTAGACGGCTGGGAGCCGTGGGCGTGACATGTGTAGGCGGCAGAATATCTGCGAGGCGCAGAAGGCACGTCGCGTGTTCCTCTCTCGTGCAGTACGAGGCAGGCGGGCTGACACGTCTCTTATGGCAATTGAGGGCGTTGCTGCCCACTCCAGCCAAGCTCAGAGCCACGCTCTCGAACACACAGAGGGCGTGTCACGTACGTGGTTCCGCCACCCACACAATATTTGTTACACACCCTCGCTTTTCCCTTATTCTTTCCAGACGTGCAGTGTAAACGTTAGTATCGTATTGATACTCGGCGAAACAAGGAAGATACTTAGGTACTGATTGGTTATAATAACTCACGGATACCCAGTGTGGGGGCTGTAATTATCGTATGACAGCGAAATTTGACATATATGCTAATGCGGAACCGGTTTACGCTGAAAAAAAAGTTCCCGTTTTTGCCAAATTTGGCGCTGTAAATCATCTCATCGATGTCACCGGTGCCCATATTGATCAAATTGTGCAAGTGACGATTAATAATAAAATCAACATTATGCCTTCCTCGCTTATTTGACCTTTTCGGCTTACGCCCCGTTCCTAATCCATTACGTATGGAATCTTTCTTGCATTCATAGAGCCAGATTTACACCTGGTCGCCAAAACTGGAACTAATTTTCTTTCAGCATAAATCGGTCGTGCATTGACGCTTTAGAATGTCTACCAAGTTCCGCTGACATACGATAATACAGCTGTGAATAGCGGCGCTTTAATTATAAACGCCTGGTAGAAGTAACTTCTGGCGTACCCTAGAGAAGTGTATTGGGACCCTTTCTGTTTATGTTGTATATTAAAGACTTGGCACCCAATATTGATAGTGATCTGATACATTTAGTAGATGATGCATTTATCTATGGGTTCAATCTAACTTACACATGTGAAGTTTCATTGCGTCACTGGAAACATTCCTAGTGATATCGATCATTAGAACTCGTTAATGTTATCAGCAAAGAAATGGAACTCGCATTTTGTTCTTATTGTGGAACCCATGTAGAATTTTTAAGACGGACGTTTAGAACTGGCGAACACTTTAATCTGCCATGCAATTGAAATTGGCTTGTTGTTTGGGTCGCTAAACATGAAGGGTATTACGCCTGCTGACGTCGGAATTGCTTCACGAGTATAAATTGACAATCGCGTAGAACGATATGTATGTTGATGAGCAAATATCTTGCTTGTCAGCCTTACGCAATATAGCGGCGATTGTGCATGGCATGGGTTCGTCAAATTCTTGGTAGCTTTCCGGAGGTGTGTGGCGCCAGATCTGTACGCACGAGTGATGCAACTTCCGTAAATTACGGGCTGTTGCTTCGTGGGCGCGGAGCTGACGTCCCAGATGTGGTCCATCGGGTTCAGATCAGGCGAACGTGGTAGCTGTGACACCAGCGAGAGTTAACAAAGTTCTGGACTTGTGACGGGGACAGTTGTACTGTTGAAAGATGCTTCTGCCGTCGAGGAAGATATCAAGCATAAAAGAACGCAGGCGGTCCACAACGATGTTCAGTTAGTCTTCAGCTTCCTTGGCGTCTTACTACCACAGGTCCCGTGGAAGTCAGAGTGAACGTGGGGCATTGCACACTGCAGCCCCATCGCCCTGCGTCCGTGGTGCGATGGATGCTTCGCATAGTTATTCACCTGGGTGACGTATCCGGACGTGACCATGGACCAAGTGGAACAAGAAACGTAATTCACCCGACCCGTCGGCACGTTACCACTGATACATGGTCCAACTGAACACACATCGTATGACTGTTGACTATCAGTTCGGTGTATTTCATGTATTATGTGTCATCTGATAAAGATAAAACGTGTATCTCTTCCAATAAATAAAGAAAATTGACAACTTTCAGGCCAATCCCAGGTACCAGTTCTTTTCCTTCACGCCGCAGCAAATCACTTCCTCTGCAATAACCAAGATTTTAGAAAGCAAGTAGTAGGTTGACCGTACATTCGCGACACAAATGCGGTAGTGCGTTTATATCGAGCGAATATCGATCGTAGGAGCTGCAATCCGGCAGTCAGACACACGGCCAATGCGACTCTCAACTCCAGTGTTAAGTTCGTGTAGTGTGAGTGAGTGTACTAGTAACGTTCCTTCTCGTACCATCCTTGATGGAAGAGGTAAATCTTTGCCTCCATTGGTTCTGTATTCTTTGATCGTTGGCGCTGTAAACGTGTCACGAGCGCCAGGCGAGAGGGAAGGCTACTGATTACAAGGTCGATCAGCAGTACTATCGATAATTCAGCAGATGTGTTTCAAGGTCGAAAAACACATAGTTGCTGTAGGAATCCCGGCGAGCAGAGTTGGGGCACTTTTATTACTCGGCAAAACCGTTGAGTGGTCGGCATCTTGCAAGCGACCAGCGAAACCGGTTCGCCAAGCGCCTGCTTGAGGAGTGAGGCCAGACCGACGGGGCTGCAAGGAAATACTCGCCACGTGGCGGCATTCCTGCCGTACGGAGCGATTTACTGACACGCTGTACGTCTGTACTCGTCTTAAACAGGCGTGGGGCTGGGGACTCACGGTTTCGTCGTGATTTAGAGTAAACCAGATGAGTTCACGTCCTTGTCTAGTTATTATTAATGCAACTCATCTCTTTTTTATTTTCTGGTCGTCTGAAGTCTGGCTTGATGCAGCTCTACGTGCCAGCCTTCTCTGTGTAAGTTATATTCACTTACGTATGATTACTAAAACTTACTTCCCTCTACAACATCTACCCCCGTCCCTCCTTCCCTGCCCCCAGACCTTCCTTCTATTAACAAATTTGTTATTTGTCGATGCTCCAGAACCTGCCACATCAACCTGTTCCTTCTTTTAGTCACGTTGTTCCTTGAATTTATTTTCTCCCCTATTGGATTCAGTATCAACCAACTAGAATCTGAAGCACAATCGTGTCACAGTAGCCAAGTTCGGACATGCGGCTTCGAGTAACACCAGAAACGTTCTATGTCTGATCAATGGGATCGCATATTTAACTGGCGTCACTACGATAACAGCGGCCGATTTGTAATCCAAGGGCCCCACCTCACGGGGGCGCCATAGCGCGCCTGCTGGCAGTGCTCCGGTCTTCCAGTACGTGACGCTAGCAGAGACGCCAGAGAAATACGTTCATCCTGCTCTCACCCGAAGTAGTACTTGAGTATTGCTAATCAGTGTGGGATTCGTACCAGGTCGGGTTGACGGAGGAGATAGAGAAGATCCAAAGAAGAGGGGCGCGTTTCGTCACAGGGTTATTTGGTAAGCGTGATAGCGCTACGGAGATGTTTAGCAAACTCAAGTGGCAGACTCTGCAAGAGAGGCGCTCTGCATCGCGGTGTAGCTTGCTGTCCAGGTTTCGAGAGGGTGCGTTTTTGGATGAGGTATCGAATATATTGCTTCCCCCTACTTATACCTCCCGAGGAGATCACGAATTTAAAATTAGAGAGATTCGAGTACGCACGGAGGCTTTCCGGCAGTCGTTCTTTCCGCGAACCATACGCAACTGGAACAGGAAAGGGAGGTAATGACAGGGCACGTAAAGTGCCCTCCGCCTCACACCGTTGCGTGGCTTGACGGAGTATAAATGTAGATGTAGACGTAGACATAGACGTAGGAGAGCTAGTAGCTGTGTGTGCGACGCTGAAATAAAAAGAGAATGCAGAAAAGTAGTAGTTCTGGGTACATTCGTTGATTGCTGATTGCGACATAACGGATTATTTCACACACTGTACAATGATTGAAGAAATTACTGTTATCACGTGAGAATGTCAGTACGTTCATGCGATGGGTTATTTGAGATCTGCTGAGATGAACTGAAGAGAAAGAACACTGTATTGAGGACAGCCATCTAGCGGGACGAAAAGATTTTTGTGACATTTGGGTTTAATTAGTTGCTAATTATTTGCTTTTTTGTAGATCTGCCTCATTTGTTTGCAAGTCTTATTTCTTAAAATAATTATGCCGCGTCTGATTTATCGAACCCATATTTCAGATAGTAAAGTGCTTTGTCTGTGTTGTGAAGTTCTTGTGATTGGAGTGCAACACCAGAAAATCCCTACAAAAGAATGGCCCTGACTAACAATAACCTATACCTTTCATGAATCACTTACCTCACAAATCTTCGTTACTCGAACTACTGCAACACAGCCAGCGCCACTACTGCGAGCTAAATAAAAGATTCTAACTACAACTACTGAAGGCACCAACTACTGATAGGCATAGTTAAAAATGAAAGATTTTATTAGAGAACGAACAATGTATTTACCTTAATAGTGTTCATATATATATATCAGTTCATGATATCCAGTATTACAAATTTAATCTCTCTGATGGACACACGTCCAGATCATCCGCTCTCAAAACTCCGCCATCTCTCTCCTCACATCCACCACTGCTGGCGGTTCACCAACTGCGCAACGCTACGCGCTGTTAACAGCCAACTGCCCAACTCTACAATGGCGACTATTCCAACAATGCAAACCGACATACTGTTCACAGCACAGTCAGTGATTTTCATACAGAGCGCTACGTGGCGTTACCAACATAAAAACCTAAACAGCCTACTTACAGGAGCTTTAAGTGCTCCGGCAATTTTCTACCAGTTATATTTCTTTTCCTTCAGCATTTGTGTTGTGGATCTCTTGGCTCTCAGAAGCTAGTATGATACAAGGATTGCCCAGAAAGTAATGCACCGCATTATTTCTTCAACAATTCTTTATTGAACATAAGAAGAATGGTGTTTCATCTACACACCCTATTTTTCCATGTAATCCCCATCCCGTTCTATGGCCTTCCTCCAGCGCGAAACAAGAGCGTGTATGCCCTGTCGGTACCAACCCTTGTCCTGGTGGCGGAGCGTGCTTCACTCTGTGAATCACCTCCTCATCGTCTTCAAAATGTCTTCCACGAATGACATCCTTTAATGGTCCAAACAAGTGGAAGAGCGACGATACTAGTTCAAGACTGTAGGGTAGATGCGGTAACATTGCACAACCCTGTTTTGCGATTTGTTCGGTAGTCCTCAGACTTGTGTAGGGTCGAGCGTTATCGTGTTGCAGCACATTATCTCCTGGGTTGCTGTGGTGCCGCAGTCGCCGATAGCGCGTTCTGAATTTTGTTAATGTGTTATTTTCTTTTCTTGGCCAATACTTCCAAGTGGGTTCCATAGAGACATTAAAAATATTTTGTATTCTGGCTGCTGATCGGTCATGTCGTCTTCGTTCTGCCCTTTTAAATTTTTTTCGTAATGCAGCTTTACGCAATGGGGTTTCTTCTGAATTAATGGTACCGCCTCTTGGTAGCACATCAGTGAGAATCACACCTTCACAGTCCCAGAAAACGGTGATGGTGACCTTACCGGCGGAAGCAGTTGCTTTTAATTTTCATTCCATCGACTGTCGTTTTGGTTCGGGCTCAAAATGATGAACCCAGGTTTCGTCACCTGTGACAGTCCGGGACAAGAAGGCCTCCCCCTCAGCTTACAAACGTTGCAACAAATCAAGATAAATGTTTTTTCTGTGCAATTTGTGATCCACCGTTAGACACTGCGGGACCAATCTTGCACACACTTTTGAATATCCAATAGTGCGGATAATTGCATCCATACACCTTTTGCTGATTGATAGATGCATCGCCAGCTGCCGAGTTGTAATGCTTCTGCCCTCGCGAATGACATCAGCTCGCTGCAACATGTGGATGGTCTCCCCGACCGCTGCAAATTGTGGAGCTCCGCCGAAACGCCTTCTGATGACCTCACCCTGCGCGTCCAGCGACTAACTGTACTTCTGTCCACAACAGATGCTCTATAGACTTTGCGCAAGCGTTTGTGAAAATTCGCCACAGTGTCTTTATCTGCAGTGATAAATTCAATGTCGGCACGTTGCTTGTAATGTACTTCAGCTGCGGACGTCATTTTGGAACTATCCTGCAGCTACGTTATCTGTCGGAAGTGACTGAAACGTGGCGCGCTCATCCAGGAGACTTCAAATAAAAGATACGTAACGTTTCGCATTCGTAGCATTGTTTTCGGCTGAGAAAAAAAGTACGTTGCTTTACTTACTGGGCAACCCTCGTACTGTGCCCTTGTATGAGCAACGTTATATTCTCTTTGAACCATTCCATCGCTCACGGAACTCGTCTCAACAGCAGCAAGAGTAGGCAAGATAACAGAAAAGCTTTCTGTTCTGCTAGTGCCGAAGCGGATAGGTTTGCTGAAAGACCGACAACCAGCGGGACACGAGCGAATGCCTACCGAACACAGTCGAATACTGTTTATTCACGCGAGTGTACACCAGAGGGAAGTCGCGTTTGCTGTTGCTCGTTCGCATGTGTTCGCTTCGATGTAAAGAATGCATAGCACGTTAATCACGCGAGGGGCGCAGTGGTTAGCTAGATTGGCCGTGCATTCGGGAGGACGGCCGTTGAAATCTTTGTCCACCCAGATTTAGGTTTTCCGTGTCTTTCGATAAGGCCTGTTTCCTTCCCCCATCCTCCCTGCGTTCCTAATTTGTGCTCCGTCGCTAGAGAGCTCGTTGTCAACGGGAAGTTAAATCGTAATTTGCGCTGTTGCATTTCCTACTGTGCTTTGTTGATTAGTCGCTGCTGGAGTTCTGTCCTGCTTTTCTGTCTCTGTTAACATACATCGCTAAGCAAAATATCTCACTAGACTCATTTGGGGCTGTTGTATCGAACGGGCTAAAAAAATTCAACTTAAAAGAACCTGCTTGTAACGAGAGATAAATCGACGTTCTTCGTTCACAGTGGGCGTCGCATGAAACACGTGCTGAGAAGAATTTGTCTGGACAGAGTCCAATTCACATGAATAGAAATAGAAAAAAGGCGCTCTGCGGGTCCCAGACAAACTTGGTTATAGATATCCACAGTTTATCCATTCCGGGAATCTAGAATCTCAACGATTTTTGTCTGTGTCGACATCTATACTGGCATGACATCGATCCTGGGGATTCCAAGACTTTCCAGATTCTTCTGAAGTCGAAAAACAAATGACAAAAGAACAGTTTTTTTCTTGTGATATAATTACAAATTCGTAATTTTCTGCTTCTTTCGCGTACTTGCATAATGAAACCTCGCTTCTTGCCAAATTTCATGATTCTGCGTGAGCGTGAAGTAGCTTGTAGGTTTTGATGAGTGAGTTGCGAGTGTCAAAGTATATGACGTAAATGGCCGTATTTGTCGATTGCATTGACTTCGCTCAATTTTTTTTGTCACTGAGGGACCGTTGGCCTTAACTCTGGTAATACGAAGGCGTTTTTCCATAACGCGCATTACCAGTGGGGGAAGGGGGCGGATTACGGTTATTTTATGTCCATCTGGAAAAATTAATTCTTGTTGAAGACGTACTGGTGTATATAATTAGGGACCGGAACCTGAAAACACCTTATAGCGCAGCAGTGTCAATGCATTTTCAATAACGAGTGTGCTTCCGCCTTCACGACAACCATAAAAAATTATAAGAAACTAAATTTCGTTCATTGTTGTCGACTTCTAATCGCAACATACTTTATGAAGAGATACTGATGTGCAAATAAGGCCTTGAACCTCGAATTATTGAATACGATATTCAGTGAGGAAAGTGGCATCTTCTACGTAGACTTAAATTCTTGGGTTAAGTTTAACTGAAAAGTTTAAAACGTATAGGACATCTGGTAGGGAAGTTCATTAAAAATAATAAATATTTTTTCGGAATTTTAAAATACAAGGAAACTGACTAGATTACAATTTTTTCAAAAGGTAGCCAGAAAGTATCCCCCTCCCCCTCTTGGTATTGGTAGGGTTAATATGGCACATCATAAATTTCGACTTCATATGTCTACCCTTTCCAGAGAAAACGGGTTTTTAAAAGTCGGAGACAGATAGACAGGCAGACGCACAACGAAGTGATCCGCTTATGGTTCCATTGTTACCAATTGAGTTACGGAACGCTTATAACGAAAATGGATCTATCCGCCACAATATCAGGGAAAATGCGATCAGTGACTCTTAGGTCACACACATGGGATTCACGTGGGCGATGTGGGTGGAAAAATCATTCACTCTGAATTTTCCAGAACGTTTTTCAAAATGGCTCTAAGCACTTTGGGACTTAACATCTGATGTCATCGGTCCCTTAGACCAAGAACTACTTACACTACGCATCACACACATCCATGCCCGAGGCAGGATTCGAACCTGCGAGCGTAGAAGCCGCGTGGTTCCGGACAGAAGCGCCTAGAACCGCTCTGTCAGAGCTGCCGGCGAACGTTTTTCAGTACGAACAGTTGTGTCCCAGTACATGGCACATTTCGTCCATAAATGGCTGCAAATGGTCTCCAAGTAGCTGAACGTAACCATTTCCAGTCAATGATCGTCTAACTAGAACCAGAGGACCCCGTCGATCCATGTAAACAGCCCACACCATTATGGTGCCTCTATCAGCTTGCACAGTGCCTTGTTGGCAACTTGGGTCTATGGCTTTGTGGGGATTGCGTCACACTCTAACCCTACCGTCAGCTCTTACCAACTGAAACTCGTCTGACCAGGCCACGGTTTCGCAGTCTTCTAGGATCCAACCGATACGGACACGAGTCCTGGAGAGAGACACTCAGGCGATATCGTTCTGTCAGCAAAGACATTCGCCTCGAGCGCCTGCTGCTATAGCCCGTTAACACCAAGTTTTTCCGCCCTTTCCAAACGGATACGTTTGTCGTACTTCCACAAGGATTTATGTGGTTGTTTCACGCAGTGTTGCTTATCTGTTAGCCCTGACAACTCTACGTAAACGCCGCTGCACTCGCTCGTTAGCTGAAGGCCGTCGGCCATTGCGCTGTCGGTGGTGAGTGAGAATGCCTGAAATTTGGTTTTCACCACACACTTTTAGCACTGTGGATCTCTGAATATTGAATTCCCTAACAATTTTCGAAGTGGAATGTCATGCGTCTAGCTGTACTCGGAGATGTTTCATAATGACTGTAGTCGCCGCAGTGTCTGTTCCTTCAGACATGCAAGCTTGTGCGAAGGAATATTGCATCGTATTTCTGAACAATACAGGTGCTTCAATATGGTATCAAGTGGTGTGTAACAGGAAATCTAAAACGTCCTGTATATTGGATGGGTACGCGGCATTAGGTAAGGAAAACTTGAATTTATGGACTCTTAATTTGTTTTTCATGTACGCTGAAATGTAAGACAGATGAAAAAATGAAATGATCGTGTGGCATTGTTAGCCTCCCGGCCCCATTCAGGGAAGTTCGGCTGCCGAGTGCAAGTGTTCTTTCAGTCGAGGGCCGCATGTCGGTGATGAGTATGAAAATGATAACACAACACCCAGTCCAGGAGCGGAGAAAATCTCCAAGCTGGCCGGGAATCGAACCCGGGCCTGTTGAATGGTAGGCAAGCACGTAACCACTTAGCTAAGACAGATAGTCTGCTTTAGCTCAGAGGAAATGCTTACATAGTGCAGTGCGTAGGAGATTTGCTAACAGGACAGGGAAATGATGCAGATTTGGGAACTAAGACGCTATATAGTTAATTGTAACGAATTTGTATGTGCGAAAACGAGTGAGGTGCGAATTGGTACGTAAAGTCGGTATCTGATGAAGCCGGGGTTCAAATCCCGGTCCAGTCATCTTGATTTGCGTTTTCATGGGTTTCACTAGATCACTGCGTGCAACAGCCGGGACAGTTCTTTCAAAAAGCTCGCAACCTGTTTTTTGCTCCATATTTGTCCAAGCAAGCTGTTTGTCCATTCTATGCTTGCGGCACAAATGGTGATTTAAGTCACTTTGTGGCAGTCCAGAAGTAACAGAAGCAGTATTAACGGAACTAAACGCTGGAGTGGACTGCAGTAGTACAAAGCAGGTCAGTAGTGGATTCCCGAACAATGGTAAATACACTTTTTGTGTGACAAGTTACATTAATATGTTGATGTGTGCGGATACCTGAAGCACCAGTGAGTCCCTCTACTGCTTGCCGGAGTGCCAGTTTTCCTCCGTGGAACCTGGCGGTGTTGGGGAACAGGAGCACTGATATTGTTCATTCTCTTACGACAAGAGAATGCTCCTTCCTTTATGGAAGACTCGACCTCAAGGAGATACTGCGTCACGAGACAGAACAGCAGGTCTTGGCGATATTTCAAGAAAAGTTTGGGAAGTGCATTTTCTTATCAATTAAATGCTCCGCCTCCTGCCGCACTGCAGGATTTTGTGACAGATGATCAAGAAACAATGCAGTGAAGACAACTGTGGTGAACAGTTGCGGCAGACGAACAGCAGCGACGCATAAATGGGGATCGTAAGGCCACCACAAGAGTGGAAAAGCGGCCGTATACCGTATCATTCCAACCAAGGAGCAAGAACCTCGGTGAAGTGGGCAGGCGTGCGGCCACACTTCACCGGAAGCATCGATGCTCCCTCAGACCAGGGAAGTTGTCCCCTGCAAGCAGAGAGGCGACAGACAAAGGAACAGGCAGATGCAAACACAGCGGACTGCGCAGCGCCCAAGGAACTGGATCCTACGGATCGAGGAACGATGGAGTGTGTTATAGAATGGGGCAGACAAGAACTGACGTTGTTTTAATGATAGTAGACGTAGTTAGATTTTGTACAAGTGTAGCTTTTATTAATGGTAGACTTCGGTTTGGTCATGGGAAGCAGCATTATGTTGGATTAATTAATATCGCCTGTGACCGAAATTAAATTTATTAACTGCAAATAAGAGGTTGAACGACCGTACGTAGAAGTCATTGGACTTGATGTATGGTAAAAAGTATTGTATATTCTAAGCTGATACACTCCACGTACAACTGTGTCTGAAATTTTGACCTCAGAAGTGACCATAGCAAATGTTGCATTGTAGCTCCGAGTATTATTGCAATAGGTCTTTGATTTCTCCTTAATTGTTCGGTCATTTGAAGTGATCTCGTGATACAGTGCGTTGTAATATAAATTTTGTGTTTACGGCCGAACTTCCCCATTATGACACCACAATGTGAATGCCCCCCCCCCCCCCCCCCCCCCCCATGAACCATGGACCTTGCCGTTGGTGGGGAGGCTTGCGTGCCTCAGCGATACAGATGGCCGTACCGTAGGTGCAACCACAACGGAGGGGTATCTGTTGAGAGGCCAGACAAACGTGTGGTTCCTGAAGAGGGGCAGCAGCCTTTTCAGTAGTTGCAGGGGCAACAGTTTGGATGATTGACTGATCTGGCCTTGCAACATTAACCAAAACGGCCTTGCTGTGCTGGTACTGCGAACGGCTGAAAGCAAGGGGAAACTACAGCCGTAATTTTTCCCGAGGACATGCAGCTTTACTGTATGATTAAATGATGATGGCATCCTCTTGGGTAAAATATTCCGGAGGTAAAATAGTCCCCCATTCGGATCTCCGGGCGGGGACTACTCAGGAGGATGTCGTTATCAGGAGAAAGAAAACTGGCATTCTACGGATCGGAGCGTGGAATGTCAGATCCCTTAATCGGGCAGGTAGGTTAGAAAATTTAAAAAGGGAAATGGATAGGTTAAAGTTAGATATAGTGGGAATTAGTGAGGTTCGGTGGCAGGGGGAACAAGACTTCTGGTCAGGTGACTACAGGGTTATAAACACAAAATCAAATAGGGGTAATGCAGGAGTAGGTTTAATAATGAATAGGAAAATAGGAATGCGGGTAAGCTACTACAAACAGCATAGTGAACGCATTATTGTGGCCAAGATAGATACGAAGCCCACACCTACTACAGTATTACAAGTTTATATGCCAACTAGCTCTGCAGATGATGAAGAAATGGAAGAAATGTACGATGAAATAAAAGAAATTATTCAGATAGTGAAGGGAGACGAAAATTTAATAGTAATGGGTGACTGGAATTCGAGTGTAGGAAAAGGGAGAGAAGGAAACATAGTAGGTGAATATGGATTGGGGCTAAGAAATGAAAGAGGAAGCCGCCTAGTAGAATTTTGCACAGAGCACAACTTAATCATAGCTAACACTTGGTTTAAGAATCATGAAAGAAGGTTGTATACGTGGAAGAACCCTGGAGATACTAAAAGGTATCAGATAGATTATATAATGGTAAGACAGAGATTTAGGAACCAGGTTTTAAGTTGTAAGATATTTCCAGGGGCAGATGTGGACTCTGACCACAATCTATTGGTTATGACCTGTAGATTAAAACTGAAGAAACTGCAAAAATGTGAGAAATTAAGGAGATGGGACCTGGATAAACTGAAAGAACCAGAGGTTGCACAGAGTTTCAGAGAGAGCATAAGGGAACAATTGACAGGAATAGGGGAAATAAATACAGTAGAAGAAGAATGGGTAGCTCTGAGGGATGTAGTAGTGAAGGCAGCAGAGGATAAAGTAGGTACAAAGACGAGGGCTGCTAGAAATCCTTGGGTAACAGAAGAAATATTGAATTTAATTGATGAAAGGAGAAAATATAAAAATGCAGTAAATGAAGCAGGCAAAAAGGAATACAAACGTCTCAAAAATGAGATCGACAGGAAGTGCAAAATGGCTAAACAGGGATGGCTAGAGGACAAATGTAAGGATGTAGAAGCTTATCTCACTAGGGGTAAGATAGATACTGCCTACAGGAAAATTAAAGAGACCTTTGGAGAGAAGAGAACCACGTGTATGAATATCAAGAGCTCAGATGGCAGCCCAGTTCTAAGCAAAGAAGGGAAGGCAGAAAGGTGGAAGGAGTATATAGAAGGCTTATACAAGGGCGATGTACTTGAGGACAATATTATGGAAATAGAAGAGGATGTAGATGAAGACGAAATGGGAGATACGATACTGCATGAAGAGTTTGACAGAGCACTGAAAGACCTGAGTCGAAACAAGGCCCCCGGAGTAGACAACATTCCATTAGAACTACTGACGGCCTTGGGAGAGCCAGTCATGACAAAACTCTACCAGCTGGTGAGCAAGATGTATGAGACAGGCGAAATTCCCTCAGACGTCAAGAAGAATATAATAATTCCAATCCCAAAGAAAGCAGTGTTGACAGATGTGAAAATTACCGAACTATCAGTTTAATAAGCCACGGCTGCAAAATACTAGCGCGAATTCTTTACAGACGAATGGAAAAACTGGTAGATGCAGACCTCGGGGAGGATCAGTTTGGATTCCGTCGAAATGTTGGAACACGTGAGGCAATACTGACTTTACGACTTATCTTAGAAGAAAGATTAAGAAAAGGCAAACCTACGTTTCTAGCATTTGTAGACTTAGAGAAAGCTTTTGACAATGTTGACTGGAATACTCTTTTTCAGATTCTAAAGGTGGCAGGGGTAAAATACAGGGAGCGAAAGACTATTTATAATTTGTACAGAAACCAGATGGCAGTAATAAGAGTCGAGGGGCATGAAAGGGAAGCAGTGGTTGGGAAAGGAGTGAGACAGGGTTGTAGCCTCTCCCCGATGTTATTCAATCTGTATATTGAGCAAGCAGTAAAGGAAACAAAAGAAAAATTTGGAGTAGGTATTAAAATTCATGGAGACGAAGTAAAAACTTTGAGGTTCGCCGATGACATTGTAATTCTGTCAGAGACGGCAAAGGACTTGGAAGAGCAGTTGAACGGAATGGACAGTGTCTTGAAAGGAGGATATAAGATGAACATTAACAAAAGCAAAACGAGGATAATGGAATGTAGTCAAATTAAATCGGGCGATGCTGAGGGAATTAGATTAGGAAATGAGACACTTAAAGTAGTAAAGGAGTTTTGCTATTTAGGAAGTAAAATAACTGATGATGGTCGAAGTAGAGAGGATATAAAATGTAGACTGGCAATGGCAAGGAAAGCGTTTGTGAAGAAGAGAAATTTGTTAACATCGAATATAGATTTATGTATCAGGAAGTCGTTTCTGAAAGTATTTGTTTGGAGTGTAGCCATGTATGGAAGTGAAACATGGACGATAACTAGTTTGGACAAGAAGAGAATAGAAGCTTTCGAAATGTGGTGCTACAGAAGAATACTGAAGATAAGGTGGATAGATCACGTAACTAATGAGGAGCTATTGAATAGGATTGGGGAGAAGAGAAGTTTGTGGCACAACTTGACTAGAAGAAGGGATCGGTTGGTAGGACATGTTTTGAGGCATCAAGGGATCACAAATTTAGCATTGGAGGGCAGCGTGGAGGGTAAAAATCGTAGAGGGAGACCGAGAGATGAGTACACTAAGCAGATTCAGAAGGATGTAGATTGCAGTAGGTACTGGGAGATGAAGCAGCTTGCACAGGATAGACTAGCATGGAGAGCTGCATCAAACCAGTCTCAGGACTGAAGACAACAACAACAACAACATGTGAATGCCGTTGTATCACGTAAAGTAACCTGAGATGCGAAATGTTTTACATTACAAGATCTCGACTGTTAATTCATCAAACTGCAATTATAACTCCCCCAATTATATGGAATTACGTTCATTCGACATTTAAATGTCACGTCTTTTCAAAACAACATTAGAATTATCATTATTAGTGTCCACAATATCCCCATTACTTTATCTACGTACAAATTGTCAAATTGTCCCTCTAGCTCTTTTTCTTTCAGTCCGATCCGTTAGTGTTCTTCTTCGATGCATTGCTTAAAACAGATTAAATTTGCGTACAGTAAGGGAAGCAAAATGAACAAATCGAAAATTAGGAACGTACTTCAGATTTTGTGGTAGCGACGGCAAATGAAGACGAAGTTAGTTCCGCTTACTCTTTAGACAAAAGTAAGTGAAACGACGGTCATAGAGAACGTTCAGTCTGTGTTCACCCGGTGTCTTCGTTACTAGGATGTTTTGTTTTCCACTGTTGCCTACATAAACTACTTAGCAATTGGAACATTGTCAACTGCCCTGTAAACGTGTGTACTACACATTAATCATCTACCATATTTAAGCATGAACTTCCGAGAATGCGATTTCACGAAACGTTTTTAGTTCCCCGTGTCATTTCTACCATGGTACGTGATCGCTACTCGGAGTAGAAATTGGTACCTTTGTGAGAGAAACAGAGGAGGAGGAGTTTAGTGTTTAACGTCCCGTCGACAACGAGGTCATTAGAGACGGAGCGCAAGCTCGGTTCTCGCGTTAGGGAAAGATGGGGAAGGAAATCGGCCGAGCCCTTTCAAAGGAACCATCCCGGCATTTGCCTGAAACGATTTAGGGAAATCACGGAAAACGTAAACCAGGATGGCTGGAGACGGGATTGAACCATCCTTCTCCCGAATGCGAGTCCAGTGTGCTAACCACTGCGCCACCTCGCTCGGTGTGAGAGAAACAGGAAAACGTTTTTCATATGTCTATCTATATCTCTTTCCTTTAGCCTCTCTCAACCACTAAGTGCACACACGTTTTTCACATCTATGGCAAAGTACCTTTAGAATTACGTAAGTTTCATTGTCCTCCTCTTATAATTGACATTAAAAATCGATATTTCAGATTTTGACGCTCAGTTGTTAATATAAAGATTGTACAATTAGTTGCTGATGCATAGAAAAAATTACTGTCGATAGTAATAATTTGTATAAGAATCAATACAGCTTGTGTTTAAAATATAGGCGACAGTCTATAATGTAATAAATAAATAAATAAATTTCTTTTTTTCGTTTCTTCTGCGTCATTGACCTTAACTTCGAAGCTGCTCCATGCCACTATTGTCGACTGAGATAGCGCAGTGGACTTTCCACTGGGCTAGTGATCCGCGCCTAGTCAACTAAACTTAGGTTTTCAACTGTTTCTCGAAGACGCTTATGGCAAAAACTGGAATTTCTGCTTTTCCTTGCCCAGTCTTCCCAAATCTGATCTGAGCTTCGTCCACAATCATCTCGTCGTCGACGGTCCATTAACCCGTAATCTTTCCTCCTCCAATTATCGATGTTTTCTTTAGCCTCGTATCATAGAGACTTGATTGTTGCCCTACCGTCACCCGAGCAGTGGTGTTTTTGCTGCAAACATATATGCTCTCTTAGCTGCTGACAGGTTACTATTAATTTCGATTTCACAGCTGTTACAAATATGTTAAAGAAAGATGCTTCACTGGTATTTAAAACTGTCGTTTCTTTCTGATGTCTGTTTATTTAAATGATATTAGTTGTGTTCACACAGTGTCGGTCGTAATTACCGGCACAGGGGCTGTTTAAGTGACAGTGAAAATTAAGTAGAATGGCAGCCCTCGGCAGGCGTGGATCTTGTTTACGTGTTTGTGTGTGTGTGTGTGTGTGTGTGTGTGTGTGTGTGTGTGTGTGTGTGTGTCCTTTCACCTTGTCTTTCGAGGTGCCTACGATTTTCGTAATAATAGTAACAAGATCGTTTGATACAATAGTAATAATTTGTTTACAACGGTGCTTAAGCAAATCACTTTAGCTTAACATTCTGTATTCGTGGGCAGACCCTCACACAACCAACTGAAAACTGTCTTCTATTAAACGTAGCTTGTAATTTGTAGAACTTTTTCCGTTTTTGGGGCTCTTCGTTTTCACACCTCTCCGAAAGTTAGCTGCGAAATTTCGAAATTGATATAGGCTAAACAAAAATATTAAATTTCTTGTGAAATGTGGTTGTTTGTTTCTTTGAGAGAGAATCATGACATCTCCCTTCTTGAACTCGCATCTGGCCCTCTAGTATCTGTCTAAGCAATGCGTTTCAGCATTAATAAAGGGGTGGGGGGACTTAAAACACCAAAAATGTCTACAGAATTGATGGAAAACATTAGCCTGACAAGCCTGGAATTTGAACAACTAAGTAATTTTACTCCACATTTTAGGAAAAACTATAGCATCTTAACTGAACGCCTTTGTTCGTGGCTTCAAACGACCATGTATCAATCAGATTTATAGTTTCCGTTGCCCCCTAAATCTTTTGAGATGAATGCCAGGAAGGATTTTTTGGAAAGGGACATGGCTCGATTTCTTCTCCCTTCTTGTTTATTTTGAGTTACGCTGTGTTTCTAAAGATCTTGTCACAAATAGGACGCTAAACATTAATCTCCCTTCGTTTTGGTGGTTTCACACGTGTCTACACGCCACTGTTATCACAGCAGTAACAGATAAACTATTCTCTACAATTCCCACATGATCAAAGTCAACATAGCGATCGTGACAGATGATCTGGAAGATATTTCTTGCTGTAACAGTGTTACCGTAAGTCAATTAGTAGTGGAGCAGTCAGTTATTGGCTCTATCGTCCCAGGGTCGGCGAATATTAAAGGATACCTAACACCACCTGGAAGCCTCGGCGAACATTTTGTCTCTAACAAAATTTGTTCCCTATGATGTGATCTATTAACCCTAGACGTTTGGTGACTTTGAAATAACCTGCCCACTACCTCTCATCTGCTGCCTTACAAACGTTTATGAAAACTGCAAAATCAGCTACCAGACCTATATTCACACACCGTGGGGCAGAAATTGAATTCTAAGAATATATTTCAGTGTTGCTACTTGCTGGCCATCTGTTTTATTTAATTTACGTAATAAAGAGATTAAAGTGCAGTCCTAACTTAATGAACTATGTTTTCTATAATTATTACTCCATAGAGCGAAGTCTAAATGCACAGTTATTGTGCTTTTATCTAGAGTTTGGAATCTGGGCGACTTGTACATTGAAACAGAAAGAACAAATGTCTACGTTAAGTGTTTTAAAATGTCTGTTTTCACACATGCTTATTTTCCTATCCATTCCATCCTGTTCTGCTTTTGCTCTTTCCTTGCGGATCTCGAGTTACAAATACAGTTTCCAGAATAGTATAACATACCCTCTAATTACTCAAATAACATTTCAAGGTACTGTGTACAAAAGAAGCAGGTACCTCCCACAATCTGTTGAATATCTTCATTAACTGTACTTGTTAATTTGCTTGTAAATTTAAAGGAGCATTTATCTTTTTCTTTCAGGAGACAACTTGCAGACTACGCCTTTGGATCGTTCGTACAAAGCACAAGTACTTGCTCATTACCCAGACAATGTTCCTTGGAATCCATTTGATGAAAATGCTGTTTGCATGGTAAGAATTTCCTGCCTATTTAGAAATCAGTGGTTAATAAATTAAAATTTTGCATACACGGTACATACGGTAACTGAAACTGTTTTACACATTTTTAGAGTTTTTAATCAGTGACTTAGCGAGGATGGAAAAAAAGCAATCTACAAGTTTAACTTTATGTAAAAGTTTCTTAAAAAATCTTTTAATAGTCAAGGTTTGCAGAAAATAATATCAAGTGATGACTGCGAGGGTAATCCAAAAGTAAGGTCGCCAATTTTTTTTATAAGTACGTAGACTTGTTTATTTCTACAGTGGTTTACATCAGTTTACAGCTTGAACATTTATCTATTTTTCGACATAATCACCATTTTTGTAGACGCTGTGGCAGTTTTTGTATACCCATGTCATACCAGCACGCCGCCGTGCTGTTCAGAAATTTATGAATGTCTTCTTTCATTACGTCGTCGGAGCTGAATCGCTTTCCGGCCAAATGTTCTTTTAACCTAGGGAACAGGTGACAGTGACTGGGCGCTAAGTCAGGACTATTAGGGTGGGTGGTTGATTACGTTCCACTGAAACTGTTGCAGGATAACAACGGTTTGCCGAGCAATGTGTGGGCGAGCGTTGTCATGGAGAATATGTACGCCCTTGCTCAACATTCCTCTTTTCCCGTTTTGAATTTTTTCAGGGTCTCATAGTACCCGTCAGCGTTAATTGTGGTCCCAGCGATTCAGCTCCGACTGGGAGGTGAAAGAAGAGGTTCATAACTTTCTCAACGGCATGGCGGCGAGCAGATACGACATGGGCATACAAAAACTGCCACAGCGTCTACAAAAATGCATCGACAGAAATGGTGATTATGTTGAAAAATAGCTAAATGTTCAAGCTGTAAACTGATGTAAGATTGTAGAAATAAACAGGTCTATGTACTTATAAAAAAAATAGGAGACCTTGCCTTTGGGATTTCCCTCGTAGTTTCAGCTGATTACACAGCCATCTTCTCATGGGTTATAAAAACAGATCTAGTGTTGCGTCATAGAATGAGATTAACCCACAACGCCTGTGTAGACGCTCATTTAAGAGAGGAGTCTCAATGAAAATAACGGCGTATATCACTGCGATAAAAGAAAAGGTACTCAAGACCCTACTTGCGGACTTGAATACCTATTATTTATCACAGTGGTTTATGCTATTATTTTTACTGACATCTCTCTCTTAAGGAGTGTCCAATCAGACTTGTGGCGTAGCCTCATTTTGCGTGCAGACACTGCAAATGTTTTTATAATTAATTTTTCGAGATATGGATTTCCATCCAGCTACGTGAACATACGATGCATTTCAGTTTCCCAGAACAGTGAAAGCACAATTTCACAGTACACTGCTACTAAAGGAAAGTTTCTATTCGTATTGTCAGCAGGGGCCCAGTGCAAACGCATAACTCTGAGAACAGGCTTTCATGGCTGTGAAAAAAGTGATGATGCCAACAACAATGATGATAATATGTTTTAGAGACCTTTTGAAATTTTATTTAATGCTATTATGCAACTACAAATTAATGTAGCTAGTTGTCAGTTACTATGACTGGTTATAGTAGTTTGTAGTTTTAGTTGGTATTTATAACAGACATGGTCAAGCCTTAACATAAAAGGCTCTAACTGAAAAAAAAATCGCAACATCCAGAAGGAGTTGTGCAACATAAGCGAAAGTTGGTAGGCGTGTTTCTACATTTGAAAGATGATATCTTTACAAATTTGCCCCAGTCGCATTAAGAGTGAGGTTTGCAGTGTCACTATGAGGATAGAAATCAGCGTTGCTGTAAATACACCCTGTAACGGTCGTGATTGTTAGTTATCTTTGAGATAGGACGTGGTGTACTGATGTTTGTCAATAACGCCCTTAAGGTGACGACGACGCCACTATCAGCACCGCACTGAGTTTGACGGAAGTCGTCTAATAGGGCTACGAGAAGCCGGAAGTTCCTCCTGCGATTCTGCTGAAAGATTTGATTGCCGGACGCCCCTTCGCCAGTAGCTTGAGTAGCGATCCCTCAGGTAAGGGACGCCCTTCCTCGTACTTCTGTCCGCTTTCGAACAGCCGTCTCCATATCTTACTCGATACAACCTTTCACGCTTACTGATTGCGATAAACAGTCCATCGCCATAAATGGTTCAAATGGCTCTGAGCACTATGGGATTTAACTTCTGAGGTCATCAGTCCCCTAGAACTTAGAACTACTTAAATCTATCTAACCTAAGGACATCACACACATCCATGCCCGAGGCAGGATTCGAACCTGCGACCGTAGCGGTCGCGCGGTTCCAGACTGAAGCGCCTAGAACCGCCCGGCCACTCCGGCCGGCTCATCGCCATGAGAGCAACAAAAAAGAAACGATGTAAAGAGAATGCGAATGTACGTTAATCATTTCTTTTTGATCACTGCGTTTGTGCCAACTATAATTACTACAACTGCATGCGCAAAAGACAGTAAGGAAAGAAGAAATGGGTATGTAAATGTTTGAAAAAGAAGAACGATATACTCAACATTAATTTACTTTCTAAAATCCGGTAGCCTTGCGGCGAAACATTAGTTAATGAAGTGTAGCGGGACAGTGTTCAAAACATACCCGAAAGTACGTTCATAAACAGAGATATGATTGACATGTCATCTAAATTCGACGTACAATTTTAAAATGTTAGAAATAAGGAAATGAAGTAATACAGAATGCTGTGCTTATAACGTACGTTGTTGTTCTACATTGTTTAGTTCTGGTATTTACAGGGTCACAGAGAAAACATCGTAGGTTTTGGAGGGAAAAGCCGTAATTTTAATGATCTGCACTACAACCGAAACAAGAAGCACAACTTATGGAAAAATAATGTAATGTGTGTTCCAGCTCACAAGCAACATTGAAGCTGGTAGTTCCTGTGAAGCATGGACAGAGGTTATATTCGACAACCAGAATAAATTAATAACTGGCTCATTTTACGGACCCCCGGTCTCAGATGAAACAGTTACTCAACATTTCTAGGAAAACTCGTGCCTCATACAATTATAGTTGGCAGTGACTTCAATCTACCTTCCGTATGTTGACAAAAATACATTTTCAGACCATATTGTGATAGAAAACAACTTCCGTAATTGTTCTAAATGCTTTTTTTAAAAATTATTTTGAACGATTAGTTCACGAGGCCATTCAAATTGTAAATGGTTATGAAAACACACTTGACCTCTTAGCCACAAATAATTCTGAGCATGACGAAGGATACAGGGATTAGTGAACACACAGTCGTAGCGAGGCTCAATTCCCTAACAAACAAATTCACTAAAACTAAACGCGAAATATATCTGTTTATAAAAGCAACTAAAAATTCGGTTGGCGTCTTTCTAAGAGACAGTCTCCAATCCTTCCAAACTATGTAAGCGAAGACCATATGTGGCTTAAGTTCAAAGAGATAGTATCAACAGCACTCTAGAGATACATACCAAATAAATTAATAACAGACGGCACTGACCCCCATTGTTTCCAAAAAAGAAAAAAAAAACACGACGGAAAGTTGCTGCAAGAGCACCGAAAAAGGCACGTATAATTTAGGCGAATGCAAAATCTCCAAGATAGGCGAAGTTTTCCTGAGGCTCGAAATTTGGTGCGGATTTCAATGGTTTTCACAATGAAACTCTCTTTGGAAATGTGGCGGAAAATCCATAGAGATTCTGGTCTTATGTTAAGTAAACCAGCGGAAAGGCTCAGTAAGTACCTTTCCTGAGGGTCGGGAGGCGAGTGAGGAGGAGGAGGAGGAGGAGGAGGAGAAGGAAGAGGGGGAGACAAGGGACCCAACCCTTTGGAGCACACCGAAAGATTTGGCAGGAATTTAGCCACTGTACTCGTACATGATTGGTGGCAGCGGTGGTGACGAGAATGTGCGGCCATAAGAACAGGCTCTGGGTGGCCACGTGGCACGACCGAGAGGGAAGACCATCGTGTGCGGCGTATGGTTCTGGCGCATCGTACCGCATCTGCAGCAGCAAGCAACTCGAGCAGCGGTTGGCACCACAGTGACATAACGAACTGTTACAAATCGGTTACTTCAAGGGCAGCTCTGAGCCAGACGCGCTGTAGCGTGCATTCCAGCGACTCGGAACCACCGGCATTTGCGATTTCACTGGCGTCAAGCGTGAGGCCATTGGAGGGAACGGTGGAGGTCTTATCGTTTTGCTTATAAAATCTAGTTGTGCCTTGGTCCAGTCATGACTGTGTTTTAGGTAGGAGGAGGCCAGTTTAAGGCCTGCAACCAACCTGTCTGCATGCTAGGCGCACTGGACCTACACCTGGTCCGGGATGCGATTTTGTATGCCAGTAGGAGTACTCTCGTGGTTATCCCTCGCACTTTGAATGCAAAATTGTATATCAGTCTGGCGATTAGATCCGTCGTTCTGCCATTCATGAACAATATTCCAGGGAGTGTTTTCCAACAGGATAATGCTCTCCCACGTACCACCGATGTAACCCAACATGGCTCTGTTGCCCCGAACTCCTCGAACACCAGGTCTGTTTCCACTTGAGTTCATATGTGTTATTATCAGACGACAATTCCAGAGTCATCCACAAACAGCATTAACCATCCCTGTACTGACCGACGAATTGTGATAGGCATCCGGCACCCATACAACACAACGCATACACGTTTGCATGCTTGCATCAACGGTCTGGCGATTACACCGATTATTAATGTACCAGCGTTTCACATTTGCGTTGGATTATCCCGCGATTACCTCAACTCGTTATCTTGCAGTATTATCACTTAAATATTGCATAGAAAAACAAAATTTCATTACTTTGTTATTTGGTGCATTTGCATTTCATGTTACACCAGGTGATCAAAAAGTCAGTATAAATTTGAAAACCACGGAATAATGTAGATAGAGAGGTAAAAATTGACACACATACTTGGAATGACATGGGATTTTTATAGAACAAAAAAATAAAGTTCACAAAGTGTACGACAGACGGCGCTGGACGGCAAAACATCGGTGACTGCGCTTGACAACCGTGTTACAGAATCGCGCCGTCCCCAGCCTGGCTGATAAACACCTGCTGGAACGTACGATGTTTATGCAGGATGGCTCTCCACCCTATATTGCTAGACGCGTGAAAGATCTCTTGCGCGCGTCGTTTGGTGATGATCGTGTGCTCAGCCGCCACTTTCATCATGCTTGGCCTCCCAGGTCCCCAGACCTCAGTCCGTGCGATTATTGGCTTTGGGGTTACCTGAAGTCACAAGTGTATCGTGATCGACCGACATCTCTAGGTATGCTGAAAGACAACATCCGACGCCAATGCTTCACCATAGCGCCGGACATGCTTTACAGTGCTCTTCACAATATTATTCTTCGACTACAGCTATTGCTGAGGAATGATGGTGGACATATTGAGCATTTCCTGCAAAGATCATCATCTTTGCTTTGTCTTACTTTGTTATGCTAATTATTGCTATTCTGATCAGATAAAGCGCCATCTGTCGGACCTTTTTTTTATTATTTTTTTTTGGTTCTAATAAAATCCTATGTCATTCCAAGCATGTGTGTCAATTTCTACCTATCTATCTACATTATTCCATAATTTATTGTTTTCAAATTTATACTGACTTTTTGATCACCCTGTACATAAATGACCTTGTGGATAACATCGAAAGTTCACTGAGGCGTTTTGCGGATGATGCTGTAGTATATCGAGAGGTTGCAACAACGGAAAATTGTACTGAAATGCAGGAGGATCTGCAACGAATTGACGCATGGTGCAGGGAATGGCAATTGAATCTCAATGTAGGCAAGTGTAATGTGCTGCAAATACATAGAAAGAAGCCGGCCGGAGTGGCCGTGCGGTTCTAGACGCTACAGTCTGGAACCGAGCGTCCGCTACGGTCGAAGGTTCGAATCCTGCCTCGGGCATGGCAGTGTGTGATGTCCTTAGGTTAGTTAGGTTTAATTAGTTCTAAGTTCTAGGCGACTGATGACCTCAGAAGTTAAGTCGCATAGTGCTCAGAGCCATTTGAACATAGAAAGAAAGATTCTTTATCATTTAGCTACAATATAGCAGGTCAGCAACTGGAAGCAGTTAATTCCATACATTATCTTGGAGTAGGCATTAGGAGTGATTTAAAATGAAATTATCATATAAAGTTGATCATCTGTAAAGCAGATGCCAGACTGAGATTCATTGGAAGAAGCCTAAGGAAATGCAATCCGAAAACAAAGGAATTGAGTTACAGTACGCTTGTTCGCCCACTGCTCAGCAGTGTGGGATCACCGGGTATTATTAATCTTAATTTCTGGCAATCTTTTTAATAGGTTACATAATTTATGAGGTTTTTTTTGCCTGTCATTAAAGGTGGAGGGGGGGGGGGGTAGAAAGGAAAGGAGCTACTGATGTCAGACTCATCGGGTCTTCATGCGGAATCAGCAGAGACCATTGAACATGTGTGTCGGAGCAGGACTCGAACCCAGGCTTTCTTGCTTACTAGGCAGTTGTGTTAACCAGAATACCATCCAATCATAATGTTTACCGCAAATGTGCGGTCTATCTTGGCACGCTCCCCAGCTTACCCACGCTCCTACCTTGTGCCACCTCTCCGTAGTCACCAACCATGTCCTCCATATTCGCTAATTTTAGATTGCCACTGGAAGTCGAACGTTTAAGTCCGAAAGAACCGATACCACGCATCCATACAATTGATTCGTCTCGATGGAACGTGAATCTACAACATTTAATGCGGGTGCACCTTTACGTTCGACTTCCAGCGGAAATCTAAAATTAGCGAGCATGGAGGATCTGGATGGGGCTGACGCTGACGCTTTACAAACGGTCCTTGGCCTTGGCCCGAGGTGTAGGAGTGTGGACTTATTACAGTCGTTCCTAGCGATGCGATGGTGATGTGGCCTCGCTGTGTGGTGTGTCCTCTCGTTGTCCGGTGTCTATCCTGTCCTGGCTACTAGCATACAGGCATACTAGTGGACTTCGGTGTTTTAGGTCTTCTTCGCCTCGCGAGAGACGTTCTGCAGCGCCGTCTGCAGACAGCTTCCTCGTGCCGTCGCGAACCTCGTTCTTCAGCCGCACGACTGCGTCGTCTAGGATGTATCCGCAGTCGCTCGACGTGAAGACCGGGTTCGTGTTGATGGTGTTGAGATCTTTCTTTGTGACGAACTCGAGCAGAATTGCCCGATGCCCGCCACGTATCTCAATCGGCCTGTGCGGAAGCGACGGCTTCCGTACCCCTTCCGCCTGGACGAAGAGGTACGGGTTCTTCTGGGCGTTGAAGCGCCCATCCCGTACCATGGTGGCAATCTTCTTCAGCACGCTTGGCATGTTCGTGCTGTCAGGGAAGGGTATGATGTCCGTGCAAAGATTGCCACCCTCTTCTTGCTTCCCCTTCTGTGTTGCTTTCCCGCCTGGAGTTGGGGAAGGAGAGGACGGTGCCACGTCCATGGGCGTCTCCCCGGTCTCCTGTATTGCTACTGGTTCCGGGGCGACGTCCGTTTGCGCGGACACATCCGTCTGCGTGGACAAATCCTTTTGCGTGGACACATCCACCCCAACTTGTCGTACCACCGTGGGGGTGGCAACGGGGGCGGGTGTCTTCTTTTGCATCAGCCGGATTTCTTTCCGCAACTCTTGCAGCTGCCGATGGAGACCGACGACCTCCTTCTGCATTGCCGCTCTCTCTGCCGCCATCGCGGCTTTGAGAGCGGCCACGGCGTCGTCGGTGGCGGCGCTGGGCGGGGTTGCGACCGCCCCGTTTTCCCCCTTGTGCGGGGGTGGCGGGACGGCTGCCTCTTCTTCATGGACCGCTTTCTTGGCGGTTGTTCGTGTCCGCTACTTCAGATATGCGCAGATGCGTGCGTTTGCGGCGAGCGCGCCGCCACAGTTAACGCACGTTGGCGCGACGTGTGGTGGCTTGTCGCAGTCACGTGTATCATGTGCCGTTGCACATTTCAGACACGCGACTGCGTCCCCACACGCCCTGGCGACGAGTCCCATCTTCTGGCAGCGGTAGCACTGCCTCTTGTGCTGCGGTCGGCTGCGCTTCTTCTTGTTGCTGCCGCGGCCGTCTCCTGCCAGCGTGAGCAGAAGCTTTGCCACAGCAGCAAGTTTGCCTCCCTTTCCGCGTCCGGACATGGCGATGGGCTAGTGGCGTTGGCGACGGTAACGGTGTGAGCCGCAGCGAGTCCAGCAGCAGAGTGCGTGTGCGTGCGTGGTGCGTGCTGGATGGGGCTGCAGATAGGTGGCACAAGTTGGGAGTGTGGATCAGCCGGGAGCGTGCCGAGATAGTCCGAACAATTGTGATGAACACTGTATCCGGGCGGTACTGTGGTTAACACAACTGCCTAGTAAGCAGGACGTCTTGGTCTGGCACATGATTTCACGTGTCGCATCAGATCCTGCATAAAGCCCCGATGCAACTGATGTCATTAGTTCCTTTCCTTTCCATTCCTTTGTCTCCCCCCCCCTCCCCCCTCCTTCCAGGCTTCAGTTTACTTGATATGTATCACAGCTGCACATTCCGCGTGGTTTTTGTTCTTTCGGACATGTCCGCGAGTGGTGGGGAGGTAGATAGAAACTCACTAACACATTCAGTAGATCCACCATTGCCGCCTTTGAGTCGTCGCACTACTGCAAAGACAAATGACGTAGTCTAAGAAACCAGTGGACGTTACTAAAACTCAGAAAAGCCTCAGAGATTGATTTAATCTCTGGTAGGTTTCAAATAAAATTTGTGAATATGTTAGTTCCACTCTTGACAATAATTTACCAAGATCCCTTGGGCGCAGAACTGTTATCTGGGATTGGAAGGTCACAACCATCTATAAAACTGACAGCATAGTTGATCAATAGAACTACCATTATATATCATTCTCATCTATTTGTAGCAGACTCGTATAAGATATTTTAAGTTCAAGTATTATGTACCTTGAAATTCCATGGAAACCAGCATGAATGCCTAAAACATCATCTCTTGATATCCTAACTGCCGTATGTAGACGTAAACCGCTGGATGATGTATTCCTAGACTTTTGAAGAGCTTTAGATTCTACCAAACAAAGGATTCGTAAGGTATATTTAACTAGGTTTGCAGTTGGATTGAAAATTTATTGACAGGGGGAAAACATTTTTTTATGCAAAGTGGAGAGTAATTTACGAATGGAGAGGTACTGTATTGTGTGCATCAGCGAAATATAATAGGACCATTACCACACTTATTAATTGCGTGCTGATTTTACAGACTTTCAGGGATGATGACAAAGGGTAAATGTATCAATTTTAGGTAATGGACCCTGATACAGAAACGCCCAAGTCGAAAGTAATAAGCGAAAGTGTAGTCACGGCATAAACCAAGTTCATTGTTGTATACACACACTGGTTTAGTTTCAGAAGGAGTGGTAGACTTTGATCTCAGAATAAGCATGACAAAGGCTCCGCATAGCAAACCAGTATGACTTCACTATGTCGGCCAAAGGATGATAATACTCTCGAAACTGGTCGTTGATTAAAATAGGACGATTCCTTGATGATGTTACAAATTTTCGGGGATGATGCAGAAAGGTACATGTATCTGTTTGAGGTTAGGGACGCTAGTCCGGAAACGACCAAGATCTAAGGTATAAGCGAAAATCTACTCAAGCTACGCCCTAGCCTAGCACAGTGCTCAAACTCAGGGGTCAACTTCTGAACCCTCATCATGTCTTAAGAATTCTCATAGAATATCCTCCAATACCCTGAGATGATTTCTCCTGTTCATGGACTAGTAACGGCGCACTCAGCTTGATGTCAGAGAGACTGGAAGTCCTAAGTTCGTAGTGCAGTAATTATAAATTCCATTCACTTGCACCACAAGTTTCTCAAGCTGCTACATTTACGACAGTTGTTCCAAATGGCGTCCTCCAGTTTCAATGCAGGCACGGTAGCGTCGCACAAAGTTCTGTCGCACCCTTTCTGATATCCACGGTGACGTTTCAACACTGTCGCAGGAGCGAGAATTCGTGTCAGGAGATCGTCTTTACTCTCGACATACGTCTCGTACACCCGTCTTTTCACATGGCCCCACAAGAAGTAATCATGTGGGATGAGATCAGGTAAACGTACGGGCCACCGGACACGACTTCCTATCCCTATCCACTTTTCAGGTATTTACGATCCCTCAGTCAAAAGAGAGATTGGGCTCCATCATGATGAAACCACATTAGTTGACGAATAACAGTGGAGTATGTTCGAGAAACTTGAGTAGTATGTCTCTGATCGACATTGTGTACAGTGGTGCATTTAAGTGGGGAGATAAGAAACGAGCGTAGTACATAACCACTGACTATGCCTGTCCACACGTCGGCAGGTAATCTATGTCTATGGCTCTTCATAACTGTAGCGTGTGAATTCTCATCGGCCCAAAAATAACGTTGTTGTTGTTGTTGCCTTCAGTCCAGAGACTGGTTTGATCCAGCTCTCCATGCTACTCTATCCTGTGCAACCTTCTTCATCTCCCAGTATCTACTGCAACCTACATCCTTCTGAACCTGCTTGGTGTATTCATCTCTTTGTATCCCTCTGTGATTTTTACCCTCCACGCTGCCCTCCAATACTAAATTGGTGATCCCATGATGTCTCAGAACATGTCTTACCAACCCATCCCTTCTTCTAGTCAAGTTGTGCCACAAATTTCTCTTCTCGCCATTTCTATTCAATACCTCATCATTAGTTATGTGATTTCCCCATCTAATGTTCAGCATTCTTCTGTAGCACCACATTTCGAAAACTTCTATTCTCTTCTTGTCTAAACTATTTATCGTCCACGTTTCACTTCCATACATGGCTACACTCCGTACAAATACATTCAGAAACGACTTCCTGACACTTAAATCTATACTGGATGTTAGCAAATTTCTCTTCAGAAACGCTTTCCTTGCCTTTGCCAGTCTACATTTTATATCCTCTCTACTTCGACCATCATCAGTTATTTTGCTCCCCGAAAAGCAAAACTCCTTCTCTACTTTAAGTGTCTCATTTCCTAATCTAATTCCCTCAGCATCGCCCGACTAAATTCGACTACATTCCATTATCCTCGTTTTGCTTTTGTTGATGTTCATCTTATATCCTCTTTTCAAGACACCTTCCTTCAAATATAACTACTGCAACTATTTAGCATTCCGTCTCTGATGAAAGAGGCTTCAACCGTGAAAAGTACTCGTACATACGGAGGAAAGTGAGAATCGACTGTGACGCGCTACAAGAAGCACTGGTTGAACACGACAGAAGCTTGGAAGTCAGAAGGAATCAAAGCACGCACTTTCTGTGTATGGTAGGGGCATGGGTGCATTTCTCGTAATAAAACACAGTAGTCTGTGAAACATTCATTTCACATGCAATTGATCGAGCGGTGATTGCAGGCATCTCATCCACTCTAAAAGCACTGCTTCTTCGAAGTCGGGAGTCTTTCAGAAAGTAATGCAGTGTCTTTTCTTCCTCTGCCATTTTACACTGAAAAAGAAAGGCGGAATCTATTATGGGACATCTTTGAAGATTCCCGCTTCAGCCTCTACTGTTTATGAAGTTCCGATAAGTGACGGACTTAATGTAGCCTTCAAAATGGCGGCTGTAACAGGGATGCTTTCCAAGCAGCGAACTGTCATTGAGTTGCACTTGGCGAAAAATCATGGCATCGCAGATATTCATCGGCGCTTGTAGAATGTCCACGGAGACCTCGCAGTGAACAAATGCACGATGAGTCGTTGGGCGGGGCGTTTGTCATCATCGCAACGAGGTCGCGTAAACCTCTTCGATTTCCAACGTGTTGGCCAGCCACACAAAGTGGCATTTTGGAACGTGCGGACACTCTCATTCGAGATTATCGACAGATCACAAACACCTCGCTGCCGGCTGGTGTGACCGAGCGGTTCTAGACACTTCATACCGCTACAGTCGCAGGTTAGAATCCTGCCTTCGGCATGGATGTGTGTGATGTCCTTAGGTTAGTTAGGTTTAAGTAGTTCTAAGTTCTAGGGGACTGATGACCTCAGATGTTAAGTCCCATAGTGCTCAGAGCCATTTGAACCGGGGCCCGTTTGGTTGGCAGTGTCCGCAAGTTACATCACAGGGTACGATTCCGTTTGGTTAGTCCTGATCGACGTTAGTGCTTCGTGGTTTATGCCATGAAATGTATTACCAAAAACTGAATATGCTTCATTATCAGGTTTTGAGGTAAGACAGTTGCAGGTACAGCTGTCAGCCAGTTGAAACAAACAAATCTGTTATGAGTTTTTGGACGAAGTTGTGACCTTGCGTAAAAATGGAGTCGTTTCTGCACATCATTGACTCATGGGATTGGCAAAGCTATTCCTCCTTATACGATGGCCTGATTATTGATGAATCCGGAACATCGACGTGTTCATTAAAAGTAATTCCCCGAAAGTCTATGCCTTCTTACGACGTATTCCTTTACTGACATGTCACGTTTTATATTAGCCCTTTGCAGAAGTGCCCAATTCTCCTCACACAGCAGACTGAAAACACAAGTAGAAGCGGTGCAATTAATACAACACATACCTGGATCCGTAATCAACTGGAGGTTCCAGCTTTCGAGAAAATGCATTGCTGTGGTTGGTTTGCCGCGGAATTGTCGCCACATCGCGAGGTATATAGCAACGTCAACAATGTTGCTTTACCTAATGATATTCATACACTATGGCATATGTGACTTCACGTGATGCACGTGGTGCGTGAATTGTTACTCTTTGAATGTCTTTATGATATACACTGAGGTGACAGAAGTCGTGGGATAGCGATATGCCCATGTACAGATGGCGGTAGTATCGCGTACACAAAGTATGTAAGTGCAGTGCATTGGCGGAGCTGTCATTTGTGCTCAGATGATCCTCGTGAAAATGTGCTGGACGTGATTATTGCCGCACGACAGGAATTAATAGGCGCTGAACGCGGAATGGTAGTTGGAGCTAGACGCTTGGGACATTCTATTTCGGAAATCGTTAGGGAATGTAATATTCCGAGATTCGCAGTGTCAAGAGTGTGCCGAAAATACCAAATTTCAGGCATTACCTCTCACCAAGGACAACGCAGTCTCCGACTGCCTTCATTTAACGACCGAAAGCAGCGGCATTTGCGTATAGTTGTCAATGCTAACAGAAGCAACACTGCGTCAAATAACAGCAGAAATCAGTGTCGTAACCTTTAGAATAGCGCGGTGAAATTTGGCTATAGTGGGCTGGGGCAGCAGACGATCGACGCGAGTGCCTTTGCTAACAGCACGACGTCGCCTGTTGCGCTTCTCTTGGGATAGTGACCATATCGGTTGGACCTTAGAAGCGTGGCGTGGTCAGATGAGCCTCGATTTCAGTTGGTGAGAGCTGACGGTAGGGTCCGAATATTGGCGCAGACCCCACGAAGCTATGGACCCAAGTTGTCAACAAGGCAGTGTGTAAGATGGTGGTGGCTTCATAATGGTGTGGGCTGTGTTTATGTGGAATGGATTGGGTCCTCTGGTCAAATTAAACCAATTATTGGCTGGAAATGGTTATATTCGCCTACTTGAAGGCCATTTGCAGCCATTCATGGCATCCTGTTCGCAAACAGGAATTTTTATGAATGACAATGCGCCCTATCACCGGGCCACAGTTGTTGGCGACTTGTTTGAAGAACATTCTGGACAGTTCGAGCGAATGATTTTGGCCACCCAGATCGCCCGACATGTCCGAAAGAACAGACACCATGCGTTCGCCTCGATGGGCCACGAGTCCACCACATTCATTGCGGTTGCACAATTGTTTTCGACATTCTGCGGGAATCTCCAAGCAGTGAGCATGGAGGATATGGATGGGGAATGCGGATAGGTGATGCTGATAAGATTTGTTTGTTTCAACTGGCTGGCAGCTGTATCTGCAACTTTCTCACCTCCAAAACCTGATAATGAAGCATATTCAGTTTTGGGGAGTGGGTTTTATGGCATAAACCATAAAGCACCAACATCGATCAGGACTAACCAAACGAAATCGTACCCTGTGATGAAACTTGCAGTCACTGCTAACCAAAGGGGACCCTGTTCAAATGGTTCTGAGCACTATGGAACTTAACATCTGAGTTCATCAGTCCCTTAGAACTACTTAAACCTAATTAACCTAAGGACGTCACACACATCCATGTCCGAGGCAGGATTCGAAGGCGTGCCGAGATAGACCACGCAACACATAAACCGTGTGTCTGGTGGTGCAGTGGTTAAGGCAACTGCCTTGTAAGCAGGAGATCCAGGGATCGAACTCCGGTCCACCAGACATTTTCACTTATTTGAAGTCCTCATGCAGCTGACATCAAAATTTCCTGTCCATTCGTTTTCCCCTACTCGACCTTCAGTTTGCATAATAAGTATCACAACTGCGGATTCCACGTGGTGTCTCGTCTTTCGGCCATGTCCAATAGAAGAGACACGACGCACTCACATAAAAAACTATTCTTATAGCTGAATCAAAGATCGTTGTTACTTGAAGGGTAGATAACCTTTGTCTCTATTTAACAATATTGTCAGTCGAATTTCAGTGTGGTCTTTTAAAACGTAGTCCCAATAGCGAGATGCAGGGGCAACAGTTTCTCTCCTCATACAACGCTCAGTAAGACAGTGCTCTGCCAACACAGATTCATCAGGTTGAAATGAACGTCTTTGGCACTGGTGTTCAACGCATCGGTCCTGAATGGGACGGATTGTTTGATCAATAAAAGCTTTACCATAATGGCAGGGGATTTTGTACACACTGGACTTCCTCAGTCCCAACTTATCCTTTAGTGAGCCAAGGAGCGCTCTACTCTTGGCTATCGGACGAGAAACACTATCTCCTATATTTTTGAAATTCTTCCAATGTTAGAAGATACGCTCCCAGGAAAACATCGTATTTCCAATTCTGTATCCCGCCTGGAAGGCGGCGTGTGGGTCTGCTTCTGAAAACTGAAAGGTAGGCCGAATGAAGGAAGCGAATAGGAGCAGGTGAGGTAAAACACGTCGGTACTGCAAGTAAGTAAAAGTGGTTTACTGGTGCATTAATATTTACGGAGGCATATGTAACAGTAGTGCAAAATCTCTATATGAAGCGAAGTGTCCCGCCTTTTGCTCTTGATCAAAATGGTAGGATCTGCAGCGCCGCTCGTAGAGCTGAACAGCGCCGGCTTGAGGGCGCTGTCGTCGGTGTGTAGTGCCAACCTACGAACTTGCACCTACGCCGTGGCATCGTAGCTATCGATACCACATCCAATTCTATTGTTTTTATACAACGATTGAAGTATTTGTTCCTCAGATTAGCGTGTGCGCCTAGATGTAATGTTTTTTTTTTTTTACCTTGGTTCCTCTTGAAGAATCATTGAATGTAATTGGAGAAAAACTGGGAGAGGAAACGAGTAAGCTTTGTCACCATGTGCTGACTTTGACGTACTTTTTACTCAGTGATAATTTTTTAAAATAAATAGACGGAGTGCCTTTGGAGAGCCTATGGTCCCCAGTAGGCGCCAATTTATTTAGATTTTGAAGACACGTCGCTGAGGTAGGCGTTTTTAAAACTTACTTGTTTTTGGAGGTACATCGACGATACGTTCATGATAGGACATATGGGAGAGAAACTCTTAACTGTTTCCTAAATAATTTTTATTGCCTTCATCCTAGCATCAAGTTCACATTGGGGGTTGGAAGGGATGGAAGGCTTCCGTTTCTAGATGTATTGGTTTACAAAAATGATTATGGGGCACTGGGACACAGTGTTTATCGAAAGCCCATACACACGGACCGTTCCCTGCGTGCGTTCATCGTGCTGTCATCCATTGTTTCAGTGCACGGGGGTTTTACATACTTTGACAGGAAGAGCTTATTCCATTTCAGACTTCGTAAGATTGACACAAGGCCTGAGGACTCTACAAACAGATCCCTTGTGCTTTCCAGTTTGGACCTTCGCGGGAACCACTAGAATAAGAAGGCACTAGAAGCTTTTGAAATATGGTGCTACAGAAGAATGACGAAGATCAGATGGGTGAATCGTATACCAATAACTAATGAGTTGGTACGGAATAAAATACGGGAGAAAAGAAATTTGCGGCATAACTTGACTAAAAGAAGGGATCTGTTGATAGGACACAATCTGAGATATCAAGGAATCATCAGTCTAGTATTGAGGGAAATGTGAGGGATAAGAAAGGGACACCAAGAGATAAATAGAGTGAGGAGGTTCAAATGGCTGTGCGTTCCAGTACCTATTTGAACAAGTAGAGAATTGCATTGCATACAGCAGAGTGAAAAGCTCTGTCAAATACATCTTTGGACTGAAGATCAAAACAACAATAGGGCCAGTAGGTATTAGTCATGTAACCCAAAAACTACACATGTAAAGTTAAATGAATAGATAGTAGTAAAAGTTGGATAAAGCTTCTGATACTTCGCCTACTTGCTCACTGAACTTTTTTGCAGTTTACACCAATAAATTGGTTGCCTTTCTCAGACTGAATGTATGTTGTTTTTATCATTCATTTCGTATCAATTTCTGTACTTTTGATTTTCCATACACCTGGAGCATGGTTATGTTCCTATATGTTGTAAAGCAATATACAATTTGATAACTGTCACTTTTATCCCATTAAGTCACTTTGATGCAGTTCCATTATTGGTATACAACAAATCTGTCTTGCTACAGTCTCCCCATTGGATTCACACCTACAACTAACCAGTAAATGTCATCTGTGAACAAGTTTCATGTGACTGTTGCATTCAAATCATAATACCCTTGAATGTTTTCCTTGATCAACACCTTGAAAAGAAATTAATTCTGGATCATATTCTTATTTTCTATCCATGGGACTACACACTGTTCTGGCTAAGTATAGGGACTTTATTAATAGTCACATCCATGTTTAGTTTATTTACTTATTATTTATTTGTCCTGTAGATCAAATCAGTGCAATGGCTTGTACAACTGATATGGGATAAGTCAATACAAATATACAGTTTACAGTAGTCTAAAACAGTAAACAAGAACACAGAAGAATGATTATTTTACATTACCTACAAATTATGTTACTTAAAGTTACAGCTTTACAGAGAATTGTTACATGATGTGACAAAATTGACTTAATAACATTCAGCTTTGATACATTATCATGCACTAAGACAATTTTGATTCCAAATATTCCTGGATGGTATAAAAGCAGTCTTTTATGAAAAGAGATTTCACTGTCTGTTTGAATTTATTTATTTCTTGAATTTCTTGTATAAAAGTTGGTAGATGGTTATATAATTTTATTCCCATGTACTTGACACCATCACTGTACAGTTTTGTTGAGTGGGGAAGTATCCATAGAGAGGTTTTTGATCTTGTCATAATCGTAGTAATCCATATTTTTGCTAATAGCTGCTGACCAAGAATTGACAAAGAGTTGAACTTTCCACCCACTTCCCACCTCCTCCCACAAAACATCTACTTCTCACATCTTCAGTGTGACTTCTGTGTGTTTGAGGTTTTATTGGATTTTAATATAAAACATTTGTTGAGAGAAAACTGGCACTGATACTGAACAGATACACACAAATTTTAGATCTACTTGTTCATCCAGTTTCATTTTTATCGCCATCACAGAGTTTGGTGCTCCCTTCTTTCCTGATGGTGATAGTGACATGACGTAATGTCCTATGGGTCAGGCAACGATGTTTTCACTACATTCAAATGCTTTGATATAATGCATCTTGGTGATTTTATGCCAAACTGTTCTGTTGATGACTGGAACAAGGTGTGACAGCATCTCAGCAATATGATGTGCTGTAGCAACAGGAGTGCTCACTCTCTAACATAGCAGTTGTATCTAATTCATTTTCTTTTGAGTGTACAGTTGTACGCTAATGTATGTTATATTGTATACAGTATCCTGTATGTGTATTGTGTGCAGTATTTTATTTTTATTGAAATCATTAATGTAATATTTTATACCTTGTATTTATATGTTTTCAGTATTGTTTGTTTGACTTGTCCTACGTTACAATACAACCTTTGTATATTTTGATAGAGGAGAAATAGAGACAGTGTGATGTCTACAGCAGCAAAGTAGTAGTGATTCCATGCACGTTGTAGATTACATACTTTCTTGATTACCACTAGAGACTCATCACTGTCCTCATTTTTATATTAGCTGCTTCTGTTATCCATCTGGAAGCAAACTTTAGTGACAAATAAAGATTCGTTAGAGTTCTTCTGTATGAATTCCTCTGTCTATTAATTTTCCCTTAGCTGCATTGTGACAATATTTAATATGCATGGAAACCTCATGTGAAATTGAGAATTTTTAAAAGATGTCCATGTTTTATGTCTAGCAAATTGTTATTTCATAGTGACATCCTTAATAATTCATGCACTCACAAAAATTTGGTTACCATGACTTATCTAAATTTTTATTTGCATTTTCTCTGGTTTAATTTTATTATTAAATGCACATATTTAAATACTTCCTTTGTTCATTAATGTGTACTTTTGCAATTTTGTTTTCTTCTAAGAATGTTTACGTGTAATTTAAATTTAAGATTTTATTGTTGTTCTACACATTTGTGCTGGTATACTGTACATGAAGAAGCTACACAGAATAATAAACAAGTGAAGTCTGAAGCCTGTGGCACATGCTCGTGATTGGATATCAGTCTGACTGGAGTTGGAGTGCAGCCTTTTTTCACTGTGGCGGATTATTCACACCTGTCACTTTTACCACTGGGAAAGATCCCCAGTACACATTTGATAGCAGGCTGAGCGCATCTGGAGGGACTGGAATGATGAAAATTCCCAGAGCCTATCCAAGTTGAACCTGGGACCACTAGAGCTAGAGTTTAGAGCTCTACCTTCTAGGCCCCCATGATCACTCTCTGTCATGGCATTCATTTTTTATATAAAATTAAAAATTATAATTCTAAAAGTGAAGTTTACTTTTAAGGCTTGCAATAAAAATATGCTTTATAAAACAAGCAGACTTCTTTCTTGGATACCTACAATACTGAACTTTTGTGAATTTTCTTTTTCCAGTTGTGCCTGCCACACGGTCTCCAGTTCCGCACACAGAAACACTGCATTGAGCCACGCTTTCACAGCTTCATTATCACAAGAGAAGATGGGAGTCACAGCTATGGCTGTAGTTATATATTTTATGAGGAAGTTCGCAATCGAAAAATATGTAGTGCCATGCAAACATTGCAGGTAGGAAAGTCATAATTGTTGTGAGTACCAAAAACTGATATATATATATATTAAATTAAAGTATTGAAGAAGTATTTCACTAAGTGTTTGACTTCTTGTGCAAATTTCCAGCAGTTTTCAACACTAAAGAAATTGAGCAGTTGCTGGTTGGAATTGTGTCTGCTGTCTATAAAGATACTTCACACAGACTTGAGCTAGCTGTGATACCAGTATCTGTTAGCGAATGGCATGTGTTGTGTAGTTCATATAATAAAATTTGAAGGCCAGCACTGAGGCTTCTCTCAGATGCACTTTTGATGTAGTGAAGAACTTAAATGTTACAGTGCTCTGACATACACAAATAATATTGCTAAAATCTTTGTATTTTTGTGATGGAACTAATAGCTGCTTTGTGTTTTCAAGTTTTGCACACAGTGAGACACACCAAAAGAACACGTATTATCATAATTTTTTGTCACCACAACAAATATGGTACAAAGCCAGTAAGAGAACATTTCTTTATATGCACATTGGCAGTGTGAGTCACTTCTGAAAGTCTATGGGTTAAATAAACATACCAGTTGTTTAATGTGTTCCATGTTACCCAGAGTGATCAATTTTTAATGTGGGCATACATGTATAAGCAGAAAAAAAGCCTCACAAATCTCTCACAGTGTACAAGAACTTTTCTTTTACTTATTTGAAAATGTGTAGAAAATTCAGTGGTTCATGACTGATTAATTATGTGCAAGTTTATGTGCTGAAGAAGGCAAACACAAAAGTTATTTGTTGGAGATGTGATGCAGTTTAGTGACTCTTGTAGGAATACTTCAGTATAGCTCAAAAAGCAAACATTATCCTGTCAGCAGCAAAATCTGCTGCTAAAATAGAAAGACTGTTGATTCTACAGTGATAAAAGGCTATGAGATATGAACCCACCAATATATAGCTCACATTGTTGAAGGTTCTTAAGTCTCTTTTCTTCATATTCTTGTTAAGTACTGGTATATATGTGGATAGCACATGGCCAGTTGCTCAGTAGTTCTCCCATACAGACTGACTTAGAGTTTCAGCTTATCACTTGTAACTGCTGTAGCATTTCATACGTGTGTGTGTGTGTGTGTGTGTGTGTGTGTGTGTGTGTGTGTGTATGTGTGTGTGGAGGGAGAGAGAGAGAGAGAGAGAGAGAGAGAGAGAGAGAGAGAGAGAGAGAGAGATCTTGCCAGTTGATGTTTACTAACAACTTTCTCATTATTTTGTTCCTTGCACAAGCATTGACTTTCCATTGTAAGTTTTTATTGTTTCCTGAGTTATTGCTACTGTAATAATAAGAAATTTCGCCTTGCCTGACGATTTGCTTCTAAAGACATAATCTTGGAATAAACAACATCCAGTTTATACTTTCTTGTGCTTCCTGTAAAATGTATTTTATATACTCATAAAAAATAACATTATGTGAACAAAATTCTCTTAATAGTGCTGTTTTGTTCTTTCAAGGCAATGCACTTAACAGAATTATCAAGCAGTCATCGTATTCCACAATCTCGCTCAAGAAGACAGGGTAGGCTAGCTGCTGATGGCTCACACAATACTCGATCTCTTCCAAGACACTTCAAACTTTCAATGCACCATCCTGCAGCAGCCCAGAGCTACTATGAAGCCGCAAAGGACACACTGTATGCATCAAAAAGCATTGCTATCATCTCGCAGTTACCATATGTTCGAGCTACAAAACTTTTCCTGGAAGGGCTGTACAGGTTTGTAGCTGTTTGTAGGTATTAGTAGCCTAATAAACCTTCATTTTATCATAGGAGAACTCTTGTTTTAAAACAAAGTGACACAGTCTCATTCTTGAAATTATTTTTTTTGCTATGTAATTAAATAATTGCAATAACAAAATAACAAGACTTTTTTTATATATGGTGTGTATGTAACTTCACACATTTAATTTGAAGTGCAATTAAGCCCCTCAGTATTTCTTTCTTTAGTAATGGTCTTTTCACCAGTTGTAATATTAACATATTCTATAAGTTTCCAACATAAAAGTGAGTCCTGCTGCCCTGTATCTGTGTAGGATAGGATACAATCATTCTTAAAATCTGATCGATAATTTTCATGAGATGTGAAATGTTGGAGGAGAACCATTCAAGAATGTTACTTTCAATTAAGAATACAGAGTTCAGTGTGTCATATTGGATTTCAAATGTGGATATTTATCTCAGCTGAGATCTGAGTTTTAATTTCAGTTAAGTATCCAGTTGTAGTATGTAATAGAAGTTTATTTGTCAGTTACTGATGCCAAATTCTCATTCACGGATTGGAGACTTGAAACAGAGGAAAATATGACCCTTGCTTGTACATGGTAGTTTTATTGTTAAGTGGGCAGCTTCATCAAACAGTGTTGTTATGTCATTTTTAAAATACTTATGCAAGATTATTTATTATTTGCAGATGTGCTGTGGAACCAAATGCTTGTAGTGTGAGCCTAGAGAGCCATGTACACAACCTTCTATTTGAGACTCCATTACCACAGCCTGGTCGCAGTTTGCGTTTCTCCTGCCCATACAGTGGTGACCCCATTATAGTACAACGACCGAGCTCTATTGAGGAATTGCCTCTGTTTGACCTGCCAATTCGACAGCTCTTTGAACTTTTGGGAGTTGAAGGTGCTGTTCAGCTTTTCACTTGTGTGTTGCTGGAAAACCAGGTGCTTTTATGTTCCTCAGGTGAGTAACAAAAAGACATTTGCACATACTGCAGTTCAGTGTCTTGGAGTAAAATTTTATTTGATTTGTAACGCACAAGATTATTCAGCTCTGGTCCAGTAACAATACCACAGAAAAGCGTTAGCTTCCAATTTATTTAATTTGGTAAATGTCATTATGTTACATTATAAGACGAGGTTTTCCCCAATATCTCCGTATGTTTGTAATGGGTCTTATATGTGATGCATAGTGTGTGGTAACCCACACAGTGGATATAAGTCCACCACGGGCAGACTGGTTCAGACGGCTGTCACCAGGTTTGCCATGTGCACGCAGCACTACACAGGTGTCACCCGATGAGGATAGCATCTTATAAGGGCTTGGAGTGAAGTTGCTGTTGTTAACAGCTTACAATTCTGGCACATGGAGCCTAGCATGCTGGGGGAAGAGAAGGTAACTGCAGGAACAGTTAATACACTCTCCTTGATGCCTCTCTTGTTTCATACAGAATGAGCAGGCAGCCTGCCCCAAGTGGTGGGTCTCTTGCTGTGAATTAAAAATAAATAAAATAAAATAAAATAAGTCAAAATGGAATGCCACTGTGTACCTACTCAACTCGCAGATGTATGCCAAGCTAGGGTCCCCAGCATTGGCACATGTCGAGCAGCTATTGGTAAGCTGTAACAGACAGCAGGTTTCTTTTCTCTGCCAATTCATGGACAACACAGTTTACAAGCCAGGTGTCTTTTCATTACGTACTTGGTGGTTATGATGTGAGTACTGAAAATTTGTTTGGGCAGATGCCTTTGCTACTGGCCGTAAGGAAGCCATTTGATCAACTTCTTCTTTTTGACAACTTCAAGGTCACTGTTAATGTTCATGTAGTCATAGACACTTACCCCCAGCCTCACCTAGAGGAGTTAGTCACAAAGTTGGTAGTGGGTCAGTTATTTCCAAAAATGGACTTGGCCGATGCCTACCTTCAGATACCATTGGGCAAAGCATCAGAACAATTGTTTGTTGATAATATGACTTTCAGCCTCTATCAGTATTAATGTTTGGGTTTTTCAGTACACCTATCGTACCAACTTTTTTTTAGAACACATTATGACAGTTTTCTCTCATTGGATTAACTATCTCAATGACATTATTGTGACAGGTGCTACTATGATGGATTGCCTATGTAACTTCTGTGCCTTGCGTACTGTTCTACAGGCCATGGGCTTCAAATGTAATCTTGCTAAGTCTCACTTTTTTCCAGGCTTCCACTGGTTGTTTGGGTCATGAAATTTCTTGGCAGGGTGTGACACCATGGAACAACATTTGCCACTTTTATGACTTTGCCCTATCCATCTAATCTACAGGAACACCAGGCATACCTCAGCAAAGTGGCGCAATATCGCAAGTGTATTCCCAGATTGGCTAGTACTGCCCAGCTCTTGCATTTTTTGCTTTGGAAAAGTGCTCCTTTTGTTTGGTCTGCAGCCTGTGAGCATGTTTTTGTGCAGCTTATCCTGTAGTCTTCACTCCATGCTTTGTCTTGCCACATTTCAACCTGGCAAGCATTTGGTCCTGGCAATGGATGCATCCCAATACTGGATGGGGATGGTCTTGGCCCATTGCCATTCAGAAGGCTCCGAACAGCTTATTGCTTTTGTGTCGAAAACACTGTCATCTTAGGTCAGAAGCATTATTTTCAGGTGGAAAGAGATGCCCTTGGTATTGTCTGTGCCTTAAAAAATTTTGTCTGTTTTTCTATGGTGCAAAATTTCATTTAATTACCTACTACAACCTCTTGGTTTCTCCGTTTAGCCCATGGTATCCTTACTGGACAAAGCTGCTCATCATCTTCAGCTTTGATCTCTGTCCTTGACCCAGTACAATTATGATATCTGTTTTCATCCTGTGTCACAACGTGTAAACAAGGATGCTCTGTCCCAACTCCCCGTGGGTCCCGACACCTCGTTTGACGAGGAGGAACTGCTTTGTTTTCAACTGGATACGGTGGTGAAGCACACAGGGAGCAGCTTCCTCATCACCCATTCCTTTATTGCCTCTGCTGTGGTGGTGGATCTGGTTCTCTGCATGATGCAACATGGGTGGCCCAACTGTCCACCGGACCAGGTGCTGCACCTATTTGAGAATTATTATGAATTACACCATCACCTCTTTCTCTTGGATGGCATTATTATGCTGTTGATGGAAGAGTTTACTCTCGGCATTGTGGTTCCACTGGCTCCATGGTGGGAAGTCCTCTGTTTTTACATCAGGTTTACTGGGGGATCTCACACACACAACCTACACAGCCTTGGGAAAGAGACCCTAGTGATTTTGTTGGTCTTGTTCTAGACACTTTCTGGTTATTGGTACATGATTCTCTCTCTCTCTCTCTCTCTCTCTCTCTCTCTCTCTCTCTCTCTCTCTCTCTCTCTTCCTCTCTTTCTGTAATGGCAGGCATGACTGTCAAGACCCTGAAGACCCTGACAAAGGTATTGTCCATAGAAGGCTTGCCTTGCACATTGAATTTGGACATTGGTCCTCAGTTCATGATGCAATATTTGAAGGACTTTACTACACACAATGGCATTGTCCACAATATGGCACCTGCTCTCCATCTGCAGCCAAACAGTGACATGGAACACCTTTTCTGACGTTTAAGATGCATCTGTACAAGCACGTAGAATGTTTTGTGACCGAGGAGGCTCTCACATTTTTGTAAGCTGTTACAGAATGATGCCAATTGTGGCAGAGATTTTGTGCGGCCAATAGCTGTGGATGCGCCAGTTTTGTTGACATTCTTGCCCAGCACACCAGTCTGGATCACAGCATTTGGATGGAGCCCTAACTGGATCCCAGCTGTCGTCCACAGCCAGCGCGGTCACCATGTCTTCGTGGTTCACACTGAAGATCGACTTGTAGCACGCCACCAGAGCCATTTGTGTTCCAGGATGGGTGTAGAGCCCCCTATTGGAGATGAGCAGGCCTGGTTGTGCCCACATACCCCGGTGGTCAGGGCTTTGCCAGCACTGATGGCAAGTTTGCTTCCTGCTGCAGGTGCAGGCACCTTCCATATCAGTGAGCAGCAGGGATGAAAGCTTGGTTTCTGTTGCCAGAGCCTCTCCTCTCCTCTCCAGTCTGCTGTGATTGCTGCCCGTACCAGCATCCCTTTTTGTGGACTCAGACATCCAGATGGCTCCCACCTCACATGTTGCCAATCCTGTACACTGGTTGCCCCGGGATTCATGGGTGGCAACAGTGCCCTGATCTGATTCACTTTTGTCAGTAAGCACTGATTGGGAAATTCTCACACTTTTGGCTGCTGCCATTGGCCCTGCCACGGATGGTGACAGCATTGTGGACAGCGATGCTTGGCCTTTCCTTCCCTGCAAGGAAGGAGGAATGTAGTAACCCATCAGTTGCTACACTACCACCCACATGGGATACAAGCAGGGAGGAGGAATGTAGTAACCCACCAGCTAGTACACTACAACCCGCAGGGGATGTGAGTCGAGCCACTACAGCAAGTGTACTGCGTTGCGACATTGCAAAAGTGTGCCTGCAACTACCTGGGATGACCGCCAGTGGCAGTCTGTTGACTGACTGCCTTCACCAGGTCCACTGTGTACACACAGCACTGTAACAGCAATATCTGATGTGGATGGCATGTTTATAAGAGCACAATGGGCTGCATCAGTTGTTAAATGTGTTAGGTGTGTGTAAACTACTTTCATTGTAATCTTGTTGGTGTCTGTCTGAGACCCAAAAAATTGTATCTTTTTTATGTACATGTGTTTCCTTGTGTTCCTAGATAGAACATAGTGTCATTTTGAGTCTCATTACAATCAAAATGATGCACAGGGCATAATTTAGTATGTCAGATTGATAGAGCAACCCCAAACTACCATGGTGTGAAATTTAATGACTGTTGTATAACATGAAGGATCGTTAGCGTTTGCAGTAGTAACGGTAACTGAGTATGCTACTTGGCCTTCTCCACTGTCTTCACGATGTCCTCAGACAACACTGTCATTCCATTATCACGGGAAATACTAATTATTCTCTGTGCTTTATTGTAATTGTCAGTAAATATCCTCTGATTACTTATCGCACTAGCTAACTTTGAGTACACATAGTAAATTACAGTGAGAATCAAAACCTGCAAACTGAAAGTGGTAGCAGTGTACCAGCTGCTAATGTAAATATTTTCAATTTTGTTGTTTTCATGTATTCACTAGGTTATGTTATTGTAATCTCAAATTACTGCAACAGAATAGCAATAGAGGCCAGTTAGTATCTAGCTTTGACATGAATAACCCAGCTTTAATAACCTCGATATTGATGGGATATTAATGATATTTTCACTGTCTCTCATGAAAGTGTAAAGTTTCATTGGCTTTTAAGCAAGTAGTAATAGAAGGCTTGTCATAGAAAGAAACACCAAAATATCTAATAAAGAAGGCACCAGTGTTCAGTTGTCAGAGTGAGATGTATAAGTAGTATCAATTGAACTTTGCAGATTATCAGAGGCTTATGGTGGTAGCGGAATCTGTAACATGTCTGCTGTTTCCATTCACCTGGCAACATGTCTATGTGCCAATTCTACCTGCATCTCTGCAGCATTTCTTGGATGCTCCAGTTCCGTTTGTGATGGGATTACATAGTGGTGAAGCACAACAACGAATTGTATCAGAAGTATGTAATGTTTTTGATACTAATGTTTTAATAGGAAAATTATTTAGTTGTAAAAGAAATATGTTCAGATTGTTTTCATTTTATTATTTATAATATGAATTGAAAAAGAAATCACTTCTTTAAATGGTTTACAGATTTATACTTCCAAAAGCACCCACTGCAACTGAAAAGCATTTTTTCAAAACTCAATAAATGTAGCAGATACATTTTCCATAAAATGAGTATTAATGTTTTCACATAGGTAGATACTGCAATTGAAGAGCGTTTATTCAAAACTAAATAAATGTAATGGATACAGTTTTCCATAAAATGAGTATTAATGTTTTCACATAGGTAGATGTGTGTGAAAATTTTAATCTTAACAAGATTACTAGATGTCACTGACATTAATGAAGTGCTATGATGAAATATATTAAAATTTTATTTTTATAGCAGTATTTTTTCTTCAAAAGTTGATAAATGCATAAAATTACTGCTGGTATCAGTTGTCTGTTTTAGTTCTTCATATTGTTTTAATTTTTTTTGCAACTAATTTTTAACATGTTTTAGTGTTTATTATATGCCTACATTGTCATACTATGCATATTTTTGCATACATTATTATATATTGCATTTTTTAAATTTATAGTTGAGAATACACAAACAGTAGCAACAGAACCATAGTGGTATAATACAGTAATAACAATGATAACTGTTTTAATGTAAATGTCTAGTTTGTCATTATTATCAGTACTTCATAATGTATGGAAAGTATTACTTGTTACAGTTAATTGTTGTTGTCAAGTTTTCTCTCTTACATTTATACAATGTTCATCTTGTATAAAACTCCTTTGCATCATCTCAAACTTCAAAGTACTTTTCCTTTGCCAACCATGTTTTGTTTTTGTAAAAGGGTGGATGTTAGTACTGTTGGATGCATGGTTTCTTTATTCTCAGTGGTTCCTTCTTCGGGCAGAAGGATTGAAGTGGAAGGAAGAGGGGCAAAGGAAAAGGACTGGAGAGGTCTAGGAAAAAGGGTAGATTTTGGGAAAGTCACCCAGAACTGCAGGTCAGGGAAGACTAATGAAACAGAATGAAAAGGAAAGACCGATTGTTGGGGAATGCATTAGACAAGATTTGGAAACGTGAGAGATTAAAGGTGGATGGCAGGATAATATGCAAGACAGAGACTACTAATTAACTCATGCACAATGTTTAAGCAGCAATCTCTGTCTTGCATATTACCCTGTCTTCCACCTTTATTAAGCTCTCAGATTTTAAAATCTCATCTGATGCAGTCTCCAGCAATCAATCTTTCCTTCACATCCCGTCCAGTAAGTCTCCCTGACCTGCATTTCTGGATGTGACTCCTGAAATGTACCCCCTTTTCTTGACCTCTGCAGTCCTTTTCGTTCACCCCTCTCCCTTCTTCTTCTATTCTTCTGCCTGAAGAAAGAGCAGCTGACTCCGAAAGCTTGCCTAATTATAACCTCCTTTTATGTGTGTGTTCTGCCACTGCTTGACTAGTAGATTTTTTTGATCTATCCAATTAAAAGTCTATAATTAAATACACAGGATGTCCAAAGCTTGTGTGCACTCTTTGATCTAAAAACTGAATAATACAGTTTTCTCTTTGATGGAAAGTTTCAAAAACAGAAATAAACACTCCGCAAATATAGGTTAAGGTGCATTGAAAACTTTCGAAAAAACATTCTTCACTTGAAGAGAATACTGTCATTTACAGTGACATTTAGCTCCTGCACACAAAATGGTTGATTCTGAATGACCCTGATGCAGATAGAGGCCACAGATTCCACACTTTAACTTGGTTTTAATGATGTCTCTGGTTACTTGCATTCTTCGAGCATATGTATCATCTTGCTTCCCTAGTTGATTCCTTGTTCGCACGAATTTTAGTTACGTTTAGTTTCTTTCCAAGGATCTCTCCCATTACGCAAATGATAGGCAATTGGAGTCCTTTCAAATCCTTGGATTGCTCTTTTACACATGTTTTCAAAAATTCGAGGCCTGATTCTGGCATTTGATTTCCCTCCGTTTCACTTTGGCACATTCACCTTGAACAGTTGTATGAGTTTACTGCAGCTATATCAAGTAGGCTGTAGAACATTGACAGTGGCCATGTTTTAGTACCCCTTTTTGTAGAGTTAGTCCCAACCATTTGATCCACGCATCCACTTCTCCCTTAGTGGATTTATAGGTTTATATGAGTTTTCTTTTTTTGTGTATCAACTTCTACTCTTGTATCATGGTGTTGTGTTGACAACATTGACAGATTTTTTTTATTTTTAATTTTTTTATTTTTCCTTTCCGATTTAAGAGACAATTGTTACTAGATGCTTCTTAATGGACAGATCCATGAATGCAAATTTGGAGGAATACAGCCCTCTGCCTGCTTTCATCTTAAATTCTTATGTTTTGTGCTTTCTGTTGGATTTGAGTGTCCCAACCAATGTAAGTTTGTAATCTCCATACAGAATGTCCGCCAATTCCACAGAAGTGTTGAAATGGTCAGTTGTGATATTGTAACCTGTATTCTTTATTGGCTCCACCAGTGTCTTCAGCCTCAAGAGGATCTCGTTCACAGGCAGGTGTACTGTCTTTTCCAGCATACACTTCCATTTTTCTTATGTATCGTTCATTTGCACTACTAAGAATTCTAGCAAGTATACCATATTTTCCAGGTTTGTGTTTGAAGAAAACTTTAAAAGGACTGTGACCTCTGAAAAGACATAGCATTTCATCAGTTGTATTATGAGGTCCACTTCTGAAGTACTATGGGAACATACCATTCAATTCTTCAAATACTTCGCACAGTGGTACAAATTTGTCACTTACACGTCTTCCTGCCCTGATGCCTTTATCATAAAGCGAATAATTTTCAGTAGCTGATATGCTCTTGTCTTACACATAGTTCCTCTATACATGGATCTTCCCAATAAATTTGACCATAAATCAGATAACAAACTATCTGGTTAATTCCCATTAAAATTAAAATTCCCGTCAAAGCAAGTATTTCAGAAATGCTCACAGGAGGCATGTTTTTTTTCTTTCAGCTTCTTCATTTGTATGGCCAACAATTTTCTGTACTATTTCAAAAGTGAAAAATTTCTTAAATAATTCACATATACTTGTTACTTTCCTAGCAGTAGTAATTTGCTGATCCATGGACTATATTGGCAGAATCCCTTTTACAATGCTCTCTACCAGAACTTATGATATATTTATTTGGAGTATTACCTTCATGGTTTGTTTCTTCATTGTCCTCCACTTCTTTATTTGAATTCTCTTCCATTTCTGTATGATCTGACTCAAAATCACTGAAATCTGATAATTTGTCACCTACTAAAAGTTTAGCAAAACTTCTGTATCTTTGAAGCCTCTATAACTCATTTTATAAAATCTACTTTACAAGAAATACGTTTGCTCTACTGTGACAGACTGGTGATAATAATTGCTAGTAATAAAACTCAATTATTAGACTCACAACTAGAAACTGTAAAACACAGTTGAGGTTGCCAAATGAAATTTAATAAAGGAAAAATGCACGGGCAATTTTTGTCCATGCTTGGTGGTTGTAGAGAACAAAATTATGGTCACGTGTAGTACTAACCCAGGACAGAATGTACCCTTGGGCCTAAAATTTTTTATTCGCAGTTTTTATGTTAACTACAGATATGTACAGTATAGTACTTTATAAGGTGTAAGACAAATAGAAAATGACTCACAAAGACAGAAGGATACTTGTCATGATTTTTTTATAAAAGGGAAATGTACAGGCAATTTTTGCCCCTTCGTGATGGTTGTAGGCTTAATTCTTATTTACTATCCAGAGTTGTGCTTAAAACTTATATCTGTAAGTTGTCATTGTTAGTTATCCTGTAAGGAAGAATTTGAATGGGTTAATTTTATTTTACAGACTGAAATGGTTACAGTTAATCATCATATGCAATAGCATTTCATGTTGTACTCTAATGCAGAGAGAATGTCACTTGCAAGTTTAGTGACAAAGAGTTATAGCTCTGTACTTTTGCACAATGATACTTAAAACACCGCAGATATTCTTACATTATAACTGGTGGAGCTGACTGACAGTATATTTTTCTTTGATTTCTTGTTGCAGAGATCAAATTGCAACCATTATAATACTGAGATCTGTGTCCCCATAATTTATTAGTATTTAAACAGTAAATAACAACTGTGTTTTTGCCTAATCAAAATGCTGCATGTACTGGAAATTTCAAATTCTAATAGTGGTGTCAATTTTTTATTACTATCAATATAGCTTGAGAATTTGAATAGTTGTGTTAGTTACATGGCTTCTAGCAGTGTTTGTTGTTTTATGTTAAGCAGTAATGTGCTGTAAGTTGGATTCAGTATTTACAGATGTTAGTAAATATTTTCTTTGAAAAATTGGTAATCAAGTGAATGTTTAGCTATCACTAACAAATAAACAACAGCAGATTTCTTAAAAGCAATAGCCTTCTTTCTAATTTACTGGTGTAAATTTAACTGACATAACCATGAAAACAGTAAGCAGTACAGGGGTTGTTGTTATAGTATACAATCATATTGAAATGATTTTCTTGTCTTTCGTTAATGTATATCTTGACTTGTTCCATATCCCTGAAGGTGTTCCTTCTTATTAGGATCTACAGGACAGAATGAATAGATTGATGAGTGAATGTATTAATTAACTAATTAATGAATTAATGGTGGGATTGAGGATTAAATAAGCAGTCAGGATGTAACAGCTTCTCAAAAGTCCAATTGGTCTTGGAGTAAACACTTACAAATTATTAAAATGGAATAGAAAATTTGAAGTTATTAAAATCGAAAAGATAGTTCCAAACATTGTCAGAATTGCTTTTATATTCTTTATCTACATCAACATCTACATCTATACTCTGTAAATCACTGTCAAGTGCATGCCAGAGGGTGTGTCCTATTGTACCAGTAATTAGATTTTCTTCCTGTTCCATTCACTTATGGAACATGGGAAGAATGATTGTTTGAATGCCGTTGTGTATTCAGTAATTATTGTAATCTTATTCTCATGATTCCTATCTGAGAAATACATAGGAGATTGTAGTGTATTCCTAGAATCACCATTTAAAGCTGATTCTTGAAACTTTGTTAATAGACTTTCTCAGAATAGTTTACATTTATCTTTGAGTTTTCCATTTCAGTTCCACAGTAACTCTGTGATGCTCTCCCATGGATTAAACAAACCTGTGACCATTCATGCTGCCCTTCTTGTATACATTCAGTATCTCTTGTTAGTCCAATTTGGCATGGGTCCCACACAGTTAAGCAATATTCTAGAACTGGTTCCATGAGTGATTTGTAAGCAATCTCCTTTGTAGACTGATTCCACTTCTCCAGTATTCTACCAATAAACAAAAGTTTACCACTTGCTTTACCCATTGACTGAGCCTACGTGGTCATTCCATTTCATATTCCGACAGTGTGTTACACTCTGGAATTTGTATGAGTTGGCCAGTACCAACAGTAACTCATTGATATGGTCATAGGGTACTATATTATTTTCATTTTTTTAAGAGCACAATTTTGCATTTCTGAACATTTAAAGCAAGTTGCCAATATTTGCATCGCTTTGAAATCTTATCAAGATGTGCTTTCAGGTAGTATTTCATTATAGATAACTGTATTATCTGCAAAAAGCCTGATATCACTATTAATATTGTCCGCTAGGTCATTAACGTACAACATGAACAGCAAGGGGCCTAACACACTTCCCTGGGGTACACCCGGTATTACTTCTACATCTGAAAATGACTGTACATCCAAGATAACATGCTGTGTCCTCCCTACCAAAAAGTCCTTAGATTAGATTGCATTAGATTAGATTCAGTTTTCATTCCATAGACCCAAAAAATGAGATGATTCTCATGGGTGCGGAACATGTCAGAAAGTATAACATAAAAAACATAAACATTTGAATATAATACTTACTACCCTGATCTTTTGTCAGGATATTGTCAAACTAAATGAATACAATACAGTAAACCTGAACAGCTAATAAATACAGAATTAATACATTTTCAGAATGAAACATTGTTATGCACTTTTAATAAATTTATCATACACAAAATATCTAATCTTTACTGTTGTGACAAAGTGCTGTCAAAACTGAAATCTAATAGACATTTTTACTTAAGCTGGCATAACAGTCTCTATTAAGATATTCGTCTATAGAGCAGAAGGAGTTGCCTATCAAAAAGTCTTTCGATCCAGTCGCAAATTTCACTTGACGCACAATATGATTTAACTTTTGACAATAAGCATAAATGTGGTTCTGTGTCAAATGCTTTTTGGAAATCAAGAAATAGTGCATCGCCTGATTGCCTTCATCCAAAGCTTTTAGTATGTCATGTAAAAAAGTGCAAGTTGGGTTTCACATGATCGGTATTTGTGGAACCAGTGATGGTTGGCATTGAGGAGGTCGTTCTGTTCAAGATACCTCATTTCGTGTGAGATCAGACTGTTCTAAGATTCTACAGCAGATTGATGTCAAGGATATTGAATGGTAGTTTCGTGCATCACTTGTACTACCCTTCTTGTAGACGGGTGGGACCCTTGCCTTTTTCCAAACACTAGGCATGGGTTTTGGCTTGAGGAATCTATGATAAAGTTAGAAGAGGGGCTAACTCAGCTGCAAATTCAGTATAGAATCTGACAGGGATTCCATTGTGGTCTGGAGCTCTGCCCTGTTTTAATGATTTCAACTGTTTCTCAACACTTATAATGACACTAACACGTATTTCATTCATCTTTTCAGCAGTACAAAGATTAAATTGGGGCAGTTCTCCTGGGTTTTCCTTTGTAAAGGAACATTTGAAATGGAGTTTAGAATTTCAACTTTTGCTCTGCTGCCCTTAAATTCAGTTCCTGTCTCATTTGCTTGGGACTGGACACTAACTTTAATGCCACTAACAGTGTTTACATACAACAAGAATTTTCGTGGGTTCTGTGATCGATCATTTAACAATATTCTGCTATGGTAATATTTGAATGTATCAACACATTGGTCTCTTGACAGCCAAATGTGTTTCATTCAGCATCTCTCTGTCTATGGCCCTAAGCTTTATTTTACACCTATTGTACTGCGACTATCTAGCATGGAGGTTCCCTCCCATTATGGACTGTTCTACTGGATACATAACTATCTAATGTGTGGTCAACTATTCTTTTAAACTTGAGCCATAGTTCCTCTACTGAGGTTTTCTCTAACGTTTTTCGTTAAATCATGAGACAAGTCTGGTGGGTGATAGAAGGATCCAGTTATCATTTTATGACTGCCCCTGGTTTTGGCTCTTGCCTAAACAATCTCACATGGAGCTTCAGTTTCGATCTCGGCAGATTTGAGTTTCTTGTCTACTATGACAAATATGCCACCTCCATTTCCCGTTTGCCTGTACTGTCGATATACACTTAAATTTTCCCTGTAAATCTCACTGCTTTCAACTTAATGCTTCAACCAGCTTTCTGTACCTAGTATTATGTGAGCTTCACTGCTTTTCATGAGTGCTTCAAACTCTGGCACTTTGTTTCAAATGCTTTGGCAGTTTACCGTCAGGATTTTAATACTTTCAGCTGTGGGAGGTATTTCTTTTGATCTTATACTGATACTTCTGGGTTTTCTACAGCTATAGTTATTTGGATTGGTTGGAGTGTCTGCACACAGTCAACTACTTGAGTAGCACCCTCTGTTGTGTAGTGCACACCTGGTCCATTTAGGGGAAACCTACAGCTCTCAACCCGATGGCGCAAGTCCAGGAAGTTACAGCTTAGCTTGTCACAGAACCTTCAAAATCTCTGGTTCAGTCCTTCAACTCATCAGAACCAAAGGGACATGATCAGTTCCAGGTACCATGCTGCAAATTGTGAGCTTCGTCGAAATACCATACCCAAGGCTGGTCTTCTCAATCTTCTTTGCTAGTCACTGGAATGAACCAGGTATGACTTCAGAGCCCAGATGACAGGCATAATTTTTCCAATGTGTGCCATCATCTGTAGTTGGTTGCACTCTGTTCCCTTAGTGGCTGCTAGAATAGTCTCTTCAGCATACTGAATGAGGCCCACCAGGCATACACCCTGAGTGCACCTGGTGTCCTTTCCTGTCCCTTGCTGCCATTTCCCTACGTGGTACCATCATTCACTGTATGTTTGAACTGACAACGAATAATAGGTGCCTACCTTTTTGTGTTTTTCTCCTCTTGACACTGGACAATACAGGTTTCCCCAAAACAGGTGACGTGAGTCCCACTGGCTCAGTTTCGTTGAGAGAGAGCACCTCAAACTTGTTGCTTAGAGGGATTGGCACAATACCCTGAGTCCTCGCTAGTCCCAGTTCACCCAATACAGGACACCTGGTTCTACCATGGACACACCACTTGCAATCAAGTGGACAAGTATTGCCAGATCTTGTACCTTCTGCATAGGAGACAGGATCAACAGGGGAGGATAGTACTGGGAGGTACGTCCGGTAGTGGTTTCACAGGTACATGACACTCGGGAGCTCTTCCAGAACACTGACTCGCAGCAGCTGCCTATCATTTGTCAGTAGTTAGGGCGATTTCCAGCTGCTTACAAAAGTTCACTAATTCATGCTGTGTTCACCGTGGGGCTGCATTTTGGCTGGTGCAATGTATTAAAGGCAGTGAAAAAATAAATTAAGCCCACTGATAATCTTTTAATCTGTTGAGTTAAAAAGTTGCTAATTCCCTATAGGAACTGAAGCAAATATACAAAATGAGATTTCTATTAATGCAACATAAAAACTTGAGATAAAAATTATAATTTTCTAAAATGTTTTGAGATTAATTGTAATTGTCTGCGAACTCAGATGCAGAGTTATTTACAGTAGATGCAGATAATATGTAGTGCTACTTCTCTATAAGGGAAAACTGGATGTAACACAATATATTGGTTAGAATATCTGATGCAGTAACAAAATCACAAATGTCGATTTACTAAAATTCCTTGTGGATTATGCAAGACAATGATAGCTTCTGAAAATTCCCAAAAGTGCAGGTTTGTTTGTGTTGATATACAATGTAATTCTGGGATGATATACTCTTGCCAAAACTGTGCACCAAAAATGCTGATCTGCTACAAAACAAATTATGTATCCAAAACACATGTACCAGTAACATACAAAAGTTTTGTTTTGCAAGTGTCTGAAAATTCTCAAAATAACCAACTTCTCACATAATTGTACAACGAAATTAATGAATGATTGTTTTGAATGAGGAAAGGGCTACAGTTCTCAAAAAATTTAAAAGAGCACAGCAAGCCTATAGTTGACAATAACAGTAAGAGTTTATTGCAACACTTAGGAATTTTCGAAATTTCACAATATATTGCAGTATAAATTAGCATTGATGCTTTTATATATAAGTAAATGTATGTATTGCATAGATTTTTCACTTAGCTGATTCTGTGCACACTTCTACACTGGCGTACTGGAGAAGAACACTGCAGCGTGAGTTTATGTCGGTGAAAATTGCTAAAATGCATTAAACTTCATAGACTACTGGTGAACAGCTCAAACACTTAAGTTCGTGAATTGTGCTGTCCTTTTGTCAATTCTTCTCTGTAGTCGATCCCAAAGCCTGTTTAGGGTAAAATCAAAGTTAATTTCAACATATTTATGGTATATCATGTTGTGGATCTGTATCTTCATACTGAGGAGGGAGTACATATGGGCACTGTTGTTTCTGATTGTCAATTGTCTCTTGTTCTTTTGATTCTTACAGATACATTGATGTCATTGTAATCAGTTTCCTATATAGACCATTTTTAATGTTTTATTTCTCCTATGTATAAAGAAATTATTGCATAAGTCTACAATATACACAACACTTTTACAGTAAATCTCTGTTATTCTAAAAATGAAAATATGAGATACTGTGAAACAAACAGAGAAATAGTATTTTCTGTCAGATAGTGTCCTCTGGCACTGGAGAATCCTCTGCACCTTTTTTCAGTTAATGTGTTATACCAGGTGGTTATAATTAAAGTGCAGCTACTCGCAGAGGTTCAGTGCAGGCTGTAATTATTATATGACAGTGAAACTTAATAGAGATGGTAATGCCTTAATGTGGAATTTATGTATTCTGGGGAAAAAAATGGTTCCGATCTTCACTGCCAAGTGGGGATCTGGCACTGTGCATTGTATGACATGCATTCTGTCATTTTACTGGCTGTAACATGAGTTTACTGTATGACAATCAAGAAGAGAGACCATGAGCAGTTAGTTAAACTGTTTTTTGTAGACAGCAGCAGTTAAAGTATCACCGAAAGGTCTGAGGACAGGCCCGAAAGTGATAATAAAATTCAAAAACATGGGTGAACTTGGTATGGCACCTGGAAGGAGAAGGTATCCTGGCCTCGTGGAAGTTACTGATGAGGTTGCTGTTGCTGTAAGTGACCATGCAGTACATGCCACAGGTAGTGGTAGTGCAGTGTCACAAGAATAGTCCATCCAATGGTCAGCAGTATGCGAAGTTTTGCGGTATATTTTACGCTGCTACTGTAAAAGAGCCAGACGGTGCAGCAGCTGAAACCTCATCATCCACGACAACTTAGTAAATTTACTTTTCTGTATCTAGCACGGATGGACAATAATCTGTGGAAGGACAACACACATGTTACACTGCAGGTTATAGTGAATACACAGAACTGTCGAATTTGGGTCCTGTTAAATCACTTGGTATGCATGAAGAGCCACTGCATGTATCATACGTGACTCTGGTGTGTGGATTCATGAGCACTTTTATTCTCACTCCGTTCTTCTTTGGGGAGAATATACTCATAGGGCCTGTCAGGTGTACCGTGATGTCTGCATGTTTTCGACACCACGTTATATACCACGTTATACCTGCTTTGGAAGAGTGCAACTGTTGGGAAACCCCTGTTTTCATGCAAGATGGGGGGCAAAACATCATGTCAGTGAAAGATCTGCCTAATGCAACCTTCCACGAATGAGTTATCTGCAGAGGTTTTCTAGATACGTGGTCTGCAAGATCACCTGACCTGAATCCATGTGACTCGTGACTCTGGGCTATCTAAAAGAACTTGTTTAACAGGGACTTACTGAGTCTGCCAGTATACAGGAACACATAGCTCAAATTCCACTGGAACAGCCGCAAGCTAATGTTGATCACATCGTTTTTGTGGATGCAGTATCTTGTCAGCTTCTCCGATGCTGATATTGAACAGATTGAACAAATTTTATAAGAAGTGATTACTAATAAAGTCAACATTATGCCTTTTTTGCATTTTTACTTATTTGACCACCTTTGTGCATGCCTCTTTCCTAATCCATTCATATGGAAACATTATACATCTTCTATAATTTACAGCGTCAGATCTGCATCTGTGGTGGCCGAAATTGGAATTGATGTGTTTTCCAGGTTAAATTAGGTCCACATTAATGCATTAGCATATCTACACAGTTTCACTGGCATATGATAATTACAGCCTACACTGGACCTCTGTGAACAACTGAACTTTAATTATAATCACCCGGTGGCTTGCTGTAATCCAATGATATATGAAGGTAGTCACAACAGAGTGCCTCTGATGTACTACATTGCTGTATGTTATAAGACTGTTGAATGAAGATTACACACTGAGGATGACAAAACTTCATCAGAACATTTTGAGGTACAAGTAAAATGGAAACATTCATGTGTTTTGTAGCAGTGAAGCACTACCAATGTAGTTTCATTTATACAAATGATCATCAAATGTGTGTGATTGATGGTTGATGCACTGATATGAGAAAGAAGAGTGAACATTGTGGTCAAGCCTTTTGGAGGAAGCCTACCTATGCAATCTGAATATGTGATTGTATTCTGTTACATATAAGAGCAACAATTACTATTATTATTTTGATTGCTTTAACAACAGTTTTTGTGCTTAGTAGTGCAAGTTTGTTTTGTAAATGTTTCTGATTAGATGAGAAACATCTGAAATTATATATATTATTTGCTTAATGTAATGTGGATGTTGCAGCAACAGGGAAATCTATGCTTTGTCGATATTGATCAGAGGAAGGTGCAGCTGCCTGAGGAACTTCCAAGCTTTCCACAAAGGCAAGAGTTTATAGTGGAATTAGTGGAAGTGCTGAAACAATTCAGAGTGTCAGCAGGGACATTAGATTTAGCCAATGTGTCTGGTGGTCAGGGTGATATCATGACATCAAGCTGCATCCTTCCATCTCAGTCACAAATCCAGCCACGCCGTAAGCACTCTTGGTCTCATGATTCAGATTCTGGTGTATCTGATGGATCACACTCATCATCAGGTTCACCTCAGTCTGATGCACTCCAGAGAATTGTTGCAATTGTACGGAGCAAAGGTACAACTTAGCATCTCAACTTGCATATCTCTTACTTTAATTTGTTTTTGACTCATCTATGTTTTAGTAATTTTATCGAATCAGTATTTTGCAACTCATTTCCAGTACATATTTTATCATAGTACTTGTGTATGTTTTGATTATTTAGTATTGTTTTTAACACGCTAGTCAACTCCTGTGGCTGAGCTGTCAATATGACTGGCTACCACAAAGTACCACACAGAAGCCCCTCATTCAGGCTTTGATGTTTCCCATGATTTATACTTGATGGGGCAGACAGAACCAGGTCAGCTCAAGTGTCGTCACGAGACTGAGGAGCTATTTGAAAAGAAGTAGTGACTACGAGCTTTAGATGCTGATATTAACGGGTTGAAGGGTGGTAGACACCACATACCTCTCTAATTATGCCACCCAGTTAACCATTACACAGACCATGTGGCACTATTTAGTCCACTTGGCACTATCATTTGAAGACCATTGTTTCATAGAGTTCACTATTTATGGTTCAGTGCACTAACCAACTTGTGTTACAGAATACAGTTATTAAAACAAAGAAATATACTTTAGATAGTAAATACATACATACAACATAGTGCTATCCCTGCTTGAGATCTGACAAATACCGATCACCTCAGGTGATGCTGAAGGAAATAAATTAAAAGCATTCTTGATAATTATTTTCCACCACCATTTCACCCAAATAACAGAGATTCTACTATTATAGTGTCACAAAAAAGGAAGGAGGGGTACGGAACCAGACGAAGAAAATCCACCAAATAGCTTATACAGTTGCTCAGCATGTGGGAACTCCAGTCTGGATTATTTGTGGCTATTGCTGCAACTTTGATTAAAGAAATCTAAACTTTTACTTCTCCAAGTGGGTATTGTAATTTTTAGTTACATGTGTTCTATGGCAACTGGCATCTGGGTTGGCTTCATAACAACAGGAGAATGATCATCAACTTCTGCTGTTGGATCATGAAATACCATCCCCAACTTGATAGGCTGACTGTCACGAGGTCTGTGCAACCAGTATGTCATAACTGTTTTTTAATGAGAGTGGTTGTAGCATTTATTGTAAGCATGAAGATATGATGATTTAACCCACCTCCATAACCATACATTTCAAATGGACACACACGCGCGCGCGCACACACACACACACACACACACACACACACACACACACACACACACACACACACACTCTGGTGTTTTTATCAGGAAAGAATTTCCAGTGTCTCTTGAACATTTTAAAATAAGGTTTGCGTTGTCTCAATACCTTTCCTAATTTAAAGATTTCTTTTACTTAGAATTTTCAGGAAAAACTGTGACCTAAAAATACATATTAAAATAAAATTTTTGTGTGCGTCATTGGTCATCCTGTGTTGTTGTTGGTCCAAACATAATGTTTAATGAAAATCAATATTTAATTACAGTATTGTTTGGTTTTGTTAAATGAATTATGCAGGGCAGTTCAAAATATCTTGAATGATATCAGTTTGCCACACTGGCTGTTATTGTTAGGATTAAACCAGCATTTTATATTATTCATCACTATATAGTTTCAGCTGTGAATAAACAATCAAACCCATATTTGGGTTACAGGAAGTGTACTTGTGTATATCACACAATATTAGAAGCAGAGCATGGTTGGCTGGACTTAAGATGTTACATTATGCATAGTTTCATATAAGTGCAACTACTTTTTTTGTTGCCCCTGGTGTCATGTCTGTGACTTGAAAAGTCCTGCCAGCCACACTCTGCTTCTAAAATGTCACATAAACAGGTACATTGACTGTTAGCTAAGTATGTGTGTTTATCAAGATATATTTTACACTTGAGAAAAGCAACACAACAAAAATTTCGTAGTAGTGAACTGTATAAAATAAAAGAATTGTTTCATCCTAACAATAACAGCCAATGTGCCAAACTGATGTCATTTCAATAAATTTGTCATGGCTGTGACCCCACTGCTATTAAAATGTTACAGTTCAAATATAATGATTGAAATTGATTGTAAGTATTTAATCATGGTGATAACATTGGTAAGAATGATACATTGATAAGAATTGCAGAGAATGTATAGATTAAAAAAAGAGCTCAGTTTTTAAATACGTTGTATAGGTGTTTCATATGGCTCTTCTTGGACACATGGGCTACATCTAAGCAATAATCCATTTCATGCCATACATTCTGAAGCATATGTATAGTCCTCAACATGAGCGCATTACTAATGTTCATTCTGAATTCTGAAATTGTTTTGGCAATAGAGGCACAAATACACTAAATCTTTCACATAACCCCATAAAAAGAAATATGAAGTTTGGATATGTATGTGATTAAGCGCAGAGCACAGTGTTGTCATGTCTAATAGATTGACCCAGCAGTTTAGAAGATGCAAATTTGAAAATGTGCAAACATTTAGATCCCTATGTGAAGGTGCTCCATCTTGCTGAAAGATGTAATCCGTGGAATCCATATTAAGATGAGTCTCAGCTATTGCTCAAGCAGGTGCTGTTATACATATGTTGAAACACTTAGCTCACTGAAGAAAAATGGAACATATAATTTTTGCACCAACATTGCATAGAACACACTAACATTTGGTGAGTCACATTGATGTTCAACTACACACTAAGGCTTCTTTGTACCCCATAATTGAATGTTGGGCCAGTTGAGCTTGCCATTTATGTGGAAGTTATCTCATTGTTGAAAATAAGATATTTAGTAAATGCTGTTTCCTTCATAGCTTCCAGCATTGCTTTAGACTGATTCACATATTTAATTTACTCTACCTGTTTCAGTTCCTCTAAAATATGAAATAACTACAGTTTCATAGTAAATGCTGTTTCCTTCATAGCTTCCAGCATTGCTTTAGACTGATTCACATATTTAATTTACTCTACCTGTTTCAGTTCCTCTAAAATATGAAATAACTACAGTTTCATTTTCAGCTTCATTCTGGATAGAATTCAAACTATTGTTTGTTGCATTTGTAACTCCCTACTGGCTTTTTACATAGGTTCTATGGATTACGATTAAATGAAAGGCAAATTCGTTCACTCTTTTGTGGTGGTACATAAGGCCAGTCAGTATTTTTCTTTTGCACAAACATCCTGTTTCTTTGAATTGTTGATCCCTACTGCAGATGATGGTATTTGGAGCTTCTTGATTATATTGTTGACAAAACTTCTGCATTGTGATGCTGGAATGAAAATTATTAAATTCTAACATGCATAATGCCTGTTGTAGAGGATGTGCCATATTCACTTATAACATAGAACTTTCACCTAAGTGCCACTGCTCATGCATGAGCTTCAGATTCATTGTGCTTGCACAATGATCGAAGTTTTGAACTTCCTTGTACATTCTCTGTGATTGTTATTGATTTGCTGCTATGCTTTAAATGGTTATATCTGTTTGTAATTGCTATTTTAATTTTGAATTGCTCCGTATTTATCAAGATGAATAAAAGCAGCTGTGATTGTGTGTGGTGGTGATGGTAAATTTAAACTGTATTATGTTCATCTCTATATGTTCTATATTATAGAAGGAAAATGTGTAGAATGTCCCAAGGGATTCATTTGATGTTGTTCAATAATTCTCCAGGTGTGGGAGTAGATGATATTGTCGATGGAAACCTTAATAATGACTGCCGTGATCCAGATTATGAACTAAATGAACATCAACAGTACGTTGAAGACTTGCGGTTTAACAATGCAGTCAGAGAAATTTTTCTGAATCGCTTTGTGAACATTTTTTCGGCATATGAACATTTTGTTATTCCACCAAATCAGGTAAGTATTGTAGAAGAAAACAATCTTGAATTTTATGTCTGTGAATGTTGATAGTGAGCAAAAGATACAATCCTCATTGATGAAATATTTTAAATAAAGTACTGTTCAGATCACAAATTTTCAGTATTTCTCAGCAGATCCAATTTAAAGGTTTTTTTGTGAAAAAATGATAAGTTTGTATATGTAAATTTATATAACAGTTTCATCTGAACATTGCTTTATTTATTTAGCCATTTGATGTATTTCAGTTGACACAAGCTGTGTGATTATGTATAGGCCTTGACATTTTAATTATACAGTAATTTTCTGTAACTTATTGGATTTATAGCACAGAGTACAGCATAACACATATATGATATTGCACAGTGTATTCAGTTCTTTTTCATAGTGTGAATATTTCCCTTGCATTCAAATTTACATACATGCATGTATATTGTTTTTTGAATTGAATGATGGCAACTTCTTATCACATTTTTGTGTTTTTCTTGCAATAACCAGTGAATTCATTTACACAATAAAATGGATTTGTTTCCAGTATTTCTCTGATGGTACACTTAAAGGTATTAATGTTCTTTATTTTGCTGATACTGTTTGGAAGGCAATTGAATAGATACTTTCCCATGTATGTTACACTTATATGTACTTGAAAAACTGACATTAATTGTTACAGGATAAGGAACAGTGGTTAAGTGACAGGGATTCCATGCAAAACTTTGACAAAGCTACTTTCCTGGTTGATCAGCCTGAACAACATTTGCCCTTTCTTTCACGTTTCATAGAAAGCCAGATGTTTGCTACGTTAATTGACAACAAGATCATGACCACTTGGAGTGAAGTGGACACCAATCTTAGAGTATTTGATAGACGAATAAGGCTTCTCAGGTATGTTTCTTCTCATGCTGGTGAAATTTTGTAGTATGTTGGATTGTAAATTATTTAAAAGAGCATGTTATCCTAAAAAATAAAATTAAAAAAATATGTGTGATATTACGTCACAGATTTTGAAAACACGAAGTGAGGAGGAAAGAAATTGGTGCTAGAAGTGCACTGTATGTAAGATGAAAGAACAATAAGTGTTGAAAAAGCTGCATGTTGTTGTTTGGTAGGGTAGGAGGTTTAGTAAATCACACATTGCTTATAAATATAGTTGCAAAAACAGAACACTGTTTTATTACTATTTGCAGACTTTCTCCTAAGTCATTACATGTACACCTGGCAGTTTCTGGTAGCATGGAGTGTTTTCACCACTGAAAGATATTCACGTTCCTGAATACTTAATTATGAAACTAGCAGTTTCTTTGACTAGCAAAAATTTAAAAGTGTAGAATTGAAATGAAATGCCATGGTTTTGTATTCAGAATGAGTGGGTGTGAAATCCCTGCATTGCCTCCAAGATTTATATTTTCTGTGGTTTTCCTTAACCACTTTAGGCCACTGCCAAAATAGTTTCTTGCTCAAAGCCTGTGCCATCTTTTCTTGGTGAACAAGTGTTCTATTTGTTATCACTTCAGAATCAGGCATTGTAGCAACTTCCTTGCAATCAGAAGCAGAGAATTTTAAAGTAATAAATAAAAATTTCTTCAAATGTATATTGTTTATGGGGTGTTACGATGGATCACTCTTTAGCAAATTAGGTGGGAACACACAGTCCAAGGGAGCAGTTGACCTTGTACATGAGTTGCTGGTAATCGTAGTAGACAATATTACTGTAGTGCTGTTGCTGCAATTGGGAGATGTGAATATACTAGACATGGCCTACATCTGAATAAGAAGTGGAAAGATAGGTTGGCTGAGCTTCAAGGCCTTGTGATTACTAGTGGCAGGGAGGTACCTTTTTTAGGTTAGAATCAAGGGTTCAGATGCCTTGTTGTGAAAGAAGTCAAAATAACAGAAGAGCCTCACAAAATGCCTATGAAACACAGATAAGTGAAGTTCCTTATTTCATTAAAATATTAGAGTATTGCGTAATAAGGTAGAATAGCTTTTGTCTGTTTGGAAAATGCAGAGAACTCTGAAAAGATAGACATCCTGTGCGTCTCTGAGCACCACATAAGCACAGTCTTAGATAAGTTACGTATAACAGATTATGCTCTAGCATCTTACCGTATTTACTTGAATCTAAGCCGCACTCGAATCTAAGCCGCAGGCAGTTTTTTGGATTACAAAAACCGGAAGAAAAGTGCGGCTTAGATTCGAGTAAATACGGTATTCATGCAAAGTTGATGTGGGAAAAGGAGTTGTTACATATATTATATCTAAACAAAAAAGTAGTTCAGAAACATTGAGACAAGTAAATTTTGTAGTGATCAGTTAACAAAAATGTGTGCTTGTGAATGAACACTGAAAAATAGTTCACTTTTAATCGTAACTGTATATCGATTCCCACTGTAAAATTTTGAACTGTTCATGAGGAATATGGATTCCTTACTATGCCTGATTCCTTACTGTGCTTTCTGTGAGAAAGCAGCAAGTAGTTAGTAGTCTTGGCGACTCCTGTGTAGATCTTCTAAAGGATTCTGATTGGAAAAATGATCTGGAAACTTTATTTGGATCTTACAGTTTGGTGAAGGTAATTATCTTTTCCAACATGCATGGATAAAGACAATAGGACCATAATTAATAATGTTTTCTTTGGTGAAGCTAAAAGCAAGAAAATAACTGTTTAAGGAGTGTCAAATGCTCTTTCTGTGATCATGATGCATAGTTAGTTAGGTTCGTGCCTGAGGGATGGCTATTCCTCAGTTGAAACCAGTTAGAATAATTAATGAGCCCTGGACAGGCGTTTTTAAGAATAGCTTACAAGAGATGACCTGGAATGAAATTTATAATGAACCAAATGCTGGCATATAATTTAATCTATTCCACGCTAAATTCGTATAATTATTTGAAAATAGCTTTTTACATAAGCTTATCAAAAAGGAGATGAAACAATCACATAAAAACCACTTACCACTATCTTGTGAATGGAAAAGGGAAATGTATCTGTTGGTAAGAACAATTAAGAAATCCTGCAGTAGTTGGGCTTTACAAGAACTACTTGAAATTACTAAGAAAGTTTATTAAAAAAACAAGGAACATTCACATAATGTCAGAAATCAGTAATTGTGACAACAGAATTAAGGCTGTATTGAATGTACTGAAATAAGAGGCAGGACGACCAGCCACAGACAGCATAACATCAATATCGAACTGAATGGAAGGGCTGTAAATGATGAGTCACTGGTAATAAATACATTAAATAATCATTTAGTAAATATAGTAGTAAGTATAGAGACAACAATTAAAAGTGAAAAATCACGGGAGTACAGTGAAAAAGCAACTCTCATAAAATTCAGACATATGAGTGTATCATCAACTTTTCCTTCTTTATTAAGAAACTTATATATTCTCTCAAAAATCAAAGTGGGTCTGGATTTGATGATGTTTCCAATAGGGAATTAAATATCTGTCCCCATATAATAAACCCTGTCTTATCTGAAATATGTAATGCATCAGTAAACCAAGGCATTTTTCCAGAGACTAAAATATGCCATTGTTAAACCCCTCTTAAAGAAAGGTGATAGGAGAGACGTGAATAAATACTAAACCATTTCACTACTGATATCATTTTCCAAAATTCTTGTGAAAGTGATGTAGTTGAGAAAAATATCACACATGTGCAACGATAAATCCTCAGCAAATCACAGTTTGGATTTTAAAGAGTTGCTCTACTGCGAATGCTATTTACACGTTTGCTCAGCGTGATTGTGCGAATCAAACAGTTTATCTTCTAAGTAAACTGGAAGTTTTATGGGATTGATGGTATAGCCAACCAATGGATAATGTCATATTTGGCTAGGTATGACATGCAGAAAGTCGTACTTCATAATTCAACCAGTATAATCCATGGACATTATTGAAACTGGGGGCAATCATTGATGGGGTTCTCCAAGACTGAGTCATATATGTAAATGATCTTCCGTGTAAACTACAACAAGCAGTATTAGTTATTTTTGTAGGTGACAAAAGTATTGTAACCAGTCCTAGCATACATACAGCAACAGAAGAACTGATAAATAAGATCCTTAAAAGCATCATTGACTAATTTTCTGCGAATGGTATCACCCTCAATTTTAAAATGACACAACATATTCAGCTCTGCAAATGTAGGGGTACTATAACAGTGATAAATATGACACATGGTCGAGAGATAGTAAATAGGGTTGAAACTTTGAAATTGAACTCTACCTTTCCCAACACCCCATGGATTCCAAACCAAAAACCTCCTTCCTAGTCACCATGACCAACTACATCCTCACCCACAATTACTTCTCCTTTGAAGGCATTACCTACAAACAAATCCAGGGTACAACTACGGGCACCCGCATGGCACCATCCTGTGCCAACCTATTCATGGGCCATCTAGAGGCATCCTTCCTAAACACCTATAATCCTAAACTCCTAACCTGGTTGATATGCATTGATGACACCTTTGTGATCTGGAGTGAGGGTGAGGACATCCTATCCACATTTCTCCTGAACCTATACAACTTCTCCCCCATTTGCTTCACCAGATCATACTCAACCCAACAAGCCACCTTCCTAGATATTGACCTCCACCTCAAAGATGGCTACATCAGTACCTCCGTCCATATCAAACCTACTAACCTCCAATTTGATGGCAGCCACACTTTCCATACCAAGAAGTCCCTTCAATACAGCCTAGCACCACCCATGGTTGTAACATCTGCAGTAACGAGTGGTCTCTCTCAAAGTATATCGAGGTCCTCACTGAGTCCTTCACAGACTGTAATTATCATTCCAACCTTATACAAAAACAAATCTCCCATGCCTTATCTTTCCAGTCTCCCACCACCTTCCAAAGTCCCACTGTCTGGCCACAGAGGAGTGTTCCCCTTGTAAGTCTGTACCACCCAGGATAGGAGCAACTGAATTACATTCTCCGCCAGGGTTTCGACTACCTCTCATTGTGTCCTGACATGAGAAATGTCCTGCCCATTATCCTTCCCACCCCTCCCACATTTGTATTCCACCATCCACCGAACCTACACAATATTCTTGTGCATCCCTACACAAGCCCTGTTTCCAATTCCTTACCTCATGGCTCATACCCCTGTAATAGACTTAGATGCAAGACCTGTCCCATACATCCTCCCACCATCACCTACACCAGTCCAGTCCAGTCACAAACATCACCTATCCCATCAAAGGCAGGGCTACCTGTGAAACAAGTCATGTGATCTACAAGCTAAGTTGCAACCACTGTGCTGCATTCTATGTGGGCGTGACAACCAAGAAGCTGCCCGTCCATATGAGTGACCGCTGACAAACTGTGGCCAAGAGATAAGTGGACCACCCTTTTGAAGAGCATGCTGCCAAACATGACAACCTTAATTTCTATAACTGCTTCACAGCCTGTGCCATATGGATCCTTCCCACCAACACCAGCTTTTCTGTATTGTTCAGGTGGGAACTTTCCCTGCAATATATCCTATGTTCCTGTAACCCTCCTGGCCTCAACCTTCATTTGCCATTGTCCTCTACCATCCAGTCCCTTCTCTGTTCCCATTCCAGTACTACACAGCTCTCATTCCACCATCGCACACAGTCTTTTTACTTCTTTCCTTTTCTGCTAACCCCCCCCCCCCCAGCTGCTCTCCATCTAACCTCCTGACTGCACATAGGCTGCCCTACTCCTCTCCATCTCATCCCTGCCCGCTCCCCAGTAACAAGTCACTATCCACCACCCCTATCCTACTATCCCTCCGCCTCCCCACCCCAGCCTCCTCCTTACCCCCATCCAGTCACCAATCCCATTATGCACTGGTGCTGCTGCTCGCTGTTGCCTGAGATGGCAGTCGTGTGTGTTTGTGTGTGTGAGCTGCGTTTACATGTGTGTGTCTCTTTTTGACGAAGGCCTTTCCTAGCTGAAAGCTTGATTTGTGACAGTCTTTTTATTGTGCCTATCTGCGACGCAGCATCTCTGCTATATAGTGAGTGGCAACTTTCCTTTTCGTAGTATTGTTACATTCCACCCTGGATATTCCATTGTTTGAAAAATAAAAATTAAATTAATACAATAACTAAAACTGTTAAAATAGTGTGAGAGTGTACTCAGTTCTTTCATGTTGAGCTATATTGTGTGCTATTTAATTTATTTGGTCACATAGTTCACATCACATAGTAACAAATAGTAAAATGAAAGGAAATGAGTTACCAAAGTGAATGTCTCTGCCCATAATATGATATGTTGTGATTCATTCAGTTCATCCAAAAATAATGTGAATTACATGTGTGCTGTGTTGTTTAGGTGAAAAGAAAACTAGCATGTCTTTCTTTATCAGGAAAAGGTTTGGAGAAGGTTTTGTGAGAACACCAGACTATGAGCACTGCACTACGATACAGGACTCTCAACTACTTCTAGAGAAGCGCCTAGCAAATGTTGATGTAGTGGTCTCTCCACCCCAGGAAATTGTAACTTCGCGTGTGACTCCGAGCAGAAATACTGGTGGTTTTCCACTCTTGGATGCTTCGGTCCTCAAAGAGCCACCTCACAGGTTTGTATATTTATAGATATACATTATTGGGCATTATGCTTCTCCGTAGAACTGAAATTGTATCTTTGCTACTGATGTTGATACTGGGTATAATAGTTGATTGAAAATATATTTTTTTGTTACACTTCTGCAATAAAAGAAAATGGTTTCCTCAAATATGGACTTCATCTGACCTGCCTGGATAGTCACACATGTCAAAGCGCCACTTCTGGGATGGGGAGGGGCGCTGGCCTTATATCAAATACATCTGGCGGATTAATGACAAGGGTTGGTGTGCTATCCATCCTGGATGTAGTTTTTATATGGTTGTTCACATCCCAATATGTGAATACTGGGTTGCCACAAAAGTTCTGCCTCAATTACATGATTTGAGTCCTTATCCGGTATGAATTTTCATTTGTTGCCATTTAATTTATTTCAACAGCCAACTGTGATTAATGTCGGAATTTCATTTTCATCAGTATTTTCACTGATCAGCGGTTTTTTCCCTTTGCATGCAATGTAGAAACTGGAAGTTGCAGAGAAATATTTTTTTTTGTAGGAAATGTAATGTAGTTTAATTTTCTATTGGAGAACATTGCTGGTCATGATTGCTTGTTTGTTGTTCAGGACACCCCCTTATAGCACTGAGCAAAAAATTGTGGTTACACATTTTTTTCTGATCAACATTTTTTGGTCTTCTGTGACTGGGCTATATGGTTGAGTCTAGGGGACCTTTCTCAAATGTAGAGATTGGCAGTGGAATTTCAGATGCATCTATTTTAAATCTTGCTATGTACTCACTGTACCATTGACTTAAAGCACTCATCTAAATAATAAGGAGAAGCAACTTAATTGTATTTGTCTGTAATTGTGCTTTAATCCCAAGAGTCAGTACAAACCTTACTAGAAAAGACAGAAAGTCACACCTAATATGACTGGTAAAAATAAAGTATTCTAATCATGGTAACTGTACATCAGCCTGCCCTGGTGATGAACTGAACATATGCAATTTCAGTTAAAAGGCTGTCACATCTAGGTGTGAACCTGTTATATATGAAGATAGTTTCTTCTAGGGTGTTAGGCTGTATCATTTTACACTGTTTACACATACTTCCTGTCTTTGGGAGCTAATTCAGGGTGAAATATCTAGACTCTGCAGACTCTGTTCGTGTGTAGGAGAGGGTACTTTGTGTATAGATGTCACTTCCTGCCCTTCCTGTTCTAGCCATTGTTGGTAAGTCTCTGTGTGAACTCAGATCTCTCTGATTTTATGTTCATGGTCTTTTCATGAGATATACATAGGAGGAAGAACTCTCAAAATTATAACAGTAAACCACATGGTGCACAACACCTCTCTCGCTGTGTCTGCCACTGATGTTGACTGATCGCCTCCATTATGCTTTTGCATTTAATTAAATTAACCTGTAATGAAACATACTGCTCTTCTTTGGATCTTTTCTATGTCGTCTGTCAATCCTATCTGGTGTGGATCACAAACTGATGAGCAATATTAAACTATTGGTCAAAGAGGGATTTGTAAGCTACTTCCTTTGTTGGTGGACTAAATTTCCAATGACTCTGTCTATTGACTGCCTTTCCTGCAGTTACTTTTATATGATTGTTCCGTTTTACTCATACATCTAGATATTTGTTTTAGGTAACTGGTTCCAGTGATTGTTTTGCAATTGTGTAATTGTATAATTCTCTCTCTCTCTCTCAATACACACACACACACACACACACACACACACACACACACACACACACACACACACACACACACACACTCGTGTGTATGTAGATTTCTCTCCATTGAGAATGACATGTTATTTTGTGTTTGATAGAAACTCTTCAATCATACAGCTGGTCTGATAATCCGTACAGTCTTATTTTCTTCATTAGGCAGCAGTGCAGAACTGCATTGAATGTGTCTACAAAACTGTACAACAGACCTATGTCGGAGATATAACCCTGTAGTTGTGTACATGTATTTCATGACCCTTCTTGAAAGTGGGAATTACTGCTCTTTCTTCCAATTACTAGAAATGCTCCACTTCTCCAGTGGCATTCAGTACACTAATGCCGCATACTCTATGTAGAATTGTATTGATATCTCATGAGGTCCAATGACCATTCTTCTGTTGGGTGATTTCAGTAGCTTTTCAATCCTATGGTCACTTATTTTGATACCTCTCATTTTGATATCCATGTGACAGTTTAAAGAAAGAATCATAGTACAATCATCCTCATTGAAACAGTTTTAGAAAGAGGCATTCAGTGTCTCGGCGTGCTGTCTGTCATCCTCTGATTGTATGCCATGATGGTCACAGAGTGGACAGATGGCTTCTATCAATTTACTGATTTAACATAAGACCAGTACTTATTAGGATTTTCTGTTAAGTTGATAGATAAAATTTTACTTTAGAATTTGTTGAATGCTTCATGTGTGGCTCTCCACACTGATTTTCAGTTTTTGTTTGTCTGTGAGGCTTTGGCTACATTTAAATTTGAAGTAAAGCTCTGTTTGCTTCTGTAGCAGCTTTCTAAAATTGCTGTTGAACCACAATGGGCTTTTCCAATACCTCACAACTTGCTTGGCACATACCTGTCTAAGGCATTTTGTACAGTACTCTTTAACTTTCTCCATTGATGCTCGTCAGTTTTGCTCCTGGAGGTGAGTTCCTCGCGTTAACTGCTCAGGTAATCTGAATTTTCTTTTGTTTACTCTTGGTAAGCAGAAATAGCTTTGTAACTGTGTATATTTACAACTGTATTCAGTGATACTACAGTGGCTTCATTGTCATGGTTTTGTTTTCTGTGCTGAGTCAACATGTTCAGGACTGTTTTGTGCAGAAGATCTAATATGTTATCTTCAGAGTTGGTTCGCTGACTAGATACTGAAAGTAATTTTTGGATAATGCATTTAGAAGAACTGCACATGATTCCTTGTCTTTAGTATTCCCTTTAATAATTTTGAGTCTCTCAGCTTATAGCTGGTGAGATGAAATCTCTACCTAATGCCAGAAAATGACCAGGACATTTATGTGAAACCTTCTCTAATCTCCTCAAATGCTCTGCAACTACTGCTTCGGAATCAGAGGCTTTATAAAATCATCTGATGATCATGTTTGGTCCATCTTTAACACTTACCTTGACCAAAATTATTTTGCATTTGGCACCTGTATAACCTCAGTATAACCTCACTAGATAATACCATGCTCCTTACAGCTATACACGCACCTCTGTCACTGCCAGTCAGACTATTTGTGATACACATTCCTTTCAAAATTAAAAATTTTATTGCTGTCAACATCAGATTTCAGCCACTTGCTGTCCTGAGTAGAATGCGGGCAGTGTTACTGTTTGTAACTGAGACTAGTTCTGGGACCTCTCCATAGACACTCCTGCAGTTACCTAATTTTAACATTTTCTTTCTCCAGTCTTCTATGACAAATGTTACTCTCTTTAATTAATGGGGATAGCCGCTTCCTTTTTGTAGTCCGTGCCTGACATATTTGGCAGGGTGTTTCCTACAACACTCTACATGACACCGAAGGGAGAGAAATCCACATTCATCACAGAATCATCTGAGTCTCAGGTGCAAGACTTCTATTCAGCACCAAGTCAGAGCACTACAGTTACTTCTGGGAATGATTCTGCAGAATTCTAGCTGTGCTTCCACCTCATGTGTGAGGCTAGTTTTCATCGAAGCAGCCAGTCACATGTAGGAACCAATAATGGCCTCTTAACCCAGGTGACAGATATAATTTGTGTTGATACGAGCCAGAGTTTGCATCCAGGTGCACCCAGTGTGCACAGTCGAGGCCGACCGAGTCCCCTCAACATATTGGACACTACCTCTGGCAAGCAAACAAAGTAGACACTAACCTTCCTTCCTTCCTGACCTGCCCTCTATTTCCCTAAGGACTCAATCATCTGTCTTGCATTGGAGTGACAAGCAGTCCCATCCTATGCACTTGTCCGAACATTTTAGGAAGATAAGCCTCAATCTCAGCAGATGGTGCATCCTATGTTGGCTTAGATGTACATTCAGCAATGGCAAATACCTCAAACATGAAACTTCCTGGTAGATTAAAACTGTGTGCCGGACCGAGACTTGGACTTGGGACCTTTGCCTTCCGCAGGCAAGTGCTCTACTATCTGAGCTACCCAAGCACGACTCATGCCCTGTCGTCACAGCTTTCCACCATTACCTCGTCTCCTACCTTCCACCTGCCTACCTCATGCTTGGGTAGCTCAGATGGTAGAGCACTTGCCTGTAGAAGGCAAAGGTCCCAAGTCCTAGTCTCGGTCCGGCGCACAGTTTTATTCTGCCAGGAAGTTTCATATCAGTGCGCACTCTACAGCAGAGTGAAAATCTCATTCTGGAAACATCCCACAGGCTGTGGCTAAGCTATGTATCCGCAATATCCTTTCTTTCAGGGATGCTAGTTCTGCAGGTTCGCAGGAGATCTTCTGTAAAGTTTGGAAGGTAGGAGACAAGGTACTGGCAGAAGCAAAGCTGTGAGGACAGGGCGTGAGTCGTGCTTGGGTAGCTCAGATGGTAGAGCACTTGCCCGTGAAAGGCAAAGGTCCCGAGTTCGAGTCTCAGTCCGGCACACAGTTTTAACATGCCAGGAAGTTTCATATCACCGCGCACTCTGCTGCAGAGTGAAAATCTCATTCATACCTCAAACATGTTTGTAAGGTGTAATGTGACAACCATGTGGTAAGTACTCAAATTAATCTTCCATCCAGAGATTTATGTGTTGAATGGGCAGGATGAGCTAATCAATAGGTGTTGTGATATCAGCAATACCATAATGTTTACTCAAGCAGTTGCTGGATGCAATTTAAATACTGCTATATGTGCAAAAGTTAGCATACACTAGTCAATGCAGTAAAATACACAGATACAGTTCACTTCTTCACGACAGAGAAAGCAAGTGAGAACAGAAACTAAATACTGTGTATTAACAGAAACTGGTGCTGCTTTTGGTGCATCCACTGGACTCCATGGTGGCGGCTACACCTATATCCATTTTGATAATCCCACTAAAAACAAAGAAAGACACAAATTTGTGCAAATAATTATTCATAAATACTGTGATATTTTGGCGTTCTTTCCTTGTACTGTATGTCTTGAAAAATTGTAGTGTGTAGTTCCTTAAGTAATTTTTAGAAAACAGAATATAGTCATGACATTTTGTTTTGTAGGTTACGCAAACGAATAACTAACACTCCTAGATGGCACCAGAAGGAACGGCAGCTATCGATTGATGGGGATCAATCCATGGACAGCATGCGTCCACCAAGATTTGGCACAGATTTAAGTCCTGCTCTTATTGCTCAAACGAACTGGTCTTTTGTTGAAAAACTTCTTAAGGTACTACAGCTGTTGTATAGAAAACATAAATAAGAATGTAACCTCATAAAAGAATCACATTTAGCAGGCCAACAGAAATACTAAAATTACAGTTAACGATAGTTGTTTAATTTGATTGTAGATTAAGAATGTATGGCACATAATAAAACACTATTATAGAAAAACCATTGCTCTCCTAATTTGGGCTAATATTTAAAAAGGAAATAAGCAATGCAGATGAGTATTAACATGATTTAAGAGGCACAGATGATTTGACCAGTGTTTCCAAAGTCTTGCTTGAGCTTATATGAGATTGTTGATGCTTCTACTCTTAGTCAGCATAAGAAAAAGTGATAGAATACATCTTTAAATGCCACATGGACCAGGCCTGTTCCCCAGTTATTGATAACTGGCATTCATAAATAGATTGTGGTCACTTGTTGTAGATTTGTCATTATTTTGTGTATGTAAGTAAGCTATTTCACAAAAGTCTTTTCAAGGAAGTGGCGGTTATGATGACCAGTATTATCTTTGACTTGATTTACATGTTTCATGAGGATACTGAACTCTACCCCCTAAGCTGTTTGGATTGCTCACTACTTGTCATTTTTGTAAAGACATGTTGCAACGTTTTTACAATCGTATTCAAATAATTACTTCATATTGCACTGCTAGATATCTATAGATGCTGAATTGTATTTTCATTTAATACTACTGTTTAATGTATTAGAACTTCATTGTTTTGTTCAGTTTTCAGTTAATATATGATCTATATTCTTTCTTTTATTTAATCCAACTGATCAAAGATTTTATTGAATATCCTTTCTACATTCCAGAACTTGATATGTCATTCAGTTAGTTCTGTCTGTTTAGTGTAAACATAACTTATTTGAGAATAGACTCTGTGAAAGAAAATGATGTAAATTTTGCCATTACTGTTGAGTTCTTGTTTTTGTTTTGTTTTGTTTTGTTTTAGTCCCCAATGTAGTGAAACTTCTAATGACTGCTTATAATTTTCTTCTCACAGTTTTTCTGAAAAATAAATGGTCAGTACCGTGTCATATCCACATATTTAGCATCACTTGAACAGCATAGGAGCAATATGGGTATTATTCCAGCAATGTGGTTTAAGGGTCATTTTGTAGTGTCTTTGTAAATGGTTTTGAAACATATTACTTTGTTGGGCAGATAATGCAATTTAACAGGAAAGGTGAAATATTAAAATGTTGTAGGTCCTCTGCTAAAACACTTTCATATGTTTTACTAATGTGTTTCAGCAATTAATGTGCTGTTATGTGTACATTGGACTCAAAGCCAATCATTCAGTGCACCCAGACTCACTCGTGTAATGCGAAGCAACCTTGCAACTATAAAACACATGAAAGTAGGTGCTACATATGCAGGAACAGCAATTAAATATCTTTATTGTGTCTTTCAATGTAAACAGATATCCCACTCAATATGAATGTTTACAGAAAACCTGTTATGACAGGCTCTTTGTGGCTGTACAACTATCAGTTATTTGTTTATCACCAACAACTATAAAAATTTTGGTGACACTCATAAATATTGATGCATTGTTATTTGATAATGGTAAATATCCTTTCAAAATACACAAAGCTGTGAAACTGCCTTTGAAATATGAACTTCGACTTACTATAAGCAACTGCAAGTATAACCGTGCCCTACCTTCACAAGTTGTTCATTTGGGTAAAGCAAGTTTAAGTGCTGTTGCAGTAATTTATCTTTGGTAATTAATTCCATTTTGTCCACTATGCTACAATTTGTCACTTTTTATTACATGCAGCAGTATCCCATTTGCATATTCTGTTACAAAGATGTATGGTTCACAGGTGGTTTGATGAACCCTCTGCCAGGCATTTAATGTGATTTGCAGAGTATCCATGAAGATGTAGGTGTAGATGTAGATGTGTTTAATACAACTGGTTTGTTAAAAAAATATATAATGTAATACTAAATTTATTGATTTTGCTGGTGGCAATACTTCTGAAATGATATAATGGTGCATATAAAATTTTTTTCTTGTTGATGATGAAATTATATATTCCGCCAACCAGCATCAGATTCCCATCAGACCGATGAGGATGTTGACTGATGGCATTGTTCAGAGGCCAGTGGCTGATGTTAAAAAAAAAAAAGGCAGTTTCTGTAATTACATTGCCTAGTTACTGATAGAAAAGACCCGTAAACGAGATCTCAGGGACACTGAAGTAAAAGTTTTCTAAAGTAATAGCCAACTGAACACTAGTAACATTCGGCTGTGGCCACCAAACAAATTGTTGACAACTCTCCTTCAATGTAGCATAATAATTTGATATGTGGAATTAATGAAAAAGGAAAGTACAATCTTAATTAAAACATGGCTTTTGAAATAAAATTAGCATAATTATTTGCCAAACATTACAGAGTGCCACATTTTTGAAACAGCCATTGTAAACAAACGAGACAGAGAGAGAGAGAGAGAGAGAGAGAGAGAGAGAACTCACAGCTTCTGCCTTTATATAATCCAAAACCAAATTACGGCGACTACCCTCAACTTGCTTTGCAGTTTTGATACATAAACATTTCTCTTGATCTTTCCGTACCAGAACAGCAAAAAAATATGTTCCTTACATTAAATTGTGACCTTTTTGTCCTTACTTTTCAGATTTACATACAGGGGAAAATTTATTCTTAATGTATTTTAGGCTTAATTAAAAGATTGGGGCATATTCTCTTAATTATTCAAAAAAGCAATATGTAGATGGTAGATGTAGATGTAGACTCCTCAACCTTACGTTGACCAGGATGATATGCTGCTGTTTGCATCTCTCCAGTTAATTTTGTGATACTACTAATACCTCAGAGATGTTTCTTTACTTTAAATGAATACACACCAAATCATATTATTCTTATTCTTAAGCAACAAATTGTTTTGACTCTAACATTTTTTCCGTAGAGAACAAATAGGTTTGGAGCAGTGTGTGCAGGAATACTTTGAAAGTTCTAGTATTTATAATTTACTAAAAATGCTTACTTGCTAATTACATTTTATTACTATGTCATATATATAATCCTTTGCAATAACTGTTAGCTCTTGAATTCTTCACGCCTAACTTATCATGTGTCCAATATTCCGATCATGATCTCACTCTTTCATAAATTTAATGGTATTATATCAATCTGCCTGGATTCAGCATTTTACAACATATATTAAATACAATATTTTATCTGCAAGTTTGCATGTGTTACATTTACAGTCTCCATACACAGACTGCACTAACAAAATATCTATCACAAATTTAAGCGTCTAACACTTACAGTAACTTTGAAGCAGCACTGCAAAACATAGTCATGTTCTGTAGACACAGGAATCTCAATGAAGAACTTGAAATTTTTAACTGAGAGATAATGACTGAAGCTTAAAATAATGGTTGATGCTCCTGCTTCATTTAAATTTATGAGCATTGACATAAAAAAGGTATTTTAGTACAAGATTACATTTTCTCAGATTTTTTCCAATATCGTAAGAATTTTGAAATAGGAAATGTTAAGTTTTCAGTAAATTAATGCAGCCAACAGTAGTTGATTACAACAGCTCTTGATTCTGCTTCACAGAGCAAAATACCTAGATTTTTCGTTTGTTAATTATATGCATGATGTGGAAGAGGTTACATATTTTCTCAAATAAACTTCAACTTCCATTTTATGTAAGTAACTACATTGTCCTAACAAGATAAAGGCCTTTAAATATGTCTGCTTGTGTCTGTGTATGTGCGGATGGATATATGTGTGTGTGTGTGTGTGTGCGAGTGTACATCTGTCCTTTTTTTCCCCCAAGGGAAGTCTTTCCGCTCCCGGGATTGGAATGACTCCTTACCCTCTCCCTTAAAACCCACATCCTTTCGTCTTTCCCTCTCCTTCCTGAAGAAGCAACCATCGGTTGCGAAAGCTAGCAATTCTGTGTGTGTGTTTTGTTCATGTACCTGTCTGCCGGCGCTTTCCCGCTTGGTAAGTCCTGGAATCTTTGTTTTTAATATATTTTTCCCATGTGGAAGTTTCTTTCTATTTTGTATACTTGTTTACCTATATTAATTTGCCTATTTTAATCTTTGTCTGTGTTATCCTTCATAGCTTGCCTTTCCTTTAATTTCTTTTTGAGCTGTATGATTAGTTGTCTTCAGTTTTCTACTACACATGTTGTAAATTGTTATTTAATTAAGCAAACATTTTTATCAGACTTTCTTTCTGTCAAATAGAAATTTAGGCTGTTATTTAACCAGATAACAGTTAATACAATAGTTTATTGTAAGGTAATTTTATTTTTTGAACAAAACAGATGTGTCAGTCTTCAATCACATCAAAAATGTTTCAGGATTGTAAAAGCAAGACAAAGCGCATGTTGGTGGAGAAGATGGGAACAGAAGCTGTTGAACTTGGTCATGGTGAGGTCTCACTTGTAGGTGTTGAAGAAAACACGCTCATTGCTAGCCTGTGTGACTTGCTAGAACGAATATGGTCACATGGCTTACAGAATAAACAGGTTAGAAGAATTGCTTGGTATTAATAGTATTTCTTGAATGAATATGTTGATGCTTGCTTGTGATATGTAATGTGGTGAACTGATGGCCATATAGCTAGTACATTTCCAGTTGATATGGCAAGGGAAACTTCTGGCAGAATGTAATTAAGTTGGGAGGAAAGGAGATCACTCACCGAACAGTAGAAGCATTGAGTCATCAACAGGTACACAAAAAAGAATGCAGTCTTGCTAGTTTTTGGATGATTCTTTTAACAAGCTGAGTCCACTTATATATGCAGTGTGCATGCATGCCCCCCTTCCCCTCACTCTTACCCCATGCACACACACAATTTGTACTCTACCTAATAAAATAATTCAACTGAAAGCTATCAAGTTATCTCTCTCTCTCTCTCTCTCTCTCTCTCTCTCTCTCTCTCTCTCTCTCTCTCTCTCTCTCTCTTTTTTTAACACAACTCTCAGTACTTCTATTGTTCGATAAGTGGCCTGCTTTAGTCCTAAAGTATTTGTGTTTGCAATGAATTATTACTTTCCTTTTCTTAGCTGCTTATTAGCTCACACTTTATAATGTTGTAACTAAGCATTATGATTTCACCATGGTATACACTAATGTGAATGAAGAATCATCTGCTCACAATGTATTTACCTACAAACTTCTCCAGGATACTGTTTCATGTAAATAAAGGCTATATATCTGATGACCTAATTTAACAAAATTACAGCAATATATGAATGTCCTTCAGTATTTACTGAGATATATTTGTAGTGCTTCCATCATAAATGATATCCTGATACAATTCTTATACCACATTCCAGAAGAAGAGTATAATGTAACATTCACTCTTGGAGACAGCTTTCTCATGCCTCCATATTTCTATCGGTAGACTCATAACTCTGTCACAGTTTTCACAACCGTATGGACAACTGTTTCATATTATTTTGTTGAAAGAATGATAACCATTTATTTACACCGTAGGTACAGTGTCAACTGAAGAGGTATCACTGAATACTAACATTGATAAGCACTAGTTGTCACAAACTGATAAGGTTTTCTAGCAGAAATGGTAGCTCTGTGTCTTGTTACTGCGTTGTTTCTCCAAAATAATTCCTTATAAAATGCTGAATTCCATTTAATCATCAAGAGAGTACCTCTGCTGTACCAGATAAGTAATTTCCTGTGGAGCACAGTCATTGGTGTTGACGAAGGATACTACCTGCAGAAACAGCTACTGTAAACAGCTCATACCAGCTAGTACTTTAACAGAACAGATTTGGAAGGTACATGATTCTATGATGGAAGCAGTCAGTAACAACATAGCTGAAAGTGACCACCTGTAGAATTGATAGCATCATATGTGCAAGCAGCTGTCTGTAATAAGGACCAGCTCCTTCATCAAAATATTGTCGGTTTTTGTAATGAGATACATTGTGAATCCTGAAATGCCTGCTTGATGACTGATAAGAAATGACCATATTTTGTGTTAACAGATTTTGTAAAATTGGGTGCTGGAACTTCAAAAGATCTCATGAACATCTAGGGAATATGCTGCCTTTCTCTAGGGAATACAACCTCTACCATAACCCACTGTGGCTGGAACACTCCCAGAGACATGGAAAAACAGAAAGCTATACTTACTGGAACACTATGTGGCAACTCCAACTTATCAGTAAGGTACACCATCTGCATGTGATTGTTCCAATCTCAAAAGAGACTAATCAGAAGTTCAATAGATGTGTGTCCATTTTTGCTACACTGCACGGGGTCCTAGGTGGGGTTATTCTCTCTCTGGAGAGCACTTCATGTAAGCTTTGTGGGGTGCTAATCTGGGTAATATGCAGACCACTCCATTTACATGGGTGTCCTCAAAACCCTTATAGTTGCTGTTCTGTGACAATTAATACTGTTGTCCTGAAAAATGAATACTGTTGTCCTGAAAATGTCAGAGCCCACAGAAACACAGGAAAGTCAAACATATTCTTTCACTGTTCCATTATAATACAAAGCATCTGTGACTTACTGTTATGAAGATATCCAATGGCATTCTTGGAATTACTAGAAAGCTTTCCAAAATCATGATGCCCCAGCCACTCTATAATTTTCATATTCCACTACATTTTGGAAATGATAATGTGTTCCTTACTCTTTCCACATTGGATGGACCCTGGACTTGTTTGCTATACTGAATGAGGATTCATTTGAGAATATCACCATAATCCACTGTCAGTGGTCCCAAGCATGATGTGAACTGCATCACACTTGCAACATTTGGTTAGACACTGTCCAATTACTATAAAATGATTCTGGGTAAACAGGGTAATGAAGACTATGAAAGTGCACAGAAATTTACACATGGATAGCAAACCTGTTGTTCTTGCCTGTTGCACTGTTTTCTTTATTTTTCACCATTGTTGTCAAACATTCGATGACATTCGTAATGAACACCCTCAGCTGCATTTTTCTGTTGTGAAAGCACTCCTTTTTCCTACTTACATTGGATTCGTGATTGCAATGACACTTCCATTCCCACTCCGATCCAGGCAGATGAGGAAAGATTCACATTTGCATTAGGCTTGCCTCTTACACCCATGCAACGATAATACAAAAGACGGAAGTACAGTAATAAAGCATACAAAAATGGACAAACGGGTAAAAAATGACTATTCTGAAATGGAAGAACAGACAGACAAATTATGGACCAGTATGTGCCCAGAAATAAGCTTAACAGGAAGAAAAAACATCACACGTGGTAAACAGAATTTCAAAGCTATAAATGCAGTACAAAACAAATATTGGTGGATATATGAGCCTAAGTAATATGCATTCCAGAGCATGGGCTTAACCCTGAATTGATTCAACTCACAAAAATAACTAATTTAATTTTGTCTTTCCCCTACTGCAGACATAATAGCTCACAAGGCGAGACAGCATTCTGTTCAATGGATATTATAGGTTTTTCTAATGTGTCTGTATCCAGTGAATCTTGAAAAGGCTTATGTGACTGCAGGTATAAAAATTGTTTGTAAGCTGAAATTGGCTATAACCACCGTTTATTGACCCTCAGCTCTAGTTTATTGATAACAATCTGGAAATTTTCAACTTTTGTTTATAAACTGGAATCATTGCTAAACAAAGTAAGTACATTTTAAGACAAAAAATGATTACAGTTTCAGAAAAATTGGACGATTAATTGGAAAGAGCCAGAGAGAGAGAGAGAGAGAGAGAGAGAGAGAGAGAGAGAGAGAGAGAGAGAGAGAGAGAGAGAGAGAGAGAGAACTTCACAAATTGAGCAAGTCAGTAACCAGTAACATGCTGGTCCACTTCAGCTTGGCATTAATTGATAGAGTTGTGGATGTCGTCCTGAGGGATATTGTGCCAAAATCTACACTACTGGCCATTAAAATTGCTACACCAAGAAGAAATGCAGATAATAAACGGGTATTCATTGGACAATATATTATACTAGAACTGACATGTGATCACATTTTCACACAATTTGGGTACATAGATCCTGAGAAATCAGTACCCAGAACAACCACCTCTGGCCGTAATAACGGCCTTGATACGCCTGGGCATTGAGTCAGACAGAGCTTGGATCGTGTGTACAGGTACAGCTGCCCATGCAGCTTCAACACGATACCACAGTTCATCAAGAGTAGTGACTGGCATATTGTAACGAGCCAGTTGCTCGGCCACCATTGACCAAATGTTTTCAATTTGTGAGAGATCTGGAGAATGTGCTGGCCAGGGCAGCAGTCGAACATTTTTTGTATCCAGTAAGGCCTGTGCAGGACCTGCAACATGCAGTGGTGCATTATCCTGCTGAAATGTAGGGTTTCAAAGGGATCGAATGAAGGGTAGAGCCACGGGTAGTAAGACATCTGAAATGTAACATCCGCTGTCCAAAGTTCCATCAATGTGAACAAGAGGTGACACAGACATATAACCAATGGCACCCCCATACCATCACGCCGGGTGATACGTCAGTATGGCGATGACAAATACAAGCTTCCAATGTGTGTTCACCGCAATGGTGCCAAACACGGATGCAACCATCATAATGCTGTAAACAGAACCTGGATTCATCCGAAAAAATGACGTTTTTGCCATTCGTGCACTCAGGTTCATCGTTGAGTACACCATAGCAGGCACTCCTGTCTGTGATGCAGCGTCAAGGGTAACCACAGCCGTGGTCTCCGAGCTGTTAGTCCATGCTGCTGTAAATGTCGTCGAAACGTTTGTGCAGATGGTTGTTGTCTTTCAAACGTCCCCATCTGTTGACTCGGGGATCGAGACGTGGCTGTACGATCCATTAGAGCCATGCGGATAAGATACCTGTCATCTCGACTGCTAGTGAGGCCGTTGGGATCCAGCATGGCATTCCGTATTACCCTCCTGAACCCACCGATTCCATATTCTGCTAACAGTCATTGGATCTCGACCAATGCGAGCAGCAATGTTGTGATACGATAAACCACAATCGCGATAGGCTACAATCCGACCGTTATGGTACCCATTTCTCCACTTTGCACGAGACATAACAACAATGTTTCCCCAGGCAACACTGGTCAACTGCTTTTTTGTATGAGATATCGGTTGGAAACTTTCCTTATGTCAGCACGTTGTAGGTGTCGCCACCGGCGCCAACCTTGTGTGAATGCTCTGAAAAGCTAATCATTTGCATATCGCAGCATCTTCTTCCTGTTGGTTAAATTTTGTGTCTGTAGCACATCACCTTCATTATCATCAAGTCTCAAGCTGAATGGTAGGGCCCATAATTCTCCAAAATTTGTCAACGGGGGATAGGTCTGGTGACCTTGCTGGCCAAGGTACGATTTGGGAAGCATGAAGACAAGCAGTAGAAACTATCACCATTTGCAAGTGGGCTATATCTTTATGAGATGTAAGTCCAAGATGGCTTCCTGTGAAGGGCAACAAAATGTGGTGTAGAATACCATTGAAAGTGCTGCTGTTCTGCAAGAGTGTTGCAGAGAAAACCAAAGGGTTCCTGCTATGAAAAGAAATGGCGCCTCAGACCAGCACCCCTCAGCATTGAGCCATATGGTGAATGACAGTCAGATTGGTATATCATTGCTGCCCTTTGCTATCTCCAACCAAGTCTTCGGCTTATATAGGGTCAGTTCAAAGCAGGACTCGTGAATGAAGATAATTCTACTTCTATCAATGGTCTTCCAAGCCAAAGATGTATCTGGAGATGCCCCGAACAGTTGTGAGATACTAACCTGGCTGTTACCCATCATATGGCAAGACAACCAGGAGTCCTAGCAGGACCTCTTTGGGTATCATTTGTGACACCGTTACAACAGAGTAGTATGTTGGAGATATTCTCGGCACTGTTCAGTTGCAATTCATGCAAGCTATCCTGGGCTTACATTTTACATTTCAGCAAGATAATGGCCTCCACTACCCAGTAAGAGTTTCTACTAATTCTCTTTGGGATTGCCAAACACTGCCTTGGTGTACAAGATCACTGGATATCTCCCCAATCGAGAATGTTTGGAGCGTAACGGGCAGGGCTTTCCAGCCGCCTTGGGATTTTGACAGTATAATGCACCAGTTGGACAGAATTTGACACAATATCCCTCAGAACATCCAACAACTCTTATTAATAAATGCCAACCAGATAATGGCTTGTGTAAGGGCTAGAGGTGGACCGACACATTATGCACTTGCTCAATTCGTGAAGCTTGTTCTCTTGAATAAATCATTCAATTTTACTGGAATTGTAGTCATGTGTTTGTCTGTATGTGTAATCATCTATTCTAATTTGTATCTCATTCAGATAATTCCTTCATGTTTTTTTTTATTTTTTATTTTTATTTTTTTGGTGAGTTAAATACAAGAACCAGAAACTGAGAGGACTGATTCCTTGGTACATCCTACAATGTAAATGCTGCTACCTGAGTAACAGATACTTGCAAAACAGCTTTAGATCAGTTGCTAATCAAGAAGGGTGTATGCATCACTTCACTGATAAATTTCAATACAGGCTTTAATAAACATCTAGTTCAAATACTAAGTTCAAAGGAAAAGACAGGACTGGGAACAATATACGTTTAAGAACCACTTGTAGATGCAATAATTAGCATAACATAAAGTACACTGTAAAAAAAAAAAAAATTTGAAAGGGTCACTTTCTTGCAATCCTGTCATGTTCCCCATTTCTACACAGAAATGTGAAATTTGGCTCAAGGTGTCTACAACCTACTTCTGTAATGGTGCAAAAGTGTGGCACGTTGCAGTGTCACCCTTTGGTTTGGTGACTTTTCAAACAGCAAGGTGGAAACTCGTGCAAAGGGGAGGGGAAAGAAAAGTCATAGCCAAGATTTAATGTGAGGTATAAGATGCATTAGTGATGTCACATTGGTACCAAATTTTGTCAAAATTGTGTCCAACAGGATGTTTCATACAGTGGGAAGATCGTCATCCCTTTCCACCTCAGCCCCATCCCACCCCCTTCTCTTGACAGCCTTGCAACAGAGGCCCAGTGTTGAAATCAGGTGGTTTTCTTATGGGTGGCCGAGGAAATTATTTCACTCCTACTCAGAATTGAATGCAAAAACACCTCAGGAGGAGGCATAAAGGTAAGGATGGGACAACAGACTGTTTTCAACAACTGATAGGCCAGTCAGTTGTTTTTTAGTCCAGCCACATTTTGCAGTAGAATAGAACAACTGAATGAAACAAGTTTGCAGCCAAGTCACTCTCCAGGTTTGACTGCTTTCAGTTAATGTGAGACAACTGGCTGACACAAGTATCTGTCAGTTTTGTGTGTTACATGAATGTTTTCACTCTGTCTCTGGGTGTGAGTGAGTCCACTTACATACTTTCTCACCCTTTTGTATGAGGGGGCGATGGTCCTTAGGGTGTGCACATGGTGCCACTTCTATAGCCTCCCTCCTGCTGCTGCCAGGGCCAGGGTTGTAGCCGGTATGAGGAGGTGACATGGTGGCCAGCTTGGGAACATCACTGGCAGAACCTGCACTACCTGTGACTCACCATCTTCTCCTGCCACCTGCCATTCTGGCCCTGCCCTTGGCAACAACAGGACGACACTGACACTGATGTGGAGCGTGCTGGACTCAGATGCAACCTCAGAGCTAGATTAAAATGGTTTTTAATTAATGGACATCATCACACAAACAAAACGAAAACAGTCACAAAAATTTGCCATGTTGCTTTTTTCCCCCTTAACCTTTTGTGCTTTCTGGACTTAGTACTCCCAATAAAGCACTTTATTAGTTATGTGCTAATTGCATGTGCAACAGTTTAATGCACAGCTATCTATTCGTTCCTTTTAAATGATGAAACAAAGAATTAGTCTTTCAGTACACAATCAAACAAATATACAAGTGTGTATATTACTTATTTTAACTTTGGCGTACCCACTGCGATCTTCGCGTACACCTGATAGTAGTGCTACCCTCTGAGGGTCTGGAGATATACAGGGTGGTCCATTGATAGTGACCGGACCAAATATCTCACGAAATAAGTGTCAAATGAAAAAACTACAAAGAACAAAACTCGTCTAACTTGAAAGGGAAAACCAGATGGATCTATGGTTGGCCTGCTAGATGGCGCTGCCATAGGTCAAACGGATATCAACTGTTTTTTTTTAAAACATGAACCCCCATCTTTTATTACATATTCATGTAGTACGTAAAGAAATATGAATGTTTCAGTTGGACCATTTTTTTCGCTTTGTGATAGATGGTGCTGTAATAGTCACAAACGTATAAGTACGTGGTATCACGTACATTCCGCCAGTGCGGATGGTATTTGCTTCGTGATACATTACCCGTGTTAAAATGGACCGTTAACCAACTGCGGAAAATATCAATATCGTGTTGATGTGTGGCTGCTATGATCAAAATGCCCAATGGGCGTGTGCTAGGTATGCTGCTCGGTATCCTGGACGACATCATCCAAGTGTCCGGACCGTTCACGTCATGTTATTTAAGGAAACAGGAAGTTTTCAGCCACATGTGAAACGTCAAGCCTGACCTGCAACAAATGATGATGCCCAAGTAGGTGTTTTAGCTGCTGTCGCGGCTAATCCTCACGTCAGTTGCATAAGAATCAGGAATCTCAAAAACGTTGGTGTTGAGAATGCTACATCAACACCAATTGCACCCGTACCATATTTCTATGCACCAGGAATTGCATGGTGATGACTTTGAACGTCGTGTACAGTTCTGCCACTGGGCACAAGAGAAATTACGAGGCAATGACAGATTTTTTTTGCATGCGTTCTATTTAGTGACAAAGCGTCATTCACCAACAGCGGTAACGTAAACAGGCATAATATACACTATTGGGCAATGGAAAAACCACGATGGCTGCGACAAGTGGAACATCAGCGACCTTGGCAGGTTACTGTATGGTGTGGCATTATGGGAGGAAGGATAATTGCCCCCCCCCCCCCCCCCCCCATTTTATCGATGGCAATCTAAATGGTGCAATGTATGTTGATTTCCTACGTAATGTTCTACCAATGTTGCTACAAGATGTTTCACTGCATGACAGAATGGCGATGTACTTCCAACATGATGGGTGTCCGGCACATAGCTCATGTGCGGTTGAAGCGGTATTAAATAGCATATTTCATGACAGGTGGATTGGTCATTGAAGAACCATACCATGACCTGTACGTTCACCGGATCTGACATACCATAATTTCTTTCTGTGGGGGAAGTTGAAGGATATTTGTTATCATGATCCGCTGACAACACCTGGCAACATGCGTCATCGCATTCTCAATGCATGTGCGAACATTATGGAAGGTGAACTACTCGCTGTTGAGAGGAATGTCGTTACACGTATTGCCAAATGCATTGAGGTTGATGGACATCATTTTGAGTATTTATTGTATTAATGTGGTATTTATAGGTAATCATGCAGTAACAGCATGCATTCTCAGAAATGATAAGTTCACAAAGGTACATGTATCACATTGGAACAACCGAAATAAAATGTTAAAATGTACCTGCGGTCTGTATTTTAATTTAAAAAACGTACCTGTTACCAACTGTTCATCTAAAATTGTGATCCATATGTTTGTGACTATTACAGTGCCATCCATCACAAAGCAAAAAAAGTGAACCAACTGAAACATTTATATTTCTTTACGTACTGCACAAATATGTAATAAAAAATGGGGTTCCTATTTAAAAAACGTAGTTGATATCCGTTTGACCTATGGCAACACCATCTAGCGGGCCAACCAAAGTGCCACCTGGTTTCTCCCTTCAAGCTAGACAAGTTTTGTTCTTTATAGTTTTTTTGTTTGATGCTTATTTCTTGAGATATTTGGCCCGTTTATGATCAATGGACCACCCTTTATATACCCCAGTTTGTATTGTATACCACTGTTTTTCTTAAACTTACGAAAGCACTACAGACTAGTTTCACTCAGAAGAATAATTGATAACTCAGTCAACTAAACCACTAAACAGTGTTTTCAGTTGATTGCATGAATGCTGGCCGGAGTGGCCGAGCAGTTCTAGGCGCCTCCAGTCTGGAACTGCGCGACCACTACGGTTGCAGGTTCGAATCCTGCCTCGGGCATGGATGTGTGTGATGTCCTTAGGTTAGTTAGTTTTAAGTAGTTCTAAATTCAAAAGGGACTGATGACCTCAGAAGTTAAGTCCCATAGTGCTCAGAGCCATTTGAACCATTTTTTGATTGAATGAATTAATACATGCTTAAGCTGACAGAAATATTAAAGACTGGCATCACTTGTAAAGAAAGAAAGAAAGAATGACTCAATCAGTACACAAAACACTACCAGATTGTGTTGACTGTTTTCATTCGGTTGCTTGCAGAGACTGTTTCCATGCATAAGAAATGAATGAGTAATAGTCAAACTGATATGTAAAACTACAGCCAACTTATTCAGTTGTTCATTCAGTTGCTCCCATAGGCTGGCTTTACTCAAAAGAATGAATGAATAATACAGCCAATATGTAAAGCTACAACCAAATGAGTCTGTTGTTTCCCAGCAATCGACTGTATTGATAGTTTTGTTTCAGTTGTTCCTATCACTACGTAAAGGGCATCATTGACACCATCCCTACCCTTGGGTTATCCACTTACACACATTTCACGGCCAAAAAAGAGTCTGCAGTATGATGTGCAACAGAATGATGCCCTTGACAACCTTTGACACTGATGATGTCCCCCGGATGATTCAGCTCATCTCTAAGGATATCATGGGGCTGCAATCCCACTGAACATGATATGGTACCTTTGGAGTGTAGCACAACCACAATTTTTCTCTGGTATACAAGTTGGAGCCAGAAGGGACCATTCAAAGCCATTCAATGAAATTTTAATGTGATCTGAAGCAGCAAAGAGGTCTAATGATTTTTTAGCACTTCTGTGGTGTGATCATGGGAGGGAGAGGAGTGCAACCTCTTTGACACCCCTCAGATTTCACATGATTGAAAGCAGGCGCTAAAGCAGGACTGTAGTGCCACTTATCCACAGGGTGTTGAAAAGTTTGCTTGCCTGTAGATGCCTGCGTATCAATCAAAGGTTGTCTCTCTCTCTCTCTCTCTCCTCTCTCTCTCTCTCTCTCTCTCTCTCTCTCTCTCTCTCTCTCTCTCTCTCTCTCTCTCTCTCCAGGTTCATTTTTAAAGTGTTCAACAAAGGTGTGCAGGTGGCCCTGAAGCTGTTGCTGGCCTGGGGCATCTTAGAGGGAGTTTGGCGTTTTATTCATGCATGTGTCAATGTTGCTCCCGCCTCAAATCTCATACCCGCCCCGTCCACCCTCTACGATCTCACAGCAGGAGGGAATTGAAAAGAGCTGAAAAAGCATAACTACCTTTCCTGCTTTGGATCACATTCAGATTTCATTGAATTATATTGAATGGTTTTACCCTGTACTCCTAAGCAAACATTTCGCTCGCATTCCACTCTGGAGTAACCAGATCATGTTTAACAGCTTTGCAGCCCTACAATGTCCTTAGTGGAGGGTTAAATCATCTGGATGGTGGTATCGGTGTCAAAGATTGTCAAGAATATTATTCTATTGCTCACTTCACTGCAAACTTTTGTTCTTGAGCGTGAAAAGTGTGTAAATGAATGACCCAGGGGGAAGGGTGTTGTTGTTGATGTCCCTTATGTCACCTCTTGAGGCTTTTTCATGTTGGATATGAGCAGTGATGTGTCTGAAATGTTTTCCTCAGTCACCCATAAGAAAACTCCATGATTTAAATACTAGGCATCGTGGTTGTGACCTCAATCACAGGCACCAGGGAAAGGGGTGAGATATGGATAAAGGGGGGAGGGGTTGATATGTCTGTGATGGTGGTGGACAGAATTATGACGAAATTTTGTGCCTATGTGACATCGGTAACCCACCTTAAAACTCTTATGGCCTTCTGAGTTCTGCTCCCCCCCCCCCCCCCCCCCCCCCCCCCCCCTTCCGCCAATGTGTTGACATCTTACCATTTGAAGTGTCACCGAGCCTGAGGGTGACGTCACTGGGTGCCACACTTTTGCACTATTACCGTAGAAGGCTGTAGGCATCTTTGAGCCACATTTCACACATCTGTCTCACAGTGGGTGAAAATAACAGGGTTTCACAAGAGTGATTCTTCATCTTTTTGCCCAGTGTATTTGAACAGCTTACCATTCAAAAAAAGAAAAAAAACCTCGTCGCAGGTTTATAACCTAAATTATATAAATGAAAAAAATTAACATCATCTTAGCTGAGTGAACACATTTCTTTCAAATTGCATTTCCAGAGGAAACTACAACCATAAGCAGCACTTGTACAGTGAAAAGATGGATCACAAGAGGATCAGGGTTTCATGCAAGGAAAAGAGATTACCGTGTAAAATGTGTAATTTGTGTAATTCCTCATCTCAATTACACATGTATTATAAGAATATCCCTAAATATGAATAAAAGTAATAAGAGTAGCAGAAAGGCATAATGATGAAACGTATATGATGCAACAAATAAGGCAGAGAGTATGTGAGCTGTTATAAAAAAGAAATTGGTAAATATAGAGCATTGTATGAAAATATAACACTATCCCAAGAAAATTAAAAAGTAACAAACCATTTAGAAACAGCTGATCATTTAACAACTTTTTCAAAGGTACTGCAGATTATGTGTGAACGTAAATAAGCACTCGTAGTAAGTCAGTGAACATCAGCACTGTAACACAAGATGAAATAGCAAAAGCAACAAAAGGACTAAGAAACATCTACTCTACAGGCATTAACGATGTTCCCGCAAAATCTTGCAGAGTGGTGCTTTAAATTTAATTGCACCACTTACATACTTACGTGACTGCTCACTTTGAGTAGGCTCTTTCCCTGACTTACTGAAAATGTCTTGGACAATTCCAGTTGATAAAAAAGAAAGATGGGACAGATTATACAGGTATATGACTGATTTACAGAATTTGTAAATTAAAATACAGTACAATGAAAAGCACACATTCAGAAGTGAGAGGTCAACAGTAATTGCCACTTATTGAGTGTGTTAATTGTATACTAAGCTTGGTGGATGTAAAACAATTAATAACATTAGTATTTGCCACCTATTGCAAGGTTTTGACATCATGGGTCACTTCTGTATTGAGTGAACATAAACGAGCAGTAAGCATCAAACACACTAATCATCCTTAAAGCTATTTCTGAACACTTTACCTATCAGAGTATAATCTAATTTAATATAGTGCTTGTCAAGGATTGGTAATGGAGACACTTCTGGTCCTTTTGTACAATAATGGATACTCATAATACTATCCTATTTACAGAGGTTACCAATATTCCCTTAAGAGAGAAAAGTGAAGAAGAATTAAAATACTCAGTAAATAATGTCACAAAACAACTAAACAACTGGACACAGAATAATTGATGAACAGTTAAAAATGTATCCCATTAATTTGTACAATGCTCTAAGTTAGGATATGATTGTCTTATCTGTCTCTATTACATCTTATCTGTCTCTTATCAACTATGAACCACTTGTTAACAGCATATAACCAAATTCTGAAGATTATGGTTACAAAGCAGTGTAAAATGTAATTAAAGAAAACATTAACATCATGTTTGGATGCAAGCCTAGAGACTTCTGTAAAGCACCATTTAAGAAATCTGATATTGCATCCAACATTTATTCTTCAAAATAAATGTATTGGATTAGAACAGTATTCATGATTACTGTATTAGACAAAACAAAACTTATATTTTATCGGAATCCGCACATTTCTGTGCCATAAAGGTACTTTCCATGTAGGATACAAACTTTGTGAAAACTTAAAAGCAAATACTGAGGGCCAGAACCCTTTGGAAAATCTTAAAAAGTCATATTTACAGCTTCGCTGCTTTTTCTATATTGAAAAATATATAAATGTATGAAGTTGTTATATAGTTTAATATGTCCAATGTTTTATGCATTAGTTTCATTTGTAGGCAAGGGAACCATTAAAAATACAATACTACTATCCTACCACGGCCATAACTACATAGATAACACCTTCCAGTCATGTCTCAATAATATTATTAAATTTATACAGTAATTTCACTCTAAAACATTTTGCTCGCACTTGAGACAGTTTTCTGGGATTGTGTCCTGTTTCTAAAGGTAACTAATTTACCCTGGTTAGTATGCTCTGACAGCACAGTTCTTGTACCATTGAGGCAGCCTGCTTATCAGTGATTTGTGGTAGGAACTTCGTTCTGATACGAAACTTCAATGCATCAATGAATGCTGAAAGTTGACTGTTACCTAGCAACTGACAACCAGTGTAGTTTCTTTGACAGTGCAGCATCTGTTAACTAGACAATATATCTCTGAAAATGAAAAATCAAAGTGGCAAAGTGACTCTCTTCAAAATATACACATTGTTCTGGTCATTTTCTTAGTTTCATGTTCCATGTTTTGTTTTCACAATTAACTGAAGTGATGTAGAACTGGTAATTTTACATTCACATTATCCATTGATATGTAAATATGGCTACATACTGACCATTTACAAGTTTTTTTTATAATGCAGATGTTATTATTAATTTCTAGCTATGAATAATAATAAAAATAGAAATTCTTCTACAGATTAAAAGGAATTGTTAAGAATACACTTCTTCAGTTCGTTTCCAAGTTTGACTTGGTGGTTAGACGTTTTGTATCATTAGGTAGCAGATGCAAAATTTTGTGCACCCTGTTTTTTGCTAAGACAACCTTAATGTGAAGTAAACAACATCGTATTTTTCTGGTATTGTTAAAATTCTTCATTCTTTTTGAACTGCAATGATTATTTACAAGAAACTTCGTGAGGACATAAATGACTAAGAGATGATGGTGGACAACCACCACATATTATTCTTACAGCATAGTTTTGAGCAATAAAGACTTTCTTTCTTTAACTAACCTCATAACATTATTCCATATGGTATTGTTGAATGAAAATATGCAGAATATGTCAACTTACTGATTTGTTTCTCTCCAAGATTATGAATTAAATAGTTTTAGTAGTTCTAAAACGTGTTTTTCTAGTTTGAATTCCCATCAATATGGACATAAAGTTTTTGAAGTTTCCACACTAGTTGGTATTTCCTTACAGTGCGTTACACATACCATTGGTGTGGAACCTCTAGGTGTGCAGAAGTGAATACTATATGTTTTTGAAACCGACAGTGAGACCTTTCATAATAAACCGCCCACTAATACTTTTCTTAACATTAGTAAGCACTTCTACTGTTACTTTATGTATGTTTGAATTGATTACAATACTAGTGTCCTCTGCATAGGGAACAAATCCAGCTTGATATCTATTAGACAGCAGATCGCTTACATACATGAGAAACAGTAGTGAGTGGAAGATTGAGCCTTGTGGAGCCCCATAAATGACTTCTCACCACCTGTTTACATAGGTTAATTATTAGGTACAACTTTCTGGATCCATTTCATTAGCTACAATGTCCGTTGGTTGGCTGTACCAACAATTCCTTAAAACCTCAATTTATGTAGGAGAATATTCTGATTCACACAGTCAAATACTTCCAATAGGTCACAGATCTACTTATAAATTTAAATAATTGGATGTGAATCAAGTAGATTTATTTAGTAATAGAGTATACGTCGTAAGAAGCCTACCTGCATTACAAACTCCAACTGTGGGAAAAAGAGAGTTGATTCCGTGTAAGGACCATGAAGATAAGGGACATTAGGACTTGTGTGGAGACATATAGACAATCATTTTTCCATCACTCTGTTTCTGTGTGAAACAAATAAAGAAATTAGTAGTAGTCACATGTGATACCCTCCACCATGCACCGTACATTGGATTTCAGATTACGCATGTAGATGTAGGTGCAGAATGCTCAGTACTTTGGGTTATGACAGGAATAATCATCTGAAGCTGAAAAGTCCAGTAGATATGAGCTCTAAAGTAGTTACCTTAAGAGCTACAAGCCCTTCTTCATCTCCGCTACTGTGAAACCGATCTCTTCTACTGAGCAAATCCTCATAACTCTTCAGGTATCCATTTCAGAGCCCATTTTTACTAGATGTTTTTGCTTCGAATGATCGTTCTTAGCATATCACTGAATATTGAGCATTCCTCATGGAACGTCCTGTATACTTAAAGATATGATATTAAAGGAGAGCAAATTGAATGACTAATCTATCAGGTAGCCCTCAATGTTGAATATCTTTTAAATGATAAGTGTTAGAGTGGAAAAAAAGGAGAAGCTATTGTTTGATTTTTTTTAATGCATCATATCTCTCTGTTAACTGTGCATTCTTAGTGATTTGTTCTTTCTGTGCTCCATGTGGATATTTTTCGACAATATTCACTTGTGCCTTTTTGTTTCTATTTTCTAAAGATGCAGTTTTGAAAGCAATGGACTGATTTTTACATCTTCGAGCTACTGGTATTGCAAAACTGTAACAACATTTCGTAGAAACTGTACCTGTCATTACATTGTTGTTAGCATTTTGCTGATGTACTTTTAATCAATAAGTAAATGTAAAGAGGCTTTTACCAAGATTCATATTTGTCTGTTTATATAGGGGAAGTCTGCCCTTTGGTCGCATCTCACAAATTACCAGGAGTTGGAGGAATGCAACGATACATCAAAGCCAATTGATCCAAATTTCCTCACACCAGGTGAGTATTGTGAGTTAGTATTTTCAAATGCTTATTAGTTATAATCTGTTTCAAAAACATTAATTGAGATGGTCATAAATGGAATTTTTAAAATTTAGAATGTATGTGTGCAATTAAACTATGTACTACAGAAATACAAACATCTAAAAACTGAGACAGAAAATGCAAAATAGCTTAACAGTATTGGTCAGAGGACATTTGTAAGTCTGATTAGTTTTTTTTCCTTGCCTTCCTTGGAATAGTTGTCAAAGAGAAGCAGCATGTATATCATGGGGAAAAATAGATACTGACTAAGGGGAAAATTAAAGAGACCTTTGGAGAAAAGAGAAGCAGATGTAAGAATATCACAAGCTCACATGAAAAACTGGTACTGAACAAAGATGGGAAAGGTGGAAGGAATCTGTAGAGGGACTGTACATGGGAAGTGAACTTGAAGGTAATGCTATAGAAAGGTAAGAGGAAGTAAATGAAAATGAGATGTGAGATATGATACTGTGAGAAGAATTTGACAGAGCACTGAAAGGCATAATTCAAAACGAGACCCTTGGAGTAGTCAACATTTCCACAGAACTGCAGATATCATTGGGAGAGCCATCCGTGACAGAACTGTTCCATCATATGTGTAATATGTATGAGACAGGGGGGAAAACCCCTCAGACTTAAAGAAGAATGTAATAATTCTGATTCCAGAGAGAGCAGATGCTGACAGGTGTGATTATTACCGTACTATCAATTTAATTATTTACAGAAGAATAGAAAAACTGATCTTGGGGAAGGTCAGTTAGGGTTCCGTACGAATGTAGAAATGAGCAACGTAATAGTGACATTATGACTTCTCTAAGAAGATAAGTTAAAGAAAGGCAAACCTATGTTTATAGCAATTGCAGACTTAGAGAAAGCTTTTGACAGTGTTGATGGGAATACACTCTTTGAAAGTCTTAAAGTAACAAAGGTAAAATACAGGAAGCAAAAGGGTTGACAATTAAAAGAGTTGATAGGCATGAAAGGGAAGCTGTGGGTGAGAACAGAATGAGACAAGGTTGTAGCCTATCGCCAATGTTATTCAATCTGTACAGTGAGCAAGCAGTTAAAAGAAGCCAAAGAAAAATTTGCAGTTGGAATTAAAATTCAAGGAGAAAAAATAAAAACTTGGAGGTTTGCCAATGACGTAATTCTGTCGGACAGCAAAGGACTTTGAAGTGCATTTGAAAAGAATGGACAATGTCTTGAAAGGAGGATATAAAATGAACATCAACAAAATAAAAAACAGGGGTAATGGAACGTAGTTGAATGAAATCGGACAGTGCTGAGGGAATTAGATTAGAAAACAAGACACTGAAAGTAGTAGAGGAGTTTTGCTATTTCAGAAACAAAATGTTTGATGATACCTGAGATAGAGAGCATATGAAATGCAGACCAATGATAGCACGAAAACCATGTTTGAGAAACAGAAATTTGTTAACATCTAACATAAATATAAGTATCAGTGATTGTTTTCTGGAGAGATCCCTTGTGGTGTGTAGCTTGTACAGAAGTGAAACATGGACAATAAGCACTTCAGGCAAGAAAATAGAAGGTTTTGAAATGCAGTACTACAGAAGAATACTGAAGGTTAGATGGGTAGATTGCATAGCTAATGAGAAGGTACTGAATGGTACTGGAGAGAAAAGAAATTTGTGGCATAAGATGACTAAAAGAAGGGAATGGTTCATAGGACACATTCTCCAACCTCAAGAATTGTCAGTTTAGTACTGGAGGGAAGTATTGGCATTTAAAATTATAGAGAAAAACCAAGAGATGAGTACAATAATTAGGTTCAGATGGATGTAGGTTGCAATAATTATTTGGAGATTAATAGGCTTTCACAGGACAGAGTAACATGGAGAGCTGCATCAAACCAGTCTTCAGACTGAAGACCGAAGCAATACAACTACAGAAAGGGTATGGCTATGTCCACAAGAACAGGGATGGAATATGATTTGCTACATGAAAAAATGTTTTAGGTGCAATCTTCAAGAACTTAAAAACTAATGCCATAATTTTCTAGTATTTTGTAATATATTGTTGGTTAACTTCATTACTAACTTAAAATGAGAATTAACTGTTAGATGTTGAGAAAGCTTGAAAAGTGGTAACCAATTTGCTCTATTACGCTTTCAATGAAAATGCTCAGTCATTATATCTCTTAATAATTTCTCAATGTGTGCCAGTGACTGATAAGCACTGTATTTCAGCACAAGGAAACAAGCTATGCTTTTTTGTCACATTATGTTTGTTGTGATGTAGAGCAGGGAGGTTTGTGCAAATTTGGTAGGAACAAAGACTTACCGAGAAAAAGATAAAATGTGTATTTGGGACTCACTAAGATATTAGTATGGTTTGTTAGTTCAGCTAACTTATTGTTAAAATCTAGATGTTAAATTCATGAAGTATTGTATAATCATGAACATGGCCTACATTTGCCCAAGGAAGAGAAACTTTAGAAATGTAACCTTCCTAGCAGAAAACAGTGGGGAAAGTGGCATGAGTCCTTCCCTTTATAATTTAAAGGGTAAGATTCAAGAGGACAGGAAATTTTATAATGTTATAGGCAGTAGCAGGTTTGACTGAACAGTAACAATCTATTCTCTGTAGTGGAAACTGCTGTAAGTATTATTGGTAACGACAGCTAGAGAGGTATAAAATATCATTTCTGAGAGGGAAAGAAAACAAAATTTCAAAGTGAGACTCATTTCTTCTTGAACTCAAGAAATGTAGTGTTGCATAATTTAATAGAAGACCAAAATATTACTGTCTCTTCTAGCCAGGTTTTGAGTAACTGAAGAATACGAAGTTGCTCCACTTTATATAGAAATAAGTTTGTGATAATAAGCTAACAAAGTTTTCATGATATTTTGTTTGTCAGCAGCTAAACTCTTATTCTATTTGATCCTAAATTATTTACATTTTGGCAGAAATTTCTGTACCAAATTATTCAAAATTTTAAGAAATAACGGTTAATGTAATTTTGCATGACAAATGCAAATACGTATTTTATTAAAATAACCTGTGGTTATAGACTACTCCTTTTCACATTTATTTACAGCAATCTGTGGATGCTTTAGAATTTATGCAAAGTTTTGTCTTCTTACCATGCAGCATTGGCCTGGTGTGCCCTTCGGAAACGGATTGATTGTACGTTCAGTTATGCTACACACAGAGATGTCATTATTGCTTTCCCCTGCAATTCATTGCACGGCAAATAGAAAATTTTGATGCACTTGTATAAAGCACATTTGAAGTACCTATAACTAAAATTTAGTGACAGCTGTTTTGATATGCTATGAATGAAAGTATTTTGATGTGTTGTGAATGAGAAGTATGACCTTCCAATAAACTTTATGTACAAGTTGTTTTTGTTTATTTTAATTGTGTGTAGCCATTGTGTGTGTCATTTTGCATGACTTATGTAACAATGTCAAGCACGATAGTGTATTAATGAGTAAAATTTTAAAATATTTGCTAAAACACCCAAAGCATAGTAACCATTGTCGAGCAATCTCACTGTGTACATCAATGATACAGTGTCGGGGCTGATGATTGGAACCTATATGAGCCTCTAGGTGTCCTTTCTCGCCTGATTTTTTTTTTAATATTTTATGAGATGGTAGTGTTAACTTTGCCATGATTCTGTCCTTTGTCCTTTATTTTCGAAACAAAACTTATCTAACTCTTTTTACTTCATACTTCAGCTTCTCTTATCACTATCCACTGAACAGTTATGATGTGCTGAGTTTGGCTCATGTTTAAATAAACAATTGATAAACATGCCATTTCAGATCGTACTGTACTTTTATCTTTCTTGGCCGTTCTTTTCAGTGTTATTCTTATGAATCTTTCTCATGAACGATGTATCTCTGAGTTTTTGAAAATAAATCTCTGTGTGCCATAATTGGGTATACTAACAGCCATTCTGTATCCATGTTGTCCAATATATGTATAACATGTCATCACATTTAATTATTAAGTATCCCCTCCGCCTTCCCATCCAATTCCTCCAAATTAGTATTACTATGGGGTAAGTTTTGAAGTGGATGTGGAGCCTTATTTAATGAATTTGGGAAAGTGAACCTTTACTTTGGAAAGCCCAAGTTGGAATATAAACAATATTATAAAAAGGACAGATTGGCACTCACCATAAAGACAACACACTAAGTTGTAGACAGGCACAACGAAAAAAATTGTTCCACATGGAGCTTTCGTTTCGGCCAAAGCCTTCTTCAGAAAGGAAAACAAAAACAGTCACACACACACACACACACACACACACACACACACACACACACAGTCACAGAAGCAAGCATACCTCACACACGTGACCATTATCTCCTGCCACCGAAGCCAGACTACAGTGTGTCACGTTGAATGAAAGCAGCAACCTAGGTTGAAGTGGGGAAGGGGGATGGTTAGCAGAATACAGGTGAGGGGAAAGAAGTCAGTGCTGCCTAGCGAAGCATGCAGGGACAAGATGGTGGCAGGACGAGGTTGTCAGGTGCAGCATCAGGCAGCTGTGGGAAAGGGAGGGGGGAATCAGGGGGGGAAAAAGGAGAAGAGCAGAGAAGGTGGAAAAACTGATGGACATGTTGGCAGAGAGAAGCGCACAATGGGGGTGAGGGGATGTGAATGTGGAGGAGATGAAAGGACAGAGGGAGCAGAAACTGTTGGGTGGAAGGTGTAGTTGAGGCTGGCAGGATTTTGGAAGCAGGTAATGTATCACATCTGCACAGTTCAGAAAAGCTGGTGGTAGTGGGGAGGATCCATAAGGCCTCGATTGTGAAGCAGCCATTGAAATCAATTATATTATGTTCAGCCATATATTGTGCCACAGGTGAGTCCACTTTGCATTTGGCCACAGTTTTACGGTGACCGTTATCTTTGTGGACAGCTGATTGATAGTCATATCAATATAAAAAGCTGTGCAATGATTTCAGCAGAGCTGGTAAATGACATGGCTGCTTCCCCAGGTGACCTGCCCTCTGATGGGGTAGGATAAGTTTGTCATAGGACTGGAATAGGAAGTGTTGTATGGGTGGACTGGACAGGTCTTGCACCTACGTCTTCCACATGGATATGATCCCTATGGCAAGGGAATGGGATGTGAGGGGCATAAGGATGGACTACAATGTCGTAGAGGTTGGGTGGGCTACTGAACACCAGTTTGGGAGTGGTGGGAAGGATCTGGATCAAGATGTCCTTCATTTCATGGATTGCTGATAGATAATCAAAGACCTGACAGAGCATTTGGTTCAGTTGTTGCAATCCGGGGTGTTGTTAGGTCACAAAGAGGGGTCTTCTTTGTAGCTTCTTCTTGGATGCAGTGGGAAAATTGGGGATGTGTGTGGGTATGGCATGGAAATCTGTTTGCAGACTGTTTCTGGTGTGTGCTGCCTGTCTGTGAAGGCCTTTGTGAGACCTTGAGCATACTGGACTGGACAAAGGAGTTATTACCACTGCAGACAAACTGTCCCTGCGTGGCCAGGATGTATGAGAGGGATTTTTTGGTGGGGAAGGGATGGCAGCTGTTGAAACGCAGGTACTGTTGGTGTTTGGTGAGTTTAATGTGGACAGAGATACGTATGGAGACATAAGGGGGATGAGGTAAATGTCCTAGGAAGGTGGCATGCTTTGTTGAGGAAGACCAGTTGAAGTTTGTGGGAGAAAAGGTGTTGAGGCTATATAGGAATGAGGATAGGTTGTCTTGGACTTGAGTCCAGATCATGAAAATATGAAAAATGAAACTAAATGAGACCAGGGGTTTGGGATTTTGGGAGGCTATACAAGCTTCCTTCTAGCTGTCTCATAGAAAGTTTGGCATAGAAAAGCGATATGTGGGTGCCCAAGTGTGTGTTACTTGTATACCTTCCCTTCAAAGGGTAAGTAGTAGTGTGTTAAGATAAAGTTGGTAACCTGTATATTGAATGAGCTAGAGCACTTGGAGTCTGCAGAATGCTAAGAGAGCTAGTGTTTAAGGGTACACGGAATGCCGTATGCTTACAATGTTAAATTGAGCTAAAAGTTAGGAACATTTTCTCATTTGTTATTGGGACGATACTCTTTATTTTTTCACAAACACAGAGATATGTTCTGATTTTTTGCTGAATTATTAATTTTGAAAAAATAATATATAGTTTTTCAGATATTTTATTTTTTGTAAATGTTAAAAAAAGTTATACAATTTTAACAAGTATTTTAAAATTTACATCCATTAATACAAAATAATTCCACATATCTTTTAATTCAGATATATTAGAAGGTCTTAAGGAACAACTACAGAAAATTTCATCTTTCTGCTATAAATATGCCCTGAGAAAATGTACCTTATACACAAAAAAACTAAAGTTATGGGAAATTAGCTTCAAAGTTTTTACTTCAGTACAAGCCTGCTCCATAGCTAGTATCATCAGAATCGTCCAACAGCTTCCTCTTAATGTCTCTGCTATGCTGTCTAGCCATCTTTGAATATACTTTTATGGCACTATCTGAAGACCTGAGCCGTTCCTTGTCCAAACAAAGCATAGCTGCGGCAGTTTGTAGTCCTACACAGAGCTCCAACTTTTGCAGAACTTTGCACTTTGTTATATTGCCCTGATTGAATGATGAAACAGCATCATAAATGCCAAAGTGAAGTGTGTTTATACACATTTTTAGGTAGTCTATTCCATATTACATGGTTCACACACTCATTTGGATTTTGAGTCCAGCCATGAAGACATTTCAATGAAACACCACATTTTCCACATTGTTTCCAGCACACATTGTTCTCCAAAACATCTTATAATAAAGAGACGTTAACTACCTCATATTTTGTAGTCCCAGCATTTAGTTTCTTGTATTCTTCTTCAATTCCAGCTACTTTTCTTCTTGAAGCACTTTCCGGTGGCAGCAGCATCACTCAATGTATCAGTACCAGTGTTGAGGTTAGTCGCTACTGGGACATCAGATACTGATGAAGATGAATCAGACGAATTTTTAGTACACTTTACTTTCTATCGCCAATGTACAGGCTTTCTAAATACCTTCAGACTAGGTCTTGGCATTTTGAAGGAAAGAAAACTCAATGACTTCTTCACATACGACTTCCACAACAATGACATGAATGTACTCACAAAGGAAACAATACAAATGGTGCAGAATATATTGTCAACTGTCTAGCAGTGTAGCTAACAGAAAAGCTAACTCTCTGGCAAGGCTGCCTATATCAGGTATATTTCGCGTCTCATATACAAGGTGCGGGACATCGTGTGTCGAAATTATTTTAAAAAATTATTTAAAATAGTTCTATTCACATCATCCAAATATTTTACACATGGTATTAAATGGGAGAGTCTAAATTTTTCGAAAATGCATTTACCCAAAAATCGATTTTTTTATCGAAAAACTCATTCTGTATACCCTTCATAGCAGAAAGACTACAGGCGTGTACGTGTGAAGAAGGCTTTGGCTGGAAGCTCATTTTGTAAGGGTATTTTCATTGTGCCTGTCTGCAACAGGTCGTTTCAGTTAGTAACAGTCTATTCTTTTCATAATATTTTTGACCCTTTACTTTGTACATAATTAAAAGAAAAATACTTATACGTTGTTTGTTGCACTTTTTAACATCTGGAACACCTTTGTAGGATTGGTTTGTACCTTGTTTAGATATTCTGTCTCTATTAAATGTTTTATGTTTTGTTTAGGTAGACCCACGTTGTTGTCATTTAGTAAAATAAACACTGTAGTATATCTGTGTGCATTAGTGTAGAACTATTTCCTGTTGTTGCTTTTCATTTGTAAATGCAAAGTTGAATTTTTTCATTCTAAATGTAGTTGCAAAGTTCATATTATCAACTATAAAAATAAAAAAATAAATAACTTAGTGAGAAAAATTTTGTGGATTGAAATCTGTTGGCTGTTGAAATTGAATTAAAAAGTAATATTATCATAGTGTATATACTTTTAGGCAACTAACACTTTAAGAATAGGTTGCTACATTTGTCTTTGATGTGCTGAAATCTTTAGGAGTAACTTATTATGTAAGTGTATTTATTATAGTTATTAATAAACTATCTTGAAATTGTCTTCCATAAACAGACTTATCATCTATGGCACTGGAAACAGATCTGACTCCACCCCAGACCCGAAGTCGAGATCGGCATAAAACATCTGAGCCAGCGTCACCTAGTGAAAGGAAGATATTGGAGCAACCAATGTTAAAACCTCTCCCTATATCCCTCACATTTGATATGAGGTATGCCTGATCATTATTATGAATTTTGCTCACTCCTTTTGACACAGCGATAAAATGAGTCACATGTAGCTGAACAAAAAAATTATTTGTTTTGTTTAAAAGTACATGCTTAAGCAACAGTTTTAACTTAACTAAGACTAAGAATTATAAAACTCATATTTTAAAGGCTATAAGAATAAAAATAATTTTGTGACTGTTACATGACAGCATATGCACCCGACTTCTGGAATAATTTGTATTTCATATACATCTCATAACTTTGAGTTCCATTTCAACATACTTCACTATGCATGATATCTGTATGTCCAGCTGGTTGTTTATCTTTTGATTTGAAGAAAAACTTGAGCAGCTAATTTGACAACACATATGCAGTAGAAATATCTGAGACATTTTAGCTACAAGCAGACTTAACTTAATCAACAGTGTCAATGTAGAGAAAAGCATTATTGATCACGATGTCATCATTGTGACGGTGGTTACTAAATATTACAAATCCATCAAGAAGGCTAAGAGAGTATTTATGTTAGAAAGAGCAGATAAGGAGTTGTTAGCATTTTACTTAAACAATGAATATACGTCATTTATCCCCAGTATGATGGACAAATTACGGACAAATTATAAACTAATTGTAAATTGTGCTCTGTAGTAGTATGTGCCAAGTAAGTGGATAAGGACAGAAAAGACCCACTGAGGTTTATTTACAAAATTTGGTAAATTTCTGAGGAACCAGAGATTGTTGCACTCTTGGGTAAAAAAAATGAATGTGAAAATGTTGACAAGTAAAAGTTGGTAGAAATTTGTGAGTCCATTAAAAGGTATATGTGTGAAGCATCCAACAGCTTCCATCATTATGTTCATTCATAAAATCACTAAGCAAGTCAAAAGTTGCTACCCAGTCATTTCTTGACTAGTCTTATGTGTCACTAGAAGACAGTAAACCAGAACATAAATTTTTAAATTTCCCATTTAAAAAAGTAATTTATGTTGAGTGACCATACAGCCACACCCCTGTGTGACCATCACACAGATTCCTGTATGAGTGTATGAGTTCACAGAATGTATATACGAAAGGCAAAAGAACAGACCCTCAAAATTACAGACCCAGATCCATAACATAGGTATGCTCCAGGATTCTTGAACATACTCTGCTTATGAACGTTATAATTTTAATTGAGATAGAATAGCTTCTGTTCACAAATCAGCAGAAAGCATCACTTATGTGAATTCGAGCTTGCCCATTTCTTGCACAGTATCATGTGAATTTGCAATAGGCAGATTCTGTATTAGTAGATTTCCAGAAAGTGTTTGACATGGTGCCCCACTGTAGACTGTTAACGAATGTCCAAGAATAAGGAATAGGTTACCAGATATGTTAGTGGCTTGAAGAATTCTTAAGGAAAAGAACCTAGTGCATTGTCCTCGACGGTGAGTATTCATTGGAGATGATGGTATTGTCAGGACTGCGCCAGGGAAGTGTGATAGGACTGTTCTTGTTCTCTCTATATATAAATAATCTGAAAGATAGGGTGAGTAGCAATCTGCAACTCTTTGTTGACAACACTATAGTGTATGGGGACGTATTTTCGTTGAGTGAATGTAGAAGGATATAGTGCGACTTAGAATTTGTGTGTGCTGTGTTGAACAGCAGCTTGTTGTAAATGCAGAAAAATGTAAGTTAATGCTAGTAAGTTGGAAAACAATCATGTAATGATTAAATGAATTATTAGTGATGAGCTGCTTGATGCAGTCATGTTGATTAAATATGTTGCAAAAGCAATATGAAATGGAATGAGCACATAAGGACGGTAGTAGGGAAGGCGATTAATATACTCCAGCTTATTGGGAGAGTTTTAGGAAAGTCTAGCTCATTTAGAAAGGAGTACACATATAGAAAGCATGTGCAACACATTGTTGAGTGCTGTTAAAGGTCGAATTAAAGAAGGCTGCTTGACTTACTGACAGGTTCAATCAACGTGTAAGTGTTATGGAGGTGCTTCATGAACTTAAAAGAGAAAGTCTGGAGGGAAATCAGTGTTCTTTACTTGAAACTCTATTGAGAAAGTTTAGAGAAGTGGCATCTGAAGCTGACTGCTGAAAGATCCTGCTGCCACCAACAAGCATTTCACTTAAGGGTTGCTAAGACAAGATAAGAAAAATTAGGGCTCTTACAGAGGCATATAAACATTCATTTTTCTCTTGCTCCATTTGCGAGTGGTATACAAAAGGAAGTGACTATCAGTAATGGTACCATATGCCATACACCTTATAGTGGCTTGCAGAGTATGTATAGAGATATGGCTGAAACATTTACTTAATGTCTGTGGCACATACCCCCCCCCCCCCCCCCCCACACACACACACACACACACACTGGGTACAGTAGGATTCTGGCTTGTTTCTTCAGTTTGTTATTGAAAATGTTGTCAATAATGATGGATTCAGATTCATTATTTGTAGCTGTAGTTTTCATTGCATTAAGTTCCTCATCATAGCCTTCTTGGGACGTGGGAATAGAAAGGAGACAATGGACATGTGCTGGAATACTGCATGTTTGTAGGCTGTCAGACGTTGAGAAGAAGCTGGGATGAATGTGTCAGTAAAGGAATTTTTCTAGAAAATTTTAAGTTTACGATTCCTACCTACTATCTCTAAGCTGATGTATAGTAAATTGAGGATGGAAACCCCTAACTCCACACTGAATTTTATTTCAGTATGTTACTGGTTCATATTTTTAAAGAAATTGAGGAGCTATCTAGTGGAACCTTTCCATATACAGCGAATAGATAAACATTCTCAGCTGAGGAGAGATCCAGCGATCTTACTGTTGAAGGTAGGGTTGTCAACCATGAAGGCAAGCAGTACAAACTCTTGCCATTTGCAGATAAGCATTATCTTGCTGACATGTAAGACCAGGATGGCTTCCCATGAAAGCCGACAATTTGTGAACCTGATGCGATTGTTAGATACCTGCACTGAGTAGTAAGTTTTTAAAGTGTGATTTTAAACTGAAACCCAGGGCACTACAGCTGTATGGCTTACCCAAACTCCACAAACCAGAAGTGTCAACCTAACCTGCAGTATATGCAATACTGGAACCAGTGCCCAGTAGAGTCAAGAGGATCAACAACATCATGAAGAAAACACTGAACTTCAAAGGGAAATATACCAATAAGAACAGTTTAGATTTGGTAAACAAGTTGATACATGTTAGGATTCCAAAAAGTGCAAAATTAGTATCTTTCGACGTATATAGCTCTTCTTGAGCATTACTGGAAAGGATATTGTGTCACAGTTCTTGTATTTACACAACATAAATCCAGAAAAACAGTTGAGCATAGTTAATACAGTATAATGTTGTTTAAATCAAAATTACACAAAACAAAGAAAGACACACTGTGAAGGAATTATCCAAATGGTACAGAAATCAGTAGATTTATTGTATATTTACAGACAAACAAATGATTAGAATTTCAGAAAAATGGGATGATTTAGTCAAGAGAAAGAGATTCACAAATTGTGCAAGTCAATAATGTACTGGTTCACCTCTGGCTCTTATGCAAGCTGTTTTTCAGCTCGGCATTGATTCTAACAGTTGTTAGATGTACTCGTGAGGGATGTCATGCCAGATTCTGTGCAGCTGGTCCAGTAGATCATCAAAATCTGGAGCTGCTTGGTGGGTCTTGCCCATAATTCTGCAAACATTCTCAGTTGGGGAGAGTTCCAGTGACCTTACTGTTGAAGGCAGGGTTTGCCAAGCATGTAGACAAGCAGTAGAAACTCTCACCATGTGCAGATAAGCATTATATTGCTGGATTGGCTTGCCATGAAAGGCAACAAAATAGGGTGTAGAATATCATTGATGTACTTTGATGACGCCTGCTATGAAAAGAAATGGCATCCCAGACCACCACTCCTGCCATGCGGCCTGCAACCAGGAGCAATGGTCTGGTGTGCTATTTCGTTTCATAGCAAGACTCCTTTGGTTGTCATTTTTGGCACACTTAGAGCACAGTAGTACATTGACAGTGTGCTATGCCCTGAGATTGTGGACACACATCACATTTCAATACTCAATGTGCCCTGCCTCCCTTCTGCGTCAACTGCGGAGAGCATCATTCGCCTTGCTCGCGATACTGCAGGATTCTCCAGAAAGAAAGGTAAATCATGGAGTACAAGACCCTAGACCGACTGAACACACTGAGGCTTAGAAAAAATGTGAACGCCTGCATCCTGTGCTTATGACATCGTCTTATGCCACCGCTACAACAGCTCCGCCAACCCCAGTCACCTCGCAGAGCTGGAAGACTACACCTGCCCCCTTGATTGGGGGGGGGGGGGGGTCGAATTTCCCTCCCTGTTGCTCCTACACCACCTACTTTGGGAGCAACAACCCCCTCCACCCCCCCCCCCCCCCCAACCATTGGTGGCATTCGTCCCCACTTCTAAGCCAGAGAAGTGGCTTCTCTCACTAGGAAGGGGTTCCTTGGGTCACTCCCTTCCCAGGTTCCTGCTAGTGAGAAAGATGACACCCTCCAGTGGCTGAAAGAGCCCAAAAGCTGCTGGTCACAGGGCTTCACACTCATCCCCAGTTCTGGGAGACTGAGCCAGTGAAGTCCTCCCAGTCAGGGAAACCCAAGGAGCAGCGAGAGAAATCGAAAAAGGAAATCCCTAAGACCAAGGAAATTGCAGTGGCACCCAAACTGCCGCTACCTAAAAGCTCTGCATCTGAGGATGGAGTGGAGATTCTGGCATCCACTGAGGACATAGATCTCACCAGACCCTCAGACGCAATGGATATAGACTGCTCAGGCAATAAGTCAGTGGCAGCAGGTGACCCTGAGGCGTAAACTGCCTCATTGAAACTTCCATGCCTTCCCAGTTTCACGATGACGTCATCCTCCAGTAGAATTGTGGCAGTTTTTTCTGTCAGCTGGCTGTGCTATGGCAACTGTTAAGCTTTACACCACCTATCTGCATTGCCCTTCAGGAAACCTGGTTGCCAGCAATGCGGACCCCTGCCCTCCATGGCTATAAGGGATATTATAGGAACCATAGCGACTATAATCGAGTCTCAGGTAGGGTTTCAGTTTATGTCCGATACTCGGTCTGTAGTGGACCTGTGCCCCTTCAAACCCCTCTTGAAGCTGTGGCTGTCAGAATAAGGAAGATGCAGGAAATAACTGTCTGCAATGTATGTATTCCTCCAGATGGCACAGTACCCCTGAATGTATTAGCTGCTCTGATTGATCAACTCCCCAAACCTTTCGTACTTTTGGGATATTTTAACGCCCATAACCCGTTGTAGGGGGCACTGTGCTTACTGGCCAAGGCAGAGATGTCGAAACTTTACTGTCTCAGTTCAACCTGTGCCTCTTAAATACTGGGGCCGCCACACATTTAAGTGTGGCTCACAGTAGTTGCTCGGCCATTGATTGATCAATCTGCAGCCCAGGACTTCTCCCATCTATCTACTGGAGAGCACATGATGACCTGTGTGGTAGTGACCACTTCCCCATCTTCCTGTCACTACCCCAGCGTCGGGCCCACGGGCGCCTGCGCAGATGGGCTTTAAACAAGGCTGACTGGGAAACTTTCACCTGTGCTGTCTCCCCCACACGATAACATCAATCTGATGGTTGAGCAGGTGACTACAAAAACTGTTTCTGTGGCAGAAAACACAATCCCTCACTCTTTAGGGTGCCTGAGGCGTAAGGCAGTCCCTCAGTGGTCGCTGGAAGTTGCTGAAGTAGTTAAGGAGTGTTGGCAAGCTCTATAGCAGCATAAGCAGCAACCTTCTTTGGAACACCTCATAGACTTTAAACAGCTCCCTGCTCTCATTCACCAACTTATCAAACGATGGAAGCAGGAGCATTGGGAGAGATACGTCTCGACCATTGGGTGCCATGCGTCACCTTCCGAAGTCTGGGGAAAGATCAAACTTCTTTTTGGGTACTAGACCCCAACAGATGTTCCCAGTGTTAACATAAATGGCGCTTTATCTACCGATGCAAACACGATCACCGAGCACTTTGCTGAGTACTTTGTTCGAGCTTCTGCGTTGGAGAATTAACCCCCAGCTTTTGCACTCTCAAATGGCGGCTGGAAGGGAACATCCTCTCATTCACTACACACCACAGTGAATCTATAATGCCCCGATTACAGAGTGGGAGCTCCTCAGTGCCTTTGCACATTGCCCACGGCCAGATCGGATCCACGGTCAGATGATTAAACATCTCTCACTTGACTACAAGCGACATCTCCTCATTATCTTCAACCGGGTCTGGTGCGATGGTGTCTTTCTGTTGCAATGGCGAGAGTGCACCATCATTCCGGTTCTCAAACCTGGTAAAAACCCGCTTGATGTGGATAGCTATAGGCCCATCGGCTTCACCAACGTTCTTTGTAAGCTGCTGGAACGTATGTTATGTTGGCGGTTGGGTTGGGTTCCTGAAGTCACTTGGCCTACTGGCTCCATGTCTGGGTGGCTTCCACCAGAGCTGCTCTACCACTGATAATCTTGTGTCCCTCGAGTCTGCCATCCAAACAGCCTTTCCCAGATCCTTTCCCAAATGGCAACATATGCTTGCCACATTGTATGAGTGGGATCTCCGGGGCTCCTTTCCCAATTTTTATCCAAAACTTCCTGTCACTCCGTACTTTCTGTGTCCAAGTTGGTGCCTCCCATAGTTCCATCCATATCCAGGAGGAGGAGTCCCACAGGGCTCTGTATTGAGTGTCCCTCTATTTTTGGTGGCCATTAACCGTCTAGCAGCAGCTGTAGGGCCGTCTGTCTCACCCTCTCTGTATGCAGACAACTTCTGCATTTCCTACTGCTCCATCAGTACTGGTGTTGCTGAGCATCGCCTACAGGGAGCCATCCACAAGGCGCAGTCATGGGCTCTAGCCCACAGCTTCCAGTTTTCAGCCGCAAAGTCATGTGTTATGCGCTTCTGTCGGCATCGTACTGTTCATCCGGACCCAGAACTTTACCTTAATGACGATCCACTCACTTTAGTGGAGACATATTGATTCTTAGGACTGGTTTTCGACACTCGATTGACTTGGCTTCCTCATCTTCGTCAGCTTAAGCAGAAATGCTGGCAGCACCTCAATGCCCTCTATTGCCTGAGCAACACGAATTGGCATGCAGATCACTATGCTGCTGCAGCTCTACAGAGCCCTTGTCCAATCCCGAATTGACTATGGGGATGTGGTTTATGGTTCGGCAGCACACTCAGCGTTGTATTTTACTCGACCCTGTGCACCACTGTGGGATTCGACTAGCAACAGGAGCTTCTAGGACCAGTGTACTGGTGGAGGCTGGTGTCCTTCCATTGCAGATCAGACGTGCACAACTGCATGCAGTTATGGAGCGCACATTCATAGTTCCCCTGAACATCTGAATTACCGTCTCCTTTTCCCGCCCCCTTACCCCTGCGGGTTCGGGGGTAAGAATAGGCCTGCGGTATTCCTGCCTGTCGTAAGAGGTGACTAAAAGGACTCTCAACCTTTTCGGCCTTATATGATGGTCCCCTCTCAGGTTTGACCTCCATCTTTCTAAATTGTTCTGAAGAGCGAACCAATTGGGGAAGGGCACCGTACATGGTGCACTGTATCTGTCGTGCATTGAGACCTTTAGCCGGCTTTCTCGTCGTTGCAGTGGTGTCCCGCTCGTCCTCCATCTCTTGGGCGAGGATACGTCCCTGGGTGCGATTACCACGCTGCATTGTGCAGTGTTGCTTTTTGCTACGACGACGACCTTATACATTTTTGCACCTAAGATCCAGCACGGTAGCCAGTCCATTGTGGTGGGGCCGCCATGTACCTTGTTGGTTGTCGCTCCCTGACAACACAGGGATCGCTCTACTGATGCCTGCGCCGTTTACTCCCCATGTATGCCAAGGAGTAGATGCCCATCTCCCTGGGGCATGAGGACTCCCGGCAATGGCCATCCTGCCAGGTGGCTCTTGCTGTGGCTGGGTGGTGCCCATGGGGAGGGCCCTTGGTCGGAGTAGGTGGCATCAGGACGGATGTCGTGCAATGAAGCGTGGTACATCATCTCTTGCTGGTGGCCAGCCACCAGCAGTCTCTAAGCATTCAAGGGCTCATTTTAAAGGTAACGTTTATGACCCCAAATCGTTCCCATCCTTGGCCACACAATGGGAGGAATGAAAGGCAATAAATGATAGTGACACGTATTCGCCCAGGTATCTCGTCTGTACCAGAGCTGATGGAGAATCCTTTGTATCCATGAAGCCTCAGTTCTTTGTAGAGCATTTGGAGGACAAGTTTGAGGAGGTGGAGGGCTTGTCTAAAATGCGCTCTGCGTCAGTTTTGATAAAAACAGCATCCTCCACCCAGTCACGCAGGTTGCTTGCTTGTGACAAGTTGGAGGATGTTAACGTTGCCATCACCCCACATAAGAGTTTAAATATGGTCCAGGGTGTTATTTTCCATAGGGATCTACTTCTGCAGTCTGATGACAAGCTGCGCGCCAACTTAGAGCGTAGAGGTGTTCATTTCGTCTGGCGCGTTCATCGGGGTCCGAAGGACAATCAGATTGCTATCGGTGACTTCATCTTGGCCTTCGAGGGTGATACATTACCGGAGAATGTCAAGGTGATGGTCTACCGTTGTGACGTCAAGCCCTATATCCCTCCCCGGATGCGGTGCTTTAAGTGCTGGAAGTTCGGCCATATGTCTTCCCGCTGTACTTCCAGCCTCACATGTCGAGATTGCGGACGCCCATCTCATTCCGATACTCCATGTGCTCCGCCTCCCATCTGTGTCAACTGTGGAGAGCCTCATTCACCTTGCTCGCCAGACTGCAGGATCTTATAGAAAGAACGCAAAATCATGGAATATAAGACCCTGGACCGACTGACTTACACTGAGGCTAAGCGGAAATTTGAACGGCTACATCCCGTGCGCATGATGTCATCTTATGCCTCCACTGTCACTCCTGCTCCAGCTCCTTTAGCTGCACCACAGACAGTTAGCTCTCAGCGTCAGAGGACCTCACGTGCCACCTTGACGATGGGGGCCCCTTATCTTGCTGTTGCTCCCACACCATCTACCTCGGGAGCAGCACCCACTAAACCACCGGGTACACCAGTCCCCGCTTCTAAGCCGGAGAAGTGTAAGTCTTCTTCGGCTTCTCTCGCTTGGAAGGGATCTCTTGGGTCACCCCTTTCCCAGGTTCCTACCAGCGGCACAGCAGACGCCAACCAGTGGCTGAAGAAGCCACAGGTCGCTGGTCATCGAGCTTCGCAATCATCTTCGGTTCCGGAGACTGACACCAATCACCCCCCCCCCCCCCAAACAAGGGCAACCGAAGGAACAGCGAGAGAAAATGACATTGAAGCCCCGTAAGACCAAGGCACCTGCTGTGGTTCTACTCAACCGCTACCTACAAGCTCTGCGTCTGAGGATGAGGTGGAGATTCTGCGTCCGCTGAGGACCTTGATCTCGCCGGTCCCTCAGACGCAATGGATAGAATTTGCACGGGTGCTCCATCGGAGGCAGCAGGTGACCCAGCGGCGTAATCTGCCTTCTCAGTCATGACACGCCTTTCTCAGCCATGGCCAACACCATCCTCCAGTGGAACTGCAGCGGTTTCTTCCACCATCTAGCTGAGCTCCGCCAAGTTATCAGCCTTCACCCTTTCCTCTGCATTGCTCTGCAGGAAACTTGGTTTCCGGCAATGCGAACCCCCGCCCTCCGTGGCTATCGGGGTTATTATAAGAACCGGGCAGCTCATGAAAGGGTGTCTGGTGGCGTCTGCATCTATGTCCTGAACTCTTTTCACAGCGAGTCTGTCCCTCTCCAAACACCTTTAGAGGCTGTCGCTGTTTGGGTGTGGACGCCACAGGCTGTTACCGTCTGCAGTCTTTGCCTTCCTCCGGATGGTGATGTCGCGCAGCATGTCCTGGTTGCTCTGATAGCCCAATTGCCGCCACCTTTTTTCTTAGTGGGCGACTTTAACGCCCATAACCATCTGTGGTGTGGGTCAGTGGCAACAGGCGCCATCGTTGAGCATTTATTGGTGCAGCTCGATCTCTCGATATTAAATGATGGTGCCTTCACTCACTTCAGTGTGGCGCATGGCACATACTCCACCATTGACCTTTCGATCTGTAACCCTAGCCTCTTACCGTCTGTCCAATAGAGAGTGCATGACGACCTGTGTGGTAGTGACCACTTTCCGATCTTTCTGTCACTGCCACAGCGTCAGTCTTCTGGGCGCCCTAGCAGATGGGCTATGAATAAGTCTGACTGGGACTTGTTCTCCTCCACTGCCGCATTGAGCCTCTCTCTAACGATGACATTGATGCAGTGGTTCAATCGGTCACCACCGGCATCGTTACTGCCGCTGAATCGGCCATTCCCCGTTCTTCTGGGTCCCCTCGGCGGCGGACAGTGCCTTTGTGGTCGCCTGAGATCGCTGAAGTGATTAAAGCTCGCCGGCGGGCACTCCAGCGTCACAAGCGACATCCCTCAATCGAACACCTTATCGCCTTCAAATGGCTGCGTGCACGAGCCCGCTGCATTATCCGCCAATGCAAGCAGGAGTGCTGGGAGCGGTATGTGTCCACCATTGGCCTCCATGTCACTCCATCGTAGGTCTGGGCCAAGATTCGACGCCTCTATGGCTGTCGGACCCCTGTTAGTGTCCCTGCGCTCTCACTGAATGGATCGGTTTGTACTGACTCCGACGTCATTGCAAACCGCTTGGCAGAGCACTTTGCTCTGAATTCCGCTTCTGCCAACTACCCCTTGGGCTTCCGCTCCATTGAAGAGCGGATAGAACGTCGGAGTCTTTCTTTTCGCACCCACCATCCTGAATTGTACAATGTTCCATTCAGTGAGTGGGAATTTCGCAGTGCACTCGCCACTTGTCCTGATACTGCTCCTGGGCCAGATAGCATCCACTCTCAGATACTGAAACACCTTTCAGTGGACTGCCAGCGCTGCCTCCTCGACCTTTACAACCGTATTTGGGTCGAGGGTGAGTTTCCGTTGCAATGGTGGGAAAGGCTTGTTGTTCCCATTCTGAAACCAGGGAAGAACCCTTTGGAGGTGGACAGCTACCGCCCCATTATCCTCACCAATGTTCTTTGCAAGTTGCTTGAACGGATGGTGAGCCGGGGCTTGAATTGGGTACTGGAGTTTCGGGGCCTTCTGGCTCTGTCTCAGGGTGGGTTCCGTAAAGACCGCTCCGCTGCCAACAATCTAGTGAGCCTGGAGTCGGCCATCCATACTGCCTTTGCCCACCGTCAGCATCTGGTCGATGTCTTTTTCGACATGCGGAAGGCGTATGATAGGACATGGCGTCAACACATCCTTTCTATGCTTCATGGATGGGGTCTTCGGGGCCCTCTGCCGATCTATATCCGCAATTTTCTGTTGTATTGTACCTTCCGCATGCACGTCGCGGCCTCATATAGTTCCTCCCAAGTCCAGGAGAATGGTGTGCCACAGGGTTCTGTTCTAAGTGTCTGCCTGTTTTTAATAGCCATTAACGGGCTTGCTGCGGTCGTGGTAAATTCTGTCTCTGCTTCCCTGTATGCTGACGACTTCTGCCTTTACTACAGCTCTATTGGCATTGCAGCTGCTGAACGTCAGCTACAGGGCGCAATCTGCAAAGCGCAGTCTTGGGCTGTAGCGCATGGTTTTCAGTTTTCGGCAGCCAAGACCTGCGTTATGCATTTCTGCCGGCGACGCACAGTTCACCCGGAGTCGTGGCTTTATCTTGACAGCGAGCTTCTTCCAGTGGTAGAGTCACATAGGTTTTCGGGTGTGGTTTTTGATGCCCGGTTGACCTGTCTGCCTCATATTCGGGAGCTTAAACAGACGTGTTGCCGGCATCTAAATGCTATGCGATGCCTGAGCCACACCAGGTGGGGCACCGACCGATCTACTCTCCTACGGCTTTACCAGGCGTTAATCCAGTCCCATCTGGACTATGGGAGTCTGGCTTATGGCTCAGCATCCCCATCTGCGTTGCGGGTGCTGGACCCAATACTACACAGCAGGGTACGACTTGCCACTGGTGCCTTCCGGACCAGCCCTGTGGACAGCATGCTAGTGGAGGCAGATGTCCCTCCCCTGCAGTTACGACGCCAACGTTTGCTGGCTGCTTATGCTGCCCATGTTTTTAGCTTGCCTGGGCATCCCAACTATCGTCTCCTGTTCCCGCAATCAGTCGTCCATCTGCCAGAACGTCGGCCTCGGTCAGGTTGTACGATCACGGTCCGAGTCAAAGAGCTTCTTTCCGGGCTTAGGGTTCTCACTGTTCCACCTCCTTTCCGGGCCACATTGCGTACACCCCCATGGTGTGTTCCTCGTCCTTGCCTTCGGCTCGACTTGGCACAGGGCTCGAAGGACCTAGTCCCTCCAGAGGCCTTCCGCCGCCGCTTTTATTCCGTCCTGGCCACGTATCAGGGCTCTGGCGTTGTATACACTGACGGTTCGATGGTTGCTGGTTGTGTTGGTTATGTCCTAACTCTAGGGGACCATTCCAAACAACGCTTCTAGCCAGATGGCTGCTGCGTTTACACTGCTGAGCTGGCCACCATCTTTCGAGCCCTAGAGTATATCCGCTCCTGCTCAGGTGAGTCCTTCATTATCACTAGCGATTCCCTGAGCGGTTTGCGAGCTCTCGACCAGTGTTTCCCTCATTCTCGTCTGGTGATGGCTCTCCAGGAGTCCCTGCATACTCTTGCCCGTTGCGGCAGATCTGTGGTCTTTGTTTGGACCCCAGGCCATGTTGGGATACCCAGCAATGAGAATGTTGACCGCCTGGCAAAAGAGGCCACCAGTACACCATATCTGGACATTGGCCTCCCGGAGACAGATTTGCGAGCGTTCCTACGCAGCAAAATTCTGGACCTTTGGGACACTGAATAGCGCGCCCTGCCCTCACGAAACAAACTTCGGGCCATCAAGGAGGCTACCAGTGTGTGGCGCTCCTCCTTGCGGGCCTCTAGCAAGGAGTCTGTTGTCCTCTGCCGGCTGCGCATTGGGCACACATAGCTGACGCACGGCCACCTATTGCGACGTGAGGACCCACCTTTATGTCGCTGCGGCTCCGTTTTGACAGTGGTTCACATTTTATTGGACTGTCCACTTTTAGCTGTGCTCAGGCAGTCGTTCGCACTGCCTGACACGCTCCCTGCGTTTTTAACAGATGACTCTGCTATGGCTGACTTAGTTTTACGTTTTATTCGGTCAGGGGTTATTTATCGTTTAATCTGAGTGTTTCTGTTTCATTTTATTGTATTGTGTTGATTCTGGCCTTTGACCTATGATTTTAAACTGAGTTTTTAATGTGTTCTCGGAGGTGGTTTTTTCCTTTTTTATCCCTATGGTCGGCCAACCACCGCCATGCTCTATGTGGTTTTACTTTGTTTTGTCTGTTCTTTGTCTGAGTATTTCTTGTCCTGTGTCACCTGCCGTCTTTCCTGTTGTTAGTTTTTCTTCTCTTTAGCAGGTTTTAGTTTTTCTTTTGGAAAGAGGGACCGATGACCATAGCAGCCTGGTCCCTTTAACCCCCAACAAACCAACCAACCTTTTCCTGCCCGTGGCAGTCCATCTCCTACATCGTCGGTGCAGGTCAGGGCTAACGATTGCAGATCGCGTGCGGTCCTTTCTCTCCAAACTCGAGTCCTTCCCTTTATCGCCTGTACTTGCGGTCCGTTCACGTACACCTCCATGATGTACACCTCGGCCACAGCTTCGTCTGGACCTTTCCTGTGGCCATAAGGACTCCATTCACCCTGCGGCTCTCCGCTGTCACTTCCACTTGATTCTTGACGTGTTCCAGAGCTCTGAAGTGGTTTACACAGACGGCTCGATGGCTGATGGTTGCGTTGGCTTTGCCAACATTCACAGCATTCCTTACCTGATGACTGCAGTGTATTAATTGCAGAACTGGTTCATGCCATGTGAAGTCTTTTCTTTTATGTACTGACTCCTTAAGCAGCCTGAAAACTATCAACTAGTGCTACCCTTGTCATCCTTTGGTAGTATCCATCCAGGAGTCCATCTATGCCCTGGAGCAGTCCAGTCATTCAATGGTTTTTGTCTGGACCCCTGGTCATGTCAGAATCCCAGGAAATGAACTTGCTGACAGGCTAGCCAAACAGGCTACATGGAAACTGCTTCTTGAAATGGACATCCCCACAACTGACTTGCCTATGTTATTATGCCGCAAGGTTTTTCAGATTTGGAAGATGGAATGGCAAAACCTTAGTACGCACAACAAACTGCAAGCCATTAAGGGGACCATGAATGTGTGAAAGTCCTCGATGAGGGCCTCTCGCAGGGGCTCCGTGGTTCTCTGCTGGCTCCGCATTGGCCATGCCTGGGCAACCCACGGCTACCTCCTGTGCTGTGAAGACCCACCTCAGTGTCGGTGTGGTGTCAGGTTGACAGGGCCCATATTCTGGTGCACTGTCCCACTTTGATTGCCCAGCAAAGAAATCTTGGGTTACTAGACTCGTTGTCGCCCATTTTATCTGACGACGCCTCGTTGTCTAATTTAGTTTTACGTTTTATTCGTGAGGGTGGGTTTTATCATTTGATGTAAGTTTTAGTGCATGCCCTTTTTCCCTCTGTCTTCCACTCTAGTCCTTTTAGGGTGGAGGCAGGGTGGCTGGCTTTTCCTTTTATTTTCGTAGTCGGCCAACCACTGTAATCTGCTTCTTTGTTTTATTCTCTTCTGTTTCTTGCACTTCTCTGTCGTTTTTGTTGTCCTCTTTTGTTTGTTTAAGTGTCCATTGCCTTTCCTTCATTCTTGTGGTCTTTCCTTTCTTCCATTTTGTGTTATGTGTCTCGTCTGTTTTATTCTCACACTTGTGGCATTGTTTTATTAGGAACAAGGGACCGATGCCCTCGTAGTTTGGTCACTTTCCCCCTTTTTTAAACCAACCAACCAACCAACCCTGATTTCTCTCCACTCATGGCAAGCCATCCTGTGCTTACATTTCAGCAAGTTAGTGCCTGCCCACACAGTGAGATTTTCTGCTGCTTTTCTGCTGCTTGTCTACATGCTTGTCAAACCCTACCTTGAACAGCAAAGTTTTTAGATCTTTCCCCAAGTAGAATGTTTGGAGCATTATGTGCAGGGCCCTCCAACCATCTTGGATTTTGATGATTTTACAATTGGACAGAATTTGGCATGATACCCAAACAAGGTTATCCAATAACCTTATCAATCAATGGCATATTGTTATAACTGCTTGCATAAGTGCTAGAGGTGGACCAATGTGTTATCGATTTGCTGAATTTGTGAAGTTCTTTCTCTTGAATAAGTCATCCAGTTTTTCTGCAACTGTAATCATCTGTTTCTCTGTACATGTTCTTTGTATCTATTGATCTCTGTCCCATTTTTATGTTTCCCTTGTGATGGGTAATTTTTTTGTCTTTGAGTGTATTTCTGGTTTTAAAGAAGCTTATAAGCAAACAGATGACAAGACAGTGGGCTCACACATACCCCCTTGCTAGCATAAACGTTCATGTACAAGTGGGAAAGTAATTTTTTGGTTGTGACAAGTGCACATAGTGAAAATTATCGTGAGGCAAAGTGTTCCAAGTCAGAGACGTGCAATACATGTCGTTCGGTGTTCATGTGACCACTAATGTGTTTATTATTTGTTTTTACTTGTTGCTTTGTGTGTCTAGAGGTATCACTCTTTCATATTTTTCTGTATCTTACATTCTTTAAATGTGGGAAATAAGAGTCTTTTTATAAGACCGAGCATTTATTGGTGATCCTGATGTTTGAAAGACACATGCACTGGTTACAATGTGAGTAGTAAGAAACACCTCCACTGTATGACGTGATCTAGGCTCAACCGCGCCACAATGTAAACATGTAAGAGCCACTCCATCTGCGAGGGTTTGATCTGCGAAGTTTAGCATATTGGTAAAACAGTGCTCTTGCGTTTGGAATGTATGAGGCTAAACCGCTATCCTTTCAACTGATTCATTAAATCATTTCAAGAGCGTACCAGAGAGATTATTCAATAATTTCAGTTGTGTCCTCTATCGTAGTCTAATTGAGGTGGTGCCCCCATCTAATGATCATGACATTGGTGGAATAGCAAACCCTATCCCATGTTAATGATTATTGCTGTTTAATATCACTTCACCAAAGGTACCCAGCACTATGTTTTTGGTTATTTTGTGGTTTTGTAAGGTTATTAAACTAATTAGGGCTGTTGAGCTGTTAAAATTTTTGTTGAATAAAATGATATGCCTCTTCCTGGACCCACTCCTCTCTGGATGGGAGAGGGTGAGACATTGAGACATCCACTCTATAACAACAAAAGTTCTTGTTATATTATTTTATCACAGTTTATTTAGAATTGGGAAATGAGCTTAGTTTTACATCTTTTGAATTTTGTAGACGTATACATGAGAACATCTCTGGAATTCACTTTAGTTCCAAGGAAAACCTCCAGAACCTTAGCTGGAGCTGCTGGCATACTCTTACTTGGTCTGCCTGAAGTGCATTCAACATAGTGGCACATATGGCATGCAATATCTGTTCAGTCCAATGTGAGATGGGTGGGGTGACCATGTCAGGTCATCCTCGTTGTCTGCCTATTTGGTCTTACCTGATCAGTGTGCCAGTGAAGACTGCCACCTAACTCACTCACGTGTTCCACCACCACTGCCACTGCTGACAGTGTTTTGCACTGTAAGTTGCCAGACACTGACTCCTGCATTGCTCACTTGCAATTTCCCACACTGCAACCAATGGCAGATTCTGCTGTTAAGTTGTGGAGCAGACAACTGGCTGCCTGCATGCTTTCATCCTGTCTGTTCAGCTGAGATGCAACAACTTTGGTGCCCTTAACTTCCTAGCAGACTCGTCTGGGACTGTTATCAAATTTTTCTTGACATTTTCCTGTCATTTGCCTTATTCATGGTATGTCTGTGATCCGTGACATGTGTGGTCCACCACAGCCCACACACGTGGAAAGGTCGTCTTTCTTGTCATAGGTGTACAAGTCATGGTTCTCTGCCACATGTTGGTAGCAGGTGGCAGTACTTTGCTATGTTGCCAGACTCTGGCACATGAAGCACTCTTAACTCAGTGCCCAGATCAGTACGGAGAGGATCAGTTCTTACAGAGAAGTAGTGTCTCCATCTTGTAGACGTCACCATCTGGAGTGTCCCCCTGAGCTGTTTCCACAATGATATTTAAGTCTGGCAACTTGTTCTTGTTTGTTCAGTTAAGTGCTCTTATGGCTGCATCATGGAAACTGCTAACATCCAGTCCTTCCCAGTGCAACTAGATGGCCATGATCCAAGGAACTCCTCCTATGAGAGTTATGTGACCACTTCTCTGAGTTTCGTGGCTTCTTAATTGGACCTAACCCTACGTACATTTATATATAGCTTCAGAAGGTTTTTAGATATGTTGTTCAGGGTAATGTTGTCACTTGGTTGCTCAGAGACATGATGTTAAGCTCAAATGTAGTGAGTTTCTGCAGATCCTTTTAGAAAAACACCCATTTATTGTCCTGTAGTGGATGTGAAAAGATGGAGCAGGCTTCATGGAGTCATCACAGTTCATCTTGATTTGGGTCTGGTCTGTGAACTGCTTGTGCTTTTCCAGTGTTCACATGTAGATTGCAAGCATAGAAAGGTCAATAACAGGACAAGAGCCTTTTGGGACGCTACATTTTAGGTTCCAAGTTTAGCCCTACATTTGCCAATTCCAGGTTAAAACCTGCAGTTGATGAATGTAGGCAAAGCTTCACATGCATTGGGTATGTTATTTATGCTATAATTTTTTAGTTACCCAAGTGAAATAGTATAGTTTTCAGTGCTGAAAGAATTGGCAAGAACAGAGAAACTGACATCCCAATGAATTTTCTTGCTTAGTTCTTCCAGAACAGTTTAAGTAAATAATAATTGTACCATGTATAAATTTCTTTCTGTTATATTTGAAATTATTTTTTGTGTTTCCACAGAAATGTGCAAGCCATGTCAGATGTAAAAACACATATTGGCTATGCAAGAGCATGGGTGCGACTGTCTCTGGAGAAGAAGTTGCTCTCACGTCACTTGCGGACACTCTTGTCAGATACTGCTCTTCTGAGGTCAGTGTCATACGCGTTCAAGATATTTGTTACTGTATATGTAGCCAGATGTAGATATTCTGTTTCATTACAGTACTGTTTTCTTGATGTACACTGTGATGACAGTTGAGTATGAGATGTGTGATTTTTTTAAAATTAATTAATATATCTCTCATTTTTATTAACTTGATGTTTCCTGAAGATAGATGAAAAATGTATGTTAGAGTGACAGTATTGTGTATATTGTACTTTGAATTTTAGAAAGTTTTATCAATTTGTATGACTATGTAACTGCTCTTCTTTTCTGTTTATAGGAGCCTTTACAAGAGATATGCATTTCTTCGTTGTGAAGATGAGAAGGAACAGTTCCTATGTCACCTCCTAACTCTGAATGCAGTGGACTATTTCTGCTTCACAAATACATATACAAATACTAGTAAGTTAATTCTGACAATACAGGTTTCCGTTCTATATGTTTCACAAAATACTTTCTGTTTTATATAATTTTTAGAGTTTCTCCTTCAAAATTTTCATTTTATATTTGTCTACAAGCAAGAGGATCATTATAGCTGTATTGAAATGGTTTTGTATAATAGATAACTGCCGGGAGACTCTTGCCATGTAGTTGGAAACAGCAGTCATTTAATTTTTGTTTACTTTTATTAGTTTAAAAATTAATTTATTTATTTGCAATAGCATTTGAACAGTCGAACAGAGTCCTTATTGCAACCCTGATACGGTGTAAGTGTCAGTGAAGTGATTTGGCTGTAACATCACTGCAAAGAGGATAATTAAAAGTTGGAGTGTTGGGATAAGACTGACCTGTTGCAGTGTGTCAGGATTAGTTAATGTATTATGATCTATAGTAAGTTCTGTACTCCATTTTCATTGTTATGTAAATCCATTTTAATCAGTTAAATACTAAAGCACACACTTTGAAACTACAGACAACAACACAAAAAAAAAATGGTGTCTACAACTCTCTCTCTCTCTCTCTCTCTCTCTCTCTCTCTCTCTCTCTCTCTTGTTTTTCAACCTTATTTTCATAGTCTTTTTTTCCCCCTTCTTCTTATCTGGTCGGTTGTTTTGAAAAGTTGTGCAGTGAATTTTCAGTAAAATCTCTTAAATAACATATTCTGACTCCATCCATTGTTATTACTTGGTTAAACTGAGTTATTGTTTACAGAAATTTCTACAGTAATGACATTCCATCTAAAATTTCATTTGTGACAATATGTCAGTGGTACTTAACATTATTCACTTACAAACACAGTTCACCTAACATGGTCAGCATTGACTTACCACTGTTTACTTGCTGGGCAAGTTAGTGAAACAGTAATGTGAAACCTCTGTCTTACAAACTTAAAAGATCCGAATTGATTCAGTTTATGATACTAAGATCTGTGTCACCAATTTTTGCAACAATAAAGTACAACAACCTCAAAAATTAATATATGACTTAGTGCAATATAAAATTAGTTTTATTGTCACCCTACTACGTCACATGAGCAATGTTCAAAATGGATATTAATATTCCTGCCATAACATTGTTACATAAAACCGCATGAAGTATATCAAGGAACACAACCTGACATTGTTTATTTCCTTACGTAGTTACTCATATTTTGGAAGTACATTTGTATTCAGGAACATAATCAAGATCTCTATCTGAGTCACACTTACATAAATTGACCTTGGATTTGTACAAATCATTCCCGATAAGCATTTTCCTATCATGAACACTGCACGTGTTGCGAAGAAATCCACTTAAATCTTTAATTTTACAAAATAGCTAGTATGGTAGCTACCCATATTATTGAGAGGGAACATTATAGTTGTATGGGAATATAACACTTAATTTGCTTTATCTTTGCATTTGTTCTAAATAAATTATAATGTTGGCAAACACTATATACTACCCTTAAAATATCTTACCATGTTTACTGAGTATGTGATGACCTTGAATATAAGAGTCTCCTTTTTAAAGAGAGTCCTTAAGAAAAATTTGTTTGTAACATCCTAATCAGAAGTACACACTGTTTTATTGATGTTAAGTGTCTGCCAAAAACATCAGAATTATACCTATTTTAAACTTATGTAATTTACTGATTGCCTAAATTTTAATAATACAAGGGGGGAAAAAGTGATTTATATTAATTTTTGTCTTCAATACCTATTTCGCTTATGCAGCCTGTTTTCTGTGGTATCACTGTTTTTATTCATCGTCCTAATAGCATAACTGTGAAATTTGTATCTTCGCTGTCAAAAATATTTTGCTATTTCTTTCAGATACATTACAATATGTAATGTTGTGATGGTGGTGGAATCTGAGGACACTGCTGTTTTCTACTGACTTCATATTGGATTTCAATTTTATACTGAATGAGAATGTTACAATGTTTCTTGCTGCCAAACATATTGTTTGCCCACCGCTCTCTCATTGGCTGCACAGTACCATCAGCTGACACATTTCCTTCATTCCTGTCATATGTCACAGTGAACGTCAACAAAATTACTGTTTCCTGCAGAAATGTATACCAGTGTTGTGTATCCGTCCAATTTTAAAGCCAATTCAAATGGATTTAGACAAACTGCAGTTTAAACATGGTAGATGTCCATAAAAAGCCAAAGTACATGATATAGGTTGATATGGTTGGCAGCATGACATAATTTGCTGCCTGCTCACTATTGCCCGCCGTGCACTTATTTTTCAGCCAAGCTGGTTTCACTGTACCCCCTCCACCCTATGCACAATGCTGTGCTTGGGCAACTGTGGCATACAGGCCGCAATATCTTCTACCATGCAGGTCATATGCAACAACATCAAATACTACGTAAATAAAAGATTGCAACCACAGTTCAGTGAAATTCTCAAAGATTCGTTCAACCCACGGTCTAGTGACGACTGTTGGTACTACTTCCACAGTGGGTATTGCTGCTGTAATTTATTCTTGTGTTAACAGTTACAGCCAGTTTAAGGTGTTTTGTTTAATTTTTTAGACATTCTGGATTCAGGGGGTAGATTTTCTTTCTTGATTTGTTTGAATGTCACCATCATGTTCCAAAGGTGATTAAAAGGTGGTGACGTTTTTATCCAGTACTCTAATATGTGAACAGTGACAGAATTTCTGATTTGAAACCCAGTTGGTAAATCATTACAGATCTCAGTAATCACAAAAATTATTGACTTTCATTCAGGTTCACATACTGTTTTTGAAGGATAACAGTTTTGCCTTTCATTGTACACTTCACTTAAAAATCACCACAAGTATACAGTATCCATAATACATGAGAAGTTTTATTGCATACCTGTTCAAATACAACAAGAATTTGTAAGATGATAGCATTAAATTCTATATCCTTCTATGTTCCAGAAAATTAACAAATTTTAAGCAGAGCAATAGATTGGTGTTGTGAGTAGTTCATAGTTTCTTGCTTATGCCTTGCATGAGTACCATGTTAGTCAAATGCCACATGATTGCTTGAGCAAGGTCAATACTGCATCGAGCACTTCAGTATGTAAGGAAATCTCGAACCTGTCAGAGTGCGAGTATCATTTGTCCTTCCTACCCTCCTGAATTCTTCAAAATAAATCTGCACACGACCTCAATAGCCCGAGTTTCATTTTTAAATGTCAATCTATTAAATAATGTAAAAACATTGACCTCAGCAGCAATAGTTTAATATAAGACAACTCCATAGTTTTTGAATGACAAATTTGGGAAAAAAACCTTGTCTTCTAATCCAGTAAATATGGTACTTGTTTTCCTAGTTTTGCACTGTACTTCAATTGATAGTGAAGTTAATAGCATTGGTATTGTCACAGAAGAAGCTGAGTAGCACCATGGTGTAATGGTTATGATACTAAACTGTTGCTTGGATGGTCATGAGTTCAAAACTCACCTGGATTGTACAATTTCAATTTCTATATTCGGTTTGAGTACATTCTAGAAGTATCCACAAATGTTAAGAATCATTGTACTGGAATGTTCTGTAGCTGCACATATACTGTATGTGTTCTGGCTGGAGACAGTTTGATCCACATTCTTGTACGTGCAAGTGCTGAATAAACCTTCGTGAAGTGAAGTTAGTGTTCGTCATTCATCTAATTACACCTTCTTCTACGTCACATTATTCTGGTGGAGGCGCCGGGTATTGGAACTTGTGATGGCGCACATTATCGACGACACAGTGGCTCCCATCTGGCCATGACGGAGCTGCCGTTTACATGGCAAGAAACCCAAGTTCGAGCCATATTCAATAGATCACAATCTATCAAAGAAAGAAGAAGAATGTCAGCATCTGTGTGCCACCACATGAGACATCCTTCCGGGTTCTCTGGTGATGATTGCCAAGATACAAACAAGTAGCTGAAGGTACACTGGCAAGCAATGGTATAAGAACAGCGAAGAGAAGTTCACAAGCTGGGAAGTATTCCAGGCAGGACTGCGCAAGTATTTCGGCAACACACGACGCCAGAAGTGCAAGGCTGAAGATAAATTAAAGTGCATGGCCCCGTGTCCAGGAGAAACTACAGCATCCTACATTCAAGATGTCTTGGAGCTGTGTAAAATAGTGGATCTTAGAATGGAGGAGGAAGATAAGGTTGCACATCTCTTGAAGGATGTTGCTGAGGGCATGTATCAAGTCTTACTCCTGAAGGTTTCAACACCAGACAACTTCATAAAATGGTGCCTTTATGTCAAGACAATGCATCAAAACGGAATTAAATGTAAGAAGTTTGAACAGCATCCAAACATTGATACAATGTCTGTGATGGAGGAAGGAACTGATTTCACAAGTGTTCATCAGATAGTGAGAGAAGGCACTTGGATTGCACGGTGAGCAAAAAACCAAGACGCTTCAAGAGATCATGAGGGAGGAAGTGGAACAGACATTAAACCCAATCCCTCATCCTTCATTTCCCTTTAAAACAGTGAAAAGTCGAGACTCAGGCAAAGTTACATTCCTACAATGCTGCATGAGGAACCTGTTTGGGCATCAAGGAAGACTGACGTCGGGAGAACCCATGATAATCAACTAGTATGTTTCCACTGTGGACGACTGGACATGTGGTGTGCTATTGTTGAGAATATTTGATGACGCCCATGCCAGAAGACAGCAGACCGATCTCCAGGATGACGAAGATGAACTAGAAGATGTGGGTGCAGGAAGATGTAGGTCACCATCGCCGCAAGCTAGCCACTTGAGAGGACACTCCCCAACACGCCAATCAACATCTCCATCGTCGTTTAGAAGCTCCAGCCGATAACCTAGCCGCCGCAACATGGAAAACTAAGGGGTGCGACCTTCCTTGGTGGTGAGGCCGCTGAAGAGAAAAATCCTCCACCGTCAATCACTACAAAAAGATAGGTAACTACGTTGATATCCTCATGGATGGCTGACCAGCTCAAGCTTTTGTGGACTCTGGAGCATCATTTTCAGTCATTTCGGAGAAGTACTGTCGCCAGTTGCAGACCCTATTTATCGACAACGAAACATCTCTGCTGAAGACTGCTAATGGGAAATATGTAAAAGCTACAGGAAGATGTGTCATTCATGTCAGTTTTAGTGGCCATACACGGCCTTTAGAATTCATCATACTAAAAGAGTGTAGTCATGACGTCATTCTCAGATGGGACTTTTTGATAGATTCTCAGCCAATTATAGATTGTGGTCGCTCGAAGATTATGCTAGACGAGATGAGATACTGTGGACAGGAAGATGCACATCCGAGTGTGTGGAGACTGTGTGCTGGATGAAGTGAGCATTCCTGCAGTCAGCACTAGAAAGGTAACTGTCACATGTCGTGCCATGCATCAACCCATGGATCTTTTAGTGGAATGTAAGAGGAGCATGCCACTGAAGAATAACTTGGTCACCCCAGCCTCTGTCGTCTCATTTAAGAATGGATATGGTGAATTGTGGATAGTTAACTGTCACCGAGAACCGCAGATCCTTCCAAGCTGCATGTGCGTATCAAACATAGAGCTGTTAATTGAAGAACAACTGAGTCTCATAGAAACCTCCCATGCTGAGTCTGTGGGTAAAATTAGTGCTACCACTATGAGACAAGATCTTCTAGCTCGACTATCACAAGATCTCACTAAGTAACAACAGAAGGAGCTACATGTCATTCTTCAAGAGTCCTCTGAATGCTTCAGTTCACAGGTGAAGAGCAAATTAAACAAATGGACGGTGAAGCACGGGATTAGCACTGTCAACTAATAAGCCAGAGAGCAAACTGTGTGTCAGCAATGGAACGTCGAATAATTCACGCTGAGGTAGAGAAAATTACGAAGAATGACATCATTCAGCCTTCGCAGAGCCCATGGTCATCACCAGTGGTTCTCGTTAGGAAGAAGAGTGGCAGTTGGTGTTTTTGTGTTGATTACAGAAAGCTTAATAAGATAACTAAAAAGGACGTTTACCCTCTTCCACGAATTGATGATACACTAGATTGTCTGAAGGGGGCTAAATTTTTCTCAACCATGGACATGTACTTGGGATACTGGCAAATCAAAGTAGATGAGGCTGATCATGAGAAAACTGCATTCATCACCCCTAAGGGCCTGTATGAGTTTAAGGTAATGCCATTTGGTTTGTGTAATGCACCAGCAACTTTTGAACAGATGATGGATAATCTTCTAAGGCACCTGAAGTGGACGATATGTCTTTGTTATTTAGATGACATTATAGTGTTCTCAGAGACATTTGATGAACATATAAAAAGACTGAGGGTCGTTCTTAAGTGTCTCCAACAAGGCGGACTGGCACCTAATCCAATAAAGTGTCTCTTTGGAGCAAAAGAAATCAAAATACTTCGACACCTTGTGTCAAACGAAGATGTGTGGCTAGACCCACAAAAGGTGAGATCTATAACGGAATTTCCTATTCCTAAAAGTACTAGAGATGTGGGAAGCTTCCTCAGATTATGTTCTTATAACTGTCGTTTTATCAAAGACTTTTGTATCAAAGCCAGGCCACTCCAAGAGTGGTTAAAAGCCGATGCTAAATTTATCTAGGGTGGTGCTCAACACGATACCTTCGATGTGCTGTGATAAGCTCTGACGACTGACCCAGTACTTGGTCTGTATTATGAGAGAGCACCTACAGAACTACTCACAGATGCCAGTGGCTATGGGATTGGTGCTGTTCTGGTGCAAATTTTGGATGGAAAAGAGAAGGTTATAGCCTATGCTTCTAAGACACTTACAAAAACTGAGAGAAACTACTCAACTACAGGAAGAGAATGTCTTGCTGTGATCTGGGCCATTTGCAAATTTCGACAGTATCTCTATGGAAGGCCATTCACAATTGTGACAGACCATCATTCACTTTATTGGTGACAGGTCTTAAGGATCCAACAGGACAACTCACGAGGTGGGCACTATGTCTTCAAGGGTATGACATTACCATAGTGTACAAAAGTGGAAGGATGAAGATAGTGGCTGTCTTGCTGCGCTCCAGGATCTCTCTGCTGAGCAGAAGAAGGACACCAAGATATCTCAAATTATGCTTGTAGGTAGTTAATGGATTACTTTGCAAGAAAAACTTTGATCCATTTGTAAAGAGGTGGCTACCAGTGATTGCTAAACACATATGCCTAGATGTTCTACAGAAATTCCAAAACACACCTGAGGCCGGACATTTAGGATTTATTAAGACATACAATAGGATCCGCAAGAGATTTTTCTGGCCAGGTGTAATTAGGTGTGTCCGCCACTATGTGTTGCACTGTCGAGAGTGCCAGAGGAGATAGGCAGTTCCTCAGAAACCACTTGACCGACTCACACCAATTCCACCAGCTGAAACGCATTTCCAGCATGTTGGGATTGATCTCCTCAGACGATTTTCAACATCTGCTAGTGGCAATAGATGGGTTATTGTTTGCACTGATCATGTGACACACTATGCCATTACAAAGACGTGAAAACAGCCGAAGCATTCAAGGTAGCCAAATTCATTGTGGAAGACTTTGTATTAAAACAAAATGCCCCAAGGCTGTTAATTATGGATAGAGGGAATGATTTTCAATTGAATCTTATGACAGAGATAAACCGTTGGTGCAACAGTACTCATTACATGGCGACTGCCTACCATCCACAAACTAACAGGCTTACTGTACGCCTTAATAAGACCTTGGATGACGTGCTCTCAATGTTTGTCAATGTTGAGCAGAGCAACTTGGATGAGGTGCTACCTTTTGTGATGTTTGCTTACAACACCGACAAACAAGACACCGCAGGATTTATGCCATTTTTCCTGGTGCATGGGCGTGAGGCAACTATGACAATGGACACTGTGTTTCTGTTACATCCTGATGATTTGGATGATGGCCAGGTGTTAACCAGAGCTGAGGAAGCTCGACAGTTAGCACGACTCCGCAGGCTGCAGGCTCAAGAAAACGATCACCGAAGATATGACACAAGCCACTGCCCTGTTGTCTACCAGCCTGGTGACTCCGTCTGGATCTTCACTCCTGTTCGGAAGGTTGGTCTCTAAGAGAAGCTCCTCAGGCACTACTTTGGACCTTATAAGGTTGTAAGACAGTTGTCTGATGTTACTTAAGAAGTTGAAGATTTCGACCCCGACACAAGACGACGAAAGATCAGAGATACGGTCCAGGTCCTTTGAATGAAGCCCTACAAGGATCCTGCAACCCAGGGTAAATTCGAAGCTCCAGCAACAGGCAGCAAACGGAAAGGTGACGCAGACGAAGAGCATAGCAGCAAAAGAAGTTCTAAGAAGATCGCCGCCAGGGCAAGAATCAGTCATGAGGAATCGGAGTATGCAGGACTGATGACTCATTCCCAGACTAGGAGGACGTAATACCAAGATGCTGTTCTCTTAAGGAGGGAGCGATGTTTGAAGATGATGCTGAGTAGCACCGTGGTGTAGTGGTTATGATACTAAACTGTTGCATGAAGGGTCATGAGTTCAAAACTCACCTGGACTGTACAATTTTAATTTCTATATTCGGTTTGATTGCATTAGAAGTATCCATAAATGTCAAGAATCATTGTACTGGAATGTTCTGTAGCTGTATATATACTGCATGTGTTCTGGCCGGAGGCAGTTTGATCCACACTCATGTATGTGCAAGTTCTGAATAAACCTTCGTGAAGTGAAGTTAGTTTTCGTCATTCATCTAATTACACCTAAGTACATATAATTACACCTAATTACACCTCTACGTGACAGTATAGTTGAGTGCTTTGCATTTAATGTTGTTTCCAGAAATGCCGTACCGTGTGGTGATATTCCCATCTCGTAAAGCTAGTGCTTCCACTACTACAGCCAACGTATGGGTAGCAGTCTCTGGGACACTTGGAGAAACGTCACATGTTCCTGTACCACGAGGTTCCTTGGAGTTTGTTTTTCATGTAAGCATTGTACACAGTTGCATTTCACTGAGTTAAACTTAATTTTTGAACACTGTTTACATCTTTAAACTTTAGGACAGCATGGTATATGTCATTTTATTGTTTTATTGCATAAACACATTGTGATTAGCTGTTGATTCCTTCATAATAATGAAGCAACCATTTAAAAGCTATGGTAACATTTTAATAATATCAGCAAATACCAAATGCTGTGGATTCATACTTGAAAACAATATTCTTTTCCTTCTTCTTCAAACCATGAGCAATATTCTACCGTTTGCAGCAGTTGTTAAAACTGTTTCTTGATTTCATGTAACAGGGAAATTTATGGTAAACAATTGTAAACATCATATTACTATGCATCTTCACTATGACAGATGGCAATACGTTGCTTTATTGGAAAGTAAATAAAGAAAAAATAGTATTTTCATACTGGGTATGGCATAGCCCAGCAAAGTTTGTGCATGGCAGTACTATCTCATGTTGTGCTTTGGACAAAAAATATGAGTATCTATTCGTATAATCAGTGCTAATGAAAAACTCAACAAAAGTGAGAATTTTCAGTCACAGCCCCCTTTACAATGAGGGATTACAACTGTACATGATTCATGGACATCTTGAGAACACCGCAGATCATGTTTGATTGATAGAAGGACAAAAAACAGATATTCAGCAATAATTATTTAATTACTGATGATTTGCTGCTTTGTTCCTTGTTCTGTTGTTGGTACAGTATTGTAATAGTTCAACATAACTGGGTGCATGCATCATGTGGCAATACTTAACTTAAAAAATGCACTATTCTTACTTAAGGCTCACACTGTGTTTGTCAGGATGTATAATACTCCTGGCTGGCACAATCTCTCTTTATTGCATGATAATATCTGATAGAAATGAAAAAGTATTTACATTGAGTATAGGGTCATTTTACTCTGTAAATAATCATTACAGCTACAGAGGATTAAAATTATGTTTTATTGCCAATGCAGCACAAGAACCTGGGCCTACTGACAACACTTCGTATTGGGCATGACAACAGTGGTCCATCACCAAGATGGATGATAGAACATGTAGTAGTCAGGAATGAAATTGCAGGCCATACATATAAGTAAGTTCTCCAGAACATATTTTTATTTTACTCGCACTATGACATTTGTTTACTATGCATCCTTAATCTTACATTTAATTTCCAAAATTACCTTAGTGTGTGAGATATTTATGTTTGATGTAAGTTACCTATTTTGTAATGATAATTGAATGTAACACTTTTTTATATAATAACAAAAACAATCAATTATTGATAAATTATTTAATTGAGTAGATAAAAAATCTACTCACCAAGCAGCGGCAGAACACACACATAAAAGACTGTTGTGAATGGCAAGCTTTCGAAGCTAGTGGCTCCTTCTTCAGGCAGAAGGGTTGGGGGGAAAGAAGAAGGATGAAGGAAAAGGACTGGAGAGGTCTAGGAAAAGGGTTAGGTTTTGGGGAAGTCACCCACAACTGCGGATCAGGGGAAACTTACCGTACAGGATGAGAAGGAAAGACTGATTGTTGGGGACTCCATCGGATGAGATTTGAAAACCTGAGAGCTTAAGGTGGGAAACAGGGTAATATGCAAGACAAAGATTACTACTAAAACATCATACATGAATTAATATGAGTGAGAAGCTAAGTACTCTGTATGTAACAGAGTTGGGAGGGGGTGGTGAAAAATAGACGGGAAACACACTAAAAGATGTAGAAAACTAAAATGGAGTGAGGCAAAGAGCAGTTACAGTGAAGAAAAGCTGAGATGGAAGAAATTAATGTAAATTAAGCCCAGGTGGTTGGCGAGAACCAAACATGTTGTAGTGCTAGTTCCCACTTGTGGAGTTCTGGGAAACTGGTATCTGGGTGAAGAATCCAGATGGCACGTGTGGTGAAACAGGTGCTGAGGTCACGAATGTCATGTTGTAGAGCATGCTCAGCAACAGGATATTGCAAGTTGCCAATATATACCCTCTGTCTATGCCCATTAATCATAATTTATAATTTGGTGGTAGTCATGCCATTGTAGAAGGCTGAACAGTGTTTACATGATAGCTGGTATATGCTGTGTCATTTTGCAGGTGGCTCTCCCTTTGATAGTATATGTTTTGCCAGTTATGGGGCTATTACAGGTGATGGAAGTAGGGTGTATAATGCAAGTCTTGCAGCTTGCCAATCACAACAGTCTTTTATGTGTGTGTTTTGCCATTGCTTGGTGAGTAGATTTTTTATCTCAGCAATTAAATAACTGTTTTTTTTTAACCTACACATAGAGTGCAAAGTGATAACTTGAGATAAAGTGAGGTCCACACAGAAACACATACAAAATAAAATGTAACATAAATATTGACTACTTCAGAGATCGAGTATAAAATTACTACATATTAATATTTTTCAAAATTGCAACCAGTTGTCAGAAGTGACTTTAGTAACTCAAGAAAAATACAACTTTAATATATTTCCCTTAAAAAAAAGGTGTGTGGGGGGTGGGGGGAATGTGGAACAGATATTGTTAAAGTAATGTTGATACAAGGGAGAATGAATGTCTAATGTTTATTGCTCTGGGCCAGTGAAATACTTTAAAGGAAGACAGAGACAGGAGAAGTTAATCAAAGTGTGAAAATAAAGACAGACTTGTAAAATTAGCAACATACTGAACAGTACTGGTAGTGCATAATATATAAAAATGGAAAGAAATTCGCAAATTTGCTTCACACTCTAAATTTCCCATATTAGGTAAGCTGTTATTACTATACAGATGTTTCAGGGAACTTCCACTAAGTAACAAAAGAAGAAATGAAACTCTTCATTTGTGTGTTCTTATTGTGTGTAGTTTCTTTAAACTGTTAGTGGTATTTCACATCTGTTAGTGCAACTACAGTAAAATGTGTATTTTGTTACCAGATATCTCATTATAGGTTCTAAATACATTCCCACTGCAGGAGAAAGAAACAACCACAATAATATAAATATAGAGATAACTATATAATTAATTAAAGAAGAAATTAAAAATATAGAAATACAGTTGTAAAAAGGAAACAATAAACTCAATAAGTAACTAATATGAATAAAAATTTTAAAGTCTAAAGGAAAAGGCTGTAAGCAGAAAATAATGTGTTTTAACAGAAGCTAACAAAATCAGTACTGTAGTGCTAATGGAGACACAATAATACATAGAAAAAAGACAGAGGAATTCATCACCAAAAATGTCGTCATCGCACAACAGTTTACAAGAATATAGAAAACATCGAACTGACTACAACATCTACAAACCCAAAAAACAGATTTCATATGTATGTTAAAAACACACTCAGAAACACATAACATACATTTTCAGACAGGGAGGAAGAAAAAGCTCTTTGAAAATGATAGAACTACAAGAAATATCAATCAGCTAATGGAATCCCATACACAGCAATAGTGCTTTTCTGCCATGTAGAAAGTGCTGTTCTTCCTTGTATACATTCAATATCCCCCATAAGCCCCAGGGGGTATTGCCTCAGTTTAATTCCCATATCATTGAATAGATGAGTGAAATAGACATTAGTGTCAGTGGCATTGAGAAATAGTAGAAATTGTTAAAACTGAACAAAACCTCAGAGCTCAATGGACTCCTGATCAAACTGTATACCAATTTGCAGCCGAGTTAGCCCCTTTGTTAACTATAATGTATTGCAGATCTGTCAGACAAGAAAACTATGCCCAGTAGTTGGAGGAAAGCATATGTCACACCCACCTGCAAGAAGGGTAGCAAATGTGATTCACAGAAATACCGTCCAATATCGTTGACGTGCATTTGTCACAGAATCTTAAATCATGTTCTGCGCTCAAACATAAAGAAGTATCTAAAACAGGACGTCCTTTCCATGCCAAACAGCATGGATTCTGGAAACACGGGCCATGTGAAATCCAGCTCACACTTTTCTTACATGACATAGTGAAACCCACAGATCGAGGCAGTCAGGTAGATGCATTATTTCTTGATTTCCAAAAAGAATTTAACTCAAGTCCACACTCATGCTTATTATCAAAAGTATGATCATATGGGGTATCAAGTGAAATTTTTCACTGGATTGAAAATTTTTTGATAGGGAGGATGCAGCATGTTATCTTGGATGTAGAGTCAACAGATGTAGATGTAACTGGGTGTACCCCATGGAAGTGTGTTGGGATGCTTGCTGCTCTTGTTGCGTATTAATGACCTTGCAGATGATACAAACAGTAACCTCAATTTTTTCGCACATGTGCAGTTAGCTACAATGAAGTACAGAGTGAGAAAAGCTGAACAAATATTCAGTCAGATCATGACAAGATTTCAAAGTGGTGCACAGATTGGCAACTAGTTTTAAATTTTCAGAAATGTACAATTGTACACTTTACAAAATGAAAAATGTAGTATCCCATGTTGTACACTATAAATGAGTTACAGTTGGGATCACTAAACTCATACAAATACCTGGTTGCAACATTTTGTAGGGACATGAAATGTAATGATTAAATAGCTCACTCATGGGTACAACAGGCTGCAGAATTTTGTTTATTGGTAGAATAATACTAGTGAAACAAAATTGATCTACAATAGAGATTGCTTACAAATCATTTGTGCGACCTCTCCTAGAATATTGCTCCAGTGTGTGGGACCCCTACCAAATAGGGTAAACAGTGGATATCAATCATACGCAGAGAAGGGAGCATGTATGGTCACAGGTTTGTTTGATCCGCAGGAGAATGTCACAGAGATGTTGAAAGAAGTAAACTGGCAGGCACTTTGAAGGTAGATAACATAACTGTCATGAGAATGCGTACTTACAAAGTTTCAATAACCATTTTTAAATGGTGAATCTAGTAATAAAAAAAAGGAAAATCCAGGATGGAACAATGATAGTATTATGAAATGGATAGATTGCTACTCGCCATATAGAGGAGATGTTGATTCCTGGTCAGGCACACCAAAAAGACTGCCAAACATGAGAGCTGGGAAAAAGGCCTTGCTTTAAAGTCACACACACACACACTAGCACAATTCACACACACATAACCCAATGTGTGTGAGAGTTGTGCTTGGATTATTGTGTGTGTGTGTGTGTGTGTGTGTGAGCGCGCGCGCGCGCGGCGCGCGCAGCGCGCAGCGCGCGCTGTCTCCTTAAGAAGAATGCCTTTTGGCCGAAAGGTCACATGTTTAGCAGACTTTTTGGTGTGTCTCTCTGTAAATCAGTGTCTGCTATATATGATGCGTAGCAATCTATCCATTTTGTAGTATTGCAATGACACTAGTACTATAATACAACCTTTTGTGTATCACTCTCAGAGGTATTGTGGGGACGAGATTAGATTAACAACACACACAAGGCATTTAAATAGTCATTCTTCTCACACTCCATATATGAATAGACAGGAAAAACCCCTTATAACTGGTATAACGGGATGTAACCTCTATCATGCACTTCATAGTGGTTTGCAGAGTACAAATGTAGATGTAGGTGTGGATGACTCTCTACAGTGACTGTATACCATGGAATGCCCCTCCTATCATGAACTGTACTACTATCCAGTGCATGGTCAGCTATTCTTTTAAGCTTGAGCCACAGTTCCTCAACATGCTCCTGTAGATTGTGTGTCTTGGTTTATTTTATGTAAATAAATTGGTGCTTTTGTGTTTCTTAGTAATGCAGGCTGCCTCATTTGTTTTCTCTCATTTTGTTATAGTTGTGCACAGGGGGTGTGTGCATGATGTGTGTGGACTTTGTAGCTGATGAATTAAATTGATGTTGATTTTAGTTCATTCCTTGTGGAATATTAACCCCTGTTTAGTTCAGTCATTGAAAAGCAGTAGTATGATTGCAGTCTTTGTGTTTTGCTAATGAGATTCTTCTTCTGTAATGTGAAGGTTTCCGTGTGGTCGATGGCTCGGTCGCGGCATCGATGATGGCTCAACAGAAAGATTATTGGTAGGAGAACTGGTTCCCCGTCATGTAGGGAGTGAACAACTGGCAGAGACCTGCCGGACACCGCCTCGATGCCGTAGTCCTTCAGTGCCACGGCGTCCATCAGAAACGCGGCCCTCTCCAGAAGATATACAACAGATGCTTGGTAAGCAAATATACTCATTGAGGTGGTGTCAAAGAATTAGTAATAATTTTGTAATTACATGGTGTTATAGTTTATACTGTAAGTATGTAGTGGAAAATTTTAATTGTTGACTGCTTGCTGATACTTACGTAAAGGCTGCAACATTCTACCACACCTGTCATACAAAGACCACTTCCGTAAATTGTCACAAAAAATTAAAGACAAACTTTTTTGTGTAAATTGATTTATTGTTATTAAAAACATTTTGCTTTAAAAGTTACACATTTTTAAAAGTGTTTTAACCATTACTGGGCACACTGTGATGCCAATGCCTCAAAACTGGAAGAATTCAACAATTTCTTGAGGCAATGAAACTTACTGTCTACTCATTTTTTGTTTGATTTACAGGAACAAAAAGTATTCATTAGGCAATAAATCAGGTAAATGTGAACAATGATACAGTAATTTGATGTGCTGTGCAATAGCTTGTATTTTAATGATGGAGAATATTGTAGCAATTCCAGTTTTTTTCATGATTTCACTGATCACATGGTAAGGAAATTGTCGTCTGCCATTGAAAATCAAGTGTCTGCTTGTCTCTCAAAAATGTGTTGTGAGGCATAATTTGTTGGCACAGCACGTTGGGAAAGGAAAACCATTCATATCTGTGTGTTACCTCATCAGCATTAATGTCATGGGGGCTATAGTTGAGTTTACATGCTAGGAAGGTTCCTGGCGTGTCATGACGGGACAGCCCACGAGTTTCAGTGAGTATGTGAATTGGGTCCATGTGTTGCCAATGGTCACCCATGCCTGGTCTAAAGCGTGAAGTACAAAGCAGTGGTTGCTGCCTGTTCAATGGGACCAAAGAAATGAGTAATAATTTACTTGGAAGTGCTTCATGTATGAACCACTTTGTTGATTTGTTGATTTTGGGCTTGTCTTGGAACACCCAGATTCAGTATTTACCCACGTATTAAGATGACCCTGATTGTAAAATGACCCCATTTTTTTCAAGACCCTTCATGAGAAAAATATAATTTGAACATATTTTGACTAATCAGAATTACAAACTGTTTTATTGACATAAAGTATCTGCCCTAAAAGTTAACCTTATACCAGGCCCACCTGGTTGGCCGTGCGGCCTAATGCATGGCTTTCCGAGTGGGAAGGAGTGCCAGTCCCTGGCACGAATCTGCCTGGCAGATTTGTGTCGAGGTCCAGTGAGCCGGCCAGACTGTGGATGGTTTTTAAGAGGTTTTCCATCTGCCTCAGCAAATGCGGGGTGGTTCCCCTTATTGTGCCTCAGTTGCACTATGTCGGCAATTGCTGCGCAAACAAGTTCTCCACATATGCGTACACCACTATTACTCTACCACACATACATAGGGGTTACACTCGTCTGGTGTGAGATGTTCCCTGGGGTGTCCACTGGGGGCCGAACCGCACAATAACCCTGGGTTCAGTGTGGGGCGGCGGAGGGGTGAAGTGGACTGCGGTAGTCGTCATGGGGTTGCGAACCACTGCGGCTGCAGTGGGGATGGAGCCTCTCCGTCATTTCTAGGTCCCCGGTTAACATAACATTAACATAACATAACATAACCTTATACCTATTCTAAATTTATGTCTTTTATTAATTGTCTACATTTTGATAATACAAGGGGAAATAAAATCAATGAAAAGAAATGGTTTACTTAATTTGCAGACCATTTTCCTTTCAAGATTTATCGGTGTGGTACCACTATTTTTCATTATCACCCTAATAGCAGAGTTGTGAAATTTATGTTTGTGTTATCATAAATACATGGCTATTTCTTCCGAATATGTTGCAATTTCTGGAGTTGTGGTTACCATGGGATCTGAAAAAACATTTTTTTATCCAAATATATATTCGATTTTCTTCTATACTGACATGAGAATGTTACAATGTCTCTTGCTTCCAGAAATATTGTCTGCCTGCTGCTCTCTCGTTCGCTGATTAGGACCAGCAGCTGAACCCCCCTCCTTTGTTCCCATTATCTCCTGCAGAAATGAATACTATTGTTGAGTATTGGTCCAATTTCAAAGTAATTTAGATTCCAGTTGCAAATGGATACAGACAAGTTGCAGTTTAAACATAGAGTGGATATTCCTAAAATGCCGTAGCATGTGGTATAGATTCCCATGATTGGCGATGTGATGTAATTTGTTGCCTGCTGATTATGTCCAGTACATTGATTCCTATAATAATTACTTGTACACAAGTGGGTATGAAAACAGAAAAGAAGGGGACAACTGTGATGAGAGATCACTGTTATGTTGCTAAAGTCTTTAAAATGTACAGTGATTGCTTTGAAGTAAAATGTTTCACTGTGGTTGTTTCTACTCTAAAATTTGAAACTGCATAAGATGATGCCTTCGATGCTTTAAATTAAATAATTGGCAAACTACATAATCCGATACATGGCACTAGGGCTCACTATGAAAGCAACATTTGGTTCTAGATTGAAGCCACTAAATTCATTGTGCACTTGTTTTTTTATTTACATGACCTTCTTTCATTAACATGTTTACAAAGATGTATTTAGCATATTTACTAATATTGTTGCACTAATTTTTTTACTCAGTGTCCTGTAATTAATTTAATTAATTGATAGGTCCAGGTAACCCTGACACACTCTCCAGTTAACCCAGTCACTGGGGTTAAATGATCCCAAAGGAGGGTCAAAGTTCTTCTCCAGTTCTGTGAAATTTGTGAGAGATAATGCAAAAATTAAAGTGCCTGTAGCTTTTGCATATGTTTTCTTCCAGATTCTCAAATAAAAGATCTATTCTATAAATAAAATTGTAAAGGAAGGAAAAATAAGTGTAGTTAACTCCAGCTTTTCCTATCCTTAGCACTAGTGTCGGGCGAGTCAAATGTCACACGATTCTTCAAGCTATGTCGATAATGTATTGAGCATTTTGGCGTATTAGGAAATCTTGAGTCTGGTTGAAAGTGAATATCGTTTATCCAGTCCTGCCCTTTCGAATTCTTCAAAATAAACCTGCATGTGATCTCAATAGCCGAACTTCATCTGTAAATGTGAAGGTGACCTCCATATACTCTATTAAACAACATAAAAATGTTAACCTCAACAGCAGTAGTTTAATTTGTGAATATATGGCAACCCTGTGTTTTTCAAATGATGAATTTGGAAAAAAAGTCGTATAACTGAGCAAATATGGTAGTTGATTGCTTCCTAGTTTGCAGCATGTACGAGTATTTCCCCATTTGACACATGCCTCAGATTGTGAGGAATTGAGGCTAAATACCTGTCATAGTTTAATATTTGTGCAATAATAAGTATACTGCCATCTTTAGTATACCTAAGAAAACCAACATCTCAATGTAGGTCACATATCGATCCTCCTCAATCATAGTGCACACAGAAGTGATGTTTTTTGCAGCAACAACCAGTTTTGGCTGACCTTCACAAATTACACTGCCATGGGGAGGAGAGGAATAGTACACCATGAAAGATGACATCAATATTGATCCGATGACAGCATATGCCACCTGCCCAGTAGTAGAGGATGATGATGACGACGATGATGATGATAATGATGAATGATGATGATGTTTGGTTTGTGGAGCGTTCAAGTGCGCGGTTAGCCCATATACAAATTCCCAACCTTTGCTCAGTCCATTATCGTCACTTTCATGAATGATGATGAAATGATGAGGACAATACAAACACGCAGTCATCTTGAGGCAGATGAAAATCCCTGGCCCCTGATAGTAGATGAATAGTGTCAGCGTCGTCCACCAACAGACAGCGTACTGACATAGCTAATAGAATACCATCTGTGTCTATTCTTTAGTAAGGAATGCTGACAACCATAAGGCTCAGTGTGGTGCAACTGTGTGAGCAGCAGGCAACCACACCACAGAGACAACACATTCTTGTTTGCTATAGCCAACTGAGTTTGAAAGGGGTCAAACTGCAGCCGTCTGAGTAGCAGGATGGACCTTCTGAAGAATTGCTCCATGAGTTGGATGTGCGGCATCAGTTTTGCAATGGTGATGGTATTAGTGGTCATGTGAACCTTCTCACGCCTGTAGATGAGGTTCTGGATGTCCACGCAGCACAGACGCCTCTGAGGATAGTCATACTGTCAGGGTTATATTGGCAGATTTTTGATCAATGCATGTAATGCCTGTTGGTCAGGCTACATCCACAGTTCAATGAAATGGAACCCGACCAACAGGAATCACATGTATTGATAAAAAATCATAGTGCTTTTAGAATGGCTGGTTTCTACCTGAAATCTTTTATTTACAATTCAAGAAGGTGATGTGTTGTTCCTAAAGGATAATGCTTGCCTATACACTGCCCATGAAACTCACCGTGCTCTGTAGGATGTGCAGCAGGTTCCCTGGTGAGCATGATCTCTGGACTTGTCTCCAAACAAGTGTGTGTGGGGTATGATAGGATGAGAAATGACTTGTGCAACTCTTGAACCAACAACTCTTACAGAACTACGCAAATAGGTCAAGCAGATGCGGCATAAGATATTTTAGGACAGTATTTGTTGTCTGTATGATTGACTGGATGGCAGTCAGTGCCTGTATTGCTGCCCGTGGAGGCTACATGACGTACTGATATGGGTGTGTCAGCATGGGTTGATACCTGACACCCTAAAAACATTTATGATATTGACCTGTAAACGTGATTGTCTAATGTACTCCATATGCACTTTTGCAATAATAAATCTTGAGCGAACTGGAAGTCTCTAGAAGGGTGTACTAATTTTTTTCAGTGGTGTACATCGATTATAGAAACTACCATAATTTTGCAAACCAAGAGTAAACAGTCTAAACAGTCTTGTCAAAGCTGACTGATTACTGAATGTTAAATGAAGGGCTTTGAAACACTGTTAGTGGGTTAGGATCAGTGGCATGTTTGAGCAAGTCTCGTAAAGAGAAACTTGTAATAAAACCCAAATATGAAGGGGAAATTGCAAATAGAATGCAACTAACAATCTATTGATGACCTGTATCATTCCTTTTCCTGACTTTTTCAACCAGCTTAATTGCAAAAACTATTGAGAATAGGCTGTACAGACCCACTGACCAGCAGAGGTGTTTGGCATTTGATAACCAGATCTACAAAAAATAGAGCATTGAACCTTAGAATCTTTATTTTCAGATTAAGACTGTACTAGCGTACTTTGCGGGTCTAGCCCTCCTGGAAGAAAATATGTTACAGAGAAATGGTTAAGCCAGAGCATATGGGTTTGTTTCCTCGTCCAGCAACATAAACAGGAGAGTTTCTGTTAAGTTTAGAAATTAGGAGAATGGGACTGTCGAAAGTGAAGCTATGAGGAGGAATTGTGAGTCATGTCTGGATATTCTGGTTCTTAAGAGCATTACCTATGAAAGGCAATATTTTAGTTTTATCTCTGGATCCTTTACACTATTTTAATCTGCCAGTATGTTTCATAATGTACTGTACAGTAAAGATAATTCAGTATTGTTGCTTAGGTTTATATTATTTGTATTTCATCCACTATTGTGTTAATATTGTGATATGGTGCTGTTATATCATGTATCATCTACTATTGTTTGTAAATCCCATCTTTCTCTCTCGTCAATTAATTTCTTTCCCTGTGTTTTCTTTGTCATTGGTTCTTTCACACCCAGTACTTGTTGCAAGCTTGACGTCTGCATTGCAGTGTTCAACTTCTTGGTCATGTGCTTACTTGCTGCTGAATACCACCTCCACCTTGCTTCTATTTATTCCATTGCTTACAATTCACCTTTTCCAGTATTATGAGGTTTAAGCTTTTGTTTACATAATTAATTTCTTGATGGATGGTTCAACTTTTAATATGTTATATGTGTGTTTTTTTGTTTGTTTAGTGACATCCATTAGAGCTACTATAAACTTATGTCATTGACAGCTACACTATAGAAGTTAAAAAAAAAAGTATTTTTCAACTATTGTATGTGCAACAAACCTGAGACATATGCGTGAGTTTCAATAGGCCAATCTTATAATTTTCATCACTGTTACAGAGTGTTTTTTGAAGCTTTTCTGCTGGTTTGTAGATGTAGTTAGAGAAGAATTTTGCCTTTTACGTCTGTCTGTCTTTGTGGCTATACAATAGATCTGGTTTTTGCAGGTGATGCAGTGAACAGCATAGTGAAGTATTACTACCGCCGCAGATATGAGAAAGACCGTGGTAGGCTAACTCTGCTATTGTGTGGAGAAATGGGTCTTGTTTATTGCCTTGAACAAGCATTTTTAGTGGGTTTCAGATCAGTTCGCTTGTTTGGAAGGAACTTGTATCTCTGGGACTACTTTGGTAAGAAATATTTTCCTGGAATTTAGAATTTTCTTTCCAAATGTACACCTATTAAAATGCAATTGTATTGATCTGAAAAATATCAGTTGGCTATGAACTTGACAGTTCTCATTGCTAAGTGTCAATGTTTTCTCTTAGTTTACTATTGTGTCATTGTTATTTTGACATTTGGAACTTGCATGTTTGGTGAATATGACATTGTAAATCTTAGAGACAAAATTAAAATTTTGTGTGTCTTATTCTAAAATGGTTGTTAAAAAAAGTGTGTTACATATTTCTACCATTCCAAGAAGAGGAAAAAAATTTAATGATCCAGAAAATAATAAAAGAACACAATTCTAGTGAATAAATTATGGTCATGTTGGCTAAGTTGAGGAACTGTGATTATGTGGAAAAATTGTTTGTGTTTTTTCTGCTTCCAGTGACATTTGTTTATTTTACATATAATTTACCATACTGCCACATGTTTCAAGCATTTTTTGCTCATTGTCAGCCATTTATTCAGGCATATAAGTGTTACTTAAAGATAAAATGTCATAATCTAAATTGATGTAGAGGTGTTTGTTCATTATTGTGCTATGAAGTGGCTCAAATTTGGGCGAGAAGGGGCAGCAGATGGCCAGAAATTGATTTCCAGTCATGTCTTCGGCATGGAGCTGTGCCTCAAATGTTAATGGATACATTTTTTGTATGTCAGTTGTTAACTTATTATTTTGTCATTCCAAAGTGCCATCTGCATTGTTGGTACACTGGCAGAGCTGTTTTGAGACATTACACTATTACACTGCTAAATCTGACATGGATTTAGACAGTTTTCAGTGCTTAAACATTATGTGCGGATGAGTATAAACTATGATGTAAATAAAATAGAAAGAAACTTCCACATGGGAAAAATATATTAAAAACAAAGATTCCTAGACTTAACAAGCGGGAAAGCACCGGTAGACATGCACAATAAAATAACACACACACACACACACACAAAATTTCGAGCTTTCGCAACCGGCGGCTGCTTCGTCAGGAAAGAGGGAAGGAAAAGGAAAGATGAAAGGATGTGGGTTTTAAGGGAGATGGTAAGGAGTCATTCCAATCCCGGGAGCGGAAAGACTTACCTTAGGGGGGAAAAAAAGGATAGGTATATACGCGCGCGCGTACGCACGCACACGCACACGCACACGCGCATTCACACACACACACACACACACACACACACACACACACACACACACACACACGCACACACAAGCAGACATATTTAAAGGCAGAGAGTTTGGCACACGCACACGCACGCACGCACGCACGCACACACACACACACACACACACACACACACACACACACACACACACACACACACAAGCAGACATATTTAAAGGCAGAGAGTTTGGCCAGAGATGTCAGTCGACGCGGAAGTGTGGAGGCAAAGATGATGTTGAATGACAGGTGAGGTATGAGTGGCGGGAACTTGAAATTAGCGGAGATTGAGGCCTGGTGGATAACGAGAAGAGAGGATATATTGAAGGGCAAGTTCCCATCTCCGGAGTTCGGATAGGTTGGTGTTGGTGGGAAGTATCCAGATAACCCGGACGATGTAACACTGTGCCAAGATGTGCTGGCCGTGCACCAAGGCATGTTTGGCCACAGGGTGATCCTCATTACCAACAAACACTGTCTGCCTGTGTCCATTCATGCGAATGGACAGTTTGTTGCTGGTCATTCCCACATAGAAAGCGTCACAGTGTAGGCAGGTCAGTTGGTAAATCACGTGGGTGCTTTCACACGTGGCTCTGCCTTTGATCGTGTACACCTTCCGGGTTACAGGACTGGAGTAGGTGGTGGTGGGAGGGTGCATAGGACAGGTTTTACACTGGGGGCAGTTACAAGGGTAGGAGCCAGAGGGTAGGGAAGGTGGTTTGGGGATTTCATAGGGATGAACCAAGAGGTTACGAAGGTTAGGTGGACAGCGGAAAGACACTCTTGGTGGAGTGGGGAGGATTTCATGAAGGATGGATCTCATTTCGGGGCAGGATTTTAGGAAGTCGTATCCCTGCTGGAGAGCCACATTCAGAGTCTGATCCAGTCCCGGGAAGTATCCTGTCACAAGTGGGGCACTTTTGGGGTTCTTCTGCGAGACGTTCTGGGTTTGAGGGGATGAGGAAGTGGCTCTGGTTATTTGCTTCTGTACCAGGTCGGGAGGGTAGTTGCGGGATGCGAAAGCTGTTTTCAGGTTGTTGGTGTAATGGTCCAGGGATTCAGGACTGGAGCAGATTCGTTTGCCACGAAGGCCTAGGCTGTAGGGAAGGGACCGTTTGATATGGAATGGGTGGCAGCTGTCATAATGGAGGTACTGTTGCTTGTTGGTGGGTTTGATGTGGACGGATGTGTGAAGCTGGCCATTGGACAGATGGAGGTCAATGTCAAGGAAAGTGGCATGGGATTTGGAGTAGGACCAGGTGAATCTGATGGAACCAAAGGAGTTGAGGTTGGAGAGGAAATTCTGGAGTTGTTCTTTACTGTGAGTCCAGATCATGTAGATGTCAGACATCTCGCAGAGACAATAACAAACATAATTGTTGGGTTCAAATTAATGATGTAAATAAAATAGAAAGAAACTTCCACATGGGAAAAATATATTAAAAACAAAGATTCCAAGACTTACCAAGCGTGAAAGCGCCGGTAGACATGCACAATAAATAAAACACACAAACACACACACAGAATTTCTAGCTTTCGCAACCAACGGTTGCTTCTTCAGGAAAGAGGGAAGGAGAGGGAAAGACGAAAGGATGTGGGGTTTAAAGGAGAGGGTAAGGAGTCATTCCAATCCCGGGAATGGAAAGACTTACCTTAGGGGGAAGAAAGGACATACACACATATCCATCCGCACATACACAGACACAAGCAGACATTTGTAAAAGCAAAGAGTATATAAAGTATATAAAGAGTATAAACTATAGTGCCCTTACAGTGAGATTTGTCATACTGACAGTCTTGTAGTCATTTGTTTCACACTGCCACATCTTAACTCAGTTGCCTTAGAACTGGCTTAAGGCTGCCAAAGAATTTTGGGTTTTTCAATGAAGTTATCGCATTACGAACAAATCTCCTTTTTTTGTATTGTGAATGAATATTTCCATTACTTTTATTATATGCATTATTATGCTTTTCTGATTTTATGCAAAATTATGAGGTCGTTTTCGATTTTCGAAGAGTGTTTTTAATGCGTGTTGCTACTGCTGATTTGCTACATTCCCTAGTTGTAGCAATACATATGCTCTTTAAATAGAGATCTGAAATTTCTGCCTGCTTGGCCTATATAATATTTGTTGCAATGGCTGCAGATAATTTTGTAAATGCCAGATGCATCTGGATCTGTGCAAAAACTAATTTTTACATAATTAACAATTCTAGCTATTTAAAATAGGGCTCAGTTAGGCAGTAAAGTGGCAAAACACTAGATTCATGTTCAGGAGGACAGTGGTTCAAATCCCCATCTGGCCACCCATATTTAGATTTCTGTGATTTTCCTTAACCATTTAGAGTGAATGACTGGATGATTTGTCTGAAACAATATGCCAAATTTTCTTCTCCAGTCTAAGGGTGTGCTCTGTCTCTGATGGCCTCGGTAGAGACACAACAGTTAAATCGTCATATTTCTTCATTGTGTTCTTTGGAATGAAAATGATCAGAAAGTTTTTAAAATTTTAGTATTGACTCCTTATGATGTCCATAAGATCTTCAGTTATAATTTGGTCATACTGAAAGTCAACACTCCTCACCAACTGAAGTGACAGGTCTTGACATATGTCATGGAAAGTGACAAACAATGTAGGAATGCTGTACTCCTATGTGATACAAAAAGTAATGGAGATATGTTAAGCAGAAATATTAAACTGCTAACTGAATGCGTTTGAAATAAAGCAATCCAAGTAATTTAATGTAAAAACTATTGTTTTCCCTTAATATCATTATATTAAAAAACTTTGCTTCCGGATTCTGATACAAATTTGTTCCACTTCTACAAATATAAAATCATGATTCCTTGAACACATTTACCTACTTTGTGTGGCCATCCTCCGCAGTAAGCATATAAATACTTGTTTTGCAAATCAAACTGCCTTTACATTTTTTTTACTAAAAATCGTGAAGTGAACTGTTTGATAATCTATAACTAACAAAATTGTATCAATATAGATCCCACAGGTGATGCCTTAAAACAGTAGAAGGCGAAACGCGTATGGATTAAATAAAATAAATAGCAGCAGGAAAAGGCAGTTTGATTTGCAAAACATGATTCCTTTAATTTAAAGAAGGTAAACCTTTTAGTAATTCTGATCTTGGAACTATGTTCACATGCCCAATGTACTTGTCTGTGTCATTTGCAATTAAAATGGTATACTAATATGGCAATTTTATCGAACATCTGCCAAACTTGCATGTGCTCATAAAAATTATGATAAATTACCTTTTAATTGCAGTAAGAGCAAGAGAGAACCTCCAAGAACACGTTCATTTAGGAGATGAGACAGTTCTGTGTTATTGCAACCTTGTGGACCAAGTAGATAACTCCAGTCAGTCTCTTGGCAAGGATGGAAAGTTTCAGCTTTTTATATGTCTGTGTGCAAGGTGAGTAAAACAAAAAAAAAAAAAAACAAAAAAAAAAAAAAATCTTATGTATGCCTGGTATTGCAATCTCATATAGGCACTCCCATCATTAAAGCAGTTGCTGTACTATTTGATGCAACATGATAAACAAAATGCATCATGCACAATGAAAACATTGCTACAGCATAGAATAATAAAGGGTAAGAATATTTCCAGGGGCAGATGTGAACTCTGACCACAATCTATTGGTTATGACCTGTAGATTAAAACTGAAGAAACTGCAAAAATGTGGGAAATTAAGGAGATGGGACCTGGATAAACTGAAAGAACCAGAGGTTGTACAGAGTTTCAGAGAGAGCATAAGGGAACAATTGACAGGAATAGGGGAAATAAATACAGTAGAAGAAGAATGGGTAGCTCTGAGGGATGTAGTAGTGAAGGCAGCAGAGGATAAAGTAGGTACAAAGACGAGGGCTGCTAGAAATCCTTGGGTAACAGAAGAAATATTGAATTTAATTGATGAAAGGAGAAAATATAAAAATGCAGTAAATGAAGCAGGCAAAAAGGAATACAAACGTCTCAAAAATGAGATCGACAGGAAGTGCAAAATGGCTAAACAGGGATGGCTAGAGGACAAATGTAAGGATGTAGAAGCTTATCTCACTAGGGGTAAGATAGATACTGCCTACAGGAAAATTAAAGAGACCTTTGGAGAGAAGAGAACCACGTGTATGAATATCAAGAGCTCAGATGGCAGCCCAGTTCTAAGCAAAGAAGGGAAGGCAGAAAGGTGGAAGGAGTATATAGAAGGTTTATACAAGGGCGATGTACTTGAGGACAATATTATGGAAATGGAAGAGGATGTAGATGAAGACGAAATGGGTGGTAAGATACTGCGTGAAGAGTTTGACAGAGCACTGAAAGACCTGAGTCGAAACAAGGCCCCCGGAGTAGACAACATTCCATTAGAACTACTGACGGCCTTGGGAGAGCCAGTCATGACAAAACTCTACCAGCTGGTGAGCAAGATGTATGAGACAGGCGAAATACCCTCAGACTTCAAGAAGAATATAATAATTCCAGTCCCAAAGAAAGCAGGTGCTGACAGATGTGAAAATTACCGAACAATCAGTTTAATAAGCCACGGCTGCAAAATACTAACGCGAATTCTTTACAGACGAATGGAAAAACTGGTAGATGCAGACCTCGGGGAGGATCAGTTTGGATTCCGTCGAAATACTGGAACAAGTGAGGCAATACTGACCTTACGACTTATCTTAGAAGAAAGATTAAGAAAAGGCAAACCTACGTTTCTAGCATTTGTAGACTTAGACAAAGCTTTTGACAATGTTGACTGGAATACTCTTTTTCAAATTCTAAAGGTGGCAGGGGTAAAATACAGGGAGTGAAAGGCTATTTATAATTTGTACAGAAACCAGATGGCAGTAATAAGAGTCGAGGGGCATGAAAGGGAAGCAGTGGTTGGGAAAGGAGTGAGACAGGGTTGTAGCCTCTCCCCGATGTTATTCAATCTGTATATTGAGCAAGCAGTAAAGGAAACAAAAGAAAAATTTGGAGTAGGTATTAAAATTCATGGAGACGAAGTAAAAACTTTGAGGTTCGCGGATGACATTGTAATTCTGTCAGAGACGGCAAAGGACTTGGAAGAGCAGTTGAACAGAATGGACAGTGTCTTGAAAGGAGGATATAAGATGAACATCAACAAAAGCAAAACGAGGATAATGGAATGTAGTCAAATTAAATCGGGTGATGCTGAGGGAATTAGATTAGGAAATGAGACACTTCAAGTAGTAAAGGAGTTTTGCTATTTAGGAAGTAAAATAACTGATGATGGTCAAAGTAGAGAGGATATCAAATGTAGACTGGCAATGGCAAGGAAAGCGTTTCTGAAGAAGAGAAATTTGTTAACATCGAATATAGATTTATGTATCAGGAAGTCGTTTCTGAAAGTATTTGTTTGGAGTGTAGCCATGTATGGAAGTGAAACATGGACGATAACTAGTTTGGACAAGAAGAGAATAGAAGCTTTCGAAATGTAGTGCTACAGAAGAATACTGAAGATAAGGTGGATAGATCACGTAACTAATGAGGAGGTATTGAATAGGATTGGGGAGAAGAGAAGTTTGTGGCACAAGTTGACTAGAAGAAGGGATCGGTTGGTAGGACATGTTTTGAGGCATCAAGGGATCACAAATTTAGCATTGGAGGGCAGCGTGGAGGGTAAAAATCGTAGAGGGAGACCGAGAGATGAGTACACTAAGCAGATTCAGAAGGATGTAGGTTGCAGTAGGTACTGGGAGATGAAGCAGCTTGCACAGGATAGAGTAGCATGGAGAGCTGCATCAAACCAGTCTCAGGACTGAAGACAACAACAACAACAACAACAACAGTAGTAAGTGATTAAGAAAGTGGGGAGCTGGCTTTACATATATACTTTGTATTACCCAAAGCTCGGTGTTGTATTTGAATTCATATAGTAACAAACTGTTGTGCTTGTGTATAGAAATTTACGTTGTATGTATAATAATTTTGGTGCTAATAAAGAGCAACATAACATCAAAATTATCTTTCTGTGTGTAATGAGATATATTTCCTTACTGTGGCAAGTAAAAACTTTTATCTGGCTCAGATAACCAGTTTTTCCTTGATGGGTTCTTCCTCTGAGTAATGACATTACTCTATTAGTGGACTTCACTTTATCTGCAATAGCTTGTTTGCTTTTAATTGATTATACACTCCTTGAAATGGAAAAAAGAACACATTGACACCGGTGTGTCAGACCCACCACCGGACACTGCGAGAGGGCTGTACAAGCAATGATCACACGCACGGCACAGCGGACACACCAGGAACCGCGGTGTTGGCCGTCGAATGGCGCTAGCTGCGCAGCATTTGTGCACCGCCGCCGTCAGTGTCAGCCAGTTTGCCGTGGCATACGGAGCTCCATCGCTGTCTTTAACACTGGTAGCATGCCGCGTCAGCGTGGACGTGAACCGTATGTGCAGTTGACAGACATTGAGCGAGGGCGTATAGTGGGCATGCGTGAGGCCGGGTGGACGTACCGCCGAATTGCTCAACACGTGGGGCGTGAGGTCTCCACAGTACATTGATGTTGTCGCCAGTGGTCGGCGGAAGGTGCACGTGCCCGTTGACCTGGGACCCGACCGCAGCGACGCACGGATGCACGCCAAGACCGTAGGATCCTACGCAGTGCCGTAGGGGACCGCACCGCCACTTCCCAGCAAATTAGGGACACTGTTGCTCCTGGAGTATCGGCGAGGACCATTCACAACCGTCTCCATGAAGCTGGGCTACGGTCCCGCACACCGTTAGGCCGTCTTCCACTCACGCCCCAACATCGTGCAGCCCGCCTCCAGTGGTGTCTTTACAGGCGTGAATGGAGGGAAGAATGGAGACGTGTCGTCTTCAGCGATGAGAGTCGCTTCTGCCTTGGTGCCAATGATGGTCGTATGCGTGTTTGGCGCCGTGCAGGTGAGTGCCACAATCAGGACTGCATACGACCGAGGCACACAGGCCCAACACCCGGCATCATGGTGTGGGGAGCGATCTCCTACACTGGCCGTACACCTCTGGTGATCGTCGAGGGGACACTGAATAGTGCAC